>NC_090924.1:528342926-528942926 GCF_040938575.1 Ambystoma mexicanum
TTTCGTGGGGCGTGAGATGGTGGTCAGAACCAGGTTGGTTCCTTAAAGCATATAATGCTAGTGATAGGCAATGCAACCACCCTTTCTTCAAGGTAAGCTTCAATTTTGCTATTCTTTCTTTTAGCAGGCCATTGAGCCTCTCACAGATCCCATTTCCTTGCGGATGATAAGTCGAAGAAAACTTGTGCTTTACACCAAGCAACAAGCTGATCTGTTCAAATGTCTGATTTATAAAATGTGGACCATTATCTGACCTCATAACTTCACATACTCCCCATCTAGGAAATACTTCCTGCACTATAAATTTAGCTGCACAAGTGGAATCTGGGTGTGTACATGGACCTGTCTCTATCCATCTCGAGAAAGGACACACCACTACAATCAGGTATCTATATCCATTACATACTTGTATAATTTCGAAATAGTCGATATGCAAGTGTTGAAAAGAGCCATTAGATCTCGGAATGACTCCCCTAAGTGTGCTCAGTGTATGGCCAGCCGTGAATTGTTGACACACAATACAAATCACTACAAAAAATGTAACATGTTCTGCGAAGTTTGGCACAAACCATTCCTCAGCAATATTTGCAGCAACATTCTCCCTAGTTGTATGCACGGGGTAGTGTAGCTGTTCTTGCGCTATCCTTAATAAGGCCACAGTCATCATTTTACCAGTGCTGTCCTGTCGCCACAATGCTTTAGCTTGGTTTAAAGAACACCCTCTTTGCACCCACAAATTATTTTCCTCTTGAGGTGCTTCTCTCTGGACCTCTACTAACTGTGTTTTTGACAAGTGGTTGTATCCTTCAGATACAGTCAACATAACAATAATTTTTTCATCATCTCTTTATCTGTAATTGCTATGCATTTGGCCTCAGAATCTGCTGCTTGATTTCCACGTGAGATAAAATCTGCGCCTTTAGTATGGGCTGCGCATTTAATGACTGCTATGCCTACTGGCAGTTGGTTAGTACGTGTGAGAAATTATCCTATTTTTGGATGTGCGCACAACTTGTCATATAAGTATAAAAAGTATAGAATTTTGGAATGAGTAGTTATTGGTAGGTATGCATCAGCAGTGAAGTACAGAAGGGGTAATTTCTCAAAAAACCCTTAAGTTTTAATGTTAAAGCAAGCTGGGATGTCGTCACTGTTTGCGCTTCCAATTAATATCATGAAATTGGTTAATGAGAAAATCAAAGAAGACTGAGAAAAAAGGAGCTGTAGTATAGTCACTTGTAAAACAAAGGGGTGTCCCGACGAACTACCTTTTGATGTCCACACTAGAGGTGACAGAACTAGATCATAACCCACATGCACTTATAACCCCATCTTTTTCAGCATACATAAAAAGATGGAGAGGTCGGATTTACAAAAAAATATATATCTTAATTTTATTCTGTAATCGATCATATCAAAAAGACTGGCACACTATCCGGCTGTACAATAATAGTGTTATTCTACCAGACATTTATCTGTCAAGAAATTTATGGAATATCCATTACTGCACTCTATAGCACACAGCAGCCTTGCTAACTGCATTCCAAACACACAATAAAATGCGAGTATCTTGCTCACATGGTGTGTGTTCACACATAGCCCCGCCATGCTAGCTGAATTCCGAACACGCAACAATATGCGAGCATCTTGCCCACATGGTGTGTGTTCACACATATGGCTTCATTACACGGTAGGCGGTAACCATGGCACTATTAGCGCCATGGTTGCCGCCAGTATTATACCGTGTCCACCTTGGTGGATGGCGGAATTACCGCTCTACTCCAAGGTGAGCGGGGGCGGTAATTCCCCATTCACCAAGGCCCTTCCCCATTCCCATTTTTGCCCCATAGGGCATAATGGGAATGGGGAAGGCGCTAATTACGGTACCGCAATTTGCGGTACCGTAATTAGCACCAAGGTCCCTTTGCGGGTTGCTTTTTTAACACCTGCTAAAAGCAGGCGTTAAAGTACCAACCCGCAAAGGGACCTCGTAATAAGGCGGTAAGGGTTAACGGTCACCGGTACCCTTACCGGTGACCGTTAACCCTTACCGCCTTCCGTGTAATGAGGCCCGTCCTGCCTGCAATTAGGCTCCCAAAATGGCCGGCCGAATAGGATGGGCGTGGATAAAACATCTAACGTGCTAGCCTTTTTGTGAGCCGTAGCACGTTACTACGCTGTAAATTACATAGTAGCAGCACATGACGCACGGCCAACAGAAGACCGCGCAAGTCCTTCGGCGCTCCGTTTTGTCTCTGTTCTGCCTGGTGCTGTTCCACATTGCCTTGAAAAGTAAGTCACTGCAGGAATACAGATATTGCACTATTCAGAGACGCGGAACAATATTAAAACTCGCCGTTGTCCCTCATGTCTCCCGTTAGGTGCATGCAACAACAGCCGCCTACCATAGCATATGCTGGGACTATACTACCGCAAGAAAATCAGCCCGCATACGACCATTCAGTGCTGCTACAGGTGGGCACAGCTGCCGAATTGATGTATTCTGCCCGTAAGCTAAAAGTTTCTTGGCGCAAGAACATTATAAAAAACACGCTGTCTGTTGTTATACATTGCAGCCATACCACTATAATTGGAAAGTAGGTGGAGTTTTGACAACGTGGCAGTTGGTGACCTACTAATCGGTGCATGACTCACAAAAGCCACAAAGGTATGCCTGGCCATTTAATACTTTGTGTCCATATTAATTAGGGTACATTTAGCTAAAGCGAGTGGTCTGAGTGGCCCTCTTGTCTCTTCTTTCCCTATCCCTCGATTCACCCCTCTGTTGGTTTTCTGTTTTTCGTTCTCCTTCCTCTCCCCCCTCTCTTTTCCTTCCCCTCTTCCCTCCCCCTCCCCCTCCTTTTCTGCGTTGTACTTGGCATTAATGTCTCTAGTGTGTGCACTGGATTCACATAAGAAATTATGCCTATCTATGGAGTTAGATAAAAAGAGAAAATGCTCAAAATATAGCATAGAGGTGAATCAATTTTGAAATTACTAATTGAAATCACTGCTATGCTAGACTGTACAGTCACAGAAATAACGTGGATGATGCGCACTCTGATATACTGAGAGAGTGACACTACTGTCTCACCCACTGCCCGATAAAAATGCTAGAGAAAACATAATGGTTGGTCGATGAAAATGTATATGTATGTCTCTGGTTTATTGTTGATATGCGGAGATATTTTGCAATAGTACTTTTGAAAGTCTACACCCCCTAAAACGAGGGGTTGATGTGTCCTGAGGAAAGCCTTACACAAACGACTAAATATTCCAAGAACAAGTGATGACACAATATGTATGGGGTCTTTGTACAAAGGCAGATATGAATTCGTTATTGCAAAGTCACCCATGTGTTACTAACATCACTTGAATTACAATGTATTTTATGAGTGAACACAAGGACAAAAAACTGTTGAGTAATTTTCTCTCGAATAATTATGTTTTATGTTGTTTTGATTTGCAAATGTGACCAGTAGGTCTTTTTTTATATGATCGATTACAGAATAAAATTAAGATATATTTTTTTGTAAATCCGACCTCTCCATCTTTTTATATATGCTGAAAAAGATGGGGTTTTAAGTGCATGTGGGTTGTGATCTAGTCCTGTCACCTCTAGTGTGGACATCAAAAGGTAGCTCGTCGGGACACCCCTTTGTTTTGCATGTTACTAAGTGCTCTCCCTACGAGCCCCTCACAAAAAAAGAGGACAACTGTTTCATCAGTGTGATCACTCAGTATTCACAGTATAGTCACTTGTGTTTACCAAAAATTACCAAAAATTATTATTAGACAGCAAGTGTCATAAGGTGTAAACATAAGTATACAAAATGTAGTACTTACAACTGATTGATAACACAGAGTCCACAAATACATAGATCAGGTTTTTACAGATTCTTGGGATAGGCAAAAGTATCAACAGAAACAATATACCAGATACTTTAGATGGGTAAAAGTTACAACAAAACAAAACGCCAACATGTGTTTCAATCCTAACTGGGTCGTCCTCAGGCCGTATACATCTATAACTGGTAAACTGTAGACAAGGTACTAGTTGTGCGTGATATCTCCCGTTGGTCTATAAGTGTTTTTTCCCAGTCTAATGACGTCCATTGAGTTGCTAAATCTCCCAATTCACATTTGGGTAGTTAAACGGATAAGGTGCATGTGATAGGTTCCATGTTTAAAGTTTCCAAATTACAAAGTAGTTGCAGTGTTTTCAAAAGTGAACATATTTTCGCTTTAATTTGAGCACTGAGTAGAGAAGTGCAAGTGTGTCGGCTACGTAGTACAGGCTACTGGGAGTTGTAGTGCTTTAATAAGCCTGTCCAATAAGGCAGCGTGCTGCACTGGCGTGCCGTCCGCTGGGAGGTAGCCCCTCCTTTTCCAACATGCTAACCCTTCATGCACTGTTGACGTCACAAAGGCGGAGTCGCTGCAAACTGTTACTTCATGGTCTGCGTGATTCTCGATCGCGAGTATCAAGGCGAGTATTCTGTAGCCTGTGCTGAATAATGGGACGGCAATCGAGTACTAATAAGCACCCAAAATTCCCCATTTGCCATGTGCTTTACCACGGCGGCACCTGTATACCTTTGCCCATCATTTTAATGGATCCTTAAAGAACTGTTGATAAAAACACTTTCTCCTCTTGCTAATGCATTCTCTTTTATTTTAGGAAGTTCATCATAGAACTCTTCATAGTTTGCGCAATCGTGTATAGGTTCTCATTCTGTTATTGGCTCAGCTACAAACAGGATTCATTATTTTACATCAAACTGTTTTGATCGCTGGGTTTGATATTACTACCTCATAGGCAGAAGCGTTTTGAGAAGTCAACGTGCCTTTTGATTTCTCTAAAATAGAAAATAATGCGTGCTCAACAAATAACGTCATGGAGCATCCGATCACTGTACTTGCAGCTTTCTTTATGACGAACGCGGAGGCTGCTAAACTTTGTTCGCATGGAAAATGACCTCTCATCACTGGGTCTGAGATTCCACTGTAATATGCAAGGGGCTTGTACCCCAACGTGGTTCTCTCCGTGAGCACTGCTGTCATAACAGTGCTATCTGTATGCGAGAACAACAATAATTCCTCAGCATAATTAGGAATCCCTAAAACTCGAGCCGTGCAAATTGCTTTTTTCAATTCATCAGACCCTTCCTCCATCGCCTCAGTCCACACGATTTTTCCTGTGTTGCCTGTGCTTTCTTTAGATCTTTAGAGCCTGCAATAAAGGCCTTATATATGAGCTGTAGTCAAAGACCCATGCTCTGACATAATTACACAATCCCAAAAATCTAACTTTTCTTCATGTGAAATCAATTGGCCTATATACAACACTTCTTGTTGACAATATTGTAACTTTTCTTTGTCAACTTTATATCCTTTGTCAGCGGGTATGATCATCAGCTGGATAGAATCGAGACTGCACTCTTCCTCTCAGGTGCTGCAAACTAAAATGTCATCTATGTATTGCAAAACAACACTTTCTAAAGTAATGTTGCTTAAGTCCATTTGAAGAACTCTATTGAAAATCGATGGAGACTCACAGTACCCCTGTGGTAAACAAGTGCTTTTCAGGCGAGTTTGTCTGAACGTAAACGATGTCAGATCCTGCGAGTCTTTGTGCAATGGGATTGAGAAAAATGCATTTTTCAAGTCAATCACCATGAAATATAGTGCTTCAACAGGTATATTACATAGGATCATAAACAGGTTAGGAACTAGAGGGAACTCGGCCTCTACAATCTGGTTTATTGGGCAAAGGTCCTGCACCAGACGTCATAACCCCTCTTACTTTTTTTCACAGGGTACACTGACATATTACACAGTGACTCTGATGTCACTACGATGCCCTGGTCCATCATGGTGGAAATCATCTTAAAAATGCCTTCATCCGCCTCTCTGGACATAGGATATTGTCATGCTCGAGGTAAAATTGCTCCTGGTTTCAATTTAATATTTACTTCTCCAACCCGCTTTAGTAGGCCTACATCATAGAGGCCGGTGGTCCATAATGAAACTGGCACTTTCGCCATATCTTCATCAAAATACTTGGGACGTTTTTGTGTTATCATCATTTTCTGAGGAACTTCTATTTTAATTTCTCTTACCCAATAAGTGATACACATTTCAAATATTATTTCGTCATCAGATGGATGATCTCCAAACAGATCATCAGTGACGTAGGGCAATCTGAAACCTTCCCCAAAGGCGATTACTGCGCACCATTGTTTTCCTTCATCATTGTGCCCATCAAGAAAAACCATTTCCCCTCACACTATGGCTGCTTGTATCTCTAAGGGAAAAAATGAATCTGGAGTTCTGATTGGTCTGCCTGCTAGACCTGGTAGCCATGACAACAGAATGTGTACTGCATACTGGAAAACCTCTGGTTCTAATGGAATTGCTCTCAAAGCTAGTTGTCCAGCAGAAGCCATAATCATTTCACACACATTTAAGTAATGCATTCCTGGTGTTGAACACACTATACCTTTATCAGTGAATGAGATTGTCATATTCAACTTATTCATTAAATCTTGTCCCAATATATTGATAGGTGTTTGCCTCGAAATAGCAGACACATGTCACATTCTCCTATAGAAACCGCTCATTCTTCAGTCAAAGAAACTCTGCTTGTAGCTCCTGTGAACTCCTGAGTATTTATGGCCTTGCTAGACATTGAAAGCTTTCCCTCTCGTATACATGAGCATGTTGCACCCGTGTCTACTAAAAAAGAAAAATGTTTGCCTCCTATACTGACATGCACCCTTGGTTCCTCATGAGGGTTTGGCTTCAGGGATAGTATGGAACACATCAGGTCTCCCATTGAGCTGTCCTATGCAATTACAGCCTCATCCCGTTACTTGTGAAAGGATTGGCAGCAACATCCCCTATCTCAGGAGTCATTAACTGGCCTGTGTTTGTGTTTTGCTGAAGCTGCATGGGTAATTGCTACGACTGTCCTTTTGGTGGCTTATCTTCCACCTGCTGTGGTTGCAAGCCTTGTTGCACTCTCGGCGCTTGCTGCTGCATTGTTTGAGTCTGCACAAATCCATCTTCATTCTGCTGCATATATGCAAGTGGATTTGACATCCCCTCTCTTAAAAACTGGCCATGTTGCACCATCCCTTGACTTCTACATGTGCGAGAAAAATGCCCTGTCATTCCACACGTCCAACATATATGCGGAGGTCTCCAAACCTGTCCATTTTGCATACTCTGATTACCATTCTGCAGATCTTGAAACTCACCTTGGTTATTCTGAAAGTTTCCCGGATTATCCTACTAATTCCCTTGATTACCTTGCCAACCCCTTCCTCGAAATCCTCTTCCTCGTGGAGCATATCCACTATTGTTTTGATGGAACTGCCTTTGATTATTCACCTGTGGCATATTCACTATATGCTGTGAATTTGATCCATCTATGCTGGTCAACATCACCCCTTCAATGGAGTACTTGGATAATTTCTTATGCACTAACCTTGCCTCCTCGCTTTTGTGAGCATCGTCCTTTTTGTGATTCTTTTCCTGCAAGTCTGCAGTAATGCACAATGGACAACTGAATTTCCGACCATGGTTTGGCTTCTATACCCACTAATTTCTTGAGCTGCTTCTGTACTGGCTCTGTCAGCCTTTGCATAATATATGATAGAATACAGGTATAGATTTTCCCGAAGATTCGTGCATTTCCAAGGCCCAAGCCTCCTGGAAATTTTGAATGTAAACCAACGGTTCATCTCCTTCCTGCATCTTTTTCGTCATTATACCTCCCATATCAGATTTGTCTGGATAGAGTACTCTAAGCGCTTTCCAGACTGCTGCCCTACAGTTATTGAATGGTGCTCCATCGTGAGTAGTATTGACTGTAGTCACACCAAGGTACTGTGCCCTTGTCCACACATCATCAGCTCTCTCACCAAGTATGGCGATCCATTTCCCAGCACCTTAGATTATCTCTATCCATTTGAGGCAATGGTATATACTGTGGTCTCGTTCCTCCTTTCTCTAGCAAGGGAAACTTTGAAACTCCAAACTCGTTCTCATCCCTCATCATTTGTCTATACACCACCAGGACGATATTCCTGCATCGCCTTCTACCTGGCTATGATTTTAACCTGCTTACATAAGGCAGTGATTCCCCTCTCTCACCGTGGAGTTGCCCCCTAAGTCAGTCTGACTGTGTCAATGGCTCCGACGCCCTAGGTATAGGTGCATTTAAATCCGACCATCTTACTTCTTTTTCCATAGAAAAGCATCCCTCAGGACCACATGCATCATCTCTCTCTTTCCCATGGAAGGTTTCCCTTTCCTCATCTGATATTTCCTGTGCCCAACTCGTGCAACGTCTCTCTTCATCATCTCTATTTAGAGTCAGTCTGTCTAGAGACAGCTCCTTTTGCCTCGTACTACATTAGGCTTCCCCTATGTCATACAGCTGAGTGCTCTCAAGTTGATAATTTTTTTCCTTCCCCTTTGACTCCTTCTGAGCTCTCATTTCATGATATACTTTATCGATCGCTTCCCCAATGCTCTTCGAGTCAAATTTGTCTTCTAGATTTGCTCTAGATGGGCCTTGTAATGACTCATATTCTGGAAAGAATTCCACTTTATCCTCCCATGCTACTTGTGGATTAGGATCTCTTACTTTCTTTTCCAGGCGATCAAGATGGCGTGCTCTCTGCCTTCTTTTGAGTTTCATATCATCGTCAAATTCTCTACGTTTCCTCGCTTCCTCTCTCACTCTGTCTTCCTCTTTTTTCTTCATATCCCTTCTCTCATTTGCCCTGCGTATCTCCTCATCCCTTCATATTTGCATTCTTTATCCCTTAACTTCTGTTCCTCCTCTTCTATTATTTTTCTTTCTAACCTCTCCTGCTCATCGATCGCTCTCTGTCTGTTATCTGGTTTTCTTTGCTCTTCTGCTCTCTCGTTTTTTTGCTTGCTCTTCTTGATATAACTGCTCTTGTTTTTTTCCTATCCTTCCTTTTTGCTCCTTTATCTTTCAATTGTTCTTCTCTTTCTTTATCTTTCTTATCTTGCTCGTTTTGATCTTCTCTTTGTCTTACGTCCTCAATGCCTTTACCATTGAGTTTAAGCAAAATATGACCTCCCATCCATTTGTTCTGAGTTGTATCTCTTTCTCCTTTCCATCTCTTTATTTCTCTTTCTATATCTAGAGATGTGCTTGTTTGATCCCTTCTTTCCTTATCGCGTCTCTCCTTGTCCCTCAGGACTTTAGAGATTGCATCTCTCAGTATTTTTCTCTGGACCCTGGTCACTACTTTGCGTAGGTGACTCATATGCCAGATTGCTATACCCTGTTGCTTCTTTAAGTTCCCTTAATGGGTATAACCCACCGTCTTTCTTACTCTCGTCTCCTATTTCAGACGGGGTGGATGGAGCAGAGGGCTCACTCCCCTCTATGCATACATTAAGTATCCAGTCCATTGGAGGCTCCTCATCTTTCTCTTGTTGGTACACTTTCCAGAGCTCTAAACTTGCTAGGCACTTCTCTAGTTACTTCCCATTATATGCTGCATGCAAATATGTTGTCATATGCTGCAAGACTTCCTTTGATAGTGACCCTCCTTGCGGCCAAGACATAAACATTTTATACGCATTTCCTTTAACCCATTCTGCACTGTACTGTCTAAGTTTGGGTTCATGTTTTGGTAACTGCTTGCAGAGATGCACTAATGGATTAACATCCTCCATTCTCGATTCATCTTCTCTTAGCTTGTTAACGCTCATTTGCTTTAATCACAGGTTTGAAAACACATTTTTAAAAAAACAACACAGTATGAGCGAGCACCAACCGTCGCAAGCTCCAATCCCGTCAGTCACAATTTTACTTTCATCTTGCTAAAAAACAACCATCAAATACAATTTCAAAACAATTTGATTTCTTTTTCAACTTCACACTTCTCTATTTATCGTCCATTTTTTCTTAACTATGACATCATAATTTTTTCAAAACCACATAAAATAAACAGACGAACTTGACCGGTCACATAAATCTCCTATGATCTTCTTTGTAAGACTTGTCTTGCCCTCTAAAAAATACTTCATACGAAGTGTAAACTAACCCCTTCAAATCTGCCTTTAATCAGATCCATTTTCTACGTTGTTCCACTATGGGACTCTGGGTTAAAAAATGTTCTAACGTTCTTTAAAACTTAGGTATGGGCGTATACTCTTCTTCGTCGCCTTTCACGTGATATTCCTTATTATATTGCTCGGCCACACTCAAGTCAATATCTCATTCCCCATATATATATTACACTTTTACTCTTACGATATGTTTATCCCACATCCCTCCATTACTCTCGTTTATGTTACCACGCATGCATCAATTTGCCATACTCCTCAGTCTTTTACTCACCATTCGCATGCTTTCTTCTTTGGACCCTCAGGATCGCACGCCTCTGTTACCACCTCTTCAAACTGTTTTCCGATCCGCTTCACATAGACGTGGGAGGGGATTCTTATGGAAACTAAGGGGACCTGTCACAACCTCCTTGCAAGGATGTTTTCAATTACACTAACCACTATCTACGGGGAGCTTCATGTCCTGTCAGCCAAATGGCAAAGGTTGTGCGATATTTCCGAGACTCTAAAGTTTACTTAGATGGATGGATCGAAACCATCCTCTGCTACCAAGTGAACTGGGTTGCCCAGCACTTTAAGATTAGTAGCAATACCCTGGAGATGGATGGGGATGCAGATTTTATTCACACATCACTAATCAAGACAACTCAAGTAATTTGGCAAAAGGAAGTCCGTTTTAATATCAAGTATCTAAAACAGGGAGTACAATGAACATCAGAATTCGATTGATTATCTTACTCAACTTATCTTTAGTAAAAACGGAGGTTTTATCATGCAAAATCATGTCATGTCATAAGTGACATGCTGACCTGTGTCATTACCAACGTCATCCTACGTGAAAAACAACAAAACCTACTGGAGGGGGTAATTGGCTCTAAGTGAATATCTAAGTATAAGTTCCATATCAGTAAAGAATCATGAAGGAGACTGATAGGGTACTTAACAACAAGTGAGGCAACTAAGCCCTGCCCCTTAAAATGGCCACTATGAACGTCACTAAATACACAACGTTTCATTGGCTACACAAACTATAGGACCCTTAATTATGTGGTCCTCTACAATTGGTTTTCTTCTAAACCCTGTCAGTGCTTTTCCACCTACGTCTAGCAGCATGCAGACTGAACGTCCAGGTGCTGGTGGGCTTGTTTTAACACTAGCTTCCCACCAATTAATGTATCAATCCATCATCACCTCAGTGGTCCAGTGTCAATTAGTGCTTTGAAGTTTGGCCTTGAGTTTGTGCTGTACTATGAGAAATTTAAGAAGTGCAGGCACATTATGCCCTCGTGCATAGGTGTAAGCACCTCGATCGGCCAACTTCCTTCTTCTATGTTACTGGACACCATGAAATCAAGCCTTTTCATATATTTAATATTATTTTCTAAAAGTCCTCTGACGTCTTTTGTTTTGCTCAAGCCTTTTCGAACAGGAGTCTATGTTCTTTCACACAATTTGGATCCAATGTCAGCAGATTCCAGTTCTGATAAGACCATGGCTTCTTGGCTCATCCAACTCCTTCTGCTGAGATTCACTTGTAAATTCAATTAGCTTTTTAAAGGTGACACACTGAAATGAGGCCTTCTTGTTAACGTTCAGCACTGCTTATAATGCGTAGTGGAAACATCCATCTTCTACTCGTCCATATGCATCTATATATATTGGCACTTGCCGCAATACTGGCTATAACTGATCCCTTGTAATCCCTCATTGGAAAGGTGAAAACTGTGGGGCGCATTCCTGGTCAAGACACCTAATGTTATAGGCTGTATTATGGTGGTAATTCTCATACAGGTAAAACCCTGCCCTCTGAGATTTGAGGTGGGGAGCCCGTGATGATTTGCCCTATCTGGACTTTAAACGCCTGGCCTGGGATACCTCCGGGCCCTGAACCTACTGCATCAACCAAAGATACCATAGTCATTGCTGCCACTTTGGCAAAGGCTGTTAGAGTGGCAACCTACACCATCTTTCATGCCTGAACATGGAACCTACACCCGACTAAAACCATTTTCAGGAGAGAAGACTGTCCCAAAAGGAGAGGAGGCCTTTGACTTATGGGTGGACCTCACCAAGCTTATGTTGCAAGACTGGAAGGTTTCAAATCAGGAGAAGAGAAGGTGATTAGTAGATGTTCTAAGGAGGCCTGCACTGAAGACGGTACAGTCACTTCGAGCTTTGTGCCCCGACCCTACTTCCTAGCAAGTGAGCTATGGAAGGAGTTTTCGGAACAACTGAGCCAGGAGAGGATCTAATGATGAGGTTCCATGCCACCAACTTGGGGCCGGAAGAGAAGCCATATGACTACCTGGTAAGGATTTCTATTTTTTTAAAGTTTTATTTTTGTTGGCAGAGGAATACAGCAAACACGCATGTCAAGCATATCATACAGTCAATACATTTGTATGTCACAATGCATATGTAAAAAGGATAGTACATCAACAAGAGCAGGAAACAGTCAATTGTAAGATACTGTGGCATCCAAGGTCATCCCAGCAGTACCGGGGTTGAATCACTACCGGATGTGCTCTCAGCCTGCTTGATAAGGTAGCTGTTGAAAGCGGACCATATGTTCTTGGGATGAGAGTGCACTGGGAGCATAGCCAGGTATTCATCTTCACAGGTCCGAGACCAGGTGAGTGCATTGAGCCACTTCTGAAAGGTTGGGGGGGAGGGGCTCTTCCAACACTGGAGTACACATTTCTTAGCCACCATGCAGCTTATGTTTAGGAATTTAGCCATCCGTTTGGTATCATCAGTATTCCATATGCCAAACATAACCCCTCCGTCTTGCAGCAAGCACAGATATGCACGATAGTACAAGCAAACTCTGAGATCTTGAGAGGAGTGTAGTACAACCTGTTCAGTAATTTAAACTGCATGAATCGATAACTGCAATTTAGGGATACCCTATTAGTATGGGAGCACATCTTTTTCCATAGATGGTCAGAGACCTCAAGACCCAGTTTGTTCGCCCATTCAGTATGCACTTTGGAAGGTCGGATGGGGGCCCCTGCCAATAGCATTTTATATAAGGAGGGGAGACGCCATGGGCGCCACTTGAGTTGGCAATGAAGGCAACCTCTGGGGTGTCAGGGGGATAATCAGGGAAAGTGCGCCACTTGGAGCGGAAGGCGGCACAAAGCCTATAATATTGTAGTATCTCAAGTGCAGACCTGGAGTGGCCCTGCATCCATGTCTGTTGGTCAATGAACCTCCCGTCAGGAAAGAAGTCAGTCAATGCCTGATAACCCAGAGAACACCAGCAACGGGCCAAGGCTGTGGCATGTGTGGGTTCCAGCCCAGGGAAGCCTCAGATGGGGAGCCATTTATATTAGGGGTAGGATTCAGCAGTTGTGTTCAGAAGACAACCCCAGGCTAGCAGAGTGGTAGCTATAGTGCCAATAGGGGAATCTGGCACATAATCCCGGTGGAATATCAGGGTCATAATATTAACCTCAGCTGCCGCTAGAGTTTCCAGCTTGACATGTGGGTGAATCAGAGGACTAGAGTACCAGTGAGTGGCATATTGGGCTTGTGCGGCTATCCAGTATAGTGTTAAATCCAGAGTTGTGAATCCCCCCTCTCGTACGGGAGCGGCATGTCCGACCATTTCTTGCGGACCGCACCCGAGTGCCATAGAAACTGTGCACATGATGTATGTAGTCTAGTGAATTATTGTTTCCCGGGCCAGATGGGCACGTTGCTAAAGATGTAAAGCAATTTGGGGACCAGGACCATCTTGACGAGCGAGAGTTTCCCGGCGAGTGACAGCAGGGGAGAGCACCATCGTAAAATTTTTGACTCAATTAGCTGTGCTGCGGCTGAGTAGTTATCTGCTAGTAAAGTGGACTTGGACAGTGACACCCGGACACCCAAGTATCTTATTCCGCTGGGGGACCAGCGAAGTGGATATTCCGACGCAGGTTGTTGGGTAGCGTGCATGAGTGGAAGGATCTCCAACTTGGAGTAGTTAATTGTAAAACCCGAGAAGGTGCCCGCGCGTGTGATATCTCGCAAAATGGGGTCAAGGTAGGTAGCGGGGTCTCTTGTATATAATAACACATCATCGGCGTATAAAGATATTATCTCCGGTGTATCTTTCAATTGCACTCCTCTATGGATATGGCGCGTTCTAACATGGTCCGCCATTGGCTCTATCACCAGTGCAAAGAGGATCGGTGAGAATGAGCATCCTTGTCGGGTACCCCTAAAGAGTGTAAATAATGTGGATGTTAGAGAGTTGACCCGAACCCTCGCCATCGGAGTGGTATATAGCAGTTTAATTTATCCAACCATGTTGGGGCCAATCACCATAGTCTCTAGAAGCAGCCACATGTATTTCCACGAGACCATATTGAATGCCTTTTGAGCATCGGGTGTGACCGCGATGGCACTGGAGTCCTGGTCAATTCTAGCCTTCACATTGAAAAGCTGCTGGATTTTGTGAGAAGTGGATCTCCCGGTTACGAATCCCCCTTGTTCCTCATGAACCAGGTAAGTCATGATTGGGAGAAAGCGGTTTGCTATTACTTTAGCAAAAATCTTTGTCAATATTCATGAGGGAAAGGGGCCTGTACGAGCTGCATTCGTAACTTGGTTTGTTGGGTTTAAGTAAAACACAAGGTGGAGGGAGTACAGACACCCGGAGTGATTCATCCTAGACCTGGTAAAATTCAGGGTTGAGCCCATCGGGACCCGGCGCCCTAACCCTCAGAATGTCAGAGATGGCCTTGGCTATCTCTTCCAGCAATATCGGGGAATCTAATTTGTCCCTAGTTGAGGGGGAGATACACGTTGTGGGAATCTGGTCAAGGAAATCTGTCATGTGTTGCTCACTATGTTCCGGGGGTAAAGCATAGAGGTGTGTGTAAAACTCAAAAATCCCTAATATTTGCTGGTCCGACCATTGTGGAACACCCTGTGCGTCCTTGACAGACACAATCTGGGCCTGGCCCCATTCCCCCTCTTTAGTTTTGCCAGTGTCTTGCCCGGTCTTTCACCCTCACCGTATTTCCGTGCAGCTTGTGGGCGACTAAAGTATCGGACCTCCCTTATGGCGTGTGTCTCAAAGACCTTGAGTTCCTCACTAATTTGTGTGAGTTTGGCATAGTCGGCTGCTTTCAAGCAGTCCTGTTACAACTCTTGCAGTCTGGATTCAGAACGATAGAGGTTGTTTCTAATAGTTTTCAGTACTCCCGCCTCCCTCGAGATGGATATCTCCATGATATATACTTTGAAAGCATCCCAGCCGATCGCAGCAGTAGTGGCCTGTAGGGAGTTACATTCAAAAAAGGTATCAATGTCTGCTAAAATGTCTGCCTTAAATACTATATCAAGAAGAGCAGCAGACTTGAAATGCCATGTGCTGCAGGTAGGCGCAGACGTTCCAATTTCCACTGACAGGGTGATCGGGGCATGGTCGGACAGCGTGAGGGTAAGTATTTGCACTTCGCTGACCCTACACATCAAGTCGCTGGACACCAAGAAAAGATCAATCCTGGAGGAGCTATCATGCACGGACGAATAATAGGTATATTCTCACCGCGGGGGGTGGAGAGTCCTCCAAGCGTCTAGGATGTCAAGTGTTGTACAATGCATGTGTTGTTTGCGTGCCGTGCGTGACAGGGTTCTGGGCGCGGTTCCCATCCTATCCAGTGCAGTATCAAGAATCAGGTTCATATCACCTCCCCAGATAATCTGAACTCCCACATAGCTCAAAAGTATAGAGGTGATGGCATCAATGAAATCGGGGATGTCTACGTTGGGACCATACATGTTCACTAGGAGGTATTTCCTGTTTACCATTGTTTACCATTGTGCAGTGCAAGACAATATACCTGCCCTCCGGATCTACGTAGCTCTTTCGGAGAGTGAATTTAACAGATTTATGAATCAATGCCTCTGGACTGCGTGGAATAGGTCATGTAGAATCTATTGGGCCCCCAGGAAGGTGCGGTACTCCTGTAGCATGAGTATCTTAACACCATGTCTCTGAGCGAAGGCCATGATTTTGTGGGCCTTGGTGTAATTACTCAATCCCCAGACATTACAGGACATTATTTTTATAGCCATTTCATTATCTTAGGGTACATCCCAACGTGTATGATCCGGCATGTATCTGCTGTTAAAATTATTTCCATTGTGCCGCGCTACCATGACGTGAAATACTGTTCTTCCTCTGCCCTTTTCAATATAACTTCCCTAAACAACACCTTCCCCCTCCCTCACCACCCCATAGTAGCTGGTAGTGTCCCCACCCTCCCCCCTCCTAAGAATACCAACAGTTCCCCTTAAACAGGAGGCAGCGGCGCAATCCCAATCTAAGTGTGGGGGCAGGCTGTTGCGTAGCACGGGGATGGGGTGCCGGAGGAGCCCAAACTCAATGCCAGGTGAGAAGATGGACAACGGCCCAGGTCCGGCCCCACTGTCACCCGCGCACGCACCCCGGGGCCAGCTCTCAACCGTCCTAGTATATAATAGTGTGGATGAAGCAGATCACAAGATCATGAGTGGCAAAAGCAGCAATGGCAGGAGCACCACACGTGTGTATGCCTCCCCCCCAGATGACACCTCTAAGCAGTGGCTCAGCGGGTAAATATCCTGGTGAATACTGGTATGAGCAAGCTATATGGCATTCAGAGGGTTCATGAGGATCAGGCGGAGCTGCACATAACATTCAGGCCGCAGGGTAGGTTTAAATAATTGTCAGTTGTGGTAGGGAGTCCGCCTACGCCGGGCCCGCAGCAGATAGCAGTGGGCCGTGCCGCGATCTAAGTGTGGAGGCAGGCTGCTGCATAGCACGGTGATGGGGTGCCGGAGGAGCCCAAACTCAATGCCAGGGGAGAAGATGGACAACGGCATTGTCCATCTTCACCCGCACATGCACCCCGGGGCCGGCTCTCACCTGCACCAGTCCGCAGCCCCACTCCAGTGGGAATCCAGGGGGCAGCTCACAAATATCTGGTCCGCAACGGTCCGGCGAGGCACTGTCGCGGCTCCAGCCCCTGCACGGCCCCCTGCAGCACATCTCCTCCTAGGGCAGTCGCAGATCTCCAGAGGGCCGGATAGGACTGGGGGCCGCTCCCGCGGCGTAAGCCACTCGCCTAATCCGGGGCCCAGCCCAGGTACGGGAACAAAGTCAAGCAGTGCAGGAGGCACCAAAGTGGGCGGAACACACAGCCTGGGGCAACTCCAACCATGCCAGGGCGATGCACGGTGTGAGATAATACTCAGGGGGAAACAACCGGCAATACCGCAGAGGCCACAGCGCAGTCGGCAGTGAGTGATTGCAAATGTCCACAATACCGTGGACGTAGGGGAGCCGCAGCAGTCGGGTCTGGCCCAGTTACGGCTCTCAGCAAATCCACGCAGCCCAGGTCGGCCCGGCCGCAAGCAAGGCCGCACACACGGCCAAAGTTCAGGCAGCCGTAGTCGGGCCTCAGGGCACCGATTCTCTCCCGAATTAAAGACAGACGTGCCTCAGAGGGTCTGCTACCCACAGTGGCAACAATGGCTGGAGGATGACTGTAGATCAGCTGTTGAAGTCGGATTCATGTTGACAATGCACCGAGCACTAGGACTAGGCAGCCATTTCCAAGGCTGCTCAACAGTGCCCCCCTCTACCTGGTAAGGAATGAACCAATTTTACGACTGGCCCATCAAAGAGGAGGAGTAGAGACTTCCAGGTTGAACTGTTGTTGATTGAAGCAACTACTCAGAGGGGCTAAATAAGTGGCTATACCATTAATGCAACTGAGGTTATGTGAGAAGCTGGATAAACCCACCTCCTATGAAGAGCTGCGAAGGTCCATTAGGGCGCTAGAAGAGGAAACCAGTGATATCATTGGGCAGAGACATCCAGTACAAGGCAGGGTCCCTACACCCAACACTACAACCTCTCAGCAGAGGCAGATTGAAGAGCTACAGCAGCTAGTCAGGAAGGTCCAAAGCCAGCTGGCAGCCCGGAAGAACCCGGGGTGTAACCAGGACAGGGGGAGAGGCACCTATCCACCATCCCGGGAACGGGAGAAACATGCATAAAGATGGGTACAAGAGCCCAGAGAATTTTCTGCACAATCTTCTGCACCTTTACCACCATGGAGATTTTGCCATCAATGTGGAGCTGACAGTCATTCAACTCATCTGTGTGACAGAGACCCAGATTATGCCAGAGTAAGCTGTTTGCTTTGATGCTCTTAAACCCACTCCCGCAATGGCATTGTCGGGAAATGCTCAGGAGGCTCTAGAGACGGCTAGAACCCCATCAACAGGAATGAGCTCCACTAAAGCTGATACTTTAGTATTGAGCCCAGCAATCACCAAACTAAGGCTCAGGTAGGTCCAATGACTGACCAGCACTGTCCAGTTCATGAGCTCTGTGACCCTAAGGCTGATCTGTCAGCGAACTGTTCCAGGATGCAAACCCAAGCACCTACGCACTGTGGCATCCCAGCTGGCCTCATTGGGCCCACCATGACCATCCCAGTCGCAAAGAACCACAGCATTATTGAACAGCATCTCTCAGGTCACCATCGTGTATGAGCCTTACTATCGCCAGCATATGTCGCATCTACCATTGGAACCTTTTGAAGGGCTGAATATGATGGGCATTGGAGATGCTTTCTGTAGATGACTGGGATACGTCTGTGTAAAAATCCCTCTAACACAAGAAGTGACTCGAGTGAACACCACATTGAACACCTTGGCATTGGTGTGCACCACGAAGAATCAGAATCCTGAGGTGCCGCTGGTGGCAACCAACTCTGCACTGTTTGGTATGTTAGCTAATCTGTGTACAGAGATGGCCGGCCCACAGTTCGCCAGAACACTGAAGATGCACCCAGCCTGCAAACAGGCCTTCCTCAAGATAAGCATGGAGAAGCATGACTGCCCTGAAGGGCCCATGGGAGACGTGACCACCACCAATCATGGTCAAGCTGAAATACCACCTGGCAAGGCTGTGATGGTGCCTGGCTACGTAAGCCTCCGGGAACTTAACAGCTATATAAGGTTGGTGATGGAGGCTCCCTAGGGTGAAGGCATGCCTGGAGGTCTGATGGTTCAGCGTACTCTAGTAACGGACAACGGCAAGGGGCTGAAGAACATCAGAGTCCCTATCACCAACTTTACACATCCAAGGGGGCCTGAAGATTGCACAGTTCTTTCTCACCGACTCGGTGGCCCAGGCTAATGCAGCACAGCGTGCCCATCCTATATTCGATGTCCAGAATATTAACTTTGGTGACTCGCCTCGGTCAGATCGAGAAAAAGAATATCAACAAAACCATTTGTTGCTGCGAGCCGACGTATATTCCATGAGTGACTGGGGTCTGGGTGAAGTTCGTGGAGTTGACCATCATATATGGCTGAATGGTGGCAACCCATTCTGAGAGATTAGCACCTTCTGATGTGGAGGACATTCAACGGCATATCGAAGAACTGTTAAATGCTGGAATCATTCCAGAACCCCGATGTCCCTATGCCTCAACAATAGTGGTGGCCCGGAGAAGAATAACGATGTGCAGCTCTGCATCGACTATAGGCGTCTGAACAGTAGAACAGTTTCAGACCAGTATACCACATCCCGAGTAGACAAGGCTCTAGATTGTCTGGCTGAAAGCAAGTGGTTCTCGGTCCTTGATTAAGGAGAGGATATTATCAGATTCTTATGCTGCACGAAGACAAGGAAAAGACTGCTTTTATCTCCCAGCTGGGATTTTACCAATTCACCCGTAGGCCTCAAAGGATATCAGGAGCTACAGCCACTTTTCAATGATTGATGGAATGAACTGTGGGTGACATGAATTTGTTGGAGGTACTGGTCTACCTTGATGATGTCATTATTTTTGGAAACACCTTGGAAGAGCATCGTCAACGACTCTAAAAGGTTCTAGATTGGCATTAACAGCAAGGCCTGAAAGTGTCCTTGAGAAGTTTCAGTTTTGCAGAACCAGCAAGAAGTACATTGGCCACGTGGTATCAACAGATGGAGATAGTGTGAACCCTGCTAAGATGGACACTCTCAGGAACTGGCCCATACCACAGAACCTGCAGGAGATAAGGAGTTTCCTGGAGTTTTGCAACTGTTACAGAAGATTTGTGCCAAGGTTTGCTAACATATCCTGGCGGCTCGCTGACCTGACCAAAGGCTATCCTGCTCCACAGAAGACGGCTAGTGGAGTAAACAATCGCAAAGACTTTCATCATCCAAAATAACATTTTGGCTTGAGGTGGAGTGAGGAGTGTGACCGAGCATTTGCCCAGCTGAAGAAGACCCTTTCAGAAGTGGCCGTTCTGGACTATGCAGATCCCCAACTGCCATACATTCTACACATAGATGCCATTTATAATGGGTTGGGTGACGTATTATATCGGGGGCAACAGAGTTTATGTCAGACCTGTGGTATACACCAGCCGATCATTGAGTCCATCAGAGCTTCACTATCCAACTCACAAGCCAGAATTCCTGGCCCTCAAGTGGGCAGTGACTGAGAAACTGAATGAATACTTCTATGGGGCTGAGTTCACTGTATGAACTGATAGCAATCAGTTAACCTATATCCTCAAATCTGCCAAATTTGATGCTACGGGTCACTGCTGACTGACGGCCTTGTTAGCTTACCAGTTCCAGATATAGTACCAACCGGGAATTAACATTATTGGCACAGATGCCCTATCCCGAAGACCACCTTCCAAAGAGAAAAAGGGCTTTGTACATTGAGAACTAACAATGGTAGCTACTCTGAAAGCTTTGTGCCTGCAGGAAATTTCCCGACAGGCTGAACCAACTCATTTTATAGACTGCCTTGGAGGGACAGCTAATGGAGTTTGTGTGAATTATTGTGATGCCACCAGCCTGATGGCCCCAGAGTTACCCCATATGACCAGGGCCGAATTAAGACTAGAGCAATTGAAGGGCTCTGAGCTACGTAAGGTGCTCATAGCCAAACACTCTGGGACAAATTATTTGTGAACTATGGCTGGCTAGCATGGCTAAATTCAGACCATGGGCCTAACTTCGAATCTAAGTTAATAAAATAACTTATGCAATTGATTGGAGTGCGGAAAGAAGACCAGGACTTCCCTGTATCACCCTTAAGGTGATGCTCAAGCTGAGCGTTTCAATCGCACCCTGCTGAGCATGTTGGGCAAAAAGTCTCACTGGAGTCAGCATGTCTCAACATTAGTCCATGCCTATAACTGGACAAATAAGTGACAGCACAGGTTTCACTCCACATCAGCTTACGTTTGGGAGAGATGCCAGACTTACTATAGACTTGTGTTTTGGGGTCTCTTCAGATGGCACCGGTGAGTAGGAGCCCTGTATAAACCAAAGGGGAGTACTCTGAATTGAAAGAGTCCTTGTAGGGTGGAAAAGGTACCCCTAAACCCCTCCTCTCAGGGGGGTGAGGAGGAGTTTAGGGGTACCTAAAAGTATCCTTTGGTAAAATCGAAGGTGAAAATGTATTTGGATGACCCTAACTTCTCAATGAGATCATCTATGTGTGGCATGGGGTAGGTATCGAACAAAGAAATGGATTTCAGTTTCCTGAAATCGATGCAGAACCTCCATATCTTGTCTGGTTTGTGAGGAGGATGGCCATCGTTACAGTGCTCACCTCTACCGGGTAAACCTTCCACTCTTTCAACAAGTTGACATGATAGATTTGTTTCAAAGAAGGTAGCAGGCGCTCCTCTCCAGAAAGAACATGGCATGATAGATTTGTGTCTTCTGGTGTTTATCTGCCTGGGCCACTACATCATTTAAGAGACCTTTTCTTTCAAGAATTTTATAGGGCACTGTACCATTTAGAGACTATTTTGTTCCCAGATGTGGGAAGGAGAACTAAGACAGATTCCCCAATAGAGAAAGATTGGGCTATTGCTTTTCAGTCATGGTGGGGTAGGTCTTTTAATGTTTGGGCCCTACCTAACTGTTGTTTTGTGATTTCCCTAACAGCAGCCATATGAGATTTTAATTTCTGGGCTGTTTGGAAAATGGGTATGATAGCCTCTCCTCTCTCTTCCCAGATCTAGTTTAACATATCCAGTACGTCTAGAGGATCTCACCCATATAACAATTCAAAACCAAGACCAGGTCCAACTGGGGTCCTTCCTCTCTGACATCTTTTTCTCTACCTGTGGTGTCCCCAAGGGATCTAACCTCTCTCCCTGGCTGTTCAACCAATATCTGGCACTCCTTGCCCATCGCATCGCCGCTCTCTGCCCCAACTTTCAGTGCTATGCGGATGATACCCAGCTAATTTTCAGGCTACCCTCAGCCTCCTCCTCTCCTTCCCTCATCTTGACTGTCTGTCTGCTATCCAGGAATAGTGTGCCGCCAATGACCTCTGCCTTAATGCCAGTAAGACTGAGATTCTACTCATCGGGACACCCACTCCCTCCTTCCCTGCAGCTCTCTGGCTGGCCTCTCTTGGCCCTCTTCCTGCTCCTACCTGCAAGGCAAAAAACCTTGGGGTCATCTTCGACTCCACACTCTCCTTTTCTCCTCACATATCAGATGTCTCTAAGAAGTCACACTACCAGCTGCACCTCCTCAGAGGTATTCTTCCTTTCCTCTCCTTCCCCCAGAAGTTCACTGTCTCTAGAGCCCTGGTTCTCTCTAAGCTGGACTACTGTAACAGCCTCTGTTTAAATCTGCCTGCCTCTACTGTCCGCCCTCTGCAACTCATCCAGAACAGGACTGCGAGACTTGTCCTTGGCCTCAAGCCCAGGGACCGTATCTCTCCAGGACTGAAATCGCTGCACTGGCTCCCAGTGGCTGCGAGGATTAAGTTCAAAACCCTCTGCATTGTCCACAAGGCCTTCTGGGGCATGGGGCCAAAATACCTTCAACTCTCTCTTCCTAAATATCTCCCTTCTCGAGCTCTTCGCTCATCCGCCTCCAATTGCATCAGGGTCAGCCGCTTCTCCAAGCAACGAGTTGGAGGTAGATCTCTCTCCGCGTCAGGGCCCTCCCTCTGGAACAGCCTTCCCGCCTCCCTGAAACTTGATGAGAACCATCTCCGGTTCCGGAAGCACCTCAAAACCTTCCTCTTTGCTTCTGCTTTCTCTCCCCCTCTCCCCTGCTAATTCCTGACTGAAACTGCAATGAATCTACAACTGGGCCACTCTGACCGATCACAGTCCCTGGCCCAGCCACTCTCCCCTTGCACTGCCTCCCTGTCAACCCCTGCACTGCGGGACTGTCTCTGTATCCCCCCTTCCCAGCACTTGTCTGCACTTACCTTGCACTTGCCACCAGCTGGCCCTTATTATTTATCTTGTTATTCTACTACCCCTGTACTGCACTTTCTCCTCTCCCTTTCCCCTTGCACTCTCCTTTCCCCTCTTCCCATGCACTTGCGCGATCTGAATGACACCTGGCCTAGTAAGATCGTTGTCTGTCTTCCCTTTGTCCCCCGTCCCTGCCTAGTCTAGCCTTGAAACACTTGTGTATAGGCGCGGTACGAATGCCATATCATATCCTATCATTTCAAAAGAGGAATACCCTGATACACCTGAGGTGTTTTTCTAATCTCAAAGGGAGCCCAGGGAATTATAACATCCCATCTTCTACAATCAGCATCTACTAGTTTGTGGAGAATGCTTTTTAGGGTTTGAATAAACCTTTCCTCAAAGCCATCTGTCTGTGGGTGATACACAGAGGTACGCAGGGTCTTGATATGTAACACTTCTTTTACGTCCTGCATAACTTTTGGTATTAAAGTTGTGACTTGATCAGTAAGCATTTCCTTTGGGAACCCAACTTGTGACAGGAAGGGAAGTAGATGTTTAAGTATCTACTGAATCATGTTGTTCCTAAGAGGAAATCCTTCGGGATAGCGAGTAAAATAATCAACTTATTCCTCAGCTTTGTTTTGATGTTTCTAGCAGGCCCACTACATCTATTTCTATATGGAAGAAAGGGGTGTTGATGTTGGGAAGGGGCTGTAGTGGGAGATGGGGAACTGTAGTGGTTGCTGTCTTTTGGCAGATCTCACAGGTAGAGACATGCATTTTTACATCTATGAACACTCTGTGCCAGTAAAATCAAGTTATTATCTTGCTCTGGGTCTTACCAATCCCCTAATAGGGGGCTGTTAAATGGGAATGTGCCAGCTCTAATACTATTTGGTGATGGCTACAGGGAATCACTAATTGGGTTCAGTGAAGGCCATCTTTCCCCAAGTCCGCTTGTTACAATAGCTGTTTCTTTAGAAAAAGAAGGAATCAGCTTGGCTGTTTCGGCCCCTTCTGAGGTTACCCTTCCAAAGGCTTCCGTTAGGGCCAAATCATTCCTTTGGGCGAAGGGAAGATCAGGTAATGGGTTGATGTCATCTGGTTCCCTTACAGCTGCCTCCCCTTACACGAAGTTGGCTTTGTCAAATCCCATTGACCCTCTCTCGGTTTCTATTTAGGAGTACTGGGGTGAGGGCTTTTTCATGGATCCCTTGTGCTATAGCCTCCCCCGCCTTAACTAGATAGGTTGTACTACCATGATTATGGTGGATCACCTTCACCTCTCCCCTATAGTTGCAGTCTGCCATGCTGTTGCGACCTCTAATGCATGTTGCCAGGTGAGTCCAGACTTGGTTGCTAGTTTGTTGTAGGTTCCTGGTGGAAGGGAAAGACGGAGGCCTATTGGTATCAATTGTCTTTCATGAGGCGGGATGGATACAGTCTCTACACTATACACATCAAACCCAATGGCTTGGGGAGTTACTAGTAAGTGCTTTGGCCCTCTCGTTTAGTTTTGTGAATAATAGGGATCCCCAACTTATATCAGCAGACTGACATACCACACTGATACAATATTGGGCGGACCAAAAGATGGACTCAGACTATTATGTACCATTTAATGGGTCTTTATTTAAATAAAAAAGGAAAATGCCTATCCAGCCCCACCGCTATGAGGGAAGTTCCCTACCAAATGAAACTAAAATGAAAGGTGCTCGTCAATGTCCAAAACATAAATAGTGCTGTATCCAAATCCTAGAGGTTAACTGCCCCGACCACCAAACAACAAAAAGAAGGAGCAATGACCACTGTCTTCAACTTCTGTCTGGCCCAATCTCTTTTTCTTATGTACAAAGTTCACCAATTTCCCAAAACACAGTTCATAACCTCTCTGTAGCTTCAGTTATCAAAAGGTAATGTCTTTCATACGGTTTCCACTCATACAATTTTCCTGGATTCAACTCAGCAATTAAAAGCCTCCAGGTTCTCTTTGTCTATAGCTATTCAATTTCAGTGTTCTCTAGCCTTGTTGTAATCTCATTTAAATAGGGCTTCTGTACACTCAGGTTTATCAGGCTAACGGAACCATGTCGGCTTCCCCAGCCTTGACAGTCTCTTAATTTCTCTGGGTTCTCCAAAGCCTGATGGCCCTATGTTTTTCATGTTTTCTTTCTGCTCAGATTTGTCAGGTTCCTCTAAACTTGTCGGCTTTCCGGCCTTGATCATTCACTTCCCTGCTGTTGCTCATCTCTATCGGTGAATGCCCTTGTCATGCAGAGCTCAGGGATCTGGGATCATCTGGTCTTGGCTTTGGTTACCAGGCTACATGCCCACCAGGGCTTCCTTGTGGTCGCACCATCAGATGAGATGGTTGTTTCTCCGTCTCTGTCTCTTTCCTGACCTTGGCTTTCAAGTTGGTCAGGGCACCAGCCTCCAGCATACAACTAGCGATTTGCTCGCTCTCCATGCACTGTTGGCTCCACGGTCTAGCGTGGCTCTGTCCCCCCCAGGACAACTTCTTGTCAGAGGTCTGCGTAGGAGTCCTTCTCCTCCCTCTGTAGGAGTTTCCCTTCGATTCAAAGTTCCTCATGGTTTTAAATATGTTATCCCAAACAATGAGGGAGTGTCCTTCTTCTTTGACAGTGGAGTTCGGGCAAGATCTAGCATTACCTGAAGCCAATGAGATAGAAGAAATGTCAGTGTTTGGTGGCTTCAAACCAAAGTAACAACAGTCTTTCCAGTTCCCATAAAGGTAGATAACATACGTTGGACCGGGAGTTCCTCATTGTATTGGGAGTCTTTGTCCCCAAGAGGGGAGTCACTTCAAGGGAGGGCCCACTTGTTGAGATCCAAAGGCAGGGTTCTGCAGAGCAGGCTCACCTCCCTAACCTCAAAGGGGGTGCCTCCCCTCACGGGAGAAGGGACAAATTGTTCAGCTTTGTCACAGTGGACAAAACTAAATGAAAAAACAAAATCAAAAATATTCCACAAAATGCACAAAAAAAGCCAAATCTTACAATACAAACTCACCCCTAATTCAGTCATGAAAAGTAGGGTCAGGGGACCAAAATAAAATAAAAAACATTCAGAAAGATGATACATTTTCTGCAAAACCCACAATCATCTGCACACCCAGATACAGACACTGATCCCTATTCAGTAGACGCAAAATGAGTTATGTGCAGGTTGATCATGGAGACTAACTAAATCAACTAAATACACCACAAAATAAATACATTCCGTAAAATCCAGAAAATGATCTTCCAAACTAGATACATAATGGGGTTCAAAATGCACAAGATGGTCTTTTTCACCAAAAACCAAGAAGGCCCACCATACATGCATAGTCAGATCTGCAGGACAAAGTAAAATGAAATAATGTTACCAAAACCTACAAAATGACTTGTCTTAACAAGCACCGAGTAAGGCCAACATACATGTGCAGGAGACTCAAGGGTCAATAATAATCTTCAGGATGAAAAATAGACAGCAAAATTATGAAACAATAACCACAGCCTCAGAAATACACTCTCAGACACACACCCTTATTCAGTCAAGCGCACTATGGTCAGATGGACACAGTAAAATGTGGAATACCCTGCTAAAACATTATACTTGACAACACATCCACACTCATATTACAGCACACAACTGCAGCATGCATTTGAGGATGCTGTGCAAAACAAAAACAGCCATGGCAGCAAACAATCACAGCATGCAAACAGAAAAAAGCATAGCCAATCAACATATCTTATCGCAAATCATTCAACTCATAGAGACAAAGAAATATGGTCAATAGCACAAAACAAAATACAAAACATACTACAAATAGAATGCTACAAAGATATAAAGAATATTTCTCCCAACCAAAAAAGCATCTTATTGCAAAACACAAAAAGAACCTGCAAAAAAAATCCACTCTCACAATACTGTAAAGGAATACAGCATAGAAATAACGAGTATACTATGCAACAAAGAAAACCGTCTGCCACAAGACAACATTACAACATCACCAGATGTAAACATGTCTTTAAAACATAAACATAGCCAAATACCATATGCCATCCCAAATCCTACAATTCACACTGACACAACAACATGGTTGCTGGGATCAAAATATAAAAAAAAAATAAACAGCACAACATATGGTCAGAAGGACACAGTCAAATAAGAAGTATACTGTACAACAAACAAACCTATCAGCAACAGCATTTTCACAACATGGAAGCAAAAGGAATCCTCAGAAATTTCACCATACAACAAAAGCGATACACCATTTTAAAATGTCACCATACATGCAGAAGAAACAAGCACACACAGACTACACATTGGGCCTCATTACAAAGCGGCAGGCTGCCGCCAAACTTGCACACTTTTCCCGGTGCCCAGGAATGGGCAATTAACGGGTCTTTACAGCCTTGCCGGACCTGGTAATCGCCCATTCCTGCGCGCTGGAAAATATTTGTTCCCATTCCCATTATAGGGGCTCAATGGGAATGGTGCCGGTGCATCCGACATGCTCTGCTCTGGCGGCCATAATGGCACCCACGAGCAGAACTCGTAGTTTGCTGGTCCGAACTACGGTACTGACAAGCTTAAGGGTACCGTAGTTCCCGGACCGGCAAACTTGTAATGACCCCCATTATACTGCAGGTCTGACACAAGGTAATAGCACACTCCTAACTTCTGAAAAAAATGCAAAAGGACTGAAACAATTTAAAAAGATGTGCACAACAGACAACACATTCCACCCCACTTTCACCTTTGCTTTCATACACTCCCAGAACAATCCAAACAGCACCCAATCACATGCACACCTACTGGAAAAATGGAAACACAAAGAATAAAGCTTGGTCATGTCTCAGGCAACACACTCTTAACACAGCATTCTAACCTAAACCTTATTTCTTTATGTTGGAAATCACAAACAGAATGGATCCATAGCTCAGGCAGGCAGAATCATTCCCTGTATTTAAGAAAACATTGGCTCTAAATAAAGACCCCCACCAACATAGGAATTGGTAAGGCCATTCCTATATGTAGTGACAAACCTACATTTGGATTTAAAATGAACACACAGTCTATTAACTCACTCTTAATTCTGCAAACGTAGCACAACAAAACTGTAAAACAACGACTGTACAATAATACTGAACATAAATTATTGTAACATATACATAATAGCAACTAGCAAACCCTGAGGGACAGACTCTCAAAACCTTTTTGTACACGTGAGGAGATGCACTTGCACCAAAAAAAGGAGAAGCCCAACTCACAAAGGGTATTTGAATGTGCATATCTAAGATGCGCACATTCAGATGCCCTTTTCCAACCCTTTGCACTATTCTATTCTCTTTTAATGTTAATGTTAATGTTAAAGGACATTGGTACCGCGCACTATCACCACCGTAGTGATCCCTTGGCGCTCTGGCGGCTCTGAAAAGGGAGAGGGGGGTTGAGTTAGTGGGAGGAAGCAGGAAAAATGTAGGAGAGCAGTGATGTGCTGTTGGCAGCCTCAGCCCGGTGGGTCCGTTGGCTGGGCCTGGTGTGTTTGCGGCCGGTAGTCGTCGTGTACTGTTGTGCAAGACTATGTGTGTTTTTTGTTTTGTTGTTGCAATGTAGTGAAGTTTGTGCGGTTTGTTGTGCTGTAGGTTTTGGTTGTGTTTGGTTTGGAGTTTGAGAGGTGTATGCAGAAAGGGACGCTGTTAGTAGGGTTGGTTAGTTTGCATCTCTATCCTGAATTGAAGCGCTCGGCTTGCATAGTCTCCCCTGTTGCGGCTCTGTCCAGATCTGAGTCTGACTGGCCTACAGGTTCCTTACTCCTCTGGCTCCCACCTCTAACATGCTCTCTCATGGCTCCCCTTATCCTCCATTTAGACTTTAGTGGCCAGTGCATCTGCTAATGACAACCTCTCAGGTAGTGGGGGGATTGTCAATGTCTCGATAATTCCACACCAACGTGGTACCTGGCGGTAATTAAATTACGGGGAGGGCGAAAGAGTTGGTGGGATTGTCTGGGTTAGTTGACTCAGTCTCCGTCTGTGCCGCCTGTGTTCATGTCTATCCGATGTCACCCGTCCAGCTGCCGTGGGCTTTACTCTCCCCGGTCAGGGATGTCCGTGTCTTTTTAATGCAAAACAGGGGGCATTTCTGTGCATTTGAAAGTGCATCCAGAATTCACAAACAGGTTGCACTTTTAAATGTGCAGAAATTAGGTACATTCCCCTGTGACTGTTTGGAACAGACACAGGGGGATGTACAAATCAAAACAGGGTCATTTCTAACCATGTCATGCATTTTCCTTGAAGTGTGACAGCCACAATTTAAACTGTGGCTGTCACACTTGCTTTTCCAACCCCCAAACAGAGATGCAAAATTCAATTGTTTTGGTTTACATTTAACAGTGACGTGACATTTAAGTGCCCATTACTCTGAAATGTGATCCTAGCACCAACATGGGCTATAATGTATGCAAGGGGGCTGGCCAGTGCATCATTTGTGCTACCAAACAGCACAACAGAAATTAGCAGGTCCCTTTTGAGAACCTGGTGGCCTGCACATTTCCAAAGTAACATAAATGAAATGAACACTTCCTATATGCTGTTTTCATTTCTGTTACTATTTGAAAATCTGTCCCTGTGTGTTTAACTCTTACCTAATGTGTCAATTGGGACAAACCAGTTTACAAACTTGACAACCTCCATGCGTAACTACTCATAGTGGTGGAACAATTAACAATACGTGTCGAAAGATGATACTCTATTTAGTGAAACAAACAACAGTGAACATAGAAGGACTGTGATAACTCATAGAAGCACTATCCAAAACAGTTTGGATTACTGGCATACTCATGTAAACACCATGTACTGTCAACATCATACAAAATCAACAGTAAATTACCTTACAATGGTCAATTCACAGTTAAAATGTTTTACTTTTGTTTAGTTTATTTGCTTGTATAGTGAGCCAAACCCGGAGGTATCTGGGCGCTTATACTTAGATGCACAGTAATGGTTTCAAGAAAATCTGACAACGTGTTACATTGAGAGGGTGTACAGCAATGGTTGCAAGAGAAAAAGACAGACAATGAAAGCTAAGACAGGATATACAGCAGTGGTTACAAGAAGAGCTGACAATAAGTTACTGAGTCAGGAAGTATGACAGTGGTTGCCTGAGGAGCAGACAATACATTAATAGGATGGGGTGCACAACAATGTTTATAAGAAGAACTGGCAGTAAAGTTACTATGACGAATACAGGGGAGGGGAGGGAGACATAGTGTTGTGCTGGACAGCAGGGTGTGTCATTAGTTAGACTGGGAGAAAAGCAATGATTTTACCTTGGTCCGGAAATATGGGAATGAAGGTGCTGTCCTTATGTCAGGGGGCAAGGCATTCCACATCTTGGCAGCAAGCACTGGGAAGCTGGATCCACCCGCTTTGGCCAGTTTGAATTTGGGGATGTTAAGGCAGTGGACATAGTTGGCTCTGGTAGGTCTAGTGGATTCCTTTCTAGAGAATTTGTCAGCCAGCTACTTGGGGGCTGAGTTGTTCAGACACTTGTGGGTGATCATTAAGGTTCTAAATGTGATCCTGTCTTCTAAAGGGAGCCAGTTAGTGTTCCGTCGGGTTTGTGAAATGTGGTTGGAGCGGGGGATGTTCAGGGCTACTCTGAGGGCATTGTTTTGCAACACTTGTAGTTTATGTAATTTTCTCTGACTGGTGCCTAAGTATAGTGTGTTGCAGTAGTCCAATTTGGAGAGTATAAGAGCTCTTGCCAAGGTGATGCAGCTACAGGTGGACAAGAAAGGTCTTCATGCATTTCTAAGTTTGGAAGTGTATGCAGTGGATGATGCTGTTGTGTTGACTTGTCTTTGGAGAGATAGGGAAGAGTCCAAACAGAATCCTAGAGTTTTGGCTTCCTTTTTGACTTTGATGTTGTTCCCAACTTATATTGCACTAGGAGTATAGGGAACCTAACTTGTTGAGTCTCTGCTTAGAGCCGATGAGCAGAAGCTCTGGCTTGTCATAATTTAGACACAGACCATGCTTCGCCATCCAGGCTTAGATTTTGCTGTAGATTTAATTCAGGAGTAATGAGTCTGAATGGTAAGTACCTGAGTGAGTGATGAGGATCTGCGTATCATCCGCACAATTTGTGTAGGATACGCCAAGGTTGTCTGGGTGGTCGAAGAAAAGCTTTGTGAAAATATTATATAAGGTGGGGGAGACACAAGAGCCCTCCGGAACCCCACAGGTGATTTGGGAGGGTTCTGCAGAAGCAGCTGGAGAGAACACTCTCATAGATCTGTTGGAGAGAAAGGAGTTGACCCAGGCTGCAGCTTTAGCGGAGAAGGAAGCTACTGTTGTAAGATGAGTGGTTAATATATTGTGATCGACTAAATCGAATGCTGCCGATAGGTCAAGTAAGATGAGCATGGCCGGTTTTCCCTTGTCCCTGGCCTCATCCATTTGGATTTTTTTAGTCTAGGAGCGGTGTCTCCGTTCCGTTCCGTGTCTGAGTCTGAACCCGGATTGCCAGAGGCCTAGAAGATCGTTGGCTTCAAGGTGGTTTTGTATCTGGTTGTAAGCAGCTTTATCGAATAACTTCAGAAGAAAGGGCACTGTTGTGATCGGCCTGTAATTGGTGGGGATGCTTGGGTCAAGATTGGGCTTTTTGAGGAGGGGCATAACCTAGGCATCTTTGAGGTTTTTTTGGACAGTGCAATAGGCAAATGAGGAGTTGATAAAGGAAGTGATAAAGGGGGCAAATTCTGTAGCTCCTTCCTTTATTATTGTGACAGGGCAGATGTGGCTGAGGCATTTGGAAGGTTTATGGCCCGCAATGATGGTTTCTACTTCTGATTTGGGCACCTTGAGGTTGCTGTGAGTGGCCGAGTTAGCTTCCAGGTCACTAGGTTTGGCAGAGGAGGCAAGACAGATTCATTTTGCTTCAATTTATGCTTGTAATAAGGCAATTTTGTCTAGAAGGGCCTTTTGGATGTTGGTGCACCAGAGGGTGTCTTTGTTACACGAGTCTGGTGGGGATATGGGTGACTCCAACTCTTTCAGGATAGTTAAGAGCTCCTTGGTACTGGATTTGCCATTATAGATTCTGTTATTGAATGACCCACTCTTTGGGCCTCATTACGACCCAGGCGGTAAGTTACCACCTGGGTCGTACCTTTACCACCATGGCGTAAACTATGTTTACGCCATGGTGGTTGGCGGACTTACCGCCCCATTCCGAGGTTGGCGGGGCGGTAAGTCCCCATTAACCCATTTACCCTTCCCCATTCCCATTTTTGCCCCATAGGGCATAATGGGAGTGGGGAAGGCGTTAATTACGCCACCGTAAATTACGGTGGCGTAATTTACAACAAGGTCCCTTAGCGCCATGGATTTTAACACCTGCTAAAAGCAGGTGTTAAATCCTCCATGGCGCTAAGGGACCTCGGAATCAGGCGGTAAGGGTCGGCGCTGTTTACGCCGCCGTAAACCCCTTACCGCCTCAGTTGTAATGAGGCCCTTTGTTTCCAATATATCAGTTTTGTAGGCATTGGAGGCAATATTTAAATGTTCCTTACTCTGAGCCGAAGGTTTTTTTTCCATGTAGCTTCGGCACCTTTTTTTTGGTTTTACGTAGTGCTTTCAGCTCGGGTGTATACCAATTCTTTAGATAAGCGCAGGATTTGGCTTTCCTAAATTTGAGTGGGGCTAGTTGGTCGAGGGCAGTGAGTAGGTTCTGCTTATAGGAGTCAACGAGTTTGTAAGGGTCTATGTCATTAGTCTTAGGTTGTTTAGTGATGGATTGAATAAGGGGGAGTATGCGCTCTAGAGTGATTAGGTGGTTGTTTCTGGTTAAGGCTGGGGAGGGGCTTGTTGATCCTTAGGTGAAGGTTGCCTGAAGTCTTGGATCTCAAAGGAGATGACATTATGGTCTGACCAAGCGCACGGCAAGTTTGAGAGACTTTTTGTAGTGCAGTTTAGATCTGCTACCCAATCTAAGGTCTGCCTTTGCAGTGTGTAGGATCTGAGATGTGCAGTGAGAACCCCATCTCTGTGATAGCATTTTCTAGAGCAGTTGCGTTAGTGTCTAGATTATCATGGAGGCCTAGATTAAGATCGCCCAAAAACATGATTTGGGAGCTGAGTTTGGTGTTGTGGGTGAGGAGGGGAGTGATATCTTCCTCGAAGGAGGAGATGGGACCAGGTGGTCTATACAGAATGTGGATGAGAAGAGTGTGAGCATGTGAGAGGGGGATTTTAACAGATAGGAGTTTGCCCGATGGGAAGGCGTGAGTATCGCATTCTCTGATGCTAAGAGAGTTTTTGGCTATGATAGCAACACCTCTACCTCTGCTGGAGGTTCTGTCCCTTCTGAAGATGGAGAAGTGTTCTGGGAATGCTAGCATAAGAGAGGGTCCTGCTGCTGGATGTAGCTAAGAAGTCTAGTTTGTTGGAAGAAATGAGGTCAGCTATATCTAGGGCATGTGTGATAAAAGGACCTGGTGTTGATGAGGGCCCCTTTGATATGAGGAGCTACAATGGGTAGGTGAGATGCGAAGGAGATCGGTTTGGACGTTTGTATGGTCTCGGAGGTATTAATATGAGAGTGGTACATGTTGTTTGGTGTGGAGTTGGGCCGAGGGAGCATTTTAGGGACTTGTGGTGTGGAGTTTTCTTAGAAGTGATGTGGGAGCCAAGTCTCTCATTCCTGTAAATGGTAGGACAGTGCAAGTTCAGGATTGGCTTTGAGGCCGTTTTCAGTGGATGTTGATTTGGCATGAGAGAGTTGGGGCTGCTCTCAAGGTCTGTCACATATGGGGAGGTTCTTGTCTTAGAAGGTGAGGGGGCCAGAGTTTTTTAGGCGCAGTAGCGTTGAGGAGGGGTAACAATGTTGCCATGATGTGGAGGAGAACCCACAATTGCACTTAGGAATATAGTGTGAGATTGCTATCCGGGCAATGCCGGAGGTAGGTCGGACGTGCTTGTAGGAGGGAGAAGGCACAGAGTTTGTACAGCTCGCAATAGGCCTGCTATGCAGCTTGTAAGATTGTATGCGCACGTGTTGTGACAGAGGTAGGTAAGACTACCGGGTATATAATGGCTGAGTGATAAATAAGTTGAGAATGCAATAGGCTAACAACCATACATCCGCAGGTGGGGTGAGGGTACACTAAAGTAGATGATCATGCGTCAGCAAGTAGGGTAGTAGCGCACTTCGAATAGCATATATGAAACAGCAGGTATCCACTAGCAAGGAGCGTGCAATGTTTGGAATCCTTAGCTATACAATATGGCTAACAGATGTATAGAAACAGGCAAAATAGGGTGAAAGTACACTTTAAATATCATACGTGCAACATGTATGTGCATAAACACATGCAAGAACGAGTTAAATACATTTTACCCATCAGAAATTTGGAAATCAGTGGATAACATTTTTATTTAAACTAATGAAATATACATTTTTGGGAATTTTAACTCTTCCTTCTTTTGCAATCTTAATTTACCCTACCAAATAACAAGCAAAAAGTTACATCAGCACATTGAAATTTCTTTAAAAAACACACAACCGACAAAGCAGCAGGCATTTTAAGTGCACAATACATTCTAAAAAACCACAGTATTATATTTAAATAAAGTAGTAATATGCACCTTCAATTAAATCACCTAAAAAAGACACATTCACACATACTCAAATGATTACCTCACAAAAACATATATGCTTACTGCGATCCTCATACCACATGTCAGACTAATACTGTAACATTTACATGTAAACTACAAACAAGCACACATACTACAATGTACACACAAAACACAAAATACTATTCACACATTGACACAATAACACCCATTAACAAGTTATAAAAAATCAAAAACTGGAGACTGAATTAACTTTTAGCAATGTTGTTATTTTATGTCACATTTAGGAGCTCATGTTCGATGAAAGCAGAGTGTATAATAATGTCACAAATTAGTTGTTTAAAGCATTTACGCCGTGGGTTACGCTTCACCATATGCTAGTCATGGACCCAAATGCCATCGAACATTATGCCATAAAACACAGGTGGAACACCCGTAAGCATAAACAGTAATGCCATGATGTAATTTATGCAACAAAAATTATGCCATGTTTTTACACATTACATTTAACCGATGGCTTTACATTTATGGCAATGCTACTCAAACATTACACTGCCTTTCAAACCGAGATCTACATTTACAATGCAGATGCAACTTACAAGAGTAAAACAACCCATGCACACAGCAGGCAGGCAACAATCATGCAAACAAGGCATGCAGCCCTCACAACAAGCCACACATGCAACGAGCTACCAATCATGGTGTGGGTATTGCATACAAAAGCATAGAAAACAGCAGGTTCACTTATGAAAGCACCATGGATCGCGGAGTACCATGTTGTGGCAAATCATTGAGCTAAGGTGAATTAAACTTATTAGGTCAAAAGACCTTTTTCAAAATAATGAGAAAAAAAGATCGATTTAGAAAGACCGCTCTGTGACCGGACAGAGCGGTCTTTCTAAATCAAACTGTCTGCCCCTGCCGCACACGAGGCCAGGCCAGAAGACATACAGCAGACATACAGCAGAAACGGGTAAGTGTGTTTGTTTTGGCATGTCTGTTTTCTAAGAGACTTCAATTCAGCAATCCAACTAAGTCAATGCCTAGTCTGGGATGCCCAATGGAAGCCCTTATTTATATATTCTTATGTCAAGTTCTTAAATCTGGATGATGAACCCTTATATAATGCCCCTCTCTTTGAATCCCCCTGACCTCACTGAGCCAAGAAGTAGGTTGTTTTGCAAATTAAAAGGTTTATTGGAAAAATTAAACAATATATATCACACATTTATGAATAAATTAATATTTGATAGCACGCTTATGAATATGACAGTGATCAACAGTGGATAATATTGCAATAGCACAATTCTTTAATTACTTAGGAGTTGGTATAGAAAGGATAAGGTAGCAGAGAATACTTTGTATGGTTTCAGAAATGATGGAACGAATGCAGCACAGAATAAACTGGATATGGTTTCAACAAGAGATAATCTAATCACTTTTTCCTCACTCCCCCCCTTAGCAATATGAAGGGATGGAAATGAGGGCACACAGGTTTTCAGGAATACAATCAGAAGCAGTTCAGTTCCCGTTTCCTCCAGCAAGCTTAGAGAAACAGGGATGATTTTAAAACACAGGCCAAATACTTTTAAATGTGGTTGCAATGAAGTGGAAAATATGCTAACATTTTTTTTTAATTCCCTATAGGAGATTCGGGGTAGGTGACAGCTACTTTGAATTAGTTCAGTTCAACACTAGCAATGATTCATGTGAAATTGAGCTAGTTTGCAATTCGCCGCAGTTTTTCTGAGTGCGTCGATAGCGATTACGAAAAAACGATAGGGAGTGTGGGTCTGTTGGAGAGCTTAGGTTCTTAGCTTTAAAATGACAGTTAAATCTCGCTTCTAGGACATACGGTTCAAAAGATACAGACGTTTTTATGGAGGTAGATTTTCAGAAATTAAGTCAAGATTTCAGAATGACAGATGACACTTTTGCAGCTTTGAAATCACAGAATGGACACACAATTTCTATGCAGTTCTAAATAGGTTGAAATGGATGGGATGAGATTACTTTAGACTAAGAGATGACTATCCACAGTTCTTGGCTGGATACTCACTCCTAGTTTGGACTGGAATGGGCCTGGGACTGCACGCCCGCCACCGGACGGTCTCTGTCACTGGTTCTGCTCACAGCGTGGCCTCTGGTCTGCTATTGGCACGGCACAGCGGTCTGGTCTGGGTCTGACAGGTTCTGGATACAGCTCTGCTTTCCGGGTCTGGGTCTGGCACAGGGTTCTAACCAGAATCAAACAGCTCACCCAGCTGTTGAATAGTTTGGTTAGGTTGCTGGATTCTGAAGCCTGCTGAGAAGGATTCAGCTTTTGGTTCAGGCCTCTCTGCTTCAAGTTCTGGAGTCTATCTGGAGTCTAAGTTCTGGATCTGGTCGGGCAGCGTGCTGTGCAGAAATTGATTAAAGAGTGGAAAATGAATGTGTCTATCTGGGTCTCAGGGGCTCTTTTTATGTCTTTTGAAAGTGGGTGGGAAGGCTGACTTTCTATGCCCAACCCACTAAGGATTTGATAAGTTAAAGGATTTTCTGTGCCCTGACTGGAGAAAGGGTAGTGAGTCAGGATGAGTCAGAGTGATGCTATGTTTATGGCTTGACTGAAGTCCCTCCCCTTAGCATTTACTTCGAAAAACAATTTTTCATAACCAAACATGCTGCCCAGATAACAAGTTGTTGAAATGACATGTACACATCCCAGATGAATTAAGACAGGTCTCTGTTCAACCCTGATCTTTCTACGAGCTTGGGTTCAGAAATGACAACATTTTGCGCTTTTAGTGGGTTTTGCCATATTGGTTTTTCATCAAATCTTCCACGGAGGTACACCCCCTCTCTGCGCATATTACAGTAAGTTTTCATTTTTCTGATACAACCACAGTGTCTGCAATCCTGGGAGGATAGCTTAACGGCAACGTGCGCGCCTTGGAAGCAAGACGATACGAAGCAACACAGGTTCGATCCCCGGGTCCACGCTTAGGAACCTCTGGGTGTTTAAGCGTGTTATAAATACGCAACTAAGACAAAAAAAAAACAATTACGCAACTGAAGAAAAAAAAACTATTCCTGTAACTCGATGCCCGCGGGCTGTGTGAGCGCTTTAAAAAATAAATAAATAAATAAATAATAATAATAATAATAAATCGCAGAACATCACACAACATCCAGCTTAGTCTCAAATTGTGAGTGAAATTGTCATTTTAAGAATCTATTGTACATTTTTGTCCGCTTGGTATAATTAGTTATCAGTATTCTCACAAAACATATATTTGCTAGACTCTCTGAATCCACAGTCGTTTGTCTCTGCCCCTAGAAACTTGGCTTGACTCAGAGGTCAGATGTCTTGCCTTCCCCCAGAGCAGTGTTCACAGTTCGCACCCAAAATCAGCATACCCTATTCAGCTGTCCATTTGATTAACAGAAACTTGTGATTTCCTGCCTTCTTGTGTGGAGTTCTGAGGTGTGAAGGTTTCACATGGACCGCAAACCTTTAGAAGTCTGAGCTGCATCAGGATGCTGTTTAGCTTCTGAAATCCATGTCTCCTGTCAGAGTTTAGATCACCAGCGCCGGTCAGTGGTGGGCTCCGGTACTGCACCCATTTTTGGCAGCTGTCTTGAATTAATACATATCAAAAAGGGGATTTTACTTGATAGCATATGATCCTTGCTAACATTGTATTGATGTGGATTCTGCAGTAGAGTAATGTAGAACACCCAACCAGAAGTTGGATTTTTTGTTTGGTGGTTTCGTGCCCATGATTTTAGAAATTTTTGACATCAATTAAAACGGATTTTGAACATCACCATATTCCTTTGCACTGGTTTTGCTCTATGTGTAGCCAAAGGATAGGGTCTGGCAATGGTCTCCTGTATAAACACTAACAGAGGCAAAAGAAGATGGTGGCCTATCTGTCAGGTTTTCACTGTGCATTTTTGGATGACTTCTGGCAAGCAGAATGCTTTCCGGCGGCCATTATGATGTTTCCGCTGCCAGTAATGCACAAAGATGTTTTAGGGCTTGGATGCGTGGATTGAAACATCCCACAGTTTGTATGTTGAGGTGTGTGTGTGTGCGTGTATGTGTTGTGCTGAGAAGGGGGTAGTTGGTGGGGGAAAAAGGAGGTTCGGGGGTTAAACCCCACAATTAAGAAAAAAACTAGCGGGAGAGGGTGGGGAAGGGATCACCTTGCCAGGGGGGTATGTCATATTTTGGTATTTTAAAGTTGACACAAAAACAGCTGAATATGACATAGAACCAAATGATCATCCTTGCACAGATGGGCCACTTTTAGCCTCAGCACTTACCCAAAGTGGGTGGAGCCCTGGATTGCACATACATGGCCCTCATACCACCCAGGACACAAACATATGTCTACATCAACAGATGCATGTAGCATTCTATCAATGTTGAAATGGCCTGGGAAGCTGGCATGCCCTTCACACATATCTGTGCCAGATTTCAAGGGTCCACGCACGACTCCGTGATCCAGGCCCAGAGCAACCTGCCACACATCATTGTGGACCTATGGCATTTTCACTGCCGAAATAAAGTCTACCAAAATGAAACTAAATGATGGTCATGGCTGCTGGGCATGCACATGGCAACACACCACCATACCAGTGTATAAAAACACACCCTGCCACTGCTTTCCATGGTTATGTCACCCATAAAGGCTTGTCTGTCACCTTTCTACCACTGATGCATGAGTGGAATGGCTACGATAAGCATGATAACACTCACTGTAACCATTAAATGCGCTAGACTTTATCTGTCCTCTACAGGTGATGCTGGATACACCACCCTGTATTTACCCCCCCCTCCCCACTCCCGGCTAATGACGCCACTGCAAAATCTAGGAAATCAACTGGAGCAGTGGTACAACAATGCCCACATCCGCAACGTCATTGAAAGGGCCTTTGGTGTATTTAAGAACCGCTTCCGCTGACAACGCATTCACGAACAGCCTAGTGCCAGATCTTCACCCTGTACTGCATGTTACACAGTTTTTCCATCATGCACAACATCCCCTTGCACTATGACGCCGTTACAGATGATGAGTCTGATGACAAGGGCAATTGTATCCATAGAAAGCCACAAAGACATAGGCATCAGCAGGACAATATTGAGGGGCTTGTGCTGCGTGATGACGTAGTGCAAAACATCTTCCCATGGAGGTGAGTGTATCCATGAAAATAATGGCACATACCACTCTCCCACCACCCCACCCCTTTAGAGAAAGCATCATTCAAGGACATGTAACACAACGTTTTTAGCAAATCATATTTGTTGGAAAATAAATTAAAATAGAGCAGTGAACAAGAAGCATCCTGTGCCATGCAGTAAAAGGAAGATTAACATAAAGTCCAAGGCACTTCCAAACAGGGTGCAAAGTACAGAAAAACAAAGTTCCTGGAAAAAACCATGGATGAGGTGTACAGGTAGGGTCCAGTAATGAAAATGCAGAAGGGGGAAGAAAAGACAGGCATCATAAATAACACAAATACTGTTTCAATTTGGAAGGGGAAATCCGGGAAAGGCAGCAAACGTGAGTGTGTGTCACTTACTCCAGCATGGCTGCTTTGCCTGAGGCCCCTGTCTGATATGAATAGGTGGCTGGGGAACCAGCCGACTGTTGTAGGTGCCGAGTAAGGGTTGGCCTTGCAGGCGACTGCTGTTCTGAGGGTGGGGCCGAGGTGGAAAGGGATGAAGAGGTGGTTGAATACCTGCCCATGTATTCATGCATCAGGGCAAGGGGGCACTCTTGGCAGGCCAGCAGGTCTGTGAAATCAGCATGGGACTGTGAATGCTGCAGGCTATCCCCCACCATCTGGCAGCAGAGGCAACCAGACAAATGGTGCACTGAGACTGATGAGGCACTAGCAGCATTGCAAGCTGCCTGGCTCTGTCTATTGGCCTGCTCTCAGATCATTTGGGCGTCTTCCTTCGCCCCAGCTGAACACTCAATAGCCAGCTCAGCTACCTGCTCCGTAGCAAGCCAAGCATCCTCCCTGGTCCCAGCTGAGCCCTCCGATGCCAGCTTAGCCTCCTTCTCCCTGGCAACCCGAGCACCCTCCATGGCCCAAGCCGAGCCCTCTAAGGCCAGCTTAGCTGCCTGCTCCCTTGCAAGCAGAGCATCCATCCTGGACTCTCTCCTTGCTGTAAGTGCCTCCACCAGCTGTTCTTCCCTCAACTTGTTGACAGCCACTAGCTCATGGTGCACATCCACAGGGACTCCTGGACATCTCACAAACATTGGTCCAAGTGACAGACAGGCCTCCAGCATTTCCTTCAAATTGTCGTCTATCCATGGCTAGGCTGCCCTCATGGCTGTCAGTCTCTGGATGATGTCTCCCAATAGGTCACTAGCCACAGGGGTAGGTCCCACGGAACAATGATGTGGGCTGGAAATGCTGAATGCATGGACTGCAGTTAGCAGATTTCCTGAAGATCCTGGAAGATGTACATCACTCTCCCTACCTGACTGAGGGGCAGTGATGTCCTCCACCACCACCATGTTGTCCCTAGGCCTCAGCAGCGGGATATCACATGGGCCATGGTGACAGTATCCATGGTTTTGACAGAGATGATAGTGTCCTGGTCCTTGTGGCCATGTGTGAGTGCTGTTCTGCTGGTTGAGGGACTGGGCTTGATGTCAGGTTGTAATGACAATTTGTCAGTGGAGCCTCACTCTCCTTGCTCACATGTTTGCCAGGTTGGTTTCCCACTCCATTATGTCCTCACCATCATCCTCATCCACATCCTACTTCTTGTCCTCATCTCCTTCTCCTGTGAAAGAGAAGGCAATGTCAGTGTTACAGGCAGATGTTGCAATAGGGGCTAATTTTCAAGACCCCACGTGATTCTGCTGCAGTGATCTGTTATGTGTAGAAATACATGGAGGCGGGTGCCAGCTGCCAATATGGCGTAATTTCAGAGAGGAGTGTATGCGGGGGGGGGCAAAAGGTGATGTACAAGCTTATATGGTAAACACCACCTGCCGTGTGTGCATGGCAGGTTATATTTACAATGGATGCCTATGGAGCATGGCTGCTTTTTGCTGGTGCAGAAAGTGGGTAGACTCCATAAGGATCCCCAGCATTTGCACTGGCGTGAAAATCCATGCCTGCGCAAATCCTGAGAGTATTCATATGGAGGAAAGGAAGGGGGCACGGAAAGGCAAGTTGCATTCTGCCCTCCTCCCCGCCATATATATGCCTGAAAATGGGGTGTAACATGAGAAACATGCATACAAGCCTTGTGCAAGGCTTGTATGCATGTATCTTGCATCACGCGCCATTGATATTGTGTTTGGAAGTGGTCTTCAAACTGATGTGCCGGCCCCCCAAAGGGGCCCAGCAGAATGAACAGAGCGGGTGCAAGGGTCTTCGAAAATGAGTACTGTGACTACTTTCAATAGTAATGATTGAATGGGGGACATCAACAATATGTTTGTTCTAAGAGGGGCTCAGCATTTAGAGTTTGAAAAACAATGCCCTAAGAGTTCATTTTCTGGAGTAACAGTGACGGGAATGCCGATAATGTTTTTATTGAAAGTTTTAAAAAAAAGAAAAATCAAATGTGTTACTAGTAAAAAAAGAAAGATTTTTTGAAAAAAAGGAAGCGAATGTGCTATCTATTAAAACAGAGGAATAAGGATATATATAGGAGAAAGTATCACTCCAGGGTTCTTACCAATCTTTGGAGAAGTGTGACAGCAAGATCTAGATATGTGGTAAAACATTTTAAAAGAAAAAAGCAGAAGTAATCATTAAGAAAGATTTTGATATGAAAAGAAAATTGTACATGTTCATATTAAATAAACTTTAGAAATTGCTTAAGAGGACTACACCCTTCTATACAAATACACAAACAGTTTATGTGCTTACACGTGACAACTTTTGTGACATCTTTGGGGGAGAGTGGAAACACACTTCTCATACTGAAAGATGTTTTAATGAGGAGAGTTACATTGAAGGCAATAATGATCCCCTAACCTTTGATGAGAGCGGACATAACTATGAATTCTGAAATGGTCTGATTTCTAAAAAAAATGAAATCATACAGTGTAATAATATGGAAATGGAAACTGTAGGTCAGTCAAAATTGAAACAAAAGAAGTATTGTGAGGTATGGACTTGTAATTTTTGGGGCAATATTGATACGTTTTCTTGTAAAGTTTTAAAGAGATGTTCGCAAGTATTGCACAAAAATGATAATGTTCAAAGACAAATCAAGATGCTACAATGAATAGATGACGGTGAAGTTTGTGATAAAACAGGATGTTTGAGTCCCTCTATAGCTTGTCTTGATAAAAGTAGATGTAAGAGTCAGTTTCATCATATACGGATGCTGCGGCGCATCATCCCAAAATGAGATACCTTCTAGTTAAACTGTATGAGTGCAAAACACCAAGTATGTCTCTTGCATTTTGAAATCAAATACATTTTGACTGGAACTGTAGAAAGTTTATTTTCTACAATGCAAATGATAAATATGATGCATTTAAAAGAGTATGTGTACGTAGATGAAGTACTTACAGGAAGTGGAAATGATGATCCGTTGCTTTCCTTGAAAAGGATCAGATTTTTCAACAGTATAAAAGAAGTATTGCAATGTTTCAGCTGTCTTCTACTGAAAGACCTGACATTGTTTGTGTATCTTGTCTAAACACTTTTTATATAAGTCTCAAGTGCAACTAGTGTAGGTTGAAAACAAAATTAAACACACAGTAGATGTTTGGAAAGAACTTTATCTGTATTTGTTTGTAGAAGAACGATTTTACACAGGTGAGGCACTTTATGTTTGTAGACACTGTGTTGGTTTTTATAATGAAACGCATATTCCGCCAAGAAGTGTTTTAAACGATATGTTAGTGCCTGATATCCCTCTTGCGCTTCACAAATTGAACATGTTTGAAGTGATTGAATTGTAAACTGTTCATCCTTTAAAATGTATTGCTAGACTGCAAACCAAGATGTCAAAGCTGCAAAAGACGTCATTAGTGCAAGGTGTGAGAGGCAAAGTTGTTTATTTACACCTGAAATTGGAAGAAAATGCTAATACTCTAGGGTGAAGCGTGACATTGCAGATTCTTTGTTTGTTTTAGTAAATGGTGTTGCCACTAAAGATAAGAGGATTTGGCAGCATCTTATCGATATTGGAAAAGTGAAAAACACATTGGTGTTTCTATTGGAACACAATGATTTATACAAAGGCAGTCTGACTGTCCAAGACTTGTCTATGCTTCAACAAACAATAGCAGTGAAGGTCAGTTTTAGCGTCTATCTGTTGCATAAGGGAATAGTTTGTATGAACATTACACCATTCATCCTCTACACTCACCTGAAGTCATGGGTGACAGTTTAGAATTGTATCAAATGAAGGCAGCGAAAGGTGCACCAATTAGTATCTGGGAAAAGACATTAGAAGCCCATTGTTTCCCTAGGCTTTTTCCAACTGGTACTGGAGGGAGATTGGATGATCAGAAGGTGTGAATCTCTGCTTCAGAGCATCGTGTACAAGAATGTATTCAGAAGATTCACGATTCCACACCAATGTTGAATATATTTTTCACTTATTGTATGAAAGTGAATTTTCAACATTATGTTATGCTTTTGCTCATTCACTTCAGACCGGAACTAAATTTAAAAATCTTTCTGCATGTGAGATGCTGCAACAGGTGAAAGAAAAAAATGAAGTTTTAGAGGGGAACATATGAATATTCTTGGTACAATGAGAGGAACTAAAGAATATTGGTATAGGAGACACTCTGAGGTTAGATGCATGATCACATCACAAACTTGGGATCTCCCACCTGGTGACTTTAGGTTAAGCTCAGTATGGGTGGGATGATCTTGCAGAGTGGGTTCCGGAAAGTAAAGCAGAGAAAGACAACATAGAACCCATGACAGTGGGAGAATTGTGTTTTATGGACCCTGTAATTGTATTGCATTTTTTTATCACAGATTTCTAGTCATTTTACACTTTATTTGTAATGAAGAAAATGGTCCACTTGGCCCTGTAGAACATTTCTTTTGGAGGAAAAAGTACCAGGCATGTGGGGTTCCACGGATACGTATGGTGTTGTGGATTAAAGATGCTCCTCAGTTTGGTAAGGAAAGTGATGGCTGTGTGATGGAGTTCATTGAAAAATATGTTACTTGTTCTATTCCAGCTCAGCACGTGAATGCTGATCTATGGAACAAGGTGGAAAGGTTTCAAAGGCATTCCTGTGGAAAGTACTGTCAAAGAAAATAGAAATGTGATGAAAAGTACTACACCCAGTGCAGATTTGGTTTTCCAAGGCTTGTGACTCCAATTGCTCAAGTGAATAGTTTCATGTCATCTGTTTGACACCATGTTATTATTATTATTATTATTATTATTATTATTATTATTATGTTACTGGTAAGTCTCTGAGAAATACCTATCGTTTAAAAAGAAATAAAGAAAGCCAATGTATGATTGAATACAATGCTGTCATTGCTCAGCTATGAAATGCAAACACTGATGTACAGTTTATTGCTGATAATTCAACAGCTGTTGCTCGTTATGTTAGAGCATACATGACAAAAGCCGAAAAGAGCAATGCAGCTGAAGTAGTGGCAGATTTATCATCAGATAAAAGTCTCAGCCAGAAAATTGTACGCTTTGGTTTGAAGATGCTTTCACGTAGAGAGTGTGGTAGCTATGAAGCTGCAAATCGGCTAACTATTTTGCCTCTATATGGATGTAGCATTAATGTAGTTTGGTTAAGTTGAAGCCTTTGACTGAAATTGAGCACTTAGCTGAATCAGCAACTGACAATACAGAGATTTTGAAAACCAACTTGATTGATACATAATATCCAAATCAATCTGAATTGCTGGAGGATCTGTGTTTATATGAAGTAGCACAATGCTACTCATATCAAAATATTGAAGCAAGCAGTGACAGAGGATGGGTTAAAGTACTTGGATATAGTGGTTATGTAGTGAGACATGAAAAGGTAAGTCTCATTAACCACATGAAACTGTCTTGCCAAAGTGCAGAGAAAAAGTAATTATTTTATTTTTGTATTTTGCAGTTGTTCTTCCCATGGCATGCAGAGAGTGATTTACTTGGAAGTTTTGAAACTTTTGAAAAATAATATTTTGCTAAAAAATGCTTAATTGCATGTCTAAAATGTGAGCAGTATTTGGACTTACTGGAGAAAGAACTATGTCAAGAAGAACTTTTGGCAGCTGAATTGGCAAAAGAGACTCATGAGGGCAGTCAAGAATCTGCAGCAGGAAGTCAAAATGTTCTTGGTGAGCCAATTATTCAAACTGATGTTGAGCTTGCTAAGGAGGAAGTAGAAATTGCAATGGAACAAAGTAAAGTTTCAGATGTGAATTGTGATGAAATTGTTAGTAAACTTAATATAGAGCATAAAGAAGTGTATAATACAATTAAAGATAGGATCCTACATGCTTTACTGCATGACAAGCATGAATGTTCTTGTGTGCAATACACACCTGTTTTGTTGTATGTTAGTGGACACGTAGGAACAGGTACCTCTTTTTTAATTCATGCAATAAGAGCTATGATAGAAAAATGTGACAGGTTCCCATTTGTCATTGTATTGCAACTGCTCCAAAAGGTTTAGCAGCATTTAATGTAGGAGGTGCTACTTTACATCACCTGGTAATGTTACCAATGGAGCATGACAACAAACTAGAATATCGGAAACTTGTATCAAGTGCAGCACAAGAAGTAGGAAATGTTCTTAGAAAATTAAATACCTTGATTGTAGACTGACTACAACATTTTGTTTGGTGGTAAACATGTACTTGTTTTTGGAAACTTGTTACAATTAACTCTTCTGAAAGGTCAACCAGTTTTTAGAATGCTGCAATCTAAGGATGCTCAAAAAGTATAGGAATTATTGATCATTTTATACTTTGGAATTGTTTTCAATTCCAGGAACCTACCATTAATATGAGGCAATCAGGAGACTTAGAATATGTAGAAATGCTTAATAAGATTCCTATAGGTGTTCTTGAGGAAAATGCGAAAGCAGTCTGGGAAGACTGATTTCTAACATGTTTCATGTAGATTTCAGTACGTCTGATGTCATGTTAACTCTTAAGGAAAGAAACATTGGGCCTCATTACAATTTTGCCGGTCCAGTAACAACAGTACCAGTAAGCTTGCTGGTACAGTTGTTACCGGACCGGCAAACTATGAATTCTGCTCGCAGGTGCCTTCCCGCCCGCCAGGTCTGACCTGGCATGCGTACAGGCACCCGCGAGCAGACACTGCCGGAAGCACTAGCACCATTCTGAATGGTGCCAGTGCAACCGGCCTCCCCATTTCCATTGAGTCCTATGGGGCTCAAATGGAAATGGGGAGTAAAAGTTTCCGGCAACTGGCATTGGGGAAATACAGGGTCTGCCAGGTTTGTATTGGTCTTGTATTTCCCCATTGCCAGGGGCCGGATAAATACGCAAGTTTGGCGGCAGTCTGCCGGTTTTACCGGCAAGGCTACCTCCAAACTTGTAATGAGGCCCATTGTTTGTTTTGCTTTGATGTGCACACTTGCAGAGTGTAACAAGTTTAACTCTACAATTCTACTGTCAGAGAAGCAAAATATTGTAGTGATAAAATCCTATGATGTTTTAAATGTTCATGTTATGCCTTTAGAGTTGGATAAGAAAGCAAAAGCTTGATTAGGTCAGCTAGAGAATTCAATTTCTAAAATTGCAGGTCTGGGAGGAGTTTTAAAACTGCGCATCAATGCAGGAGTAATGTTGAAGAGGAATTTGAATGTAGAAATTGGTTTAGTCAATGGAGCAATGGGAAGAGTGATTGCATTTCACACTTTTTCTCACAGTAAAAGTATTGAACATTTTGAAGTTAAGTTTGATTGCATTGAAGGAACTCACTGACTTTCTCGGTGCTCTGCAGGTTTCATACTTTTTGAGGATACCTTTGTGAAAAGAACACAGTTTCCATTGTGCTCTGCTTATGCAATAACTATTTATAAATCACAAGGGTTGACGTTAGAAGCATCACTTATTGACATTGGTCATACAGTGTTTAAAGAAGGAATGTCATATGTAGCTTTTTCACGTGTGAAAAATGTAGAAGGTTTATTTGATGAAAGCAAAGTGACAGCTGACATTTCTTACATTGAAGAACATAATAGGTTGTGTGTACTGTATGCTCCTCACCTGATCCTTATACCTGTACCTGTGGAGTGCCATCTAGGAAACGTTAAGGAGTCACAGAAAGCACATTCAAATGAAATCAGTCCTTGTAAGACTAGAAAACAGACTTTAATGGAGTTGGAGAGTTGTTCAACTGTACCATACTGTCATTGCAGCTTTAGTAATGAAACAGAAGTTGAATGCTATTTTCATGCCGCTTTGTGTACGTTATTTCAAATGACTCCATTGATGCAAGAAATAGCTTCAACAGTAGAGAACCAGCTGTGTCTTGAACTTTCATTTCTTAAAATGTTTATAGATGAAAATCCACACAGTTTACATTTGGCAATGTCAATCCGAAATGTTGTAGCTGTTGCAAGTGGAAATGAACACCTTGCTCAAAATACACAGGAGGATAGTCAAGAATTTTTAATGAATGACTTTGAGATATTAATGAAAGAAACTGTTAATGTAGATAAGTATGTTGGAATTAGTTACTAGTGGAAGCATATGTGTCCGAAATGTAAGAAAGGTTATTCTATTCCATATCTTTGTGAAAGATGTGTGTACCTGCATGTGCCTGATCAGAAAAGTGTAACATTTTCTGATCTTCTAACTAAAGCATTCCACGACATACAATGCAGTGACTGTGGTTGCAAATTATCATCCAAGACTGCAAAATCTAGTTTTTATTAAGTATGTATTGATTATGTTTCAAAGATACAATGTAGATGGTAGGAAAAATTAACACATCAATAATTAGTTTTGTAAAAAGTTATGTTTGTGTTATTAAGAAAACTTTTAAAACTTGTACAATTATTTTTCATGAGGGGGCATCCATTGAATCTGGACATTTCATGACATTGGTGCGTACAGAAGTAGATTGGCTTGTTTGTAATGACTCTATATTCCCACACCAAGCTAGAGTGACAAAGGGGTTAAAGAATGCTTACACAATGTTGTTAGAAGCAAAGTTTTAAAATATGTGTGTAATATCCGTTGTGAATATAAATATGGAAAATACAAATTTGAAATAGAAAAATAGGCTAATAAGTGGTTTATGTAAAGTAGGACATGGTTTGCTGCTAGGATGTTTTTTTAAAAATAGTAATAAATAAATGTACATGTAGTATTGTGAAGCTTATATAATTTAGAAGAGAAAATAGCATTCTGCAATCTTCTACTTCTGTTTTATTGTGTGAAACCCTATATATTTTAATATGTAGAAGTGTTCCCTATGAGTGCAAGGTTACATCAATCGTCCCATGTACATTATTTTGGGTGTAAGCGAGTGTAGTTGATGACCGTTAACATATGAAACAAGTAAACAATAGGTTGTAGATGCAAAAACATATAGTGCAATTGAAATACAAACTAAAAAAACAGACTGAAAAGATAACTGTTAATTGTATAAATATGTTTTATTTGCAGTGTGTAGTTTCAGACAATCTATTCATTCATTAAACCCCATATTCTTTCTGGTAGGTTTAAGATGATTCTGATTAGCTTCTAAAGTGTGCAGGTGGCCAAAAAAAGGACACACACCAAATTTTGAAAGAAGTTATGAAGTTGCAATGTGGATATCATTTTCATAATTTAGAATACATTTGATATAGAAAAATAGGTATTCCACACTGTGTAGCAGTATCGGTGGTAACAGAGGTTTAGGTAATAATGTACAGTTTTAAGTTTTTTTTTTTTTAATATGATGTGTATGATATGAAATGTCATTATGAACTTCTCATGTATGTAGGTGGCCAAACAAAGGACGCACACAGATTTTATAAGAAGTATGGAAATTACATTTGCTATGTTATTAATGTAGTTTTTGATAATTGTTAATATGTTTATTCACAAAATGTATTATTGTCTACATATTATTTATAATATAGGTATGACTATAGTCTAAAAAGAATAATACTCAAATAATGGTACAGTATCGGCATCTCTTCATTTATTTCTAAATAAAACTGAAGACATAGTTATGTTATATGTCTTTGTTTTCTGTTGAAGGTTGTATAAAGTAATCTGTAAATTAACCATCATGTAGTATAAGGTCATCTTTGTATAGTATTGTAACATCTGTGTAATGTAGTGAAATGCATTTATTGGTGCATGAACTATGGATGTTGGAGGCCATTCTTTTTTGAATTTGCTGATACAAAAAGTGGTTCGTAATAACTTAAATGTTAAGTATTTTGAATAACAGAACAGATGGGTTTTTTTCTCCATTGAGAAGTGTTTTTCCTCTATAGCGTGATTAATGAAACAAATTTGATAATGGTTGTATACTTGGAATACAATCAGTATTCTTTTAGTATCATTATGAGGAAAAAAACATAAATCATGTTTTATATTTCTTTTGGTATGATGAACACCATAGTACCAATGTAGTGGTGATAATGCATCGTATGAATGGCCTTTACCATTAATATTAACTACTATTCTCAGACTTCATATATGGAAGAATGACGCAAGGAAATAGATATTTGGTAAGACTTTGGATAATATATGTTTAATGTATATATGCACATACAAAGAATTTATAATTTTTTTTATAATATTATTTTTAGCCATGGTTATGGTACCAACCAATCAATAGCAGGATTTCTATGCGCGGCTAAGGTGAGCAACGACTGGGCCGCTTATATTTGCGGCTATAGGCAACAATTGACAATTTTGAGTACTGAAACTGCATAAAATAAATTATAACAGATGTTATAATATATTTTAGCAGTCTGTGTTTAATTTTATTTATTTTTGTAACATAAAAGGTGGACCTTAAAAGGGCCATTTTGGGGGATGGAAAGAAGTGGGTGGAATAGGGGAGGAAAATACATAAGGATGAAACATTTAACAAAGGTAATAAAAATAAAATGCAACATATATTTTATTGATAAAAAAAATTATAATTAGAAAAAAGGGGGGAAAATTGCCAGTTAAATGAAATACTAAGCATGACAGGTAGTCTGATGTTGAGCGATTAACTTTAGCCAATGGTAAATTGTGGCATCTCCCTTGACTACCCATTTGCAGCATACTTTACAAATGACTTACATCCTGGAAAGGTCTGGTGTCGGCAACAGAGGAGTAGGTCTGGTGTCGGCAACAGAGGAGTCAGTGTAGTGGATACCAGTGGTGATGTAGAAATTTTATTTGCACCTGGCGTTGTTGCTGTAATGGTCGATGGAGATTCTGAAGGTGGTGCTGATCTTCGTCTATACAAAGAATAGGTCCCATGCATTTTTCTTTTGTGATGTTCATGAACTTATCGATATTCATCATCGACATCGTCCCAGTGGACTCTCACCAGATGATTAATCATTATTGATGTTCCCAGACTTTGAGACCGAATATTGGAAGGCCCATAGCGTAGAGTCTTGTTGCAGAAGGTGCACAGTACATCTTCCACCTCTTTCCTGGCCTTGTGTTCCTTCACTTTAAAGAAGCGCCAACTGTCTGCAGTTTTCTTCATGTCTGTGTGCACAGCATTTGATTGGATGATTCATTGATGCGCGTACATGCCATGTGTAGGTGCGGAGCTGCAGCTTGTGTTATGATTGGCTGAAGCATTTTTCGAGAAGAGGTGTAGCCGCGTCACAGGAGTTGTACGTCTCATTGGCTTATTCGTGCATGCCGGTTACATTAAACGGCATGGGCGTAATCACATCCATACTTGGCAAGTGTGATTGCTTTGTTTGTTGGTGTGTATAACATGCATATAACGTGTAGGCGCAGAACCACAGCGCGTGAAACCTTTGGCTGCTGTATTAGGCACAAAAATGTTTAGCCGTGTCAAAGGATGCAGATGTTCTGTTAGCTCATTTCAGACACGTGGGTTACCCCCGCCTGTCCAGTTGTGTAGTGTAGCCACGCATGTATCCTTGGTAGATGCGGCTATAAAAACATGGTTTTAAAAAGAAATATAAATAGATCTACATCTATATGGGCAGTAGTCTAGTAAATATTTATTTTTAAATATATTGCAGTTAATGTACAATTTTAATAACTAATCATGAATAGTACATATACATGTAAATACTATAACAACAGGTTTGTAAAAACAGGTTTATTTGGGGGGTATGCAGTTCTTCAGCTGATTTTTATTTTGCTTTCTAGACATAATACAGTGTTTTGATTAGCCGAATTGTGTGTATTATTAATGTGAATTATGTATGCATAACAAAACCCTTGAAATTCAAGGATACATCTTTAGTTGCAGAGAAGTTAAGGTGAGCAATATCTTGTAACAAAACCCTTGTAATTCAAGGAAAAAACTTTAAGGTGAGAACGGAATGCAAAAAAACTCATGAAATTCTGCTAAAGCCACCTTAACTTTGCGCCCCTGTTGCGCAGCCTATGACCACAGTGATGACATCACAGATCGCATCACTGATGACATCACTAATTACATGTTGTATGAGAACACTGATGACATTACACATCACATGATGCCAGGCATTGCTCACCTTAACTTCCCTGCAACTAAAGCGTTTTCCTTGAAAATATATATATATATATATATATATACATATATATATATATATATATATATATATCGAAAAGAAAAGTGAAAACTGGTTACAGCTTTCCAGGCGGCGCTCTCCACATAAGTAAAAATAAACCAGATGCAAAGAAAGGATCTCCATCAAATGTCCTTTATTTTGCTAAACACGGTGAACAAGCATCTCAGGAGAGAACAAACAATTACGCGTTCCACCCTTCTGGGCTTCGTCAGATTGTAGACATAAAAGACAGGCTTCTTTTTTAAACATTTTACCGATGTCATTGTCCCTCTTCCCTTTTACATTACCAGTTTACTTAAGGCCAATTCCCGTTTACACGGGTGCCATGTTGGAAGTGTTTTTTAACAACAATGTTGTTCCTTTGTTTGCACATTACATGCTTATTTGAATTGCATCAAAATGGTGGTCATGTTTTATTAGTAGTACTAAAGTGCTTAGTGCTTAAATAAAGTGCATAATGCATAGTGCTCACAATTTAATCACATTTCTACAACATTTGTTTGCACTGAATTCTATTTGAATATAATTAGTTGAGCGTTTTTCCCATATGGGGATCTTATTAATGTTGTTAGGATACCTGATACTTTAATAAAGTGCCTGGTGTTTGTAATTTAACAACAATAGCACAATCATTTCTACATTTGGCTCCATTTGGGTTCATTAGTGATTCCTTTTTGCCATTTATAGATATTCATAAGGTGCATAATGCTTATATAAAACGAACGCATTACTGTTTATAACCATCTAAATAAAGTGCATCGTGCTTGTAAAGTCAAGGACATATGATTCATGTATTTCATAATGCATTGCATTCCCATATAAAACATATCACTGAAAAACACTATGGATTTAGTCCGTTCTTAAAAATATCAAATAAAATATATTTGGTCAATCTCATTAGGCAACTTTTTGATTATTTGGGGATTGAAGGATGGGCGATGTTTAACAATGCCGGATTTGTGTAAATCCATGACTATTCAATCTCCAAGCAACAAACAAAGGAAGGGACAAAAGGGCAATTTAAGAGTGGACTAGTCAATGTTAAAATCGAAACCTGTGATTACTTTATACTTTACAATATGTTAAGAAAGCTCCTTGCACGTTAAAGTGATTAAAAAATGTGTGGTAAGAAAATGTTAAAGTATCAAAGTTACAGCAGCTTATTCCCAGAATGATCTAGGTTCCCACAGAAGTGTAGAGTTCCTCATCTTTGTTGTGGCCTCCCGGGTTCTAAGTGTGATAATCAATGATGTATTTGCATTCCGTTTGTCTCAATTTTCGTTCCCAATTACCACCTCTCGGGTGTGGGGAAATCTTGTCTATTCTGAAGTATTTTAAGGAAGATATGTCCCCATTGTGTTTTTCTTCAAAATGCTTTGCGAGGGGGTAAGATGGATCTTTATTCTTTATGGCTCGGAGTTGTTGAAGCACACAAAGTCTCACTTCCAGCTTTGTGCTTCCAATGTACCAAAGATTACAGTCACACGTAATTGCGTAAATAACATAACTTGTTGAGCAAGTAATGTGTTTAGTGATGGTTACTTTCCTTTGAGTACGTGGATGCACATAATGTTTAAGAGATACCCCATATTTGCAGGCCTTGCATTTTGTACATTTATAAAACCCGACTTGATTACTCGCCAGCCATTGAGTTGTAGATTGTTTAGGGGTTACGAATAGACTTAGCGATGACTCTGATTGCAATGATTTTGCTTTTCTGAATGTCACACTGGCATTCGGCTGAATGCATTTTTTAATGTCCGGATCTCTTTGTAATACAGACCAATGTTTGGGGAAGATTTTCTGAATTCCTTTAGCTCTGTTGTTATAGGTTGAAATGAACCGTATATTTTCAGATTTCGTTTCATGTGATTGCAGTTTGCTTTTTTCTTTATTTTTTCTTAGAATATCTTCCTGAGTTTGTTTGGCACATTGATTAAATGCATTCTTGATTGTACACTTCTTGTAGCCTCTTGTGGTACTAGTCTGCTTGCAATAGGTTTCCGTTGTGATTACTTCATTATTTACCTTAATTTTGATATCCAAAAATACTACTTCTGTTGGACCGTGTTGCTCAGTGAATTTGAGATTGATGTCTCACGTATTTAGAACATTGAAGAAACACATCCATTCCGTGTCACTGCCTTCCCATATTATAAATAGATCATCAATATAACGACGCCATAGGGCCACCTTGTTGGTATATATATGCATGTTTTCTTCCGCAAACAGTTTTGCTTCCCAGTTTCACATGAAAAGGTTGGCATATGTGGGTGCCACTGTTGTGCCCATGGCAGTCCCACATAATTGTTTACAGTGTTGCCCATCGAACATGAAGGCATTGTGTGTGAAACAAAAGAGAAGCATTTCTAGTAGCATCTGTGAATGGTCTCTGAAGCTTAGCGATCTAGTGGATAAATATCTTTTGACAGCTTCCATGCCTTCTTGATGTTCAATGCACGTATATAAAGAAACAACATCTAGTGTTATAAGTAGATATCCTGGCTTCCATGGTATCTGGTCAATTTGCTGAAGAAAGTCTGACGTATCTTTGATATAAGATGGCAATCTTTGAACAAACGGGAAGAGAAAATGATCCAGATATTTGGATGTATTTTCAAGCAAGGAATCAATTGATGCCACTATTGGTCTGCCCGGTGGCCTTCTCATACACTTGTGGATTTTGGGAATAAAATGTATGATTGGTAAAATTGGAAAATCTTTACTAAGAATGTCATTTCTTGTGAAGTTAATAGTCCCATTGCATGCCAGTTTGACAGTTTTAGATCATATTCTGTTTTGTATATTCCATATGGATCTGCAGGTAACTTTTCATAGTTGTTGATGTATGGCCTCCCGTTTGTAATCATGTGTATTTAAAATTACAATATTTCCTCCTTTGTCCGAAGAGCAGATAACAATTGATTTGTCTTGTTTCAAGTTGTTTATTTCTGCACGCTCTTCTGGGGTTACATTTTGATTCATTTTGTAATTTGTGGAGGCCAATTTTTTCAAATCATCTATGATTAGGTCCTCAAAGAAATCTATGTGCGCCATATTGTTGGTTGGAGGAATACATTTCGATTTTCTCCTTAAGTGACTGGCTGCTGGCATATTTGTGGATAGACGGTCTGGTATGTTGGAACTCCATTCTGATTCAGACGGATTAGTTCTTGTCATGGCCTCATCATCTTCTTGTAGTGATGTTAAAGTGCATTGCGTTGGTATGTCTCTAATGGTTGATTCAGAGGGTACTTCAGTTCTTGTGTTGCTGGATGTTTCAGTGTTATTTATATTAGCATAGCAAAACATTTGGCCAGTCTGATTTTTCTAATGAAAAAGTGCAAGTCCAGTCTGCTTTGGGCATAACAATAGTGATGTCATCAATGATATTTGTGATGTCATCTTTGATGTCCTGGGTGTTAGTCTTAGCAGTGCACGGTAATTGCGCGAGTTATGGTTGCTTAGCTTACCATAACTGGCGAATTTCAGGGGGTTTTCGATTTTACTTGTAACCATAGCGTCCTTTTAACATTTTTTACTGAATTTCATAGGTTTTTATTAGTGCAACTTAACCATAGCGTCCCTTTAGCAATGTTTTTTCATTGAATTTCATAGGTTTTTATTAGTCCAACTTAATCATAATGTCCGTTTAACAAAGTTTTTTCATTGAATTTCATAGGTTATTAGTGCAACTTAACCATAACGTCCCTTTAACAAACTTTTTTTATTGAATTTCATAGGTTTTTATTAGTGCAATTTAACCATAACGTCCCTTTAACAACGTTTTTCATTGAATTTCATAGGTTTTAATTAGTCCAACTTAACCATAACGTCCCTTTAACAATGTTTTTCAGTGAATTTCATGGGTTTTTACCAGTGCATGCTATTTTCCTACAACTTCTACAACTTACTAATATCATACTTACCAAATATAACAATATTTGTGTCCAATTTACAAAGTGTCACCTTAAAACTCTGCCATTTACCACCTGTAGAATCATTTTTCACACTTCTATACACTTTTTGCAACTAGTTTTGCATCCGTAGACTTCTACGAATATCTGACTTCATTGCAGACCTTCCGGACAGTGCCACATGACCATACGCTGGCACGTGGCATGATGACGTGTCCAAGAACCCGTCCGCACTTCACGATAAGATCCGTCCTTCGCGGACAGTTCAGGACTGCATTTTCTACTGATCTAGAAACTTTCAACTTAAAAATGTCCATTGCACACCCCCTGCACCTTTTCGTACTCATTATCCTTTACCAATCTAGTACACAGTACATACTTGCAAGAATTTTATCAAAACTGCTATTTATCTTAGAAATGGCATCAGTTATTGCCATCCCTCAGTCGCAGACTACCTGGACAGTACTCCTACGGGACCACCTCCATATGCCGCAACACCAAATCCAATGACCGTAATGCTCTCAGAAAGGCCATTCCTTTCTCGGTAAGTAGTAAGCTATCTTCCTCCACCTCATCTTCCTCAACAAATACTGTAACCACACAGCCTGATGTCTGCGGGCATTGGTGCATTATAAATAAATATATAAATAAATAAGGAGGGCTACAGACCATTATCAGCCATTGCAGCCCCTGAAATGGGGGATAAAGGCCATTAGCACCCCTGGTTCCCAAACTCTGTCTAGATTTTTATAGGCAGGAGCTTATTGGGTGTATAGGCGACACCTAGGTAGGTTGGTGGTGTTGTTTTTTTATCAGTTTTTCCAACAAAAAAAAATGTAAACTGATTGAGAACTGTATTTTGATTTTGGATTTGATGTTTAGTAAGAGTGCACCATATTTTACACCTTTTTAAGATTTGTTACCGTGATTTTTAGATAATTGCGTATTTTGTGTTTTCTTTAATAAAATTGCATTTTGCTATACCTGTTTTTCAAAACCTAGAGACTAGGTCCTTATTTGGTTCATGGACCTTGAGGGTGAGTTGTTGGTTTAGTTTGTAGAGGAGAGAGACGTGCTGTTCCCTTTTGGTCTAGTAGTGTCTAAAAGGCTTTGTTACGAGTTCAGGAACAGACGTCTTTAAATAACTCGATTGGTCTCTCAAAGTTATTAGTAGTCCCAAAGCGGGAACCCAGGGTGTTAAAACATAGATTTTTCTTCCTATAGCGGGATGCCTGCGGCGTCCCACTGTAAGAAGGATGGATTATTCTTCCTACATCGAGACAAATGCGGCGTCCCGCTGTAGGAAGGAAAATCTTTTTCCAATACAGCCAACATGGAAAGAGAAGGCGGGGCTCCGTACACAGCCCCTCTTCCCTTGCCACGGCAGCCTACAAAACCCTATAAACATATTACCACAAGCACTTTTTTTCCCTTTCAAACCTATCCTACCTTCGAATAACTTTACCACATATCCGGTCGCAGGTAGACATAGCCACTTTAACGCCATTTTTCATCCCTAGCGGTCATGGCCAGTAGCCAGATTGTCCGTGTCATAACCTTATGCCATGACCCAGACAATCTGGCTACTGCCCACGGCCACAGGCTATATACCTCAGTCACCAAAGGTATATGACTATTTTTTGTACCTACATTATTACACTTGTCAAAAAATAAAACACGGGCACATTTGCAAAACCATGCTTTAATGTCCTTGCCAATGCTCATCACGAGTTTGATCAAAATTCGGCCATGTTTTATTTTTTTAAAAGTGTAAAAATGTATGTACATACAGTAGCCATATAACTTAGCCCCCACTTGACAAAATCCATTCAGTCTTTACACAAACATTGAAGGTTGGGTCCATAATCTTTCTCAAACCTTTTGTCCACATTCGTCAAATAGCAACAAAGTTATAAGCCATCAAAAAATGGTAAGACCCCCCCACTAATTTCACGCCCTCTTGAGAAAATCCCACCAAACTTTAGAACACCATTTATATCTAGATCCAAAATAGTTTTGCCAAATGTGGTGCAGATTCGTCAAATGAAACCACATTTATTTGCATTTACAATATTTTGGGACCCCCCCTCTAATTTTGCCCCCTCTTGACAGAATGCCAAAAAAATTAGCAAAACCATTCAGGATTAGTTCTAGAATAAAATTGCAAAATTACATGCAGTTTCATTGAGTGGCGCCAATGTTATAATGTAACCAAGGATAGGCAACCCCTACAACGTGGACCCGGGGAGCAGCAAAGCAAAAAACTAGAAGGAAAGAGTGGGTCACACGGTACGCCTCGCTAAATCAATTCAAGCGAGATTGTTAGACATCAGTAAAAAGGGCCAGGAAGGGGATAGGCCAGGTCAAGGATAGTATAAAAATAACATATCTTTATTAATCACATATCTAAAAGTGCATAACAAATAGTGCATAATACATAATAAAGCAGCATATAAATGTACAATTCATATTGAATACGCATTAATAAAGTGCATGACAACCAACCACCCCCACTGCAGTTGGGGGTAAAAACAGCATAGAAATGATCTACTGCTTGTTCAAAAAAAGAAGAGAAAAAGGGGAGGGGAGGACTATGTCATGGATAAGTCCGTAGATCTATATATATTCACCCTAATATATTAATACATGGACAATGCTTTTCCCCAACCCTGTAATGCAGAAATTGGTACAGATGTCCTACGACATCTGAAGTGTCCGCGAACACCACAGAACTGCCCCAGGACATCCGGAGTGTTCGTGTACTTTCGGGGGGTGAAACCACCCGTTTTTTGGCTTCTTATGGCCATATCCAATCCAATCCTCACCCCACCACATCCCCAGAGATTGTTTGTTGAGTTCGACAAGTGCAATGCTGCTTTTAAAAAAAATATTTTTGCCACGCTGCCCGCGGACTCCAAATAGTCTGCGAATCCAAGATGGCGGGCGTTTGAGGAAAACCGACGCATTTCACGTTTTCTCATCATCCAACCAGCGGCCGCGTCCCGTGTCCGCGGACCACTCAAAAGTCAGCAAATTTTTCCAGCCAATCAAAGGCCAGTCCGCTGACAGTGCAGCCAATCAGAGGCCAGTCCGCAGACCGAACAGGGAAGTGAGTCCGCGGACCGGACATAGATATCACTAATTGTTTTGCCTTATGTTTTGGTCGTTTAAAAAAAAAACTACTGGACGGATTTCATTAACAAAAGCACGCTTTCGGGGCCAAGTCGCCGCTCCTGCCGCAAATTTGGTGAAAATCCCTCCATCGGTTTGGGCTGTAGGCGTGAGCAAAGTTTTTTCCCATTATGTCAATTGGAAAAAAAGAACTTTTGGGATCCCCCTATAACTTTGCCCCCCCCCCCCGGACCAAACCTCACCAAACTTTGCAAAAGAAAATCAGAGTGGGCCATATACTTTTTTTCCAAAGTTTGGTGAGGATTCGTCCAGGGGGAGCGAAGTTGTAAGCCGCACAAAAAGCGCTCTTCCTATGGGATTAGCAATTTAACCATAACTACACGGCCACTAGCGTGGCTGTGTAATTTATATTTATATATATTTATATTTATATTTAAATTCATTTATATATATTCAGTGAAAAACGTTGTTAAAGGAACGTTAGGGTTACAAGTAAAACCAGAAACCCCCAGAAATTTGCCAGCTATGGTAAACTAAGCTACTGTAACTAAGACCAACACCCAGGACATCACAAATATCACTGATGATATCACATATCTGGGCCACTTGTGTTTGTTCACTGACATATCTAGGCTATGTGCATGTGTGAAAACAGAAAAATAATATGAGGCCGGGAAGCCCAAAAGGAAATGCACCACCACAGGTTACAAAGAAACATACAAGTACTTTATTTCAGGTTACAACAGTTACCAAGTCAACTGACAAACGGATAGCTATTCGGCTCTCAGTATAACATAACGAACTTCAACGAGGGTTCGATGTGTTCAGTGAGAGATCGCACATTGGAATACCCGGGCCATTTATACAATTTGTCCAGCCCTTGGCCAACCCTCTTGCGGGTTAACCATTCTGCGAAATACAACACTGGTGTTAGGGTTCCTTGCCAGGTCAACCTTTAATATATGCATTTTGATTAGTTTCGCTGATATAAGTAGTACATTTACATATAGGTCAACAGTAGGACAAGGTCTCTGTTCGCGACCCCGACAAGTGGCCTGCAGGCATATTAATTATTCAGCTGTACGGAGGTCACAACGGCCAGAATCTATTCGAAATGCCATTTGGCCTCCATTTTTGATTTTCAGGGTGACTTCTACATAACAAGAGAACCTAAAATGGCGGCTTAATCCAAGATGGCGGCTTACATTGATTTCTCTGAGGTCAAGACCTTGCCATGGAGTTTGTTCAAGCATGATGTTTAGACAACTTGGCGTAGGCCAATATACATACAACTATCACAATAGGAGGCATAATATTATTTCTATTCCGACAAACCCTCCTTTTGGCCTATGCCAAGTGTTAATACCATTTCTAATGTCTTTGTAAATAACTCCATGCATTGTCTTCCATACATCCTGAATCATTATCTGTAATATCTATAGCCATTAGGTCGTTCACCAGAACCTCTTGCAACACGAACTGTTTAGATGCTGTATCTGGGGCATACACTTTATGTCCTATCGTGCTCAACGCCTGAGTGCAACATCCCCCTAGCATTGCACATATACTAGGTAGACATTAGATAGCAACAAAGGAATAGCAGAATTCCCAAAATAACCAGTATGACAGTAAGCACCTTCCAACCCCAGGATCGTAGGGAACCCCAGAACCAAGCACTAATACTCCAATCTCCCACAGGAACATGCACTTCTGAATTAAGGACGTGCAAGTTCTGTATTGCTTTGAAAATTGTCGGTGAGGAATCTGGTACGAAAACATAACAAGCAGACCCCACTAATTTACATACTCCACCACGTTCTGCCAGAATGACATCTAATGCCATACGATTTTGGAGCGCTACCAATCTTATTGCTTTCTGTTCCAGTGTCATATTATAGAGTATATCCGTGGTCCGGTTGATGGTTCTCTCCAGTACTCTTGCTAGCCCCCTAATATTTTCAGAATTTGCTATCTGTCCCCAAAATGGCACAACTGATTTTGTTATATCTCCCAATATTTGCCCAGGGGTATCTCCATTCTCGTCCCGCCGTGGGCGAGCCTTAGAAACTTCCAATGTGCTAGCTATGAATACCGCAGGTAACAGGATTCCTAAATAACAGGTTCCCTACCAATCCTTGGGCAACCAGGAAAATGCTGTACTACCGCAAACGAAATAGACAGGCCCCCCTACATACCGAGGCCTGTTCTCCCTGGTCAAATTTACAATGTTCACACAACCTTCAAAATCTCCCATTGACCGGGTGCCATTCCTTTGTACACAAAAGGGAACAGAATCGGGGCTATGGTTAATGGAGTAGGAAGGAGGCAGGGCGTCCTTATTGCCTATTGGAGCCATTTTAAAGGAAATTAGAGTTTGGAAAGGAAGAGACAGTTTAACAGATGGCCTAATAGAAGCAACATTAGGCTTACTTCTATTTGCAAAAAGCGAGCATCCCAGGGGAGTCAATTCACATTTCTCAAAATCATTTAAATTAGGTCCATCAAAGTTCCCTGAGATGCTATCATTCCAACGGCCAAAGAATAGTGCTCTAAGAGAGGCATAGCAAGCAGTCGTTAAAGGTAAAGGGTGAATATACCATCCTAGCCCCTCGTTCCCATGTTGCGGTAAATGGGTGCAGATCCAGCAGTTATTCTTATTAAAAATGGCATGCGTTGAATTCATTATTATCATTAAAGTGTTATTATGATACTTTTGTCTATGCTGGGAGTCCCAAGGTGTACAGAGGGAGTCAGAGCAGTAGGTACAATTTCAATTGGCAAAAGAGGCTCTAGAGGATAAATTTCTTCAAAGTACCAAAGTCCCACGGCAGTAACTATACAAATTCCAATTACTATCATCACAACACAGCAATACGTTTTCGGGGCCCAGGCACATTGTTCATTGTCCGAGTTGGTCACCCCCTTATTTACAAGTCCAATATGAGCAGTAGCGGTGGAGGTGGCAGGCATCGTAGTTGTTTCAATCGGACTGTTACATAAACTACCTGCAATCTCTTCGATCACTCCTCGATGCACAAAATTGGAAATAATGCACTTCAAAGCACGCTCGCCCTCAACTGATATTTTGTATTGCGGAATGCGTGGTAGTTTAACTCCATGTTTCAAAACTATTTTAACGGGTTCAACCTATAATACCCCGACATCATTGTCGTCAGCCGCCCACAAACATTCCGGGACAACGCTAAACTCAGGAGGCAATGGTCGAGTCAGAAACTGAGAACTAGGAAGTTGCTGTGGTGAAATCGTCAGTCGCACTCCGTCAGAGGAACAATGAATTACTGCGTTTAATTTCTTCAACAGATTTAACCCCAGCAAATTCTCTCCACAGTTTGAAGTCAAGAAGAATGGACAGTGGCCCGTAAAGGGACCCAAAGAAACAGGCACCAGTGAAGAAACCGTATAAGCAACTGGTATGCCAGAAAATCCTACAGAAACACTAGTTTGCCCTGACAGTGGAATGTTTGGAACCCGAGAATGATCAATGGAGCACTTCTGTGCTCCAGTGTCTATCAAGAACTGATGTTTCCTATTCCCCACTAACAGTTCAACGTAGGGACCTTTTTGACTAACGGGAATAGTTGAAGTTTCCAAACCCTGCTTTGGGCAATCCTAACGAAACAAGATGTTGTCGAAAAGAAGCTCTTCAGAAAGGTAGGCAGCAGAAGGGTGATCAAATATGTTTCTTGTGTCCACACTCGAGGTCTGATTATCCTGTGAAAAAGGTTGCTGAGGATCTTGTGAGAACTGACCTCTATCAGGGCCCCCCACTTCGGGGCGACATCTAGGTCGTCTACCCATACTCCCAAATGTGTTGTTTGACCTCTGTCGAAGGACGGGGCACTCTGCACGCCAATGACCTTCCTGGCGGCAATAGGCACATTGATTAATATTCACAGGACCCAAGGGGACGTTCCCTTTCGGAACATATTGACCTCTGGTCTGTGAATTACCTCCTCTGGGATTTCTAATAATTTGCTGTAACAATACTTTAGTCTTCAAATCTCCTTTCCTTTTCTTGACTCTATCTTTTCCATTATTGACACGGTTCTCGTAATACTGAGCCATGTGCAAAACTTCAGATTGGGATTTCGCCTGCCAAGCGCTCTCAGAGGACATAATCTGTGACTGGATGTCAGGCAGCAATCCACGCACAAATGTGTCCACAAACAACCTTTTCCCAGACTCTGTGCCCAAGTCCTGTCCACTGAAGTCAGAGAATACCTGTTCAAATCGATTAAAGAATTCGGTGGCACCTTCAGATTTTCCTTGAACACAGGCCGTAAACTTGTCCCAAATAATTATTTTCTCAGGAATTATGGTTTTCAATTTTGCAACAATTCTATCAGGCAAAGTGAGTATTACCTGAGGTGGTTTCTCACCAGCTGGTCTTTCCCCATCAAGCCTAGTTATGTTAGCCCACTTATCTCCCAACCCTGGCACATTGTTCGAACCTGCTTCCATAAATCTACGGACAGGAGTACAGGGAATAGCAAGTCAATATTACTTAGGGTGAACACAGAGGACTTTAAAACGGACTCTCTCTTTGTAGAATCCTGTCGGATTTTTCCTAATATCAGGAATTGATTGTCTAATAGCATTCACTTCCTGTCGCGAAAACGGGACATGAACAAATTGTGATACATAATGTGCGGGAATGTCCACAGTGGGTGCACCTGTCCCAACGTTAGCAGGAATCTCAACCTTTGGGACAAATGTCAGAGGAACCTCTCTCATAGGCAACTGAGATATAGGTAATTCCGATCGCTTACTAAGCAACAGAGCCAGGTCGAGGGCTAAGGCAGTCGAAGAAGTGTCGGGCGAAAAAGCCCTCTTACAAATACCCAATAACTCTGTAGGGCAACTAACCTTCTTCCTTACACATTCATCCTGCAGGTACTGCACCATTACCTGAATCACCCTCCTCTGCATTTCTACTGTATACTGACTATACGTGTCATACACTTCATCTGGCGGTATCGAATCCGAGATCCATCGAATCGCATCTTTGGTACAGATTCGTACTTCCTCAGATTCCGATTTACGACACAGGAGGAACCGTTTCTGTACATACATACTGTCATCTTCATCATCCTCATCCCGCAATTTTTCTAAGTCCCTCCTATACTCAAATAACCACTCAACATGACCATGTACTTTCTCCTCGGTGTCCCTCGAAAGCGCTAAAGTATTCAGATCCCTCAACCCTTGTGGGAGATCTGTATTATGTAATCTTCCCAACATTACACATAAATAAGTCCCCAAACCGTCAATAAAAACATTTTTCTCGGGAGAATTGCCCATATTTGGTAATGTGGAGAAAACATCAGCTTGATCACCTCTCTCCAGACAATGCTTAGCCCATGCAAATAATTCCCGTTTCTTTTCTGCAGAGACAGTATTTCGAGTGACAATCTTTGAACCCGCACCCTGATCAACTTCAGTCAGTACAGAACCACTCGGGAGCAGAGGTGTGGGCAAATTCAATGGAGGTGCGACTATCGGCGCAAGGGGAAGGAGTGGTAGAGGAGGTGGAGGAACAACAACTGGAGGAATAGGAACAATAGGTTGTACAGGGGGAACAGGAATAACAGCAGGAATGGGCAGAGCACCAGGGAGAGGATCATACGGAGGTGGCGCAGAGGCACCAGGCCTGCGTTCGTTTAACAATTTATCAATAAATTCTTCGGAAACATGAAAATCTCTAGAGGGATAGATTTTCTGGATACCGAGTGAGAAAGCCCTATCCATACTCTTGACTGACTCTGAATGTTTTTCCTTATCATATAACAACGCCTTTTCGGCATTCGTTTTATGACGGCGTGCATGTTTATCCCTACTTTTAAGCTGCTGCAACGCTTCTTTTTTCCAATTCTGCAAAACATCAAATGCTGCAGGTCTGGCCTTCTTCTTTAACAAGACCGATTCTAGGTATTCAATACGGGGGATCTTGAAACTACCATTGATTGGCCACTGAAATTCGGAGGCATGTCTGGTTTGTCTGTGCCAAATATCATTAAATACTATACTTCCAATGCCATGCTTACAGTACAGAGTACGCGCTGGCGACCCCTCCTGTGGTGCTGGGTGGCTAAATTCCAAAGATTGTCGATCGCTGCGGAACAGTGCCCTAAAGCACCTAGACAATTTCCCAGGCATTTCACAAAAAATTGGTGTTACCCGGTCAATTAATTGTGTCTGCAGATACAATACGCCAAATTCAAATTGTCAGGGTTAAATTAAGAGTCGGGTCACGACTACACCTGACCAAACCTAAGGAGGACCGTACGGTTTACCAAAGAACTTACCTAACAAATTTTACCTTGTATTTGGTGGTTTCGACAAATCTGCCCGCCTCAAAAATGGACCCTCGTCAAGATGCCGTGTCAGACCACACGACTATCGTCCAAGGATCGGATCGTGCAGTGCTGCCGAGGTATCGCGTCTCGTTCGGTCGGGCCCGCAGTATCACACTGTCCGATCCCGGTTCGATAGCCTGCGTCAACCTTCAATGATCCGGCATCAATCTTGAGGGTCCCTATTCGGGTGCCAACTGTGAAAACAGAAAAATAATATGTGGCCGGGAAGCCCAAAAGGAAACGCACCACCACAGGTTACAAAGAAAAATACAAGTACTTTATTTCAGGTTACAACAGTTACCAAGTCAACTGACAAACGGATAGCTATTCGGCTCTCAGTATAACATAACGAACTTCAACGAGGGTTCGATGTGTTCAGTGAGAGACCGCACATTGGAATACCCGGGCCATTTATACAATTTGTCCAGCCCATGGCCAACCCTCTTGCGGGTTAACCATTCTGCGAAATACAATATTGGTCTTAGGGTTCCTTGCCAGGTCAACCTTTAATATATGCATTTTGATTAGTTTCGCTGATATAAGTAGTACATTTACATATAGGTCAACAGTAGGACAAGGTCTCTGTTCGCGACCCCGACAAGTGGCCTGCAGGCATATTAATTATTCAGCTGTACGGAGGTCACAACAGCCAGAATCTATTTGAAATGCCATTTGGCCTCCATTTTTGATTTTCAGGGTGACTTCTACCTAACAAGAAAACCTAAAATGGCGGCTTAATCCAAGGTGGCGGCTTACATTGATTTCTCTGAGGTGAAGACCTTGCCATGGAGTTTGTTCGTGCATGATGCTTAGTCAACTTGGCGTAGGCCAATATACATACAACTATTAAAATAGGAGGCATAATATTATTTCTATTCTGACACATGTAATGCCAACATATTAAACTTCCACACACCAAGTGCCATTTAAAAATGTTGTACACATCTGCTTTTACTTTCATTTAGAAAAACGTTACACATAGTGCTGCTATAAATGCACATATGCATGTTTTAACTTTCATGACAATGCTCTTAAAATGAAACATTTTTAAACACTCAGTATTTTCCATTTTTCATTCCATATAAATGTCACAATTTCCAACCTCACTCATTACATCCCTTATACTGCCACCATTCTCCACCTGCTCACACATATGTGTATACTGCCAAAGTATCTATATACAACACTTCACCTTATATTTAAAGTACTCTTCTTTCCCAACCTCTACTATAAAACACCAAACACTGCCGCAACAACAATCTGCCATTCCGTTACCACTGGGCCACAGTTTCACTATTCTTTAAAAATACTGCAACACATTACAAATAGATTGAACCACAAACACAGCACTTTTATTAAAATCAGCAGCACACAAATAACCTAGATATGGGCCTTTTTTCATACTCATGTTTGCCCTGTTCCTTTTAATGTCCAAAACACACTTCTTATACTCCAATTGTTCCAACAACATACTTAACATACTTTAGTACACCACCCATAACACAACTTTATTAACTCTTTCCCAACAACCCCCCCTACCTTCATAAATAACAACCTCTCTTACTAAAAGTTTTTCACCATTACCACATATACCCACTAACTTTCTAACACCACCATTATAACAACCACTGTTTTCCTCAAAACATCCCAAGTTATTCAATCAGACCACTCCCTTACTCACTAACCCACGCCCCAAACATGTACAGAATCTTACTCTTACAACTTTCCCAACCACTCCCATCATCTTACAGCACTCTATTCATCTCTACAATCACAACCACACACCCATGCACAATACATGCATATACAAACCACAATGTTCAATCCTTCTTTTTCCCAACAGACAGAACGAATGCCTACTAAAAACCAACTCTGTAGAAAACAAAAAAAAATAGAGCAGACAAGAATAAAAGCAATCCATATAGCCATCCACCTCTAAAACAATTTATAGAAAGCATTAAAACATAACAGCTAGTCACCTCACTCAACAAAATGAAACCAGCAACCACTAAAAAATGAAAAAAGTAAGGCCCCTCTTGCAAAAACTAAAAGTAAAAAAACGTGAACAAACAAAAGCAGACCTACTAATGAACCTAACACTAGGGGCCTCATTACGAGTTTGGAGGTAGCCATGCCCTTAATAGGTCTGGGTTCCCTGAATGGGGAAATACCAGGCCATTTCGACCTTGGAGGGCCTGGTATTTCCCCATTCAGGGAACCCGGACCATCATCATTCCCATTTGAGCCCCCATAGGGCTCAATGGGAATGGGGAGCATGCTTACAATAGGCCCGTTAATGACGGGTCCATTGTTAGCATGCTGGGCTGCTCGCGGTACCCGCTAAGGACGCCTGGTAAAACCAGGCGTCCTTAGCGAGTCCCGCGAGCAGACCTCGTAATAGGGCGGTAAGGGGTTAACGGCTCCGGCAGCTTTACCGGCGCTGTTAACCCCTTAACGCCCACCTCGTAATGAGGCCCTATATCTACCAATGTTAACATAGCTACAGTAAAGCATTCCAAAAAATGTATTTTACGGAAAATGTTCCACCGTAGAGTTCTTCACAATCTTCTAAAGACAGCTAAAAAGCCACAATCTACCCTTAATAAGTACTGCAGAAGATTAATCCTCAAACCTCTAATTGACAATGCAATAGAAAATTGTTTATAGTGATTTTAAACAGAATGAAACCACTAACTAAATGAATCAATAAATTACAAAAAGTGTGTCTAAACATGCACAATGTCACTATAGATACCTTTTCAAACTCCTGTGAAGGTGAATGGATTCATACAAGCTGGACAGAACCATATTTCACTGAACAGGCTTATAAACAAGAACACATTAAAAAAACAATTGCCCTGGACAGTAGTGGTGAGGGGAAGAAATGGTAACCATTATGGCAAAAGAAACCCTTGTAGAAAAGACGTCCCCACAAACTTTCAACCAAATGTTCCTTTCGCACAAACAAACTGTCCAGTGTACAAATGGACATGCAGCTCAATATGTAGCATATGCCAACAATCCTTCAAATATTTATGACAATTCCTCAATTACAATGTGAAACTAAAAGACAAAAGTAGAATGAAACTTTACAAACCATATACTCCTGCCCAGTGCGCAGCCACACTGGACTGCAGAGACATTCATTAGCCTGCATTTCAGGAACTGCTTGCAAAAGCACCTTCCATCACATCAAAATGTTGGCAATACACCATTCTTCTATATATAATCTTGTGCATAGACTGTGTTATGCAAAAGGTCCTTCTCTAGAACTCCAAAATGTAAATAACATTCTCCAACATGGAACAGCCAAAGAAATCCTTCGAGAAATAGAGCACATCCGAAGTAAATATTTTAGAACTGAAGTTGTAAATTCAGTAACCTCAGAAAACATTAGCGAAAGCCCCACAAACTCCAACCTTCTAACAAACAGATTAAAAAAAGAAATAGTTAAGTTTCAAAACACATCTGCTGAAATACCAGACCAAGGGCCTCATCACCACTTGGGCGGTAACGCTATTAGCACGGGCGGTATTAGCCCTACCGCCGAACTCCCCGGCGCTAATAGCACCGGATCACGAGTTCGGCGGTAATGTAAGTCCCCATTCCCCACTGAGCCCATTCGGGAATGCCCCATTCCCCATTGGGCTCAATGGGGAATCTTCGCGCTAATACCGCCGGCGGATTTACCGCCGGCGGTAATAGTGCGAATTTTCGGCGGATTTCCCCCCAGCTCAGAGCTGGGGCGAAATCCACCGAAGCCCTGATTCGGCGTACCCTTAAATCCAGTGGTAATAGCGCTACCGCCGGATTTAAGGGTTACCGCCGAAGTCGTGATGAGGCCCCAAGTCTGTGTCTGTTCTCGCAGAACGTTTTATAAAAACAGCACACAAATAGTAGATAGGGCCTACAAAATGAGGAATCCCAATGGTTCCAATTAGCTTTTTATGTAACAAGTGAAAATAAATACAAAATAACTGACCCCTCAATAGTTTGTACGTACTTGTCACTGGTGGGTTGGTCTTCCTCACCTGAGTCTTCGTCTCTGGAGAAGGCTGATGATTCGTCTGGCGGTGGGGATGATGCCTTCTTCTGGGATGAACGCCTGTCTGTGTAGAGGTATGGTCTACCTCGGGGGGAAGCCACTATGCCTGCTGTTGTTGAAGCAGGAGGCCCCCACCAGAAAACAACCAGGCAAAAAGGGAAAAACCCAAGATGGCATAAAAAAAAACTTTATTCCAGATGAATACGCTGGGAAGATGAAGTACTGGAGTTCCAGAAGGCAAGTGTCCAATGATAAGAAGCAGCAGAGGAATGATAAAGCCAAGACAACCTCAAGAACACAAAAGGCTGATGAACGGGTCACACACCAAAGGTAAGGTAAGTGTAAACACAGAGTGGAACGAAAATAAAGAAAGCTGCCAGGAGACATTGAGGCACTGCAAGCACAAAAAGTAAGACCGGGAGCGGAGGAGCACAAGAAATGGCAAGCAACGGTAAGCAAGCAAGTAGGCAGAAAGGAGCGAAGGAAATAAGGGGGAAACAACTTCTTACCACAAAGGAGAAAGATCACGGTTGCAACAAGCCGAGCAAGGACTGAGGAGTGCTTCTGAAGGGAACAGGTGGCGGCCATCTTGAATAAACTAGGCTGGCAATGCACGTTCCGGAGAACGTGATGGAACACTAATGGTGTTGCATGCTTCCAGCAATGCCACAGTCTCCAGGAAGGGTGACTGCTGAGAGTATGCCCCCTTTTATGCTTGTTGACCACTGGTTTGCCAGGGTGACAACGAAGAAAGCATTGTAGAAGTGTTGGTGCATTGATATGCGAGACAGGTTCCCATGTATCTTCAGATGATGGATAGCCTCTCCAATGAACAAGAAGTCTTCCCTTGTAGTAGCGTGAGTCATATATCTGAGATACTTCAAACTCCTCTGGTTCCTTTGGCCTTTTCATGAGAATCATTTTCTTTTTACAGCCAAACGAGTCAGGTACATAAGAAACTAATAGAGAAGAATGAAAAACAGGATGAAGTCTATGTAAACACTGTGGATGTTTTAGTCGAAAGGCGACTTAATTGATCTTTGATATTATCTCAAAGGGTCCGATAAGCTTCGAAGGCCGGACCCATCGGGGGAAAATATTTTGTTGAAAGCCAAACCAGGGTACCCACCACCCAATTAGGGTTTGGGCTCATGTGAGCATCTGCTTGCTTCTTATATTCTTTTCTTTTTCTTTGCAGATGTTCGTACTCATCTGTGTGAGCTTGTGCAATGTCCTGTAGCAGGTCATCAATAGAGGGGACAGAGGTTGTTGGATAAACCGAACTAGGTAGAGATTGAGTATGAAAGCCATAAGTGCAATAGAAGGGGCTCATGCCGATGGCCGTATGAAGAGATTTATTATATGAAAATTCTGTGGTGGCAAGTAAATCTGACCAATTATCTTGACAAGAGGGTTGCAAAAACACTGTAGGTATTGTTCCATCGTGTGGTTTAATCGTTTTGTTTGGCCATAGGTATGGGGGTGATCTTGGGGTGATGTCCTGGGATAAGGCTTGTTCAATACCTATGAGGTTGCATAGTGTTTTCCGGAATGCAGAAGTGAACTGGGTACCTCTGTCAGACGTGATGGACTCCGGAATACCATGTAGATGGAAGATTTCATGAAGGAACACTGCAGCAGTCTCAGAAGCTGTGGGAACTCCTGGTAATGGAACAAAGGGAGCCATCTTGCTGAATGAGTCTACTGTCACCATTATTACTGTATAACCCCGAGAGGGAGGTAGGTCAGCCACAAAGTCGGAGGAAACATGGCTCCAGGGTTGCAAGGGAGACAAACTTTGTTCGAGTAGACCAATGGGTTTGTTGGTCTTGGCTTTGCATTGGAGACAGACAGGACAGGATTGAATGAAGAGTCTGATGTCTTTGCACATGGTGGTCCACCAGAAGGAGTGCCGAATAAGCTCTAAATTGGCTTCATAACACCGGTGGCCCGCTGTCTTACTATCTTGAACCCAAGACATCACTGTGTCTTGTAGGTTGGTGGTAGGCACTACCAGAAGATTTTTTTATCAAACAGCATACCATCCTTCCTGGTACATTCTTCTTTATTCCCCTGGGATCAATGTTGGAGGATGCATCTCTGCCCTCTTGAAGAAAAGTGGACACTATCCCTAGGAATTTATTCTGGGTAAAGAGGGTTTCTGACACGTAGATAGTAGTAGAGTCTGATACAATACTACATGATAAACCGTCTGCTATTGTGTTTTCAGTACCTGGGATGTATGTTATTCTAAAATCGAATTGAGCAAAGAAATAGGCCCATCTTGCCTGTCTGGCGTTGACACAATCCATCTGCTGTAATACCCGTAAATTCTGATGATCGGTACAGATGGTAAATGTATGTGTAGCTCCCTGCAACAGATGTCGCCATTTGGTACAGGCCTGTTTCATTGCCATGAGTTCTTTCTCGATTAGAGAATAGTTCAACTCACTAGGGCTGAAAGTCTTAGAAAGATAGGCAATGGGATGCTCTAATCCTTCAAACTCTTGTTTGAGGACTGCTCCCAGAACCGCAGCAGAAGCATCTGTCTCCACGAAAAACTGGAGGTCTTGTTCTGGTTGTTTAAGGATGGGGCAGAACAGAATTTGTTCTTGAGACTGGAGAAAGCCTGATCAGCAGCCTGGTTTCAAATAAATGGTATGTTCTTCTTCAGTAGAGAAGTAATTGGCAGTAGTGTGGTGGAGAAGTCCGGAATGAATCTCCAGTAGAAATTTGCCAGCCCCAAAAAACGCTGGATGTCCTTAACAGAAGAAGACACAGGCAATTTCAGCACAGCAGAGACCTTGCAAGGATCCATAGAGATGCCTTTATCAAACAAAATTAGGCCTAAATATGGGACTGAAGACACCTCGGAGAGACATGTTTCAGGTTTGGCAAGTAGCGGATTTGTTCTTAACCTTTCCAATACTTCTGATTGATGTTGATGTTGGTCTTTAGATCTGGAATTCAACAAGATATCATGGAGGTAGATCATAATGGACCTAAACAACAAGTCTGAACACAGCCGATCCATAAAACGCTGGAAAATTGCGGATGTGTTAACCAACCCAAAGGGCATCAGCCGGTATTCAAATAATCCATGACATGTGCAGAAGGAAGTCTTCCATTTATCTCCGGGCCCAAATGCGGTGAGTATGACGGCTCCTTGGACAGCCTCAAGGATGTTCCTTATAAGGGGCATGGGATATCTATCTGGAATCGTCACCTTATTGAGTCCTCTATAGTCAATGCACAGTCAGAGTTCTTGCAAGTCCTTTTTAGGGATGAAAATAGTGGAGCCCCAGCAGGGGATTTCGAGGGGAGGATAAGACCGTTTTGCAGGTTCTCTTCCAAGTAGATTTGTAAAGCTTTCTTCTCTGGGATAGTCAAGGAAAACATATGACCAAACAGTGCTAGGACCTCTGGTCTTAGTTCTATGGCAGAATCCTTAGGACGGTGAGAAGGGAGTTCCTTAGGGGACTCTATCCAGGAACAAATTCCCCTTACTGTTGGTAAGGTAAAGGGATACATTTAATCCCAGTAACAAGGGACCAAGAGACAGCACATTTGACGGGAGAGGGTTATTTATGGGGAACTGGCAAACAATGGATGAGACAGAATTCAGAGCAGAAGTATATTGTATTCTCTTTCCAGTCAATACAAGGGTTATGACTTCTTAACCACAATACTCCTAAAATGATTGGAAAGTGAGCTACTCTGATGAGGTCAAAGGAAAGGGTCTCATGATGATCACATATGGACAAAAGAACACAGGCCGAGGTATGGGTAATGGGTACAGAGATAAGGGGTTCGCCATCCACGCCGTCGACTGCTTGTGTCTCAGCGCATTCTTGAAGGTGAATGTCCTCTTTCTTTGCCCAACTAATGTCCATAAAGTTACCGGCTGCTCTGCTGTCTATTAGTGACAAGGATTCTAAAGTTCTCTCCGAGACTTGTAGAATTACTCGAACAACCATGAACCGAGTGTCAGCTGAGGTTGAATAAGCTAAGGTAGGAACAATGGGAGCGTTGGAGGTACCCTGGACTGAGGTCTGCTCTAGGGCATGGGTCTCTCGTTTCCCGATCTCCTCTGTGGGACTTCTGAGCATTCACGCAACAAGTGGCTACTGGAACCACAAAATAGACAAAGCCTGAGATCTCGTCTCCGTTTTCTTTCAGAGGGTGTCAAAGGACCCCTGGCAGATCCAATCTGCATAGGTCCTTCCTTAGGAACAAATCCAGATGCTTGGGGGTGGTACTTAGGGGTGAGGGACTATATCCGTTGCCTGGCAGTTTCTTCCATTCGGTTTTCCACTCCTGTAGATGATAGTCAATTTGGAGAACCAAGGAAAGTAAATCAGCCAGAGAGGACGGACGGGCAATGTGGGCAAGTTCATCCTTCACGTCCTCATGTAAGCCTGGTCTGAATATGGTATACTGGGTCTCTTTGGGCCACCCAGCTTCCACTGCTGTTCTCTTGAAAGTGCTTATATAGATCATGAGATCTGCCGAACTCTGTCGCATGTCCAACAAGGTTTCACCAGCAGTAAACGCCACTCCTGGTCTCTAGAAAGTTTGTTGAAATGTTTGATGAAGGAAGGATAATCTCGCAAAACTGGATTGGCTGAGGTTACCAGTGGTGTGGCCCAGGCTAGGGCATTACCCACCATGTTGGAAACCATGAACTCCACTCGTGCTTGATCCATAGCATATGTGCCTGGTCAGAACGTAAAATGCACAATAAATGCATCAATGAATTCTCAGATCTTTTTAGGGGAGCCATCAAATTTGCTTGACGCAAGACTCATAGAAGGGAGGTCAGCAAGGCGTTCTTCTCTGTTAGATATCATCTGTCTGAGTACAGCATTTTCTGACTTTAATCGCTGTACTACCAGGGAAAGCCCTTGAACTGCTGCAAGGAGTTCCTGTACTTGTTCTTCAAATGCCATCCTGGTTGTAGTTGTTTGGCCTTGCAAACTGTCACTGGTGGGTAGGTCTTCCTCACCTGAGTCTTTGTCGCTTGAGAAGGCTGATGATTTGTCTGACTTTGGGGATGATCCTCTCTTCTAGGACAAATGTCTGTCCATGTAGAGGTATGGTCTACCTAGAGGGAAGCCACTATGCCTGCTGTTGTTGACAGCTAAGGCAGGAGGCCCCCGCCCAAAAATAACCAGGCAAAAAGGGAAAAAGCCAAGATGGCATGAAAAACCCTTTATTCCAGATGAATACGCAGGCAAGATTAAGTACTGCAGGTCCAAAAGGCAAGTGTCCAATGATCAGACGCAGCGGAAGAATGATGAAGCCAAGACAACCTCAAGAACACAAAAGGCTGATTTATCGGAACACACACCAAAAGTAAGGTAAGCGTAAACACAGAGCTGAGCGAAAAGAAAGAAAGCTGCCGGGACACAGCAAGGCGCTGCAAGCAGTAAAAGTAAGAAAGGGACTGGAGGATCACAAGAAATGGCAAGCAAAGTGTCATGATTCCTGCCCCTCATGTCCCCAGCCCTCCAAGATGTCAGGCTGGAGCCAGGCCACGATCACCTACATGTCCCTCAAGGGCCTCTCCATCCCTCCAAAGACCCACTTGGAGTCAGACTTGGTGCTTGTGGCACCAGACTCACTCACTCCCATAGGATAACATTGGGGATTGGACTTGTAGTGCATTGATGGGGAAAAGATGGATGCCCCCACATATTTCAGTTCCCAGAACTGCATGTGCAGTCTAGTCTTTTGGGTGCGGTTCAGCCCAGAGTCTCCTGGGATACCCAGAGACTATTTAAGCCACGCCCAGGCTGAGAAACATGCTTTGTGTTTTCTGCACCTGCAGCGTGACACTCACCGTGTTGGGATCGGTCTCCAGTAGGCCTGCATCTTTCTTCTGCGCTCAGCTCCTGCAAGAACAAGAACACCGTTAGGAACAGCCTTACCTTGCGGCGCTTCTGCCCATCATTCATCGCTTCTTCTGTTCTGCGGGCATCTTCGGAGGTATCATTCCCATTCCGGCATGCCACTTCATAAGGAAAAGGGAAAAGAACAGAAAAAAGGCATTAGTAAGCACTCAGCAAATCTTTGCTTATTTTTAAAGACTGTAAGAGCTTCAAACGCTTACCTGAATCCCAGCCACTCTAGGGGAACTCTGTCTCCGGAACTTCTCATCCATCTGCAAGAGGGAAAAGACACTCCAGGTTAGCGTGGAAACGTCTAGAGGCGCCGCATACCGTGCTTACTCACTGCATTCCTTCTTCATAACCGGCATCCACACTGGAAACGTTGCGGTACCTAAAAGACACAGAAAAAGAACTCAGTTCAATACAACTACAAAAGGGTTGCATCGCACTCTCACTCACCTTCAGCGCTACTCATCTCAGCAGCACGTCGCCATCCCTGGACACCAGCCATCATCTAAGGAAGGAAAGGAACAAAGTTAGAGAACTGTTCAAAAGACTCATACTTATGTGTCGGACTCTTGCCAGTGAAGTAACTAGGCAGCAACCAGTGAACTCTTGCCAGTGAAGCAACTAGGCAGCAATGAGCCTGCATCAATCAACGCGCCCCTGCGCTGAAAGCAGGATGGAGAGCACACTTTTCAAAAAAACAAGGTGAGCTGTGGATCAAAGGGAAGGGTTGGACCCCGGGGAAGAAGGGGTTCAAGCACACAGAGACACTCTATCAAATCCTGTGTTTCAGGCCCAGTCCCCAGTTGAGTAGACTCTAGGGAAGGGTTTAAGGTTGTAAGAGATCAGAACAGGCTGAGTGGCATCCCCGTGGATACCAGGTGAGCGTTGCACAAAGGTAAGCAAGCAAGTAGGCAGAAAGGAGCAAAGAAAACACAGGGAAAACAGCGTCTCACCACAAATGAGAAAGATTGCGGTTGCAACGCGCCGCGCAAGGACTGAGGAGTGCTTGTGAAGGGAACACGTGGCGGCCATCTTGGAATGAACAAGACCAGCAATGCACGTTCCGGAGAACGTGATGGAACACTAATGCTGATGCATGGTTCCAGTGATGAAAATGATCTCCCACAGAAAATGTGGGTCCTATGAAGCTGCAGACCATTTAACAGGTACAGCCTTATATGGCATATCTGAACACATTTTTTGGCTAAACCTTGGTCCAGCTTCATCCTGAAAAGGAGTAATAAAATCCTACCAAGCGATAGAAACAATAGCCACAATGATCTCAACAGCAGGGACATTTTAAAAAACAATCTAATTGACACACACTATCCAAACAGAAGTACTGCTTTGGAAAACATATGACTGCATTTACCCTTGCACTTGCCACCTGCTGGCCGTCCGTACTTTTACTTATTGTTTATTTATTTTCTTATCCCATGTCATGCACTGCACCGTCCTCTCCCCCTTTCCCCCGCACTTCTCCTCCCTCCCCATCCCATGCACTTGCGTGATCTGAATGACACCTGGCCTAGTAGGATCGTTGTCTTTCTTCCCTCTATTGCCCCTCCCTTGCCTCGTTGAGCCTTGAAACACTTGTGTATAGGCGCGTTATAAATGCCATATCATATCATCATATCATATCATATAGCCCAAAACTACTCCTACAAAATTAATGTCACACCAGATGAGACAACTGGTAGATATTCAGTCTCAGATTGTGAAGGAAGCCTAGTGAAACTTACCAAACCCAGCCTCATTAATCATATAAAGTTATGATTTAAATATCTGCAACATAGAGAGCTGTATTTCATGGCCTTACTGCAATTTTTTAAACCTCGGAGAAAGGAAGAAGAATGATTAGGTGACCATGACTCCTATGAAGTTGCATTCAAAGCAAAGGAAAGCAATATAACAAATGTCAATTTCAAACAATACAAAAAATGTTGGACAATGAACGCCAACAAGAGGAAGATATTGAAGCTCTACTAGATAAAGACATTCCTGAGGGCAATCAAACTCCCCTTACAGGAAGCTAAGAACCACGTGGAGAACCACTCATTCTAAATGTAGCAGCAATAGCCATGACTGAGGTACAAAATACCATGTATCAATCTAAACAATCTGAAGAAGTCTTGTCAGTGTACAAATCACAGCTAAGTTATAAACAACTCCCCATTTATCTCGAAGTCACTGGAGAAATTGAACATGGTTTTAAACATGAAACTAAAACATTTACCTGTGCAAATTATAAACCTCTGCTCCTGTATGTAAGTTTTGAAGCAGGTTCTGGTAAAATGTTCTTAATTCAAATAATCAGCAAATGTCTGCAAGACTTAACCAACAACAACCTTTCATCTGGTTTAGTAGCCGCCACAGGTTTAGCTGCCTACAACATAGGAGGTGAAACTTGACACTGACTACTGCTCCTCCCAGTAGAACAGCAAAACAAATTAGAATACTGCAAATCAGAAGCTGCTACTGAAGCATGCAGAATTCTGAAACAAATGAAAGTACTCCTGATAGATGAAGTAAGCATGGTTTGCAACCTCATGCTGGCTTTAATTCATCTCAGAATGCAAGTAGTACTAAAAACTGACTACACAGAACTGTTTGGAGGAAAACACGTTATTGTTTTGGAGACCTCCTACAGTAACATCAGTAAAAGGTGAACCTTTTTTTAAAACATTAGGACACAAACATTGCCGTAACACACTCAGCAGCATTAGAAATGTAAATCTCTGGCAACATTTTTGCTACAGAGAACGAACTCAAAACATGCATCAGTCTGCAGATCTCACCTATGCTAACATTTTAAAAAGCATTAGAACTGGTCTGCTTACTAAAGATCCAAATTCCATCTTAAATACTAGACTAATCCATGAGTTATATGGGCAAAACACATCTGTTCCTGTTGTCATGGAACAATTAACTCACCAACATATAAAATGCATATCCTTAATGCCAACCCTTGCAAGCTGTAGTCAATTCAATGATACAATGTTGAAAAAAGAAATGCAACCCATACGGCATATCAGCTCCACAGACAAACTGGAAGTGCATGGCATGACACTCCCTATGTGTGAACAAGCAACAACATGACTAAATAGCTTAGAAAAACATATCTCCAACACAGCTGCATTAGAAAAAGTATTAGCTATGTGTCTAAACTGCAGAGTAATTCTGAAACGTAACCTCAACGTAGAACAAGGTTTAGTGAATGGAGCAATTGGTACGGTTGTTGGCTTCCAAACATATCCACATGAAAACTACATTCAGTTTGTCAACATCCACTTTGATAAACTTGCAGAAGTAAAAAATAGGTCTACCAATAGCACTTTTCCTTCTTTTCAAAACATGTACATACAGAGAACATCTCTTGCATATGCTCTCTCTATTCACAAATCGCAAGTTCTAACCCTAGATCATGCATTGAGTGAAATTGGCAGCACAGTCTTTAAGGAAGGTATGAGTTATGTAGCACTTTTTGTGTCTGCATACACTCAATGGTCTATTCCTAGTTAACTTTGATGCAAACAAAGTCAACGCTGACATGCTTTGCATACTAGAATAAACCATGTTATATGCACTGTACACACCCACCTAGATATGTACCCTTTACCTCAAAAAAGAAGACCTTTAAAAAGAAAACTAATACAAACAGAAACTATAACAAATCTCCCAACAATATCACTAAAGAAACAAAGAACAACTGCTGCTCCACACATAGTACAACCACAAAACTGTGTAGTCCAAAATCAACTACACGTCCGTCAGAAGACAAAGAGACAAATGTCTGTTCTCAAAAAACAACTGCAGGCCTAGCAAAGGATGCAGAGACACAGCTCTCTGGTCCATTTAAATTCAGCAACACAACTGTAGTAAATTGCTATGCAAATGTAGCAATGAATCTTCTCTTCCAACTGCCACCAATTTTTCACAACATTTACTTAAATGGCTTGGATCAGTTGTGTTTTCAAATACTCATCCTTCATAGAAATGCCACAAATAATCCTGTCAGCACTTACAGTGTCTCAGGTATGAGGCAAGAATTGGACTACTGTACAGGAATGGTAACATTCATTAGAAACATACAGGAAGAGCCACACAAATTCCTAATGTATGTACTGCAAGTACTGGAAACCAAAAACATCCCTATCAATGTAATCTTCCAGATTTCATCCATGTGGAAACATACATGCACTCTCTGCAACCATGTTTCACAAGAGCACATCCCTAATGAACGATTTGTGTATATGTCCATACCAAATCCTGAATCCATTCCATTTCACTTGCTTCTGCAGAAAGCAAATCATAGCATTCTATGCCCTTTTTTGTAATTCAGACAATCGTTCCAACATACAAATAAACTCACATGGTCAATATGTGATACTAATGCTTCTAAGGTACAATGCAGAATGTACCTAAAACAACTGTAAGCTTATTAGCTTCACACACAGCCAAATATCTATTGGCAAGAAAACCTTCATAACAATGGGCCTAATCTACCACACTGGTGCTACAACCACTTCAGGCCACTATACCTCATACGTAAAAAAAAAATAAGTGGTTGGTTTGAATGTAACAACACCTCCATTTCCCCAAAACATAGGTTACTAGCAAATCTTACAAATACCTACTTAATATTCCTTCAACCAAAATGTAGTCACTAAACTTAGGACAATAAGCAGAATACACCAACGGGTATCTAACTGCATCCATAATACTGCAATAGTATGTTTAAATTCAGGATAGTCAGAATACACCAACAGGTATCTAACTACTTCAAAAATACCCTTCATTGCAATAGACTTCAAATATGCCTTCACAGTTCTTGTTACTGCAATACTTCTTGTAAAATCCAAAATAATTAAAATACGCCAACGTTTCCAACAAATCTAACAAATGCCTACTTAATATTCCTTCACCCCAAATTTACTCACAAAACTATAGTACAATAAACAGAATACGCCAACTGGTATCTAACGACATCTAAAATACTACAATAGTACCTTTAAAACCCAAGACAGATACAATATACACCAACAGGTATCTGACTACTTCTAAAATACCATTAATTGCAATACACTTCAAATATGTCGTCAAGGTTATTCTTCCTGCAAGACCTCTTGTAAATTCCAATATAGTTGGAATACACCAAGAGGTATCTAACTACTTTAAACATTCCTTACTTACAACACACTTCAAACACACATTCTATCACACTTACACTCACATAATTATAATCGTTTTTTTTATCCACTATTGATTTTTTCCCAATGTTCATTTCATGTCAATACAACAACAGTGTAGCACACACTAATGTTGTACCAAACATAGCACATAGAGTGTACTTTTAATGAGGGTCGGAAAAGTAAATCTATATGTAGAATTCTATGCAATTAAAGCTTTTAAACTATCCTGCTTAACACTTTATACATTTGTTTACAGAAAAAGAGATTCCAGCTTCATTACCATCTGCAACTGAGTAAGATATGAAGTATTATCCTATTTGTTATCTTCACAAAGAAACAAATAAATATTCCATAAGCACAATCCTCAATTGTACTACACTCATAAATACCATATACACTTTAATTATATAATCCCACCATATTACAAATACTGTAAACTCCCCCTACAGTACCTATAATTACTATAAACATATTACTATAATATGTGTGGCCAGTGGCCAGATTCTTAAGGCCGTGGCCGTAGGCCATGCTCCCAAGAATCTGGCTACTGGCCATAAAAACCACAGTATAATTAAACCATATAATTAAACCATATAACAAGAACGTACAATACACCTTCAAATAACAAGACCCAACCAGAACCCCCTGCAATCCAAATTATGTCAGGGGACACTAAAATTGACTGTCGCCTCGGCGACACCTGCACACCTTTTTTACCTATAAAAACAGCTCCAAATCAACTTTATTCCACTGCCCCACCCTTTCCAGGCCCTCTTTCAGCCACCAAATAAGCCTAAATGTGTTTTCCAGACTGTTTTCTCACTGCGCGGTCTTGTCCGCAGACTCAGCAGCACCTGAAAATCTTTTTTTACCTATAAAAACAACTCCATATCAGCTGCAATCCACTCCCCACCTTTTCCAGCCCCTCTTTCAGCCACCAAATAACCCCGAATTTGTTTTCCAGACTTTTTGCTCACAGTGGTGTCTGCGGTCAGTTGTGTCCATCCGCAGACCCAGCAGACCCAACATGGTGACCGTTTCAAAAATTATGACGCACCTCAAGGGTTCGAACAATCAATCAGCATGCCTTTTTAGCTCTGTTTGGTCCAGGGGTGACCACGGACCCCAAATCAGGAAATGAGTCTGCTGACCAGTCTCAGATATCACTAATTTTTGTAACCAACTTTTTGCCCATTTAAAAAAAATACTGCTGGACAGATTTAAACCAAATTTACAAATGTACGCTTTTGAGACCAACCCGAAAATCCGTCCAGCAGTTTGGGCTGTAGGCGTGAGCAAACATTTTTTCAAAAATGTTGGGACAGCCTTATAGCTTTGTCCCCCCGCCCTCCTTGATGAAACCACACCAAACTTTGAAGAATCATTGCAAAGTTTGGTGAGGATTCGTCCAGGGGGGGTAAAGTTATAAGCCGCCCAAAAAGTGCTCTTTCTATGAGTTGAGCAACTTTACCATAACTACAGGGCCACTACCGCAAGCGCTGCAATAAATATATATATATATATATATACACATATTGTACGGCAACAGACTCTGCCCTGTAGATAAAACCTGTTTACATTTTCTTTACCCAAAATTCTACTACTAAACTTTTTCCTTGCTGGACATATTTGGATAACATTTTCCAACAAGAACCTCAAAAATTGATGTTTTGGGTATAATTTATTAAACTGTTCAACAGTAATTAGGAAAGCAAAGAAACCCTGTTTTGGGCTACTCCCATTTTCCCATAGAGAAATAGGTGCTTCGAATGACCAGGCATAGCCCGAAATACGCTAGACAGATTTGTTGCAAATAAAAAACAAGTTGGACAAAGCATTGTAGATGTGCCTTTTGTTTTTTTCGTGCAAATCTGTCCAGTAGTTTTAAATACAATTGACAGAAAAAGGTGTGCTCTTCGGTCCCAATTATTTTTTTATTTATCTGCCTTGGTGCCCTGCAGCAGTGAGACTTTTCAGAAATGACAAGCAGCAATGTATTTGCTCAATGCAAGCGATTCTCGTGGTAACCTCAAGGGAAGCACAGAAAAGAAATCTGTTCAAAATTATATTTGGAGGAGGGTGAGGGGTGGTTTCATATCAGGCCTGGGGTGGGGAGGGTGAAAGAGGACCACATGTGTAGTGAGGGTGTTAGAGGAGGACTGGGGATCCCTTTTGTCCCACAACCTTTTTGTCTTACTGGGGTAATCCAGTGGGATTTTGGCTGCATTCCTGCAGTGATGTCAGAAAGTGTAAAAAGGGGTAATTTGAGAGGATCAGAGAGAATGTGAACAAGAGTGGAGTGGGGTGGACCCAGGAAGGAGATGGGGGACACAAGGTGAGTGGCAGTGGGGATTGGGAAGACTTGTAAATTGTTGTGCATTTTCCTGCTACAGCAGAAATCAGCATACCTTGCATGACTGGGGGGAATGATAACTGGTAAGAATTACCATGGCAATAGAAGATGCCATTGATGTACCCATTGATTGTTTGCACAATCATTTATCGGGGAAATAAAATGAAGGGAAAAAGTGGTGCATGTACCAATGCTATATGGGCCACTGTGCCTTGGTAATAGTCTCTTTGCCAAATTGGTGCAATATGTCCAGTGGCCACGGGCAGTGGGCCTTGACGAACATATGTCCTAATTGTTGCAACCTGGACAGAGGACATGACCAAAGGACATGGCAATTGGCCATGGCCTGTGAGTCTGTTTACTTATTAGGACAGATATGGTCTTCAGCCAATAGGCCAGGGTTACTCGCCATGGTCGAAAACCATGGTCATTAGTCCTCTGTTTTTTTAATACTTGGTGCGGCATGTACATTGATCAAACAGCCAAATGCCATGGAGACAGGTCTTAGGAAGATATTGCCTAATTGTTGTAACATGTACAGAAGACACAGCAAAAGTCCATGGCCACCTGGCCTTTGTGCATTTTTAAAAAATATGTTTTTATTGATTTTAAACGTAAAACAAACAACTATAGAATTTGCCACCCCAATAAAGAAGTTCCTAATACATAAAAAAGATATCAATGCAAACTTCAAGTAAACTTCAATTAAAAAAATATATATATTACATCCTTACGAACCAGCACACAAAAGCAGACACTTTCGTCTAACCATTAAATCCCTTTTTTTATTTTTATTTTGTATTTAATCAATAAAAGATTTTTACAAAAGTCTTTTCTCATTTCGATAACAAAGTTCATACGAGAGTACTTTGGACACCGCTAACGGCTGAATTTTTCTTTCCCAAGTCATTTGCGCAATCTTATCGTCAGACTGGTCAATATCCGTTTTTTTACGGTAAACGTTCCAGGATAGACATTAGACGTTAGAGACTGACTGGGTTGGCTCGTTTCAGAGCAATTTTCAAACGTTTAGCTGCAGCCCTCGACCATCTGGCTGAGTCACCAGCAATTAGCCGACACCAACCCGTTTCTTCACTTAATGCTGATGGGTGAGATAATAGCGGTGCCAAGTATGCCTCTCTTTCTTTAGACATTTCAGGACAGGACGTCAGTAGGTGTCTCACAGTTTCAAGCTGGTCCGGGTTTTCAATTAGCCGACATGAAGCTATGGTAGATTGTGATCTGGGAGCCAAGATTTCTCTTGTATGTAAGGTATTTATCCGAGCTCTCATAAATGTTCTTCTCAATTCCTTCTCAGGGAATTTTTCGCAATATCTCAATGGTGTTTTTAGTTTATTGTGTCCCGGCGGGAGATCTTTGAGAAGTTTGTATGACGTGATTTTTTCATTAGTCAAAATCCAATCTTGCTGCTCTATTTTTTTCTTCACTCTGCCTGGGTTTATGATTAGGAGATTAAATCCCTTTCCCTCCCATTGCTCCCTCTGGTACATGAAAGCCCCTATTTCGCCTCACACCGAAGTCAGTTCTCCTATCATGACTGCATTCACAGTACACCAAGGCCTCCCAATGCACTCATTGACATCCAGGGATTCATTACGGCCATGTGTGGCTTCAAGACCTTTCATCAGAGAACATCTGATTCTTGGCTATTTCGAGGTTACCTCGCAAGGGTTGCTGAGTCCGGTGTAATGATACTCATAGAAATGGTGCCAATTCCAAATCCCTTGAATGCTGAGACTCATGTAGCATAGCTGCAATGTTTTCCATATCAAATATTTTCCCTGCTTTCAGCACTCATTCTTGTTCATTTAGCAGGGATCCAGCTCCCTGATCCAACCTAAAACTTCCTTCCAGAAACATTGTACCTTACTGCAAGACCGCCATACAGTGGCTTTCTCCCCATATTTTCTCTAACAAAAGCAGCTTACTGAAGGGAATCTCTTTGAGAGTTTGACCGGGCTGTAGTTCCATCTATGGAATAATTTGATAGAGTGTAACTTGTATTGGGAAGCTATTGACGTCTTATGGGCTCTCTCATAGCTTACCATATAAACTATCTTCTATTACCATCCACTGGGCCATTTCCCATATATTCTGTCATCACCCTGTATCCCCAGCTTTAGCAGTGACCAAGGTGGTGTATAGGTCTGAGATCAGGCCCCTCAAACTGGTATAAGTATTCAGTATTTTCTACGTCAGAGTAAATGGTCTCTGTTTGTCCGCCTTCCATTTGTTCCCCGTGATCACCCCTTTGAGTTGTAAGTAACAAAATATGGGCAGTCTCGCTATGCTGAGGCACTGCTCTAACTGCTGTATTGAGAGAAACGTGTTCCATGATCATAGCTGTCCTTCGCTCGCATGCTTGAAACCGCCGCAGATTTAGTATTTAGTCTCTCATCGGCAGAGCCCATATATGACTAAGTGGTGAAGGCCACGTCATTTTGAGCGACAACAATCTGCCCATCCATGATGGTGTAATTTTCACCTCGTTATCCAGATCCTCAAACAACTTTGTTATTTAACGGAGGAAGGTTGTCTCTACTTAATCCTCCTGTGTTCTTCTATATGCCACTCCCAGATATCTAATGTAATTTCTCTGAATCATGACGTGTAGCACTTCCACATTGCTGATATCTTCATCTACCTTTCTGTCTGTAGCATGGTAACATCTGCTGCTGCACTTCGTGTGGAACCTACAGGGATTCTGGAAAGAGAATGTGGAATGGTGGGGGAGACTAAAGCAGACGGCTGGAGAGACTGAGGCACCATCCTTCAGAGACTCCTTTCATATCCCCTTTATATATTTTATGAAGTCTCAAATGTAATAATAAATCCTCATTATTTATGATATATTGTCCTTCATCAATACTACACTTGGCGACGAGGCAACCACAGCCAATTCAACTTTACAATCAGCTGATGAGCGGAAAGTTGGACGAAGGAACCAATGTAAAGCAGGTGAGCTGGAGCAAACCTAACTGTTTCACATAGTGGGCAAGGAGGCAAGGAGGCAATTTGCCTGTGACTGCAGAGGCGAGATTTATAAAGTTAATTCACTCGCCGTATATAGAATCTTACAAGTGACTTGCCATTGAATCTGTGCGGCTGCATCAAACGTAAACATTGCCTCGAGCCGCGTCACTGCCTACATTGCCGGGAGAGGGTTGCGTGTTTGTCTCCACTGTATGAGTGAAGGAGACGCTTTAGAAGAAAGCACCCACAACGTGATGATGCGTGTCATTTTTGTGCGGCCATCTTGGATAGGGTAACGTGAATACAGTTAAATAAGAACACTCTACCTACGGCAGACGGTGAAACAGAGCTGTTGTAAGCTGTATTTAAATAAAAGCGGCGAATTGAACAAATATGACAATGAAAAGTATAACATCCACTGATAAAGCATATATATATATATATATATATACATATATATATATATTAAAAAAATCTGAAAGTCCGATCTGAACTGGCTCCTACTCGTCCCAGTACCTGAAAGAAATGAGAAATAAATGCAGGAAAATGTATAAGGAGTAATATTTAAGAAAAGTGACATTAAAAAAAAGAACATACCTATTATAAAAAGTGTGTGAGCTTTGAGTCAATACAGAGGTGGCAGCGATCACCAGTGACAACAGAGCGGCAGGTAATCAATACACGGTTGAAAACATGACAATGCACACTGTTCCACCACCGGCCATGTTTTTACTTGAAGCTGGGGAACCACACTTGCCACAGAAAAGGTGGTTAAAATCTTTTGAACATTATGCATCAGTGGTTTGTGGAACAAGCTACAATGTGGAGAGGAAGAAGTAGTTGTTACTCCATTGTTTCGGACCAGTGGGACAGGAAAAGTATGAGGATTTACCGAATTTAACAGATGAAGGGGCTATGAATGAATATGAGAAATGTATTGCCAAGTTAAATAAACACTATATAAAAAAGCTAAGCACAATACTGGAAAGAAATAAGTTTGGCAAGAGATCACAAGAAAACGGTGAAAGTGTGGAACAATATATAACTGCTTTGAGGAAACTTGCAAAGAACTGCAAATTTGGACCACAACTAGATGAGAGACTCAGAGATCAATTCATGCTAGAGTGTAATAGCGCCAAGATTAGGGAAAGACTGTGGGCAGAACATGACCCTGATTTGGATGTGGTACTACACATCGCCAAGGAAGTTGAACATATGGAGAATTGAGTAAAGACTTTAGAAGATACAGTGAAAAGTACTTCTTTAAAACCAGAAACCCCGATCAATGCTATTCAGACAATAAGAGCTGATAATGGAAACAGTCATGGGAACAGTCAAGGTTCTATGATGAAACGGAGAGAAGAATCCAAGATACAAAGTACATACAACTTCAGTGCTGATGTGAAGAATCATGGCTTTGGACGTGGATATGGAGGATATAGCCGAGGGCGTTTCATAAATAGCCGTCTACCTCAAATGAGTCAAAGAGGTAGAGGAGGAATCAGAACGTGTTTTAGATGTGACAGTCCCATGCACTGGGCTAACAGTCCTGAATGTCCTGCTATTCACATAATCTGCAAGAACTGTAACGGAAGAGGTCATCTGGCCAAATGTTGTAGGATAGATAAAGGAAACATGAATTGGATTGGTGGTGCAGAAGAAGATGAAGAGGAAGAATGTGTTTTTGTCGTTAGTGATGGTGCAAATAAAACTAAACTGGAAAGTCCCAAGACCATCATCAGGATAAATGGAGCTCCAGTAAAAATGATGATGGATTCGGGAGCGAAATACACTCCGTTGCCGGAAGCAATATGGAGAAAGATTGGTCCAAAATGGTTAAATGAACCGGACATTAATCCTAGTGCTTATGGTGGTGTGAAAAGAGACATTATTGGATGGTTTGAGGCAAAGTTGGCTTTCAAGGATAGAACCACCAATTGGAAAGTGTATGTATCGAAAAAGCGAGCATCACCTTTACTCAGCTGGACACACCAAGCATGGCTTAAGGTTAAATTGGATGCAAGTGCGGAAGAATCTGTTTATGTGGTTGAATCTAATGAAATGACTGCAGAGACATTAAAGAAGGAAGTATTCAAGGATGGAATTGGATGTGTGAAAGGTATTACACACAAAATACAATTAGAAAATATTGCAAACCAGTTGCACAGAAGTTGAGAAATGTGCCTCTGGCCATGAGAGAGGAAGTTAAAAAAAGAATTGAAGAAACTGGAGGAGCAAGGCATAATTGAAAGAATTGATGCTGCAGAATGGGTGTCACCATTGGTAGTAGTGTGGAAGAGCTCAGGGAAAGTTATCGATCTTAGAAAACTGAACAAATGCATCATTCCTGAAAGACACCCACTACCCAACATTCAAGCATTACTATCAACTATGGGGTCAGCAAGTGTGTTTTCGACCCTAGATCTTACTTCGGCATATCACCAAATTCAGTTGCATAAGGACTCAAGGCATCTGACGGCGTTTATAACCCCGGAGAGTTTGTATCAATATAGGAGAATGCCGTTTGGTCTTATATCAGCAGCTTCTGAGTTTCAGAAGACCATGCATCACATCTTTGATGGTGATGAAGGTAGCCTTCTTCCAGGATGACATTCTTATATGCCAAGGATCAATCTGAGCATGATAGTAGACTGGAAAAAGCATTGAGGAAATTGCATAAGATGGGTATGATATTAAGCAAGGAAAAGTCAAAAATACATAGGAAGATAATTGAATATCTAGGCCATGTTATATCAGAGGAAGGGATTGCACCTAAACCAGATTTGATGTCTGCGATCCATACTATGGCAACCCCCAGCAATAAAGAACAATTGAGAACATTTCTAGGAATGGCTTAATACTATTCTAAATATGTTAGGAAGTTTGCTGATCACACAGCCGTACTGAGGGATCTCACCAAGATGAATGTGAAATATGAATGGAGTGAAAATTGTGAGAGAGAATTCAATTACATAATGAATGCTTTGACAACTGCACCAGCACTGAAGAATTATGTAAGAGGACAACGTACAATGATTACAATGGATGCAAGTAACGTACGCCTAGTTGCAGTGTTAGCACAACTGCATGATGGAGAAGAGAAAATAATTGCGTTTGCTTCACGGTTGTTAAAAGGAGCAGAAAAGTCATATGCAACGATTGAAAAGGAGGCCTTAGCTATTGTATGGGCAGTAAACAAATTCAGGAGCTTTGTGTGGGGAACACAATTTGAGATACACACAGATCACAAACCACTTGTAGAACTGTTCATGAATAAAGGATTGGATAAGGTGTCGGAAAGAATAAGGAGATGGGTTCATAGAATGCAAGAATTCAATGTAGTAGTTAAATACATTCCGGGAGTAAGGAATTATGCTGCGGACTGCCTATCACGGCTTAAGAATGTTCAAGAAGAATGTGAAAGTGAAAGTGAAGCAAGTCAACAGGAAACGATATATATATTGCAAGACACAGCTATTTCCAAAGATGAATGGTTGGAAGGGATGAATAAAGACATGAAAATGAAGTTTATGATAGAAAATATCAACAGTAAACATATTCCCATCAATAAAGTTAAAGAAGCAGAAGTACAAGGATTATGGAGTGTTAGAGATGAGCTAAGTGTACAAGATGGATACCTACTTAGAGGAGACAGACTGATCCCACCAGAAGACATCAGGAAGAAAATAATTGAACTGGGACACGAAGGCCACCAAGGCATTTCCAAAACGAAAAGTAGAATAAGGAATACGTATTGGTGGCCAGAACGTGATGTACAAATCGAAAGGAGCGTAAGAGACTGTATCCTTTGTAATAAGTCAGATAAGAATTGTGTGCGTAATGAGTACCCGATGGTCATGACTGATATACCAAGTAGACCTTGGATGAAAGTAGGTATTGACATAATGGGTCCAGTGTGGAGTGAAGGAAGTCAAACATTTTGTGTGGTAATGATTAATATATTAACAAGGTGGGCAGAAGTAAAAATGATGCTGAGTGTCACGACCAAGAATGTTATTCATTTCATGGAGGAGATATGTGGTCGTGAAGGTGATAGAGGTTATATTATCAGACAATGGGCCAATTTATATACAGAGAGATGGAAGAGTATTTGAGAGAAAAATCAATTAAGCATGTAACTAGTGCAATTTATCACCCACAAACTAATTTATATCCAGAGAGATGGAAGAGTATTTGAGAGAAAAATCAATTAAGCATGTAACTAGTGCAATTTATCACCCACAAACTAATGGTGTAGTAGAAAGATACAACAGAATTCTCAAAGATGCTATTAGATGGGCATGGGCAAATGGAATGAGTTGGAAAGAAGCAGTCAGAAAGGTAGTTATAGCACACAGGTTTACTCCACACAGTACTACTGGTGTATCACCATTTGAATTGAGCAGGGGTAGAAAAGCAACCACTGAATTATGCCCTGGATGGATGACTGAAGTGCTAAATATGGGAGTAGTAACCAGTGATGCGGTAGATATGATCAGACAGAGACAAAATAGTAATAAAGCATGGCATGACAAGAGAAGATTTAGGTTTAACAAGAAATTGAAAGTAGGATGTTTTGTGAGAGTTAATATACCAGAAGCTTTGAGAGTAAAAGGCATTAAGTGGTCAGATCCTATCCAAGTTATTGAGGTGTTTAAACATGCTGTAAGAACAAGTGACGGAAGAGTATGGAACAATGGGAGAATTATGGGAATGAATGGTAAAGCCAATGGTGAGTGTGTGGACAAGATTAATGTTGATGAAAATAGGTTGAGCCAAGAATTTTCCTTACCTGTAAATTCAATAGACGTACCAACTGGGATACAAACTTCAGTATCAAGGTTAGGGAGGAAGTATCAAAAACTGAAGTATTTATTGGACTATGGAGAGTGACAATGTCTCTAGAAAGAAGAGGGATGTGTAGCATGGTAACATCTGCTGCTGCACTTCATGTGGAACCTACAGGGATTCTGGAAGGAGAATGTGGAATGGTGGGGAGACTAAAGCGGATGGTTGGAGAGACTGCGGCACCATCCTTCAGAGACTCCTTTCATATGCCCTTTATATATATTATTAAGTCTCAAATGTAATAATAAATCCTCATTATTTATAATATATTGTCCTTCATCAATACTACACTGTCAAACCAGAACTATTCAGATTTCATGACATTCCCTTTGAAGCTCAAAAAGGATCCGTACTTCACAGTTATCAGCAGCGCCTCTCATCAGGTATATTCTCAAATAATTTTAGGGTTGCCAACTTAGTAGGCAGCCTAATCCAGGAGTATAACATGCGAGAAGGGAGTGTTGTTGGTAACAAAAGAAAAGGGGGTGGAGTGTATAGAATTAATGATGTAATTGTGCTATGTCTGCCCCTAGATGTTAAGAAAACAATGTGTGTATTCTGTGTAGTGCATCAAGACACAAAATGGCCACATCACACCAATGAGAGCAGGGAGGGACTCTATTAGGCTACAAGTCAACAATGTATTCAGCAGGATGCCCAAAGATCAGCATTAATGGTCCCCTCAGCCTTGAACACCGATTCTATAGTAGAGATACATGGATGACCCTGAATACATGTCCAGGCTAGGCTGGATTTCAGAATGCTGGTTACCACTGAGGCTTCTGACAGAGAAATATCTGTGCCATGCCAGCAACCTTTGAGGATTCCTAGGTTGTTGTGTACTCTGGACCACTCTTAGATGGTTGTGGGTCTCCTTGATAATATTCTCCATATAAACCACCCTCAGGTGCAGTTGCCTACTTAAGTTAAAAGGTAGCCATAGGGAGAAACCCAGATAGCTATTGGAAATGGCTGTTACTGTACAACCTGTTCTTTCCACAGCACCGAAGAGTCTTCAGGCTTAACGTTCCAGGACAGTGTTCCGGCCCAGAATGGATGGAATGGGCTTAAAACACAAATTAATCTTCTCCAAAAATAGACTCTGGGGCAACATAGGTTGTAATCTGGGGAATATATGCATTTGGAAAGCCTTCAGAAGCAGCAGGTGGTTTGCATTCAAATCTATCACAACACAAATTAATTTCCTAATAAGCTGTTTCCCGACCATGGCTCTTTGTCGGGAGCAGGATACATTTGAGCAGCAGATAAGGTTGCAAACCCTTCAAAAAAAACCTTTTAAGGCCTGTGTGGTGTTAGATAAAATCCTGTGGTAACACATTCATTTGCACCAACACAGACCAACCCCAGACTAAATGTGTTCTGACCGTAAGTAAACGTGTGTTTTACTTCATGCATTCCAACTATTTCCAAATACATTTTTCCTTTAATGGGTTTCCAGAGAGATCCAAAGGGAGCATGCAGTCTCCTGGGCATTTGTCATGCGTTATCTACAGCTGCGCAAACCTAACTTGAAGCAAACAAATGCACTATAAATATTAAACATGCGCAAAATACACATCCTGCACCTCCAATATTTAAGTCGAATCCATAATGAATAGTTACAACTGCCTGCTATAGTGTGGTCGACACTTACTAGTACAGCGTCCACTGTGGCAGGCAGGTGGCAGTCCCCTGGATGTGCCGACCTAAGTGGCTTGCCTTTGTTTTTTCATGCCAGAGGGCCCTCTTCAGCAATGACTAGCACCAGCAGCCATTCATGGCATCAAAGCGTGTTTCCTGGGCTAGGCCCTGCCACACAGTCAGGACAGCATCACAGCAGCACTATATCCAGTACTGGCATCCTTCTTACAATCTGTGGAACCTGTTGGTGCCAAGTTTAACTATGCCTGGTCCGCACACTCCCTTGTTTCCTTTATACCCCTGCTGGCCAAGCACTGTCTGAAAACCAGCACTTTGCAGGCATGTGCATAATTTACAAATTACAGTGGAGTAAAACATGCATGATCTTTGTGCGATCCATACTTCTGAATCTTGTACTGCACTTTATAACACTGTGATTTTAAAAATAGCCTTTTGTAATGGCTTGGCAGGTGAAGAACGATGGTCTGGAGGGTTGCCCAGAGCAATGCCAGAGGTTAAGATTAATTCTAAACCTTCCAGCCATTGACGCTTCCAGACATCGCCCCTTTTGTTTTTATATAGTCACCCCGAGTGGGACAGATATGCCCAGGCGTGGGTCCCGTACCTGCTGGGCCTTGAGACCTAAGCTACTCCTCACTGATGAGGCCCAATGAGGCCCGAAACATGTCTGGGGATGCTTGTGGCCTCGTAAAGAAATGTTGTTGCCAAGCAGTTTGGGATGGGCTGCACCATTTGGGGTGGGACCAAGCCTGATTTGTATATGCTCTTCCATCCAGCATCACAGCAGCACTATATCCAGTACTGGCATCCTTCTTACAATCTGTGGAACCTGTTGGTGCCAAGTTTAACTATGCCTGGTCCGCACACTCCCTTGTTTCCTTTATACCCCTGCTGGCCAAGCACTGTCTGAAAACCAGCACTTTGCAGGCATGTGCATAATTTACAAATTACAGTGGAGTAAAACATGCATGATCTTTGTGCGATCCATACTTCTGAATCTTGTACTGCACTTTATAACACTGTGATTTTAAAAATAGCCTTTTGTAATGGCTTGGCAGGTGAAGAACGATGGTCTGGAGGGTTGCCCAGAGCAATGCCAGAGGTTAAGATTAATTCTAAACCTTCCAGCCATTGACGCTTCCAGACATCGCCCCTTTTGTTTTTATATAGTCACCCCGAGTGGGACAGATATGCCCAGGCGTGGGTCCCGTACCTGCTGGGCCTTGAGACCTAAGCTACTCCTCACTGATGAGGCCCAATGAGGCCCGAAACATGTCTGGGGATGCTTGTGGCCTCGTAAAGAAATGTTGTTGCCAAGCAGTTTGGGATGGGCTGCACCATTTGGGGTGGGACCAAGCCTGATTTGTATATGCTCTTCCCCTTTTGTAATGGCTTGGCAGGAGAAGAAATATGGTCTACAGGGTTACCTAGAGCAATGTTTAAAAATAGCTGTGCAGTCCACGGACAGAGAGAGGGGAGCAAGGGGGAGGATTAAGAAGACAGCCTAAGAGCCCCACAACCCCCACTGCTCTTCCATAGCTCAGCCACTGAATGCATGTGATGATGCCTCTTGCATTTGAGCAGGAGTCTGCTGCCTGTGGCTTTGAAGATGTTTTGGACTTCAGCACCCATAATTCCCCACAATTGATTATTCTGGCTCGGCTGATGGGTGTTCTTATACAAAACCTCTGGAAAGCTAAAGGTTGGCAACCCAACCTTTAGCTTTCTCCTTTATGATTTAACTCCTTTAAATCATGCCAGTTTCCTACCAACCTAAAAGACGCTTGGGTATTACCCTTGCTTAAAAAGGCCTCACTAGACCCCACTATCTCAACCAATTACAGGCCCATAACTACAGTCCCCTTCCTCCTCAAAATCATCGACAAGGCAGCCTACCTCCAAAATCAATCTTACCTAGAGATCAATAAACTCCTTGGGCTCAGACAATCTGGTTTTAGACCCCTGCATGGGACTGAAACAGCGTTATTAGATCTAAAAACACAAATAGACTTAATAAAAGATAATAGAAAATGTGCACTACTCTTACTCTTAGACCTCTCTGCCGCCTTTGATTTGGTTGACCATAATATACTCTGTAATCACCTATCATCGGCAGCTAACTTCTCAACAGAAGCTACAACCTGGATAAAATCCTTCCTGAATAACAGAATGATGAGAGCATTCTCTCCCTCAGACGCTGCTGACCCTATCCCAATTACCTGTGGCGTTCCTTAAGGCTCCTGCGTCTCTCCTATACTATACAATGTGTTTACTAAACCCCTATTCAACATCCTGGACCATTTGGGCGTCATCTACACTAACTATGCAGATGACACCCAGATACGTATCCCACTATCTGGCAACTACGACACAGACAATGACCTAATAATCAAAATCTACCTCGTCATTCAGGCATGGATGGCCACCCACAGCCTGTGCCTGAATGACGACAAGACTGAAATTCTCATTCTCGGTGCCCCTATCTATCTAAAAAAACTCAACCCTAAATACACTTCTTTCAATATAGATGGTAACCTGATCACTACAGCCAAGGAAACCAAAACCTTAGGCTTCCATCTTGACTCGGCCCTAAACCTTAAGAAACAAGCAAACGCCACTGCTACAGCTACGGGCTATACCTGCTAACTAATTAATGCATGCAAAAACTATCTCTCTACCAACAGCTGCATGATCCTGGCACGAGCATTAATCCTGTCCAAACTTGATTACTGCAATGCCCTGTATGCAGGCGCCAATAAACAAATACTACACAAACTTCAAATCCTGCAAAATAACGCTCTAAGAACTGCTTTGAGCATCCCAAGAAAATACCACATATCTGCAACAAGAAGAAGTCATAAATGGCTTTCTAGTCAGGATAGAATCTACTTTAAATTTGTTTCTATTTCCCATAAATGCCTACACAATGCTGCCCCTCAATACCTTATGGACAAAATTGTACTAAAAACCTCTGCTAGACCTATGAGATCAGTCAATGCCTGCTGCATTATCTCGCCGCGCTTTACCCTAAAAAGAGCCGTAGGTTCCAGCTTACCGGTTCAAGCAGCCCTTGCATGGAATACCCTACCACTGAACTTACGCACTGACCCTTACCTACACAGTTTCTCACCAAGGACAATGCATACATTGCTTGAGACTCTAAACTAAGGGGGTAATTCATAGAATTCAGTGCACAAGTGGCGCACATGGCTGGCGTACAGTGTGCTCGTGCGACTTTCTGTGCCAGCCGCGTGCACCAAAATCCATTTCTGCGCACAGCGTATTCATGGATTTTAACATCCAAAAACAGCCCTGGTGCAGAGTGGTGCAGCGACCCTGCAGCAGCGCCAGTTATGCCCCTAACCCCTCCCTGTGCGCCTTGTACAGCGCACAAATCCCGTACATGGCGCACAGGCCTCCAACCCCGAAAACGCCTGTAAAACTCCCCGCGCACCCCTCCGAATACACGTACCCCACTGCGCTGGAAGTTTCACACACGAATGGCCCTGTGCGAGTGGGGTACGTGTATTACTGAGGTGCGCGGGAAGTTTCACACGCGATTGGCCCTGTGCGAACAGGGTACGTGGATTTCGGGGGTGCGCGGGAAGTTTCACAAGCAATTGGCCCTGTACGAGCGGGGTACGTGTATTACTGGGGTGCACGGGAAGTTTCCTGTGCGAGCGGGGTAAATGGATTTCGGGGGTGTGCGGGAAGTTTCACACGCGATTGGCCCTGTGCGAGCGGGGTACATGGATTTCGGGGATGCGCGGGAAGTTTCACACGCGATGGGCCCTGTGCGAGCGGGGTACGTTGATTTCGGAGGTGCGCGGGAAGTTTCACACGCGATTGGCCCTGTGCGAGCGGGGTACGTGTATTACTGGGGTGCGCGGGAAGTTTCACATGTGAATTGGGAGTGTGGCTCCTCCCAGGTGTGCCCTCTACCCCTTCCACGGCCCCTGCAGGCAGCCCACACCACAGGGGACTACCCTGCACCCCTGGTCATGTCCCGCAGGCAGCCCATCCACCATGGGCATGCCCCCCAGCCAGGCCACATGTCACCTTGCACTAGTGATCACCAACTCATGTCCCCCAGCACCCCCACCCCCCAGCAGTGAGGGGCACCTGCCAGCAGGCCCCCACATATGTCCCCCATCCGCCCACCCCCCAGCAGTGAGGGCCACCTGCCAGCAGGCCCCACTCATGTCCCCCAACACCCCACCCCCCAGCAGTGAAGGGCACCTGCCAGCAGGCCCCCACTCATGTCCCCCCCACCCACCCACCCACCCAGCAGTGAAGGGCACCTGCCAGCAGGCCCCCACTCATGTCCCACTCATGTACCCCACCCCCCAGCAGTGAAGGGCACCTGCCAGCAGGCCCCCACTCATGTCCCCCCACGCAGTCACCCACCCACCCACCCAGTAGTGAAGGGCACCTGCCAGCAGGCCCCCACTCATGTCCCACTCATGTACCCCACCCCCCAGCAGTGAAGGGCACCTGCCAGCAGGCCCCCACTCATGTCCCCCAACCACCCACCCACCCAGAAGTGAGGGCCACCTGCCAGCAGGCCCCCACTCATGTCCCCCAGCACCCCACCCCCCAGCAGTGCATGGCACCTGCCAGCAGGCCCCCACTCATGTCCCACTCATGTACCCCACCTCCCAGCAGTGAAGGGCACCTACCAGCAGGCCCCCACTCATGTCCCCCCACCCAAGGCAGTGAGGGCCACCTGCCAGCAGGCCCCCACTCATGTCCCCCAGCACCCCACCCCCCAGCAGTGAATGGCACCTGCCAGCAGGCCCCCACTCATGTCCCACTCATGTACCCCACCCCCATCAGTGAAGGGCACCTGCCAGCAGTCCCCCACTCATGTCCCCCCAACACGTCAACATGACCCACAATCATGGCCCTCGTGGCAACCCAAATCCCACCGCACGCCACCCCTGCCCAAATAACCAACCAAGCATAACATACACCTCACATTGAAATGGCCATTACATGAAACAACCCAAATGGCATGTATGTACATCAACACATGTCCGTCACACACACACACAATGGGTGCCAGTGAATGTGAAAACCCACATCGTGACATGCATGAAACCAATGAGAGAATACCACACATTGAAGTACTGGAAAAAATGTATTGAACAAAAAATGTGGTGAAACAAATTCAAACACCAAACAATGGACATAAGGAAAACAATGCAGAATGTCACATAATGATAAAAAAAGGAAATCAGAATTCAAAATATGCTACGCTCACCTGATTCCCACGGGGGCGTCGATCTGGACTGGCCCGCTGTTGCTTCCACCAGAGTAACACGTAGAGCCGAGATGACAGACTGGACAGACCCACTTAGCTTCGTTAGTTGAGCTTGTACGAATATCTTTCTGCAATGGAGAAAGGGAATTAACCTCCCGTAATCTGAGCGTTAACCCGCCTTCCCACTCCCCTTCTCTGCCCACAGAACACTCCTGAAGTCCCCTCTTAATCTCACCTGAAGATTTGGAAAGATGAGCTCTCCATCCTGCGTCGAGCGCAGGGCGCGTAGACGACCAGTTACTTCACTGGCGTGGAGGAATTGGTGAGTTCCAGTATTGACTCTAAAGTCCAATTGTTCGTAAGAGTTCAAAGGTCTGATCTTCCCTCTGCCAGATTCCTTGCAGGTTGCAGATTTAAACCACCAGAAGAGTTCCAAGTGTCAATTGGTAAGATCCTGGTAAGCCTATTGTGGTTCTCCCCTTTGGGGCCGGGGTACAGCGATGAAGCAGAATTAACTGCGCCGACCCGAAATGAGGTGAGTAGCCCCCTGTGGTAAATCAGGTAAGTTCTTGGAGTTAGGTTGTATTGTCCTTGTTTTTTCCCCTTAGGGGCCAGATTGCGGCGGTGATGCAGAATTGACTGCACCGACCCGAGATGAGGTGAGTACCCCCCTGTGGTAATCAGGTAAGTCTTTGGGGGTGGTTTGTATTGCTCACCTATTTGTTCTTGTCTCCCCCAGGTGTTGAAGAATGGCCTGGAGATGCTGGGTTCGCGATGGAGTAAAGGAATGCAGCCCCCGGATGGTGAGTTCAGTGCGGCGCTGCGAGGTGCGTGGCAATGCACCTGTGAAGGCTTCTCTCTTCCAGATCAACGATGTGCTGGATCAAGGATTCAGGTAAGGGTTTTGTTCTGACCTCTTCTCCTTCTCCTTTTCTTGTTCCAGGTGTTCCAGGGCTGAAGCCTGGAGCTGCTGAAGACACGGTGAGCGTTACGCTGCAGCAAGCAGAATAACGCGAAGCACGTGTGGCTGTCCGGGTGTGGCTTAAATAGCCTTGGAAGAAGTCCCAGGTAAGTATTCTTCCACAGCCCCACCCGAGAGGAAAGGAGTCCCTGGGGTAAAATAGTCCCTCTAAGCCTCATTTGGCTTGTGGCTTCATGCAGCAAGGTCTGCATCAGGTAGGTATGCAGCATGGTCGGCATCAGGTAGGTTTTCTGTAATGAGTCTGGCACCCATGGCGCCAGGACTGACTTTATTCTTATGAGCCTGGCGCCATAGGCGCCAGGACTGTAGCCAAACAGCCCCTAACTGGGGTTTTTGGGCATGCTTCAAGTGGCATGATGCCTGCTTCCCGGGTTGCTGGGCCTGGTCTGGCTTTCCGGGGGCAGGCATTGTGACAAAATATATTAAATTAAAAATGTCTCCAAAGTCTCCCTCCAACAAAGCAAATCCAAACAGAAATGAGAAAGTAAAATCCATTGCTCCATGGAAAAATGAAAAAAGAAAATGCCGACAAATCCACACTCCAACTATTTACAAGGATAAAATCCTGGGTCCATGAGCCCAATTGTCCAAATGAAACCTACAAAAATACACTAACTAATGAAGAACTATATACAAAAATGTGGGGTATTGTCCAAGCGCCCCAGAAAAAATGAAACCAAAAATGAAACCTAACACTAACTAACTATTCACAATGGCAGCGAGCTAGTCCGACGGCTCACTTTTTGATGTCCCGGGACAGGGCATCATCGAACTCCCGCTCAATGTCCCGGAGGCGGTCCTCTTCCATGGCCCTGTGGGTTCGCGGGGACGATGACATGTTGACCTCCAACTCCCTGTGAATTGCCTCGAGGCACTCGACCCGCCTCAGTGCCCTCCTCATGGAGTTCTCCACCCTGACCATTGTGATCCGTGCCTCTTCCGCCCGCTGCCACTCCGCATCTATGGCGTGGCCCGACCGCTGCCACACGGAAGACACTTGTAATCCTGGGTCCTGGGTCCTCCTGCCCTCTGGCCGATGCCTGCCCCTCCGATGTTGAAGGCCCCGAGCCATCATTGCTCCCACCATGTTGCTGCTGCTGCTGCTGCTGTGCCTGTGCCTGTGCCCTGGCTCTTGCTGCCTGCACGTCCTCCTCCGGCTGGGGTGCAGTTGTCGTGGTGGCCACCCCTGCTGGACGTCCGACTCCCGACTGTGGCAGGGATGTGTCTTCCACCAGCCTCCACCAGCTTGGCCGCTGGGTCAGTGGTAGCTCCACAGGGTACCCATGGATACATGGGTGGGAAGATGGCATGGAGGATGACTGGCGCGTAGGGGGTTCAGGTGAGGAGGGGGGTCACAAGAAGGTCCAGCACACGGAGGAATCAAGCACTGGTGACCCGTCCCAGTAGGTCAACACGGTCAAAGAGGCATCCGAGATGACGTGCAGTTTCTTCACGAAAACACCACAGGTCACCTCGCATGCCCCGTTGACGCAATGCTATCCCAGCCAGGACAGGCTCAACCCGGTCCTGGATAGCCACGTCCGCAGGGAGAGGAAGGCCAGTTGTTGTGCGCTCATGCCCTCCCTGAAAACGGGTCTGGACGTAGGCATCCCTGCTGGTGCCGGATGATGCAGTCACAGGATCAGGGACAGGATTACACACAGGCACCTCCCCGGCGGCCTCAGCTGCCTCCTGTCCCTGCACTGCACCACTAGCACCAGTGGAATCCCCACCTCCAGACCCCGTGTGTGTGCCTTTCACGGCCTCCTCCTCCACCAAACCCCCCACCAACCTGGATGACTCCATGCCATCTTCCTCCGTCGGCCCCTGTGGGGTCTCAGTAGCCCCTTCTGCTGCTGAGGAGTCCATCTCCGACCTCTGCCTCTTGGACCTACCCTCGGCTGCTGCGTCCTGGGATGCGGCACCAGACTCCTCACTCCCCGACGAGATGACAATCTTGGAGGGAAGCTGGGCCTTGCATCTCCGGCGGTGGTGCGATCCTTGCCGCTTTGCGGAATGATACACACATGACAGTTGTACATGAGTGGCAGTGGCAAACTTCAGACATGGCATCACACTCCCTAACACACATGTCATTTCTACTCACACACATGAGCAATTCCACAGCAATATTGCACCAGGCAGCACCATCCATACACATACAACAGCATCAGCATCCGAAGGTGAGCCTGACGTCACATGAAACACAGGGAGTGCACAACACATGCACACACACCAACAAACTTACATGCATGTGTACATGTCCACCAACTGTCACAGTGATGAGATCGCCATCCATGTCACATCTGGCATTCAGCCTTCTACATGTCAGTGCCACATGCATCCATGTTGCATCACAGTTGCACACCTGTCAAATACACACACATGCACACAGTGCAGATACATGCAGCTGGAACCACCATCCATGTGTGACACCACAACCATGCCAACGTACATACACAGTAATGCAAACTTGTGTGCTCCCACACCTGCATTTGGCCTGCATGCTTACCAACACATACACCATCCATGTGTCTCACACATGAGAGGACTCACATGTGTCAGCCTCATGCCCCTGTACATATACATCCATACATGGCCCTACAAAAACACATGTGTAACCTGCACACTACTGGCACACCACAACACGCACAGCATCCAATCAGTATGCATGTACACTTACCGCTCGACTCCAGGTGGGTCTGCCTCTCAAGGACCTGGACATGGAGCGCTGGGCGTGTGTGTTCCAGGACCCTCATTTGGTGGTCTGACAGCTGGCCCCGGTGCCCCTTGGCATCCGCTGCCTTCAAGAGGCGCTGGGCCTTGTCGAGGGTCCTGGACCTGAAGTCCTCCCAGCGCTTCCGGACATGTTTGATGTCGCAGACTGCCACCCTCTCCTCGTTGATGGCAGTCACGATGTCCATCCAGATCCTGGTCCGTCCTTCATTGTCGGCGCGCAAACTTTCAAAGAGGGCATCATACTACCCCAGGACTTGCTCCACCAGGACACCAACTTCCCTGGCACTGAAGCTGGTGGCCCTCTGCCTCTGTGGCTGGGGGTTGCCAGTGGTGCCCAACATGGCAACCCCAGAGGCAGGTGTGAGTGGGCAACTGGGTCCTGGGGCTGGGCTGTGGAGCGATGGTATCCCAGTCGGGAGTCTTCGGTTCCAGCAGGGGTGGTCACAGCAAATGCACCCATGGCTGACGTGCAGGCATCAAATAGCAAGGCACGTGGGCAGCAGGCAGGCAGCAGCAGATGGCAGGTGGGAGCGTGCTCGGGGCTTTTGGGGGCAGGAAAATGGCCTTTTGGGCAGGAGCGTTTTCTTCCGTGTGTTTTCGTGTGGCCAGCTTGATACGGAGTGATTTGGCACGTGAAAAAATTGCACGTCAGTTTGAAATCCAAGGAAAGGCCCTTAGCGCGTAAGCGCGTCAGTGACGTTATGCGCGCGGGCGTTGCCCACAACACGGGTGCATCGTGAATCAGCATGTGAGAAAACTGCATGTCACCGTGCTAATGGAGGAAAGGGCCTTAGCGCCTAAGCGTGTAAGTGACATTTCACGTGTGGGCTGGCTTAAAAGGTACGAGTATCACGCTATTTCCTTGTATGTGCTTTTTGTGGAGAGCGAGCGGGTGTATCTTGTACTTCTTGTCGGTTCACACGTGATTACTTCACAACATTTCCAGTTCGTACTCCTCGTTTCCTCAGACTGCGTTCTTTTCTTCTTTTGGCAAGGGTGTTGCCTACGCCTACATGCGTGTCTTGTTCATGTTCTTTTTCAAGGCAGACGGTGAGTCGCGAACGTATTTTCCAAGTAGTTGTTGCCCCTGTGTGTCGCGTACCCCTTCAGAGGTCATTGTAGGCTGCGTGTAGCACGCGTACGCTTATTTTTGTGTTTCTGGGTGCCACAGTGTAGTGCGTGTTTATTTTTCCATGCACGTCGTCTACCAGGGGTTGCGTGCACGTGTGCTTTTGTTTTTGGGGTGCCTGTGCGTTGCGTGACCCGTCATCTTCCCCCAGGGGTCACATACAGCCTTGCTAGAGTACTAGGGTACGAATGCCATCTAGTACCCTACCCCTTTGACCCCAATTGCCCAGGACAATTGTTTACTGCTACTCCCATATGCACAGCAACATCAGTGCCATGGTTGGGAGGCGACCAAGTAGTAAGGGAGGCAAAGGTGGCCGACGTCCAAAAGGTGGGTGTGGTGGGCGCGGTAGGGGATGTGGCCAGGATTTCCAGGGTGCCCCTAGACCCCCCTGTGTGGAGGACGAATCAGGGACACCCATGCCCCCCCCAATGGTTGTGGGAAACGTAGCTGACACCATCCCAGCTCAGCCCTTGTTGGACCGGCCCATTTTGGCACCTGAACCGGCACAGGATGACTCCTAGGCTGACTTCCAGGTCAGCAGGTCTAAGCCATGTGTGGCGGGGAAGGTTGCTATCACCAAGCCACATGGATCTGGGGCAGCAATGTCATCTGCTGCCCCAAGTAGGCAGGTTGGGGAGGCTGCAGGGGCAGCTGCAGCTCTATCCACACCAACTCTGAGTCTCCCAACCGGGACAGTGTCGGTCCAGGTCCATCAAACTGACGTTGGCCCTGCCAACATCACCCTGCAGCCAATGCCTGCTCCAAGACCTTTGGTCATTGTGTCTTCGCACACTTCTAGTACCCAGTCCACCTGCGCTTCTGCCCCTACTGATCAGAGTGGCGTAAGCCACTCAGGATCCGCAACACCTTCGAAAAAGAAGAAGAAGGGTGCTCTGGCACTACAGGCTGAGACCCCAGATATGGCTACACACTCCGGCACGTCAAGGAAGCCTAGATTTAATGGCACCGAACTTGATGCATTAGTCGCCTATGTGTCGGCACATAGCCACGAAATGGTGGTGACTGCAGAGTGCAAGACTACACCTGGTCAATGTAGGGCACACTGGCAGACCATCGCGGACATCATTAGTGCCCTTGGATTTGTGAGGCGCACAGCTGATGATTGCTACAAGCAGTGGAATGTCCTGAAACGCAGAGCAAAGAACAAGCTGGCCTCAAATCATGCCTCTACTCTGGTAACTGGCGGTGGGTCTCCACCAGAGGACAACCAACTCACTGAACATGAGTCTGTTGCTGGAACCTTCGTCACAGAGGAACAGATCCAAGGCGTGGGCGATCTACCAGATTACAACGCATTGTCCGGTGAGTGCCCATGCATGTGTGTGTAATCCATGTGTACGTTGCTTGGGTGACGGGTTCTGAATGAGTGCCAGGTGACGGTGTGTACTCCTGAGTGGTATGGGTCACCCATGTGCTTCCTCCAAAACATTAACCGGCCCTGGATTTGGGAATGACAGTATCCCTTCTGACCACAGTAGGAAATTAGGGCCACATTACTGCAGTTGCCCTTGAACTGTCATCTTGCAACAACATTGTTCTGATTTTTCAGTGTTCATTCAGGCTGATTGTTTCAATTCTCCCATTTTTGCAACACAATTTTCAGCCCTAATGCCACATATGTGACATGATTCTGTCATTAATTACACCCCACATTGGCCCACATTTGTTACCTTGTTATGTGAATTATTAGACCATTCAGGCTGATTGAGTATTGGCCTGCTCACATTAATTTTTGGGGCCTGTTGGAATATGGAACATGATAGTTGTTTCATGTCATGTTGAAGTGACCAACCATTGATGTGTACATCTGCCTGCAATAACTGTATCATTGTACACTAGATGTGTTGCAGTGTGTGGCACATGCATGTTTTGTCACACTATTTGGCATTTTTCATCTCATCATGTCCATCTCACATGGATAGGTGACAGTACCCATTCACTGACGTATGGCTGTACTTGTCAAATGTACCATGGCTATGCTACATGCCATCTGTGTGCTGGCATGTGTCATGTATGTGTATTGGTCATTCCACTCACAGGCTAATGTGTGATGCCAGTGCTACCCAGCATGCAGCAAATGTGTTGCTTTTCCATCTTGGTGTCTGCTTTTTGTCTCCCCTTCCAACTCATTGACAGTGCATGCATGCCAGAGTTATTGTCATGTGGGACATGTGTAAATCATGTACTGGATCTCTGGCTTGTCAGGCCTATGTGTGTGTTATGGTGCTCATGCCTGTTTCCATTTGTTGTCTTTCATGTTTTTGCAGGTGATGACGCACTTGATGCTGTAGAGGTGGAGGAGATGGTGCAGACCCAGGAGGAATCTCAGCCACAACCGGGCACCAGGGGAGGACGTGGTGTGCTGGTGGGTGAAAACCCAATCTTATTGCAGACCATACTGTCCAGGGGTGTCTCTGAGTGCACCTGCCCAGACCTCTATTCAGGTGCTGAATCGGATGATCAGACTTATGTGCTGTCGCAGGTGAGTGTTTCTGGCAGGGATTTTGTTCTGTCCAACCCACCTGCACCAGGGGTAGAACCCTATATGGGGATGTCAGTGTTGGTAGGTCCACCTTTGGCGGTTACAGATGCAGGGTCACACTCCACAACATCTGATTCTGTTCCTGGGCCAGCAGATCAGAGGGGGAAAACAGTCCCGCAGCCTCAGGCAGTGCTGGCACAGCAAGGTGCAGATCGCCTTGCCCCAAACAGGTGTGGTGCCTGCCAACGCGGTGGCCGTACGCCACCAGGCAATACTGTATGGGAAAACTCCATTTACAGTATAGCAGCACAACAGGGAGCATTGGTTGAAATGATGGCTCAGGCAATGGAGAGGGTGGCCACTTCCATTCTCCCCCCTGAAAGGCAGATGGAGCAACAACAGCAGGCAACAGACTCCATTTGCCAATCACACAGGGAAGACATGTTGGCGTCCAACAGGGACCGGCGGGCGGCACTGGAGACTCTGTGCGAAGCCATATCAATAGAGTCACAGGGCCACAGGGAAGCCCTGAGGGTAGACCTCAGGGAGACTCTGGTTGAACTTGAAGCTTCCCGAAATTTAAGGGCAGAACAGCAGCTGGAGCAGCTCACACGTTCGCTCTCAGCTGAGCTGCAGGCTACCCGTGAGGAGATCCGGGCCTCACGTGAGGCCATGCATGCAGAAATGCAGGCAACCCGTGAGGTGCTGCATGGGGATCTCCGCACTATCATCCTCCAGAATCAGACCTTCCACACCTGCATGCTTGCTGCCATGGAGGACCATACCAGGGCTTTGTGTGGGCTGCCTCCCATAGCACCACCACCTCCTGATGCAGAAGCAGAGTGTGATGAGAGCGACAACAGTTCTCCCACAATGGCATAGCCGTGCAGGCCATGAGCCCATGGAGGTATTTTTTTTTTCGCAGTAGTCAATACTGTGTGGACATCCCTAGTGGGTATTATTGTTGTATTGAACATTGCATGGTGCATTGATATGTGCTTGTGCATCCATGTCTTCCTCCTTATTCGCAGGTACCTTCTTCGTGTCTTCACAAGGCCGTCTCCTTTGCAGATGCAGTTCATGTTGTATGCAGTACACTGACACATTTGCCTGACAGCAACACTCTGCAGTTGGAAGGGGTCGATGTGCTGGCTTATTCAGGTTGTAAGACTTGCACTACTTTGAGTTTGTACTGTCATATTTTGTTAATGTTTCATGCTGTGTTGCTGTATTGTGTTTCTGGTAAGTATTTGGTCATGTGTGCTGTTTGTTATTGATTACTGGGAGCATATTGTCTGTGGCCTGTTTCCATTTGGGACAGTGCACTTTGTGACACTTGTGTCAGGTGTTGTGCATTCCTTTGTTTGCTTTCACATTGCATGACATGCCATGGTGTGTTGGGTGGCGGAGATGGGGAGGGGTTGGGTGACATGGCGCTATTTTCATGTTGTATTTTGCAAGGGTGTTGTCATTCATGCTGCATAAATGTGTGTCTTTTTGTGACACAGCATTGGTTGTCATCCGGTAGGTAAGGATGCACACAATGTGACACTTCCAGGTGACCAATCCCAGGCTGGTATGGTTGTGACAGTTGACTGACCCTTATGTCATCATCATTGATTGTGGAAGTGTGACTTGAGCACTCCAAATGTGCGCTCCACTATGCCACAGGTTGCAATATGGGCTGTGTTGTATCTTATCTCGGGTGGTGTGGTGGGGTTCCGAATTGGCGTCATCAAGTAGGTGCTCCCAGGGTAGGCACTGTCCCCTGGGGAGGTGATGATGGGTATCATTAGTGGGGTTGTGACATTACTCAGTATCTGGCATGCATGCATGTGCAGTGGCATTTATACTCACCAAGCAGCCATGTATCTCCCTGCCGCCCAGCTTCTAGGTCCCGATTTAGGGTTGACATTCTGTAAATGAAACTGTCATGGGTGGAACCTGGATAGTTGGCATATACTGAGGTGATGATTCCCTTGGGATCACATACTACCTGCACGTTAATGGAATGCCAGTGCGTAGAGCCACACGGGTGCAATCAATGGCACCTAGCACTTTGGGGAAGTGTGCCACCCCGAAAGAATCCTGGGCGGCAGCCTGCCTTTCTGCAGGTGTTCTGGGCAGGTGTATGTGCCTGCGGACTGATGGGCGTGCAGTCATGATGGCCAACACCTGGTGTAGGCAGCATGACTGCGTGGCCTGTGGCACCCCTCCATTATGGCACTTGTCTGCTGAAATGAACCTGTGGCCAAGAAGTGCAGTACATTGAGCACCTTTTCCAAGGGGCTCAGTGCTTGGGAGCACGGGGTGGGTGATGTGAGGTCATCCTCCCACTCACTCACCAGGTCGAGTATTATGTGAGGTGGAAACCTGTACCTCCCATACACCTGGTCATCAGGCATCCCAAAAAGGCTGGTCCTGGGTGTAAAAATTCTGGCCCTGACTATCCTCCTCCTCCTGCGGTATCCCACGACCACTGCTGCGAGGAACGGTATATTCATCGTAGCATCTGAGTTTGTTTGTTGTTTGCGCGCACTTTTATGCTGCGCGGGTCCTCGTACGCCTGCTTCCTGCTGGCGTACGTGTTTCCGGATTAGCGCGTCTTTTTTGGCGCACACGTTAGCCCTGTTCGATTCCATGAATACGCGTTGTAGGCGCGCGTATGGGCGTTCCGCGCATTTGCCTCCTGTACTTCCCCCGTAACGCCCACATTTTGACGCGTTGCTCCCCATTCCATGTGTTACGCACCGTGTTACGCCTACTTTTGTTGTGTGCGCCGCGCTATGTGCGCTTTCGCTGTGCGCATAGCGCCCGCTGTTTGATGCCGTGTGCGCCTGCGTGCGCCAGGCAGGATTTTAGCGCACATCCATGGATTTACACGCACACAGACTTCCATGAATCGATGTGCGCGGCTTTGGCTGCGATTTTCGCACTTGCACTGCGATTTGGACGCTTTCGGACGCTTGCGCAGAGATTTTCAGCGCACATTAATTCCATGAATTGGCCTGTATATGTTTAGATACCTGATGACGCTAATTGGCTATTGGCCTGTCTGCATAACTGCTCACTTTGACATATGTATCTACGAACGCTTTGTCTCCTGTTACTACTGTTATTACTTTGCTTCGATCCCTTTTCTATATTTTACTCTGTGTTAACGTTCCCTCCTTTTTGTATTTATGTATCCTAAAATGTCTTGCATAGCGCCCAGATAGCCCAGGGTGTGGCGTGCTCTATAAATAATAAACAAACAAACAAACAAACTCCTCCACTAGTGGAATGTCTTCTTCCTGAGTTGCGGCTCTGGGTGTTCCTGTTTTAGACATCTTTCAGGCTGTGAAACGGGCCTTATTGAGTAATATTCTCTGACACCATCATTTGTAGGTGGGGAAGCCCTCTGCTGAAGGAATAGGGTTGAAGGTTGTTTTAAGAGTATCTCGTTATTTTCCTTAGTTATACGATTGAACTATTGAGTTTTGCATTCGACTTTGTGTCCCCAGCAATTCTTAAGACAGGGTTCCATCTTGTTGCCTGAGTTTTGGGGCATGTTTGTGAATTAAGGTGATGAGGACGAGGCATGAATGACTAGATTACTTATCTGATTACTTCTTTGTAAGCTCCATTACAGAGTTTCTTCTCCTCCTCCTCGCCCTACTTATGTTCCACTCACCAACCTCGTAAGTGGTGACAAAAGCAATGGAGGGTCTTCTTAGATATACTCTTAGGAGTCATTTTGTATAGGGTGGTGCATTAAATTGAGGCATAAAAGCAACTTGTAATGCTTGTAATCCTCCATGTAATGCTCCAGCACGTTGGCATTCCATTTCAAGACGTCGGAGGGGCACAAAGCAGAGTATGCATCTCTGCCGTGCTTTTCTCCTTGGTCTTGGAAGAGCGCAGTGTTTATGCCTGCACGAGAATTTCATGCAAGTGTAAAATGAATGGATTCCTGTGGAATCTGCCTCCTATTAGCACCTGCCAGTGAGCAGTCAATTCCACAGGAACCAACTTATAAACACTGCCTTCGAAGCACTATTTGCAGGAGGGATTTTTTTTTTTTAACAAAGCATAAAAGTAAAGAGTAAAGGGGATTTTGTCTTGGTATACTCTTTCAATTTGCACTCATGCTTGCAAATGTTGAAAACTGGATCTAGGAGACCAACCACACGTATATGTAAGGGTTGGTGGTCCCCACACAGGCAATTCAAAATGTTTTAAGTGATCACCTTAGTGGGTTAGGAACTGCATGTCTGGTTTACAAGCCCTTTTACGGAAATGGATTAAGTTTGGGAAAAACATGTACTGTTGGTCCCAAGAGGGGAGAGTCTGTCTCAGCACATGGGCAACCATCCTGGAGCAAGTGGACAGATGCGGAAGCGAAGACTAGGCTAAATAACTGCAATACAGTCACTATCAGGAAAGCACATACAACCAAACAGCTTGAGATCATTAAAAAAGAATCTTTAGCACCTCTGTGTAGATCTTCATTTGTCATTGAGCAAAAGCACCTGAAGCGTGCTGTACTCGAGGTATTTATACTATTGCATGCCTTCAAAATAATCGAATTTAGTGTGATAGATAATGCTTGGTCTGGAGAAATTTCAGCCCATCTGTTAACTACTCCAAGGGATAGATTAATATAAATGATCAACATATCTGACATAAGTCCTTTAATTAAAAGCCCTAGAACGGTTATGGAAGAGATTCATGAAGTTGTTTTATCCTTGAGAAATATGATGCTCCTGGTGATTCTGAGCACACTATTTTTCCTTTCATTTTTCCTGTCTTCCTTTTTTTATTTAGAAGGATTCTTTCTATTCCTAGCAGAGTCGTGTACAATACAAAGGAACTGTTCTGTGGCACACAATCTCATTTACTGTGACATAAAACTCACCCGGAAATATCCATAGAATTCAAAGACCCAAGTTTAAAAAAATGAAGGGAAGGGACGGCATGAAGTAGTTTGTATCCCATTGCTGAACGGACAGCCTTTTGTCACTGATCATATTTTCGGACAGTTTTCCTGTAATTCTTCACAAACTACTTCACACTCAGTAGTTTGTGTATGTATATCTTCTCACTCACAAAGACACCCAATCAGTGCTGCAGGTAAATGTCACTGTATCCTTTCCAGTGTTGCTCAAGGAAGACAGTCCAAACATTGCCAATCCTGCAAACATTTTCACAACGGAGCATAGATATGGAGAAAAGACTAACTGGATTGTTCACTGGTGGAAATACGCAAGTCGCTCACAATAATAGGGAAACAGGCAATTTGTAAGCACACAACATTGACAGCTTTGAAAATTGGACTACATGAGGAAGCTGCTCCTACAACTACCAACTCTCTGCATCGAGAATGGCAAAATAGACAATTATGTGATAGTGAAAGTAGCTATTGAACATTCGAAATATCCAACTCTGCGGAAAGCGGTGTTAGAGAATTTGTTGGTGAATGGCGTCCAGGCTAGTGTCAGAGGAAGGACTTCCTTTAATGTAGCCCCCGCTAAACCAGTAGTCTCAATTCCCATCTCTATTGGCTCGGCAGGGTCCCTAAAAGAAGTGGATTTTCAGAAGTAGTGAAGTCAACAAAAAAATAATGGGACCTCGTGCTGTGATAGCCTGCTGGGCCCCTCTGGCAACTTTCACCTGTGTCTCCTACACCCCCACTCTCCAATACCCCCCCCCCCCGACTCCTTAGCCTTGCAGTCAAAAATGAAAATACAGATTAAACAATGCGCAATCAGAACAGGATCTGCTGATAAGAGGCCTCGTTGTTTTCCTACACAATTCATCTCCCTTGTGTTATGCAAATGTATACTCTGTTTGGATGACTTTGTCAACTTCCCAAAGAGTTATTCTTGGTTTACCAGTGGAGCTCAATCACAATTGACACTGTACTAAGGAGAACAGGTAAGGCACATTTTATAAACCTTGACATTTATTTTTATCATTTTGCCATTATGCATTGTCTGTTGTGCTCGTGACCCCCTGGCACAGTTGTTGCGGCATGCTTCCCAAGTTGTCAATTGTGGGGCTTTCCCCAATTGACCGCGTCGCGAGGTCCTGAGCAAATTGCTTTTCGGTACAGTGCCTTATCTTCCATAATGGTTACCACTTAGCAGAGTTTCGGTTCAGTGTGTGCTATAGGAAAAAGTCTAATTGATGCATGTTCTAATGGTCTTAGAGGATGGCGTGTTGCTCACTACACACATCAAGAGGCCACTTTTGGCATACATTCATCTTCACAAATCTGTTATAGCGCCCAGAAGAATTATATTGAGCATTTGTAACATGCGCACTGTAAGCTGAACATTACACTAATAACCTAGTCAGTCAATGTTTCTGACTCCAATGTATGCCATATAAAGTTGGTGTGTCTACGTTTTGACTAGATCTGGGTTCTTGGCTAGCTGACCACTGTTTTTTTTCAACCGCATCGACAATTCTTTTCATGCACGATTCTATCATCAGCAAGTCTTGTTTAGGAGACAAAGTGGTTAGGAATTCAATTCTCACAGGAATTAAAAAGAGACATTTTTAAAACAAGCAGATTTTAAAATATATTATTCACAATTGTTGCATCAAAGATTAACCCAACGATGCCCGTCCAAAGCCACATCCCATCACCTGCTCCACCTCCACACATGTAGAGTATATTTATGGGGTGGCAATTTGGGGAGTTTCGTTCTCCACCCCCAATCAAGTGCCACAACAAATGATAATTTAATTGGATGCTTGACTAACTCTGCCTTTGATGCATATAATACCACTGTAATCCCTAACCCCTTCTGCAATGTGTAAGCCAATAACCAGGCTGTGGTCAGAAAGAGTATACATGTATTCTTTTTAATTAACAAACAAAATCCTTATTCACACAATCTTATTATCAAGAGGCAAACCTCGCTCCTCTGACTTCCTCCCTGCAAAGACTGGAAGCGGGGTCTGTACTTCTGCTCTCTATATGGTGGAGGAGAGGCACAGAGGACCCCAGCCAAGATTCTCTATTATGATAGCAATGAACTAGCAATCAAGGCCTAGCTTCTCAGGAGGTGATGCAGGCTGGTCCTTAAGTACAGTGTAGTCCTCAAGCCCCCACAAAGGAATGTCCACACACTGTATTACTGAAAACACAGTCTTTATATAATTAATATTCAAAGGTATGTACACTATCACATTAACTCACTTTGTACTCAGAAGTCAAGAATGGCAAATATATACAATTCTAAAGTGGTACCACCAATATTATCAGACCTCTTTAAAGTGCATCAACTATACTGTTAAAATGTCACACAGATCCATAAAAAGGAAACCAGCAATAGAGAGAGGAGGGAAAGCAAGATGGTTGAAACAATAGGCAGAATACTGAGTCAGTTACCTAAACACAGTTCTGTGTGGAGACCCCCCCCCCCACCTGGGCAACCTGTAAAATAAAGATATAGCACAAGCCCAGTCCATATATTGCTCAATAGTCTTATTTTCTCCTAAAATGTTTTTACCCCCCCAATGTACCTGGTGGAGCAGAGCTCTTTGAAGAAGCATTGATGGATCCTTCTTGAGTGACCCCCTTTCAAGCAGGAGTGACGGATCGTCGAGAGGCGTCGAAGAAAGTGAACTTGGCGTCGACGGCGTCAATGAGAAGTTCGAGGGTGCCGAGACCATGGTGTCGATCCAGGCAGTGCTCGTTGGCGACGTCCTGCGAGGATGACGTGTGCGCGGCACCTCAGCGTTTGATAGTTCTGGACCGCAAAGAGTTTCAGAAGACCTGTGGCCCAGCAAGGGCATAGAGTCGTCGAAGTCTTTGTGGCCTTCAGGTGGCGGGAAACCCACCGGCGGATTCTCCTCGGCGCATCAGCGGCCTTGACTCTCTCCGGCATGATAAAGCGGTCGTCGGTGCGGACAAGGGAGTCCTTCGATTCAAATGTTCTTAGGCAAAAGAGCGGGCGGCTCTGGTCGTCGGCGGCACAGCGTCAAGCGGTCCCCTCTTCTGGGGCAACACAACTTCGACGGGCCTCTAGCGGTTACACAAACCTGCGAACCCTGGTCGACGGCAATGGACTCCGAAGGCGACGAAGTCCGGGTGCTTCATCTCTTCGGCAGTCCCGTCTCCGGTCAGCAGCCTTTTGAGGGTCTGACTTCCAAGGAGCTTCGGCGAAAGTCAGCGGAGCTCGATGGTCCCTCGGAGCACGGGAAGAGGGCGCCTTACCAGGTCCTCTCTCGGATCAGTCTTCGACGAATTCAGCAGCTTTCAGATCAGGTCGAAGCAAATGCAACAGCAAGTCTTCTTCTTCCAGCTGGGCGTCGAGGATCAGCAGTTCCAGTTACTCTTCAAATGTAGACACAGCTTCTGAACAATTTCCAATGGTGAGAGGTCCCCGGATATACAATTCTGTCTCTCATCCACACTGCTGGGTCCCACTCAGCAGCCAATCATACAGAAGGGCATTCATGCAGTCAGTCAGCCAATCAGGCACACAGTGCATTCAGGCCATCCTCCTCCCTCTCAGACACTCACAACAAGGAATGTGGATTGGACAAGTACCCAGCCATTCAACACTACACACTGCATTCAGGCCAGTTTCGGGGCAGGGCTGTCTCAGTCTTTGTCTCTCATACCAGAAACCAGACAGCCACAACAAGAAGTGCATATTGGACACACACTCCATTCACCCAGGTCCCAACCAGAGGGTGTACCCACAACATACAGTTACTGGGAAGACTCCAGCCAGTCTGGACTGGACTTCACAACAACACCATATATGGAACTTCCACCCAACAGCCAGTCAGGGGCAAGGGACAGAGCCAGAGCTTCACAGGACTTTGGGAAAACAAGGTAACAGGCAATAGAAAGCAAGAGGCCACAGGGGCCATCTTGTTTTCTATCAGGAATCAACTGATTCCAATGGCAGGGCCTGGGTATCCCAAAATGGAGGATACTCAGAGCACCTGTCAAATTCAGCATGGAGCTGCCACTAGTCCATACCCTGCTCTGTGGGCCACCCACAGGTGCCCACAAACATACACTAGGGCACAGGGTTGTACCCCCACCCATGGGTGCCATAAGGGTATCCCATGGGTCTGTACACCAAACCAAAAACAGGAAGAGCTGCACTGCCAGGAGTCCCACATGGACTCCTGGGCAGAAAAAAATACAGAACACAAATGAAAAAGGACTACAGGACAAGGACAGGGAGGCCCTGTCCCTCCAATGCATTTCCAGCATCACTGTCGCTCCCCCCCAGACTGAGGTTAGGGGGCCTAATCTCCCACGAGATAGACACCCTCATCCAGATGGTCAACATACCTTCTGGAAAGGACATCTGCATTATCATGACTCTTCCCTGGTCTGTGCTCTATGGTGAAGTCTAGCCCTTGCAGGCTGAGCAGTTTCGGGTTCTCACCCTTCATCTGCATAAGCCACTTCAGGGGCTTATGATCTGTTTGGACCTTGAAGGTAGATCCCGTAAGGTAGGGCCTAAAACGCCTAAGGCTCCAAACTATACTGAAACATTTCTTCTCAACAGTAGCCCACCTAAGTTATCTACCCTTGAGTTGTCTACTGATGAAGATGATAGGATGTGCCCTCCCTTTGTCATCTAACTGGGACAAGACAGCTCCAATTCCGGTGTTGCAGGCATCCATCTGGACGATAAAGGGTCGGCTGTAGTCAGGCGCACACAACACAGGTGCCCTACACAGACTTTCTTTCAAGCCATCAAAGGCCCTTTGACAGTCTTCGGTCCAGTTAACCTTCCTAGGCTGCTTGGGTGAAGTCAGAGCTGTCAGCGGGCAGCTATGGTTCCATAGTCTGCCATAAAATTGCGATAATACCCAGTGAGGCCCAAAAAGGCTCTCGCCTGGGTTTGAGCAGTGGGACTCTCCTAGTCCTGCACATCCTGTACCTTACTGGGGAGAGGTTGGATTTGACCTCCTCCGACCTCATGACCAGGATATGTGACTTTCCCCTGAGCTATCTGGCACTTGGTGGCCTTGATAGTGAGGTTAGCCCTTTTCAAGGCCTGCAACACCTTATCCAGATGTGTCAAATTCTCTTCCCAGGTGGAACTGTAGACAGCGATGTTGTCTAACTAAACCACACAAAAGGCTTCCAGCCCACTGAGCGCATGGTTGACCAATCTCTGGAAGGTGGCAGGGGCATTCTTCAACCCAAAAGGCATGACCCTAAACTGGTAGAGTCCCTCTGGTGTCGAGAACGCCGTCTTTTCCTTGGCATGGTCCGTCAGAGCTATTTGCCAATAGCCTGAGGTAACGTCAAAGGTGCTCAGAAATTTGGCAGCACCTATGGTGTCCACGAGCTCATCAGCCCCGGGCAATGGGTGCGCGTCAGTTTTAGTGACGCATTGACTCCTCCGTAGTCCACACAGAACCTCCAATCCTTGGTACATGCCTGGGAACTTGCCTTGGGGACAAGGACCACGGGACTGGACCAGCGACTGGTTGAGGGTTCTATAACACCCAGATCCAACTTCTTGGCGACCTCAGCCTGGATGTGGTTCTTAACAGTATCTGACATACGGCAGCTCCTGCTTTTGACAGGCACACTGTCACCAGTGTCAATCTTGTGCTTACACCACGGTGTAAGGCCTGGCGTCAGTGAAAACAGAGAGGCATACTGCTGGAGCAAAGTCCTGCAGGCCCTCTGCTGCTCTGTTGTCAAATCTGGAGAGAGATGCACTCCCTCCACTGAGCCATCATGAGGGTTGCTATGCAGCACATCAGGAAGGGGCTCACTCTCATCCTCTTCTTGCTCTGAAGCTAACAAGAGACATGAGACTTCCGCTTGCCTGTGGAAAGGCTTGAGCCTATTAACATGGAATACCTGAGGGGCTACCCCTGGGATTCCCATGTCAACCAGATAATTGACCTCGCCCATCTTGGAGATTATCCTGAAGGGTCCAGTCCATTTATCTGACAATGCCCGAGGCTTGGTGGGCTCCATCACAAGGACCTCCTGCCCCGGAGTCCAATTCACTTGCGATGCTTTAAGGTCGTACCAGTACTTATTCAATTCCTGGCTGGCCTTGAGATTCGCTGTTGCCTGACCCATCATCTGTGTCATCCTCCATCTGAGGACTAACACATAGTCCCCCACTTGCTTGGCGGGACCTGGAGGGGTGGCTTCCAAACCTTCTCTGATCAAGGCAAGGGGCCCCTCACGGCATGTCCAAAGAGTAACTCAAAGGGGCTGAAACCAACACCCTCTTGAGGTACCTCTCTGTGAGCAAACAGCAGGCATTGCAGGAGGAGATCCCATTTCCTCCTTAGGGGCTCTTCCAAAGCACATATCATGCCCTTGAGAGTTTTATTAAATCTCTCAACCAGACTATTGGTCTGGGGATGGTAAGTGGTGGAGAACTTGTAGGTTACTCGGCACTCTTTCCACATGGTTTTCATGTAACTAGACATAAAGTTGGATCCTCTATCAGAGACAACCTCCTTAGGGAATCCAACATGGGTGAAAATGCCCAGGAGAGCCCTGGCAACCACCTTGGCAGTTACAGTCCGAAGGGGTATAGCCTCAGGGTACCTGGTGGCATGATCTACCAAGACCAGGATGGACGTCCACCTGAAGTGGGAGGGTCCAGGGGACTGACAATGTCGATGCCCACCCTCTCAAATGGCGTGCCAACCACTGGCAATGGCTGCAGTGGGGCAATGACACTGTCTCCAGTCTTGCCAGACAACTGACAAGTTGGGCAGGTCCTGCAGTGGGACTCCACTTCTACTCCCATCTGAGGCCAGTAGAAATGGGCAGAGAGCCTCTGCTTAGTCTTCTTGGTACCAAGATGACCAGCCAAGGGCACCTCATGCGCCAACTGCAGCAGGAAGGGCCTGTAAACCTGGGGTACCACCAACCTCTTGAGGGCACCAGGTTCAGGCTTAGTGGGCTCACTAACAAGGAGCTCACCCTCCCAATAAATCCGGAATGTCCTAGGCACTTCTCCTTGTGCCTGGGACAGTGCCTGTTTCCTCAGACCCTCGAGAGAGTGGCACTCTCTCTGTCCCTTACAGAAGTCTGCCCGGGAGGGTCACCCTTCAGCTAACAAGCAATGAAGATCGGGATGATGCTCTGGGTTGAGAACCTCTCCCACAGGAGAGTCTTCTGCCTCTTCTCCCACAGGAGTTGAGACGGGGTTTACCACTGGATCCAGCCCGTCCGGAGCATGGATACCAATGGGTGCTGTAGGAACAGCTGGAAGAGAAGGAGCCCCTGGCACAGAGGTTGCCTTCTGTTCCTTCCTTCGTCTTGCCTTAGGCTTCGCATTTGGCTCGGGCACCTGACTCACAGCCAGACCCTGTGTCACCTGTGACCTAGTGACTGCAGCAGCAGTCATGGGAAGACCATCCGAGATCAACCCCAACTCTACTAGATCATTACCTAACAGAATGTTAGCAGGGACATTGTCCTGTACCAGGACAGGAAGTTTTGCTGTCTTGTCTCCAATTATGAGTGTGACTAAGGCTACAGGCGATAATTTGGGAGGCCCACCAGATAACCTGGTGGTTCTCAGAGGAGCACCTACATAGTCCTCTGGCTTCAGCAGGGTCCTGTCCACCACTGTCATGCTTGCCCCAGTGTCTCTCAAGCCAGTAGAAGGCTGGCCATTCAAGAGGACACTTCTCAAAAACCTACGGGTGTTCTGTGGGATAGTCGCCAGTACTTCCGCGTACTGGTCCCAGGCCCCAAGGTACACTAAGGAAATCTCTACAGGAGCACCAAATGTGATCCCTGTAGAAGAGGGGAGTACAGTGGCCTCCACTTCAGACATGGGGTAAGGGTAGGTCAAGCTGACAGCCTGTACTCCAAGTGCCTTACCTTTACACTTGGAGTCACCCCTCTTGTGATCCAGAGCCCAACAATCCCAACAAGTGCCGGGAGTGCGGGGTACGGTACTGGAACCACTGGGAGCCTGCTTTGCAGCAGGTGGACCACTTCTCTTATTCCCACCCACAGATGACTTATCCCCACTAGATTTCTGGGTCTTAGGAGAGGAAGGTTTTGGTTTACCCGACTGTGACTGCTTGTGGGACTCCTCAGCTTTCTGAGAGGTCACCTTTTCTTTGTCCTTGTCCTTCCCACTGGAGTCCTTAGGGGACACCTGGTGGGAGACCCACTTGTCAGCCAACCTAGCCAGCTTAAAGGGATCCAAAATGTTCTGGTCAGCAACATACTGACGCAGCTCTGGTGAACAGGCTTCAGAAAAATGCTCAAAAAACAACAGGTGGGACAATTCAACAAAAGTTTTCACCTTGTAACCATTGAACACCCCATCATGTTCATGTGCGCAGAACTCACCCAGTCAACCCAAAACACATTCTCTCTTTTCTTAAAATCCCTGAACATTTTAAGGTATTGGGTAGGTGTCTTGCCAAACTTAGCAATCAAAGCAGACTTCATACACTCATACTGACCCCTGTCTTCCACACTCAGCTTCAGAATACAGTCATACCCAGTTTGAGGCACTCTGCTTAACAAACACTTAGCCCAATCTCCTTTGTCAACATCATGAATTGCACAAGCCATTTCAAATGCTTTAATCCATTGGAGGATATTAGAACCCTCCACAAACACACCAACCAAATCTTTCATAAACTTGGTGGCTGGGGACTTGCCACTCTCAACTGGTTTAGCTGAAGTCTCCACTCTAGCTTTCTCTGGCTGGATTATTTGGTGCTCAGTGTCCCTATCTTTGAGTATCACTTGCTGTGCCAACTCCTCTTTCTTCAACTCAGCTTCTGTTGACAACTTTTTGTATTGAAAGGCTAACTGTTCCTGTTGTAGCTCCAATTTCAAAAGTTCAATCTTCAGGGCTTCAGGGTTTCCCCCCGAAGAGCAGTGCTGGGATTTGGAACAGAGGCAGCAGAAATGGTGGCATTCCCAGAAACAGATTCAGCAGAAACCCCAGGGGCAGAGTCCTCATTGGTTGCATTCTCCCCCTCATCAAGAGTTTCACCATCAGTCTGGTAGTCCACCAGGGCAGCTATCAGCTCAGCCCTAGACCTATCCACAAAGTCTAACTCCGTGGCTTCACAAGCACTCTGGAGAGCCTATAAGCTCATCCGAGTCAATTTACCATTTGCAATAGACTCCATTGCTTGTAATGCAGTTATTTTGTGCACAACCAAACCTTCATTTAATAAAGTGCAGAAATGTTGTAAGTGGCACGGTTATACACTATTCCTAAAACCATAAGCATCCCACCGCTGCCACCAGTATAAAGACTGGAGGGGGGGTCTATACTTCTGCTCTCTATATGGTAGAGGAGAGGCACAGAGGACCCCAGCCAAGATTCTCTATTACGGTAGCAATGGACGAGCAATCAAGGCCTAGCTTCTCAGGAGGTGATGCAGGCTGGTCCTTAAGTACAGTGTAGTCCCCAAGCCCACACATAGGAATGTCCACACACTGTATTAGTGAAAACACAGTCTTTATATAATTAATATTCAAAGATATGTACACTATCACAATAACTCACTTTGTCCTCAGAAGTCAACAATGGCAAATATATACAATTCTAAAGTGGTACCACCAATATTATCAAACCTCTTTAAAGTGCATCAACTATACTGTTAAAATGTCACACAGATCCATAAAAAGGAAACCAGCAATAGAGAGAGGAGGGAAAGCAAGATGGTTGAAACAATAGGCAGAATACTGAGTCAGTTACCTAAACACAGTTCTGTGTGGAGTCCCCCCCACCTGGGCAACCTGTAAAATAAAGATATAGCACAAGCCCAGTCCATATATTGCTCAATAGTCTTATTTTCTCCAAAAATATTTTTACCCCCCCAATGTACCTGGTGGAGCAGAGTTCTTCGAAGAAGCGTTGATGGATCCTTCTTGAGTGACCCCCTTTCAAGCAGGAGTCATGGATCGTCAGGAGGCGTCGAAGAAAGTGATCTTGGCGTTGATGGCATCGACGAGAAGTTCGAGGGTGCCGAGACCACGGCGTCGATCCAGGTGGTGCTTGTCAGTGACATCCTGCGAGGATGAGGTGTGCGGGGCACCTCAGCGTTCGATAGTTCTGGACCGCAAAGAGTTTCAGAAGACCTGTGGCCCAGCAAGGGCGTCGAGTCATCGAAGTCTTTGTGGACTTCAAGTGGCGGGAAACCCACCGGCAGATTCTCCTTGGTGCGTCGGCAACCTTGACTCTCCGGCAGGATAAAGCGGTCGTCGGTGCGGACAAGGGAGTCCTTCTATTCAAATGTTCTTAGTCAAAGGAGCGGATGGCTACGGTCATCGTCGGCTGCACGGCGTCAAGTGGTCCCCTCTTCTGGGGCAACGCAACTTCAACGGGCCTCCAGCAGTTACACAAACCTGCGAACCCTGGTCGACGGCAATGGACTCCGATGGCGGCGAAGTCCAGGTGCTTCACTTCGATCTCCTCGGCGGTCCCGTTTCCGGTCGGCAGCCTTTCGAGGGTCTGACTTCCAAGTAGATTCAGCGAAGGTCAGCGGTGCTCGATGGTCCCTCGGAGCATGGGAAAAGGGTGCCTTACCAGGTTCTCTCTCGGATCAGTCTTCAACGAATTCGGCAGCTTTCGGATCAGGTCAAAGCAAATGCAACAGCAAGTCTTCTTCTTCCAGCTGGGCGTCGAGGATCAGCAGTTCCAGTTACTCTTCAAGTGTAGACACAGCTTCTGAACAATGTGGTGAGAGGTCCCCAGATATACTATTCTGTCTCTTAATCACACTGCTGGGTCACACTCAGCAGCCAATGATACAGAAGGGCATTCATGCAGTCAGTCAGCCAATCAGGCACACAGTGCATTCAGGCCATCCTCCTCCCTCTCAGACACTCACAACAAGGAATGTGGATTGGGATTGGGACAGGTACCCAGCCATTCAACACTACACACTGCATTCAGGCCCGTTTCAGGCAGGGCTGTCTCAGTCTTTGTCTCTCATACCAGAAACCAGACAGCCACAACAAGAGGTGCATATTGGTCACACACTCCATTCACCCAGGCCCCACCCACAAGGTGTACCCACAACATACAGTCACTGGGAAGGCTCCAGCCAGTCTGGATTGGACTTCACAAGAACACCATATATGGAACTTCCACCCAACAGCCAGTCAGGGGGAAGGGACAGAGTCGGGGCTTCCCAGGACTTTGGGAAAACAAGGTAACAGGCAACAGAAAGCAAGAGGCCACAAGGGCCATCTTGTTTTCTATCAGGAATCAACTGATTCCAATGGCAGGGCCTGGATATCCCAAAATGGAGTAACCTCAGAGCACCTGTCAAATTCAGCATGGATCTGCCACCAACCCATACCCTGCTCTGTGGGCCACCCACAGGTGCCCACAAACATACACTAGGGGCACAGGGTTGTACCCCCACCCATGGGTGCCATAAGGGTATCCCATGGGTCTATACACCAAACCAAAAACAGGAAGAGCTGCACTGCCAGGAGTCCCACATGGACTCCTGGGCAGAAAACAATACAGAACACAAATGAAAAAGAACTACAGGACAAGGACAGGGAGGCCCTGTCCCTCCAATGCATTTCCAGCATCACACTCCCCCATCCCTTGCTCTCCCACTGATCCTTCCCTGCGCCCGCCCCCGGTCCTGATTGGGCTTCCTGGTTCTTGCCTTGGCCGTGGTGCTCGGCTCAGCATTCTCCACTCCTCTGGCTGGAGCACACGGTAAGACTGCGTTGAGTGCTTTGCTTGTGTTAACCTTTATTTCACGTATAATTTTTTAACTGATTGTGCCTGCATTGGGTTTGGGAAAGTAATTTCAGTATTTCAAGCGCTATGCTCATGTTAATCTTTGCTCTACATGTGCTTTTTAAACTAATTGGGCCTGCATTAGATTTTGAAAGTAATTACAGTAAATGTTCTGCCGCCTTGCGGCCTCGCTCCTCTGACTTCCTCCTTGCACCTCTTGTTCCTCCTCTGCTCCCTCTCTGAGCCCGCCCCCAGTCCTGATTGGGCACTAGGTTCTCATAGTACTGCTTCCCAAGGCAGCCCCACTGCCCGTCGCAGCCCCCTGTGGTGAAGGACCCTGAGGCTAAGGACAGCTCCTCAGGAGTAGCTCCATATGGTGTCTGCCGGTGTCAGCCGGGGAAGCATGAAGCCTGCAGCTGTCAACCTGTTGCATCTTCTCTAACTGCTACTCCATCTCCTATCCTATCCCTCTCACTAAGTCGGGAAGGAAGAATTTCAAGAGAGACATCCTGGTCTCCAACCCAGACTTCCCTATCGCTGATACCTACATCAGTGCTTCCGCCAGACAGACTCTCACTGACATCCTTTTTGTTGTTCCGTTGTTCCCTCCCCAGACCTATGGAACCCTCACATGGTCTCTGTTTGCTCTCCTTTCTCCTCCTCTCCCATTAATGGTGGCACTCGGTGGGAGGCCTCCTTAACCTTCTTCCACTCCTCCAAGATCTTCATTAATGTATATCTGAATGGCACCTCAGCCCAATCTTCTCCTTTTCGATAGGCATCTCCAACGTCTTATCAACTTCCTTCCTACTCCGGCTACTGCTACTAGCACCTCTCGGACTCCTCCACCACCTGCTTCTTCCACCATATCTATGGCACCCCCCTCCTCCTCTTTGGCTACTATTCCACCTCATTCTACCACCTCTGCCCACTCTCTGGCCCCTCTACCACTTCTGCAGGGAATACCAAGTCTGTACCGCACCACAGACGTTTTTCAAATGTGGCAACCTGCTCCATATCGCTACTCTCAACTCTCGCTCTGCTGTCAAACACTCCTCTGACACCTGCCATCTTCTCGAAGAACTTGACCTGGATGTCCTTGCTCTCACTGAGAAATGGTTCACCGTCAGCCCTGTCACAAATTTTGGCACCCTCCTCCCTGATGGCTGCAAGATCCTCTCCGAACCCAGAACCGAATGTCCCTGAGTGGGGGTAGCTCTTATCTTTCCGGAGTGGGTCCCTGCTGCTGTCATCCCTACGCAGGCCTACTCCTCCTTTGAATGTCTGGTCTGCAGACTCTATATCTCTCCTGGCCTCCCTCTAACTGTGGCCACCATCTACAGGCCACCTGGACAGGTCACCATCTTCCTCTCAGAGTGTGCTGACCTCTCCTCTTCTCTCCATGCTTCTACATCTCAACTTCTCCTCCTCGAAGACCTCAACATCCACCTGGATGCTTCTAATCCCTCCTAGGGGCTCTTCTGCAACCTCTGAAACACTCTCTCTCTTTCCATTCTACTCTCTGGTCCAGCACACTGTGCCGGGCATACCTCGGATGTTCCCATATCCTCAGACATCCCCCTCTCAAGCCCTCTTACCATCCCTCTCTCTTGGACCAACCAATTTCTGATCTTCTCTGACCTGACGCTCTCTATCCCACAGGCTAAGCCCACACCAGCACTGCCACCTACCTTCTCAGTCATTCGGCCCATGAAGTGGGTGTCAGTGGATGCCTTTGCCGCTACTGTCTCTGCTCCTCCCACACCTGTGGCTGACTCTCACTCTGACACAGACCTCTGTAACCTGCATCTTTCTATATCCAACACTCTGGACGTCCTTGCCCCTGTCATGAGAATCTGTCTGCAGCCTACCTCCAAGTGCAACTCTTGGTATGACTCCGACCTCGCTCCGACCTCGCTACCCTAAAGGGCAATTGTAGGGTGGCTGAGAGGAAGAGGAGGGCATCGGGCACATCCGCTGACAAACCGGCCTGATGCCTTCCAAAGGCAATACAGACTCTCTGTCCTTTCCAAGTAGAGAGCCCACATTGACTCTGTGCATCACAGAGCTGACCCTGGAGTGGCTGACCTCCTTCCTCTGTGACAGACCCCCCCCCCAGGTCCAACGTGGGTCCTTTATCGCCACCACCACTCCCTCCACATGTGGTGTTCCCCAGGGCTCTAACCTCTTACCCTGCTCTTCAATGTCTATGTTGCCCCATTGGCCCACCTGATCTCTACTTTCTGTCTAAATTTAAATGTTATGCGGATGACACTCAGCTCTCGTTCAGGCTCCCCACTGCCTCCTCTCCTCTCTTGTTCATTCCTGGCTGTCTATCCACGATTCAGGATTGGTGCCCCTCAACGATCTCTCCCTTAATGCCACTAAGACGGAGATCCTTCTCAATGGGACCCCCCTCCCGTGTTCCCTCTCTCACTATGGCCGCATTCCTTGGGCCCTCTTCCTTCACCATCCTCTGAGGCAAAAAAACCTTCTCTCCTCACATCACAGACCTTGCCAAGAAGCCTGACTACCAACTCCACTTCCTCAAAGGGACTCTTCCTTTTCTCACTTCCCCCAGAAGCTCACTGTCTCCAACGCCCTGGTTCTCTCTAGGCTGGACTACTGCAATTGCCTCTTTCTCAATCTGCCTTCCGCTACTCTCTGCCCTCTGCAACTAAACCAGAACAGGGCTGCAGGACTTATTCTTGGCCTCAAGCCCAGGGACCATATCTCTACAGCCCAGAAATCTCTTCAATGGCTCCCGGTGGCTGTAAGGATTAATTTCAAGACTCTCTGCATTGTCCACAAGACTTTCCGGAGCAAGGGGCCACACTACACCCAACACTCTCTTCCAAAATACCTTTCTTATTGAGCTCTTCTGTCAGCTACCTCCAACTCTCTGCGGGTCAGACGTTTCTCCAGGCAAGGAGTGGGGGGGGGTAGATATATTTCCTCTGCATGTGCCTTCCTCTGGAACGGCCTCCCTGCCCCTCTCAAACTTGAGCCGGACCACCTGAAGTTCTCCTCCTCTTTCTCCCTTTCCCTTCCCTGCTGACCTACTTGTCTGCTGCATTGACTGAGTGCTTGGCTACCCTCAGAGTCTCACTGAGTACAAGGCTCCTCCATGATCAGTCTCCCTCGCACTGCCTCCTGCTCTGCCATGCACCAGGAGCCGTAACTGTTAACCTCTACAGTTTCCTGCTTCCATGCACCTACCCAGAGCCACACTGACCTGACTGCACTTATTCAGAGCAATGCTGCCCTGATTTCACTTCCCCTTCCCTCTTCCTTGCACTTCTCCATTCCCCTCCCCCTGCACTTTGCGCTGTCACACTTGCACGGTCTGAATGACACAAGGCCTAGCAAGATCGTTTGTCTTGTCCTCCCTCTGTTCCCTCGCTTGCTCTTATCGCGCCAGAAACACGTGTATAGGTGCATTAAAATTGACTTATCATATCGTATCCAAGCCTGCGTCTCGGCGGCTTCTAACAACACAATCAAACTCTTTAGAATCTGCAAGGAGCTGGCCAACCCTTCTGCAGTTTCTACCTCTTCGGTTCCCTCCAAGGCACTCTGTACGGCTCCGGCTTCTCACTTCACCACTAAAACTCAGAACATCTTGTCCTCTCTCTCCTACACCTCTCCCTCTACCTATTGGGGCTCCCCTCTGACCGCCTCTCCCTCACCTCCTTCCTTCTCCTTTTTCTCTCTGCCTACACCATATAAGGTTTCTAGACAAGTTCAATCTATGAAAGTGTCATCCAAGCAGGTTCTCTCCTGCTCCTCCAGAACCATCAAAGGCCACATTGACACCCTCGCTCCAGCCTTGGCCGATTTCTGCAATCACTCTTTTGCCACTGGAACCTTCCCCGCTCCTCTCAGGCACTCCCTTCTGCTCCCCCTCCTTAAAAAAACCTTCTACTGATCCTACCTGTCCAGCAAACTATCGTCCAATCTCTATCACTCCTTTCATGGGCAAACTCCTGGAAAAGCTGGCCATCTCCCAACGTACTCTCCACACTGAATCCATTGGTTGTCTCCATGACCATCAGACTGGCTTCAGAGCATCCAGAGGCACAGATCCTGCTCTCCTGAACACCCATGAAGCTCTGCTCACTAATCTCGATTCAGACCTTCCTTCTTTCCTCATCCTCCTTGACCTTCCCTCTGCTTTTGACCCGGTCAATCACGTCATTCTGATCAATCGACTCAGTGAGTACCTGGGCATCACGGATAAGGCCCTGGAGTGGTTGTCCTGCTTCCTCCTGGACCAACCCCACCAGGTCCAACTTGGGTCCTGTCGGTGCATCACCTCTCTCTACACATGATGTGTTCCCTAGGGCTCTAAACTCTCGCCTTGGCTCTTCAATGTCTACTTTTCCCCTTTCACCTACCTTGTCTCGACCTTCTTCTCTAACTTTCAGTGTTATGCAGATGACACTCAGCTCTCTTTCAGGCTCCCCTCAGCCGCCTCTCCTCTCTCGCTCATTCCTGACTGTCTATCCGTGATTCAGGATTGGTGTACCTCTAACAATCTCTGCCTTAATGCCAGCAAGACAGAGATCCTTCTCGTTGGGACCCCTGCTCCTGCTTTCCCTCTCACACTCTGGCCGCCCTCATTGAGGCAAAAAATATTGGTGTCATCTTCAACTCCAATCTCTCCTTCTCTTCTCACATCACAGACATTGCCAAGAAGGCCCACTACCAACTACACCTCCTCAGAGGTATTCTTCTTTTTCTCACTTCCCCCATTCCCCCAGAAGCTCACTGTCTCCAGATCCCAGGTTCTCTCTAAGAGGGACTACTGCAACAGCCTCTTTCTCAATCTGCCTTCCTCTACTCTTTGCCCCCTCCAACTAATCCAGAAAAGGAGTGTGAGACGTGGCTTTTTCCTCAAGCCCAGGGACCCTATCTCTCCAGCCCTAAAATCCCTCCACTGGCTCCCGGTGGCTGCAAGTATCAAAATCAACACCATCTGCATCGTCCACAAGGTTTTCTGGGACTGGGTCTCGCACTACATCCAACTTCCAAAATACCTTCCTTCTCGAGCCCTCCGGTCAGCTACCACAAACTCTCTGAGGGTCTGATGCTTCTCCAGGCAGATAGTGGGGGGTAGATCTTTCTCCTCTGCAGATGGCTCCCTCTGGAATGGCCTCCCTGCCCCTCTCCAACTTGAGGCGGACCACCTGAAGTTCTGGAAGCTGCTCAAGACCTACATTTCTACCCTGCTTTCTCTCTCCCTCTCCCCTGCTGACATACCTGTCTGCTGAACCGACTGGTTACTTGACTACCCTCAGAGTCTTACTGGGTAACAGGTTCCTCATTGATCAGTATCCCCTGCACTGCCTCCGGGCCTACCGCGCACTTAGGGGCTGTAACTGTAACCCCACCGTTCCCTGTCTCCTTGCACTTACCTTGAACCACGCTGACCTGGCTGCACTTACTTCGAGCAATGCTGCCCTGATTGCACTTCCCCCTTCCCTCTCCCAGGCACTTCCTTCTCCTCCCTTCCCCTTGCGCTTTATGTTGTTGCACTTGCACAATCTGAATGACACGAGGCCTAGTAAGATCCTTTGTGGTGTCCTCCCTCTGTCTTCCCTCCCTTATCTTGTTACACCTAGAAACACTTGTGTACAGGCGCATTATAATTGACATTTCATATATCATATCATATCAATCACTTCACTGCGTGGCACAAATTCTTTCCTTCCTGACAACACTTCTCGCTATAAACAAGTTAAAACCACACATTTGTTTTCTAACCATAGATCACAAAACCTATCAGACAAAATCACACGTCCAGTTTTCCACTTCTGGTCTATAATTCTCCCCCTGTTGCCTTTACAGAATCTATAGAGGAAAGAGCACAGTATCTCAGTATGAGTGTACCATTTTAGGGTGCAAACTTAAGGTGAATGTTGGGTTGCCATTTGTACCCAATGGCCCACTAATCACGTGTAAGAGAGAAGCCAGGTCTAATGAATACTCAAATAAATGGGTCACAAAGAATACTATCCCTCACATGAAGCAAATGAATGCAGCACCCTGGAACGTGACAGGATGATTTTGTCATGCAGTGGGTTTTGTATGTGGCTCAACTTAAATACCTGTTGCGCTTTTCTGTTTGGCAAAAGGATTGACATGAGCAGCGCTGTTTATCTCAGACATCGCTGCACAGTTTCCATTTCTAATAATGTTCTAACACAACAGTCTTTCAACGTTGGGACTTAGGGCAAAAATTAACGCCATTAAAATGGGCCTTCTACCGAAAGTGCTTTACATTATTCAATCCATCCCTCTGAAATTCACCAAGAAGGTCATTGGTAGTGTTGATAAGGTCTTTCAAGAGTTCCTTTGGGGGAGGGTAATAGGCCTAAAATTCCTAAGCACATTTTAACACGCTCTGTGAAGGAGGGGGGATTTGGGTACCCTAATCTAGTGAATTATTGAGCTGGATTTTTTCTAAAAAAATCAACATTCAATTTCTCTGAAGTTAGCGGATATATCCCCTACTGGCAGATTATCGAGAACGAACAATTCTCACCTTATGCTCTACGAGACTTGTACTCTATGTCTAAGATGCCAAACTCTAAGATGGGATTACCGACCATGAGTATTACCAGAGAGGCCTTACAAAATGTTATGGCAGCCTGAGGGGAAAACATTTGGATGCACTACAATGCATCTCTATGGCATAACGCAGGGCTGCAGATAGCCAACAAGACCTTAAGTTGGCAAAGCTGGATCAAAAAAGGTATATTGAGAATACGTGATGTCTGGGAAGGTGGTCATATGATTTCCTTTGAACGTTTTAGGGCATCTTTTGGGATTGGGGCCAGGGAACGTGCACATTAAAGGGAATTTAAGATTCTTTTGACAGAATGGTAGGGAATGCTAGGGGATCCCATGAGGGAGAGACCCGCGATCTGTGCGGTTATCCACTCTCTTCCATGTGCAGTTTCAACGTACATGAGACTAATGCCAATCGAACACTCACATATGGAAGCATGGGAAAAACTTTGCCAGGCTTGGGTGGAGGAACTGGGTACGAGCATTTCAAGTGAAGAATGGGAAAGTCTGCTTCGTGTGGGTGTGCAATCGAAAATGGATTTAGGACTAAGGTACATTAGGCAAAGGATTCTATGTAGATTGTATTGGACCCCTGCTCGAATGGCCAAGTTAGGACTATTGGATAATTATGTCTGTTGGGGTTTTGGTCTTCATGGGGGTACCTTATCCCATATGCTATGGACATGCTCTCGGGTATCCACCTTTTGGAGTGAAGTCTTTAGTAGATTGGACATTATACTGGAGGACCCGCTACCGCGTACATATTTTTCTACAATTTTTTTATCAAACCAAGAGAGAGGAGATAAGGCCAAAGTAAGAACAGATTGCATCAATAGGGTACTGGTAGTGACAACTAAGCAAATATTAAAAGTTTGGAAATCAAGGAAAAAGCCAAATATAGATGATTGGCTGCTAGATGTCCGTACTTTGTCTTGCTATGAGAAAGTAATGTTAATGGAACAGAAGCGAGAGGAGCATTATATTCAAATCTGGGGTTCTTTTAATGAATTATAGAGCTGATACTCATTAATCTTATGCCTCATTTTCTATATGACATAGGGGATTGTTGAGATTTCTGTATGGTGTTGTGTATTGTGTTTGCTGATGTTGTATTGTCTGTTGTAGTCAGATTTAAGATATTTTACTGTGGCATAGAGATAAGTAGTAGTTTATTAAGGACTTTATATTATGAATCTTAACAGTGTTATATTTGATTGTTTGATAAATATATGCTTTTTCTAATTTACGTGCAAATGCATGATGTAATGGATATGTTGATGTTACCTTTCTTTTGTACAAACTTGTTCTGAAATACAAAATAAAGTGATCAAAAAACAAATAATGATATTAGTAGGAAAAAACAAACAAAAAAACAGTCTTTCAGGAGATAATGAAAACATTTCCTTTGCCACTAGCCAGTGAGAATTCCCCCTTTCACTTTGGAGTCCCTTGCTCACTCTCGATAGAGATGTGTGCTCTTCATCAGCTGCCTTCCTTTTGATTAAAATGTAATGCAATTTTCTGCACGGCAGAGACCCGGATATTCAGTTTGTTAGGGGGACTCCTTCTGCTTTAAGGCAGGGTCCGGGGAGTGTTAAACAGTTTGGAATTCAGTTTAGGAATTCACCCCTCCACTTTATGGGATTTTGGGGTTGGCAAATAGGATGTAGGTGTTCTAAAATTACTTTTAAAGACTATATAATTATTCACACTTGGAGAGATGTCAGAGATTTTGACTTTCCCAAGGTCACCCCAGTGTCCTGTGGCTATGTGGGAATTAACCAAATTATTCATCAATAAGGATATGCTAGGGATCTACTTCCCGCTGCCTACCATCTTCATTTCTATATAGGGGAAATATATTCGCTCAAATAGATCCCCACCAATGGTTTGTTCTGTTGAATTAAGTACTCATTTTTAATCCCTTGCGGTTATGTACAGGTCTTGGATGTTCAGTGCATACTTGAACCTCAACCCCTGCAAGACCAAATTCCTACTCCTCACCAACAACCTGAACACCCAGACATACAGACCTGGCTATCAACCATGAACTCTGAGGCATTCACACCTGAGCTCACCTCCTGCGCCAAGTCCCTCTGGTTCCACACCATCAAACACCTCTTCTTCAAGACACACATAGCTAAGAAAACTCAGACAGTTTGGTATTAGATCTCTTTCCTGTGAAAAGTCAAGCACTTCCTCCCTCCGGACAGCTTGAGATCCCCCATTCAAAGACTGGTCCTATCCCACCTGGAGGGGGTCAATGCACTCCTCAAAGGCCTCTCGTCATCCTCCCATGTGCCCCTGAGAAGTGTCCTACATGCGGGGTGCACACCTCATCAAGGTTCTACACGATTCGACCACATCAACTCGGCCCTCATCGACCTTCACTAGCTCCCACTGCACGCATGAATCACCGTTAAGTCTTTCTGCATAACCTACAAAGCAGTCACCCTCAAGTCACCCAGCTACCTTGTGGAGAAACTCAGCATCTCCGGTGGACAGTGCATCACCAGAAGCCAGGACACATTCAGACTTGAAATCTGCTGCTACAAAAAGGAAAGGACAGAATACAAGCCTTCTCTGCCTATGCCCCAAGACTATGAAACCTCATCCCGGTCAGCATCAGACTCGCCCCCATGCTCCTACAATCCAGAAAAGAACTCAAGATCCACCTCTTCAAGGAATCTCTCTGCCTCAACACCTAGGCCATCGCATCGCCCCTCGTGCCACCTGACTCACTAGACAAGGCCCACCCCTCTCCTCCATGCCACCCGGTACATCTGTACCCCTCCTCTGTGCCCCTCTGTATCCCACCCCCTGCTGTATATCTGTTCTGTTGTTACCTCTGAAATGCACTCTGTTATGCATCTGTAGTGTTGCACATCTCTGTAAAGCTCTCTGTTGCTTCAAAAAGCCAGGTCTGCGCTCATTAAATGCCATAATAATAATGATATAGATGCAGTCATCAGCATAGGGCCTGGTTGTGCTGCTTTCCCTGCCTCGGATAAGGGTGGCACTCTTGCCTCAGCCCTTCTGTCTGCCTCTCTTTGTCTCTGTTGTAGATGGCACTCCAGTCTCAGTCCTTCTCCTGTTTTTCTCTCCAGATTTTAGTTCCCAATGCCTTGAAATTCTACTTCTCCTCAATTTCTGTTGTGTGCCAAGTCTTAAACCCTCTTAGCCACACCGTAAAATATCTAAATTAGGATGTGCCGGCTCATTTGTTATTTATTTGGAATGGACATCTATTGCTATTCCCCCGAAACAAGGCCTAGCCTCGTCCCAATGATTGGTCATCGAGTCCCCAGGCCCCATTTCTGGTAGTTCTTACTTCACCCATCTGAAATCACATTTCTGACCAACTCAATAATGAAGTAAAAAATCTTCAACACGGCACTCTTCTTGAATTTGCAAATAACGGTCACAACCCATATAGTTCTAAATTGGTCTGATCATACTGATCACAATGAAATGTGCCTGGTGTCAGCAGGTGATTGATGGTGTAATTGACAGATCTTTGTGTTTACTATGGCCAAGATTAAAGTTAGGATCATGTTATTTTACAGAGAGGTATGTTATTCAATAAGTTACCAGATGCCTGGCAACACTAACTTATTCTGGAAGGGTGAAAACATATTTTGCCTTCTAACTTTGTTTCCCAATGTGAATGTGCTTTTCAGAAATGAATGAACCATCTATGTATCTGTCGTGGGTACCGATTTTATGGCAAAATATGATTTCCCATAGATGCATGTTGTAGTCTCTAATTGTGCATACTTTTAGTTCAATTAAATAGCATATTTATGCTCCAAAGACCTGTGGCCAGGCCTGGTTATCTCTCTTCTGTTGACACAGCCTACAAGAAAACCTCTTCACCCTTCCTTCTGGGCTAATGGCACACCATGTGTTGCCTTATCTGTTTGGAAAGAGAAGACAACTCCTTGGGGAGTCATGTTGGTTCCTGTTACATGTCAAGCTGGCATCAAGCACTGGACCCCATGACAAAACTGAATTATATTTTGGGTATTATAGAAAGGTCAGTGTCCCTGGACTGTGCTCTCCAGCCCCGTAGCCCACTCTCCCAGGCCTAATCTCTGCCTCATTCCAGCTCTGCTAAACTACAAAGGAATTGACAGGATAGGTCTGGCAGATGTAATGATGAGGTCAAGAGTGTTTTGATATGGGGGGGTTTCCCTTGGCGAGGCACAACTTTATTCAGTTCTTATGAAAAGAGAATGGTACTTTTCAATGCTGCATTTCTTTTGACATTAGGCCTGCTTCAATATCTTGCATTACATACTATACATTTCGCCCCATCTTCATCTTTGCTGCTTATTAACAATCATGTTCTGCTTGCTACCAGTGTAAAATCCTTAATCAATGCATGCCTTTGAATTACTTCTGGCAATGGAGTTTTCTATTTTTGTTGTTGATATGGTACTTATTCAATCAAGTTTGTAGCATGCACTGAGTCCTCCATAACAGTTCATTCTTTTGGCAAAACTGCAATCCAGTGCCCCAGTAACATGTTAGAAAAGGGCATGTACCTTCAGGCCCTGTCACATGAACACAGGACCCAGGTTTCCATCTTTCTGCCTTTTGGTCATCATCTTAGCTTGATGCAGTTCACTTGCATCCTGGGGCTGAAAATACCCCACATACCCCAACAACTAGGGGACCTTTTTGTTGTTCTTCCCTTTGGAGGCCTTTATCTTACGTCTGACACACCTCTGGGTTAATTCTCAGCAATTTGATCAAGTATAAGCACACAGCTCTGCAGTAGGGTAGTCGGGGTGCTAGGTACACTGTAACACCGCAGCCCAAAACTGAGATAAATGAAAGATTGTCCAGCAACGTATCATAAATAGAAAAATCATTTAATCATTTAAACACATTTATGAATCATAATTGGACGGATACAAATCTACAGGCAGAATGGCACAGCGGAAAGAGGCAGTCATTTGAGGGAGTGCATGTTCTCCATAAAATAGACAATTTTTTGAGGCAGCGTCTCTCCTTAGAAGGAGATCTGTCAAATATTTTGAGGTTTGTCTCTGCTCTGTTAGTAAATATTTGTGTGAGAGTAATTCTCTGCTGTCAATCCGGGGGTCTCTAATAGCCATACTCGAAAGAAGAGTACCTCCCATACTAAATGTCCTTCAGAATTCCTTCATCTCCTATGCTTCATCACCACCAATGTGATAGCTAAACGTGTCACTACCACCAGCACCTAAACTCCCCCACCGCCATCAACTTGGATCGGGCAGCAAGTCAGCATCACTTAGCTTGTGGTGTGTCCATTATTATGTTGCTGGGCTCATGTAATGTTATTTGCTTCCTGGACAGAGCACTTGTGCCTTGAAAGAGGGACCAAGGCACTTGTACATGTAATAGGCTTGCAGCTGGAGATTTTTTGATCTTACTTATAGAAAAAGAAAACGTTTAGTATTTTCTGAAATTAAAAGCTAGTCTTATATGTATCTTAGGTTCTGACACAAGTAGTTTCAAAGAATATGGAACTGTGTCTTGAACGAATTGGTTGCCCTATTTTACCATACAAGAATTGGGAACAAGTAAATGTGAAGTGCCCTTTGTGGAAATTCTTCTGTACTGGAGAAACCACTACACCCTACCAGATCACGCTAGAGTAGACAATGTAGCCACCAGCACATATCTCAATGAGCTCAAAGTCCTGAAGAAGTGCCATCTCGGGCGCAAAACACGTGTAGAGAACGTGGGCTGCGTTTAGACCGTTGTGAGACACTTACATTTTATCCTACTGATGTTGTGATGTAGCAAACAGTGATATGACCTGTTTGCACTATTGAATTGCACAACTTACCTGCCCATGATGCACTGAATGGGATTACAAACAATGTTTGCACATAAACCTCTGTTCATTGAAGGAGATCTAAAAAATGGACTGTGGAATCCTAGCCATCTCTGCTGCCTCAGAACCAGTGTGTATCACCATATGCATGCGGCTGAATAACTGTGTTAATACATTAGTGCAGGATTTACTTTCTCTGCAACTACTTATTCAGAATGTCAAAGGAAGTTCTGGAAAGATATGTTTGTCTGGATTTGCTACATTTCGAGATTTTTGGAATTTACCTGAATAAGTACGCCTGGGACCACCAACGTTCTCCTGGTTCTGTGTTTCTCATTTTTACCTGACAGAAGGGTAGCACCACACTGTTTTCAACCAAGAAGCATATGTATATTTGTAAAAAAACAAACCGAAAACGGGTGTAAGGGGATTTGATGCAGAATGAGGTGCACAGCGCCCATGCATTTCGCCACTGAACTGTTCAAGCTGCATTGCAAGCCGAGCATGTTGCTCCAGAGTCATTCATTCAGTCTAAACAGTATGCATGTGTTATAGGAGTCGGCATAGAAACAATGCAAACTGAATTACTTCCTCCAAAATACGCTGCATAGATCATGCATCACCAAACTGCAGGACTTTGACAATGACACATAAAACTCATAAAGCCTCGACACCATGTTCCACACAACTCATAAAATATCTATTGGGTTAAACAAAGGCATTTGCCTTATTGAATTTACTGAGAGCAACAGAAAGTGTTTTGTTTGATACAATGCACGGAAATGGGTCTGTGCACTAACACATTTAGTTAGTCTCTGTTGCCTCTCCTGCTCGAACATACCTGCCAGCGTCACAGAACCATTTTCTTCACAGATTGTGATGCACATGGGTTCAAGCTAGAGCTCTGCTGCAGCTGCTGCAAGACGACGCCTTTGAAATCTCCTCTGGATATCAACACAGTTGATAAAGGGCAGTGTTGTAGTTACACTTCTTTAATTAAGAGAATAATTAAAAAGAAGTTGATCATCAATTAGTTAATTAAATAATTAATCCATTCCACTTTCATACCCTGTTTTGTTAATCAATCTGGCTTCGGTAATGAGCCCCGTCGGGTTGCCAGGCAACTACGTCCGTGTTTAAACAATCAGCAGCTGCCTCCCATCAGCCTCGGTCTGAGGGGAGGCGGGAAGAATGCCAAGGAGGAGCAGGCAATTGCTTGCCTGACACTGTCAGACACACTAAGTTCCACCTTGGGACTCGGAGAGTGTTAAGAGAAGGCTGCCTGCCTGCCGTGCTTTCGCGTGAGACTGGATGGTGTGAAAGGGAGACCGAGCTATCTATTGCAAACAGTTGTTGGTCTTAAATGCAGGAGGACGATGGACCATGTAGCATGCATGCCCCATTGCCAACGTTATCTAGTCCATTCGGGGGACACTAGTCCAGTCATGTTTTAAATCTGGCAATTGTCCTTCATTCCCCACCCCTCCCCCATTAATACTGAACTACAAGTCCCACAATGCAATGGTAAAACCAGGAAGGAGCTATTGTTTACTGACTCGAATGAATAATGGAGGCATGCATTAATGGGTCCGGTCTCTTTGCCCATCCAAACACGGTCGGTGCCCGATTTTAATTTTTCGCTGCGCTCTTAAGTTTCCCTTTAACGTGTTTGAGAAAGCTAGCCACTCCTGCTTCTTACTTGGAACTCTGGAGTTTGTAATTCTACATTTGAAATGGAAAAGAGACAACTACAAATGCCAGGATTCCAAGAAAAAACGGCACGGTTTGACTTTCTTACACGTGAAATTGGGACACTTGAGATCCCGGTTTTCGTCACTGTTGCAGTGCTATGAGGTCATGTAAATGGCCGAGGTGTGCTGCAATTCCATGTAACAAAACAAAGGATACATTTTTTTCTCTAAAATCTATTCATTGTGTGGGAATAGCATATAGTCACTAAATCTGAACTGACCCTTTTAACACCTTTGCCCCCAAGTGTGGCTGGGGAGAGTGGTTTATGATATGCACTCATATATGTGCTCGCCATAGGGTTATCCCATGGGCACCACTAAACCCCAGAGCACGTTTCACGACCAATCAGCTTTGCATGAAAGGGTCCGAAATGCTGGAAAGATGCGTTCTTTACCCATAGACAATGTGGAACAAAGGAACAGAACAATTTGAAAGCAAATGTTTAGGATTTAATTAATACACTTTGTGTTTTGCTTATCTGGCACAGAGACTGCTGGCAAGTGGGCAACCTAAAGATAATTCTTTCATTCTACCAAGAGGTGGCTCCATGCTACAGCTGCCCCACTTGGATAATTGTTTGGAATAGGTGAGAGGGAGAATTTGTGGTCCCACATTTGTGTATCCTGTCGTCCTCATTGTGGCAAAGGGAAACCGGATCTATGCATGACAAGAAGGACGACCGAGAGGAGGGAATCTGGTCTGCCCAGACAAAACAACCAGGACAGGTGGCAATTCTAGACGGGGTGCGTTTGTGGGTGCCATTGGCGAGGTCCTGTGAGGGGCTCGGAAACCAATTTAATGATTGAACCATGCTGTCCGCTCTGTCTCACAAATCTATGATCACTGCGCAAGCTGGTGATTTTGTTGCAGTTGGAGACAGTGTGGATTTCTGCCATATTTGCAGTTGTTTTGCAACTTAAAAAATCAGGTGGATTCCACAGGAATCCGTCTAACTTATGCCTGCCAAGCATGGGCATTGCAAGCAGGAAGTACGAATTGCGTGGATGGGCCTGCTGACACGTAGGTCTATTCATAAGTGGTCCTTTCCCCGTAATTTCGGGGCAATCCAAGATGCCCGCCATGCAAGTAGAATGATTGGTATGGAAACCTGGAATGAGAATTATGGAAACATAATGAACATGTTTCTGGTTATAATTATGTGCTTTTCATTGTTACATTTTGTTGAAATGGTAAAGTTATGTACAGAACTCATGAAAAGATTCAGCAGCCTTTCTAAAACATCAGTTGAGCACTAGACATATGTCAGTTGCTTATTTTCATGCACATGGCTGCACCCAAGCACTATTTACTACACAGCACTCTTCACTGACCTGGACTATGGTCCTTGTGAGCGATCCACCCACAGAGCTTAGAAATCATACCAATGGTAAAAGGAGCTATACAAATGCCCAAAAACATAATCTATAATGATAGTAAGTTGAGGATCCACGAGGAACAGTTTGTGGGTCATTTTCTAAGCCCTCTGTATCAGAACAAAGGGTTTAAAGAGAGCCATAACACATCTACGCCTCTCTTTAGAGCTTTTTTGCCGATTTGTGTAATTTTCTTTTTGTTTTGAAGTGGACTGTGCTCACACAACAGGCTAGCCGTGTCCATCATGCTTCACTGTTTCCACTTCAAAACAGCACATTAACGCCAGCAGGCATTTTCATGAATGGAATTTACCCGCTATGGATTCCATAGCGATGCATTAAAAATGCTTTCCACAATCATTCATTGCGGAAGACATTAAGGGCCTGATTCACAGAATAGTTTCCTATGCGATTGCTCTATTATAAAACGCTTCTGTGGATAAGGCCCTTAGAATTTTTCTGAAGCAGAGAGGAAAAAGGAACTTTGGGCTTACTGCACAAAAACCCAGACTCGCTTAAAAGTGGAAAAGGTCGCTTTAATGTGACAGGCCAACGCTCACAAATAAACGCTAACCTGGCCCCTGGCCTTACAGACTAAAATTAACCGCTTTAACATTTCGCCAAACATTAATAATTAACTCTTAAAGCCCCCAATATTTGAATGAATAACCCGAATTTCCTCCATACCTTTCTCCAGGTCCTTACCATCCCCTAACCATCTTCTCCAGCCTTTGTCTCCGCTTTCTGCCACCCTCTCCCTGGGGCCATGCCCCTCCATCTTCCAGACCTGCTCCCCTCTCTGCACCCCCGGGGTAGCCCATTTGTGCAAACAGCACCACCCCCATCCTTACCCGTTCTATCCCCCCCATTTCTTGCCTCCCCCCTCATCCAAAGGTGTCATGCCCCCCGCCAACTACTTCTTGCACCCCCACAACCCCCCTCAACACCAATCTCCTCCTACCTCAGACCCGCAGCCAGGCCGACCTGTCACATCAGCAACAAAACCTCTTAACATTCCTCCAAACTAACGCCCCGACCTGTCACACCAAAGCTACCAACAACCCCTTTTACCTTATGCCCTAAACACACATTAACAACCTGAAAAAATCCAAAACCTGGGGGAAAATTAAAAAACCGACTTCCCACTCACAAATCAACCACCCCAACCTCACCCCAATGGACCTCACCAAAAAGAAATGGGGGGGACAAAGAATCGCCCTCAACTGTCGCCTGCTCTCAAACCTTCCCTGCCCCTTAAATACCCCCCCCAGCGACGCGCTATGCGCAGGCCAGCTCGCTGGCCTGTGCAGCGCCTAAAACCACCCTGGGGGGAAATGCTGCACCTTCCCCCCGGTGCCCCCCTTTGGGCTTACTGCACAAAAACCCAGACTCGCTTAAAAGTGGAAAAGGTCACTTTAATGTGACAGGCCAAATCTCACAAATAAACGCTAACCTGGCCCCTGGCCTTACAGACTAAAATTAACCGCTTTAACATTTCGCCAAACATTAATAAATAATTAACTCTTAAAGCCCCCAACAATTGAATGAATAACCCCAATTTCCTCCCTACCTATCTCCAGGTCCTTACCATCCCCTAACCATCTTCTCCAGCCTTCGTCCCCGCTTTCTGCCACCCTCTCCCCGGGGCCATGCCCCTCCATCTTCCAGACCTGCTCCCCTCTCTGCACCCCTGGGGTAGCCCATTTGTGCAAACAGCACCACCCCCATCCTTACCCGCGCTATCCCCCCATTGCTTGCCTCCCCCCTCATCCAAAGGGGCCATGCTCCCCGCCACCAGAAAAAAACCCTCCCCTGAGGTGTTCTTTTCTGTCCAACAACTGAGGTGCTCAACACTTCCAACTCTTCACCATATCCTCCACCAACAACCTTAAATCCAGAAGATAGTAGCTATTACCGTAAAGCGACAAATGAACTCCATCTTCCCTAAAAACCTCAAAGTTCTCATATATAGTCTCCTTGTGCTCAAGAACTCGCACCGCTGCCAGGCCACAAAACCTTATCATCTCCCTGTTTATCTTTTTTCTTGTACGCTCTACCGCACCTTCACTCACTGCACCCCTCCACATTCTCCTCGGTAACAACTTAGTCCATACCAAACTTACCTTAGGCCAAATTACCCTAAGCCATGCCAGGTCTCTCTTCATTTTCTTCTTTCATCCCCACTAGCATGGGCAGCAGCTGATCCCAGCGCAGCCCCCCAAGACCAAACCACCTCACAATCCCCATTTCATAGCTGCAGCCCAATTGCATGCCGAAAACCCTCTTTTCTGCCTCTTTGCCCACCCACTTCACAATCGAGTGCCCGACAATCCAAAACTGCCGAATCTGCTCCAGCCTCCTCGCCGTCTCTGAAAAAGAAATCACAGTGTCACTTACGAACCTCCACCCCCCACAAAGAGCCCCCCCTCACCACGACCCTGCTGCTCCATCTCAACCAGACTCTTTCCCCAGCTCCCTGATATAACCCTTATACTTCCTAGATCTCCACCTACCCAAAATCTTGACTTTATCCTCCATCAGCCCCAAACGGTTACCCTCAGATGCCGCACCCATCCTAAATGAATGCGTACCAAAATCCTCAGGCTTTTCCCCTACTACCCCTAATGCTTTCCTCAGAACACCCAGCACCTGCGCTGCTGACACCCCGGACCCCTCAGCATGTCTAAAAACCAACCCTGACCTTCCCCTTGATAACTCCTTCCACGCCAAACCCGCCCTCACCGGGCACAGCTCATTAATTCCCCACCCCAGCGACACCCAGCAGCCCTTCCCCTTCTGGTCAGTTTTTGACCTTCCAATCCAAATATCCACCCTCAAATCCGAAAAATGGACATTCTCCCACTGTAACCCACCCGCACCCCCTTTCGCTCCCACAAGCTCCGACACCCTAAATGCCTCAAAAAACAACCATGTAAAGCAAGCCTGAAACATAACCCCTTCCCAACCCGACCAGCAAACTACTTCCAGGGCCTGGCATAATCTGACCAACAGGGTTGCTGATATCGGTCTTCTGCTATCCTTCACCCCACCTTTTTCCCTCGCCCAGCCCTCTTAACATCCTGCTCACCAACTCCCCACCATTAGGTGAAAACCCCCAAAACCATTTGCCGTAGAAGGCTATTCCCGCCAATTTAACCCGCTATGGTGGCCTTTGACCAACCATTATCCATACACCACAAAAGAAAATTAACCACATCATCCCTTCTGCGCTCCTCAGCATCCTCCCAGCCCTTCCAGGTACGAGCCTCCTTCTTTAGAAATTCTCCCCACGCCCTCCTGTACGCTGCCCTAGACGACGGTGCCAGAGAGCCCTCCACTAGCGACAGAGCTCTCCGTTTCCTAGCTTCCACAGCTCCTCCGTGATCCGCTGCCCGATCTGGTCTGCTCCAGGTGCCAATCCACAGAATCTCTGCCATTGAAAATGAGATAATGCATCAGCGATACCATTATCTTTACCCGGTACGTGCGTAGCCCTGAACAGCACATTCCATTCAAGACATTGCAACACAAACTCCCTCAATAACCTCACCACCCTTTGGTCCCTTGCTGACTGCATGTTGACGACATTGACCACGCTCTCATTGTCCACATTGAAATTCACCTTCTTATTTGACAACTCCCTGCCCCACAGATCCAATGCCACCAACAATGGAAAGAACTCAAGGAATGCAATACTCCTCCCCTCTTCCAGCCACCTCGACGGCCACCTCTCTGCACACCATCTACCTTGCCAGAAGACTCCGAAACCCCCCGCACCTGCTGCATCCGAAAATATCTGCACCTCCCAGACTACTGGATCTCCTTGTAGCCACATGGACACCCCATTAAACCCTTCCAAGAAACGCAGCCAGATCCTGCAATCCACCCGCACCGCCCCTGAAACCCTCACCCGATGATGTGGGCATTTAGCTCCCGCCATGGCCCTCGACATGTTCCTACAAAAGGTATGCCCCGGGGCCACCACCTTACATGCGAAATTCAAATGCCCTACCAACTGCTGCATCTCAAGCAAAGTCACCTTCCGCGCCCCCACTACCTTCTCTAGCAAACCCACCAAACGACTCACCTTGTCGTGCGGCAAGCGTGATGTCATTGTCCTGGAATCCAGCACAATCCCCAAAAATGTCAAAACCACCGCCGGCCCTTCTGTTTTATCCTCGGCCAAAGGCACCCCCAGCTCCTGCATCAATGCCTGAAAAGTCTGAAACATGTTCCTGCACTCAGAAGCATCTTCCACCCCGCCGATGAACAAAAAATCGTCCAGGTAGTGTAAAACCCCCTCCGCACTGGAACTATAAGTAAAAACACACTGCAAGAATGAACTAAAACGTTCAAACAAAGCACAAGAAATCGCACAACCCATCGGTAGAGCCTTGTCTACATAAATGCAATCCTCAACTTGCATTCCCAGCAACCAAAAATCCTCTAGGTGCACTGGCAGCAACCTGAACGCAGCCTTGATATCACACTTGGCCAAAAATGCTCCGCGACCCACCTTCTTTATCAATTCCACTGCCTGGTCCACGCTCACATATGACACCCCACAATCTTCCGGGGCAATGAAATCATTGACTGACAAGCCCTCTGGCCATGATAAATGATGTATCAGTCTGAATTCTCCCGGCACCTTCTTGGGCACCACCCCCGGCGGGGATATCACCAAATCGCCCTGTAAATCCACAAATGGACCGACCACCCGCCTGGCTGACACGTCCATGCGCAACTTCTCGTTAACCACATCCCCTTTTTCTTTGGCTGATTTCAGATTTTCCGCCCAACTGCGCACCCTTGGACCTTGGTACCCTAACCTGAAACCGTTCCTGAAACCCTCCCCCAGGATCTTCGCCCCCTCCCTGTCCGGAAAAAAACTGGGCCACCTCTCCAGAACCTCTACCTTAACTGGAGTAGAAGCCTTTCCCCACAATCCCCCGTCCTGCTCCCCACCCCCGCCCACGGTCTCCTTGCTGGAAGCACTGTGTAACCGCGTGCCGCCCTGCACATCTGGTGCACTCATGTCTGAACCTGCACGCCGTCCGCGTGCAGCCATCCTTGTTGAAACCCCAACACACTGCTGACTGCTGACCCCTGCCTCCTCCCCCTGCCCCTTCCGGAGTGGGGCGACCAAGAAAGGGGCAGTAAGGCACGGGTAACCCACTTGCAGTGTGCACCGACGGCGCCGGCCTTGTCGGCGCCATCCATTGCAGCCAGTGGTCTATATCTATCTCCCCCCAAACCGCCTGGCTATCCTCAGCCAATCTTGCCCTAAATTCCTCTTCGTATCTCACCCACGCAAAACCTCCAAAGCTTGTGAAAACCTTCCTAATGACATCCATATACTTCAACATTGCTACACACCTCTGTGGGAATTTCTCGCAGTAAACACTGGCGCATATGATAAACGCTGATGTCCAATTCTCTATTGTCACCGGGACTTTCGGACGCAATGCCAACTCCCTCTCCTCTTCCTTCGAACCCTCCTTGGCTTTAACCTCCCTGTGTAACAGCTTGAAAATGACCACAAATTCACCGGCCCAAATCTTATCCTTTGTCGAAGCCATCAAGTGTGCTCCCAATGGTTTAGTGATGCCCATATATGGCAGCTTCTTATCCTTCCCTTTACCCTCTGTCTCCTTATCTTTTGTTGCCTGCACCTCCGTTGCCCCGGACTCCATCGCCCCGTCAGTCTGGACCTCCACAGACGACACCTTTCTCTTCCCATGACAAGCTCCCGCAGCCTGCATGCCCACATCTCTCCTCACCCCTAGCACCCTCACCCCCTCCCCACTTAGCCCCGACCTCGTGTCTCCCCTCTGCCATGCATCTGACCACTCCCTACCCTGCTCACCTCGCGCTGCCCTGCCGTCGCCCGACTGTAGCCTTGCCTCCACACCAAAGCTCCTTGTCTCCCTCCTCAATGGGCTCCTGCTGCGGGAAGAAAACATGCCAGAAGACTCGCCTAACCCAATATTCCCCCAGCCGCTCAGCTTCCGCCCTCCATACCAACCCACATGCCCATCCCACCTTAACTCCTCACTCCCTTTCCCCCTCCTCCTAGCCGCCCCGTAACTCTCATCACCCCATTGCCCCACATACTCTTCCACCCCATCATCATCCCCAATGCCATAGCAGGGCTGTTGCAAGCACATGCTCGTTCCGGGTAGCTCCTCCTCAGGTGAACTCAGGGCGTCCGCCCCACCGCTCCTTCTCCTTCTTCTAGGCGGGCCGTAAGAACCCCTGCCTGCTCTTCTCTTCCTGGGCGAGGGGTCCTCACCTCCACCCTCTGATCCTCCTTGCTAGGGGCTGTGCTGTGCCCTCTAGGCTGCACCCCAATATCCTGTAGAGGTGTCGTTCTCAAACCCTCCCTTGGCTGCTCCTGACGAACTGTGGGGGCCGCCCCAAACCCTCCACCCGACGCCCTCCTAAATGGGGAGGTCGTTCTGCACCTCTCCCTCTCCTCACTGCTCTCTGATGACCACTCCCTCCTTCTCCCCCTCACACTCTTCTGTAGATACTTACCTCCCCTGCCTCTCTGCGCCACCACCCCCTTCTGCACCCTGTCTCCCCTCCTCTCTTCCTCTGCCAGGCCCTCACCCCCATGCACAGTCCCCCCTCACCTCCTTCTCTGTCTGCACCCTCACCCCCCGACACCCTCCTTGCTCTATTTTCCCCCTGCCCGACCCTTCTTGCTGCTCTCCTAGGAGTCTCCCTCCTGGACCTCCTGCTCCCCACCTCCCAGACTTCCCCTCTCCCAGGGCTACATGCCACTACTGCTGCAAGTGCTCCATCCGCTGCAGCTCTCCTCTGCGGTCTACCCCCATCTCCCTCCTTCCCTCCCGTAACCTCCGACACAGCCCCCTCAAGCTGCGCTTTGGAAGCCCTGCTGATGATCGCCAGGGCCTCCCTCAAAGCCTTGGCATCAATGAGCCCTTGCTTATTAGCCTTCTGGCTGGCCCACCATCTTCATACGGCACCCTTCAATACTCGTGGGCCACCCCGATAAAACACTGCTCGCTAACGACCCACACAGACCACTAGCACCCCAACGTGTTCGCCTACCGCCGGAAGGAAAAAACTACCAGCGCAACCCGACACAAATCCCCTGACACCAAACAAACCCGAAATACCCCAAGCACCGCAGCCTGACCTCCCCAAAAATTCCTGCCAAAAAAAACCTCACACCAGCTACTCCCTAGCTCTACCGGCTCTTGCACTGGCCAGCCACCCTTTAATGGCCCCCTGACTAAGATGCTGCAACCTGTTAGCTGGCCCCTGGGCTGCTCCCCCACCCCAGAAAATAAACCGCACCACGAAAGCCCCAAAACACTAAAAGCCCCTTTCCAGCCTCAGCAAACCCGGAAACTAAGAGAAAAATAAATAAATAAAATTAAAAATAAATAAATAATTAAAATTAAATAAATAAATACAACACAAACTATCCCCAAATACTTGAGGATACAGGAGATAGAATAGATGAACCCCCGCTGAATGACCCCCCAATGAATAACCCTAAATTCAGAATGTCACTATTTAAATGTACGAACGCACTGCCTGGCGCAGTGTAAATAGAAAACCTTTTTTTTTAACACCCCTCCCACCTGCCAAAATGCCCCCCCCACAACTGTCCCTCCAACCCCTAAACCCGTCTCCTGCCCGCGGCCGCTGCCGAGCACCCCAAACCCCTCCTTCTCCCTACACCCAGCCCCCTACTGGAGGACCGCCTGCACTGCACCTCGCGCACTTTGATGAATGCTAACGCGGGCCCACACCTAGCAGCACGCTGGCGTGGCCCCTGCAAAAAGGCACCTCCCCGCTGCCGAGACCGGGACAGGCGCCGGCCTGCGAAGTTGCGCACTTCACCCACCGGGCCCCCCCAGGGAGACCCGCCAGCAGAAAGCGACAGCTGTGACCCACCCGGGACCCTCCCCACATGCCTCAGAACACGCGAGCAGACCCGCCAAGCCGCGATGGGTACCCCCCCCGCCGAAGGTACGCACAGGGACTGCCTTATATACGGCAAACTCCCGAACTCTGCCCACTAACACCTGCCACTAATATCTACAAAATGCCTAATGCAAACTACCAGATGTTTTTTTTACGCACTAACAAGGCACCCGCTGCCTCCGCCAACACTACCCCCTCTCCTACCTCATCTCCTCCCCTTACTCTACCAGGCCCCACACAGGGAAGGACAAAGACTCGCCCTCAACGGTCGCCTGCTCTCGAACCTTCCCTGCCCCTTAAATACCCCCCCAGCGACGCGCTATGAGCAGGCCAGCTCGCTGGCCTGTGCAGCGCCCAAAACCACCCCGGGGGCCCCCCTTGTAAGACCCGTAACCCGCAGGTTTTATCAAAAAAAATTCCACTGCAATCCAGAAATTATGAAAATGTCAATGAGGGGACCTTTCTGCGCTGCGCGTAAGTGCAAATGTAGGTGGTCCCCACTGCGCAATAGCCACTTTGGGAAAAATTAGACCTTTTATGGTCAGTCACATCTCCCCCTTTGAACGCATGAAAGCAAATCAAACTGCCTTTACACTTTCATTTTTTACTCCCGCTCATTTTCGTGCCTTTCCAAGGTATAGGAGGGGTACAAAATGCTGTTTGCATCTCTGCTTTGCTTTCCTCCTCCATCTTGGAAGAGCACCACATTTTACACTGGCGTGCGATTTTTCATGCTGGTGTATAGAATCCATCTCGCATTACCTCCACATCCACTCTTCCTCGTCACAGTACTTACCTCATGAAGCGAAGCCCCTGCCTCTGACACAGGACCTTCTTTTATCCACTATAACTCCTCCCCTAAAACCACGTCACCCAGTTAAATTTTTCCTGCCTCAGGCAGGTTGGACTATTCCCAGTGCGGGGCTCAGGGGAATGACGATTGCTGGCCCGCTGGTGGGGCTGTGTGGTGGGGCCTTCGGCTCCTTCTGGTGCAGCGTCGCTCCTGGGCCTCCTGTGGGGCTTGGGGACCCGGTTGAGTGGGAATCCCTCACCCGTTTTTTTGCTGCGCTCTTGGCCGGCATGATAGCGTCACACAACGGGTCCTGCAGGTCCCAGGTTGCGGTAAGGAGATGGGGGGGGGCTTTAGATGCGCTGTATGCCTTTCTCTCCTGCAGGTGGGACCGAGCGTGTTCAACGTGTCATGCCGGCTCCTTTAATGTATATCCCGATGTTGTTTTCCGAAAGGGCGGGTGGGCTCCGCCTCTGGAGGGGAGGTTTATTGTGAAGACCCAGCCTGGTTCCATGGGGATAGATTGTTTGGTCTTTCCCATTGGGAGGGGTTCTCCTGGCTTTCCATTTTTAAAAAGTGTAACTCGGCAAGGTCGTGTTTTTGCTTGTTTTCTGTGCACGCCATGGGTAAACATTCTGCAAAACGTAGGCACCTTGTCCTGTATTCTTCCTCTTCCCCAGAACTATGCAAGAGGAAAAAGAAGAAGTAAAAGCATTTTTCATTAACCAGGAAAGAATTGCGCCGGCGTCTGTCTTTCTATTCACCTTCATCTTCTGGCACTGAGTCCTCTGCCTCTTCCTGTTCCTCATCGGCTGATGTGGAGGGGAAATATCTGGACAGGGAAGGGGTGAAGGAGGTGCTTGTTCAAGTTTGGGACTGCATGGGGTTCTCAGAGACCCTGGTACCAGTGGAGGGGGCTGACCCTACTATTCGCCAGTATAGGCATACCACAAGGATGGGGTTGCCATTGGTATCTGACATCCAGGATAAAATCCTTCAGGAATGGCGTGACCCAGAGAGGATTGCAATGCCCCGCTTTATGGCCAAGCTGTACCCATTGAAAGGGGGCGAGACTTTGCACTCGGATCCAGTTGAGGTTGATGATATCCTTGCCAGCCTGGTGGGTCGCTCTTCTATGTCGGCCGAGGAGGTAGCTGTCTTGGACCCAGTGGACCGTAGGGTTAATTCCAGCCTGAAGAAGGTTCATTCTGGGGCACATCTGGCCCTCAGGGCGAATATCTACGGTTCCTACACAGCAGAAACTGTGCTGAATGGTTTCAGGAAATTGAAAAATGCCATGGATGGGGGTTCTGACTATGTCCCTTTGCTATCAGAGATGCAGAGAGAGGTTGAACTTTTGTCCGATCAGGCATTTGATGGGGTGCGTGGCTCGGCCATGGCCATGAGGGCTGGTGTCTCAGCCTGGAAGCATGTGCATCTGCGGGATTGGAAAACAGAAGGTTCTCAGAAGGCGGCTGCCCTAAAACCTCCTTTTAATGGGCCCAAACTTTTTGGTGATTCACTTGAGGATAAAGTGTATTAAGTATTTCGGGCTGACAAACACGCTGACAAATTGTGGCGCAAGCCTACCTCGATGACCAAGAAGTCTTCCTCCGGTGCGGGTGCAGTGCCCGAAAAGTCTTTCCCTGCCTCCTCCTCTCAATATTTTCGGCGATCGAGGGGGGGGTCCTCCATGCTCTTCAAGTCATGGTCCAGTACAGAAATCCTGATGGTTTGTACAGGCCTGTGGGCAGGCGTCTCCAGCTGTTTTTTTCCGGTATGGGACAGGTGGTGCTCGGATTCCTAGGTTCTGGACACCATTCAGAGGGGTTATCAAGTGAACCTCCTGTCTCCACATGGCCAGGTTTGCATGGTTCGGACTGTTGTACCCAGGTCTCGGACGAAGAGGTTGGCTATGGAAACTGAGTTGCTGCTGAAGAAGGCCATGATGCCTGTTCCTTTCCCGTTATGGGGTCAGGGTTTCTACTCGTGGGTGTTCCTGGTCCCCAAACCTTCAGGGAAGTATCGCCTAATTTTGGACCTCAAGGCCATGAACTGCTTCATCCAGAAGGAACACTTCAAAATGGAGACTTTGCAGAACATTCTCCCAGTGGTGTGAAGGGGGGACTGGATGGCATCTCTGGATCTCCAGGATGCACATTACCACGTGGCTCTCTGCCCCTGTCACTTAACGTTCTTCTGTTTTGCACTGGGATCCTGGCATTTTCAGTTCCGTGGGCTCCCGTTAGGGTTGCGCTCAGGCCCCAGAGTGTTCACCAAGCTGGTGGCTCCCCTGGTGGTGCATTTACACCTGAGGGGCATTCAGACTTTTCCCTACCTGGACGATTGGTTGATCAAGGCGGCCTTCCGGCGGACAGTTCTGACTCATCTCCAGTTGGTCTGCCACGCATTGCAGTACTGGGAGTTTCTGGTGAACTGGCAGAAGTCTCAGCTGGAGCCCTCTCAGGATCTGGTTTTCATCAGGGCTCAGATTTGCACTAGGATGGGGAGGGTGTTTCTATCCCAGGAGAGGGTCCGTCGCTTGCTAGCTGTTCTGGGCAGGATTTTCAGGAGGCAGTATGCCTCGGCTCACCTATTGCTCAAGTTGCAGGGGCACATGGCATCTTGTGTGCTTCTGGTTCCTTGGGCACGTCTTCATTTGCGTCCTCTGGTGTCTTATCTTATCTCCCACTGGCTCTCAACATCTCAAGCTTAGGAGACTTTGAGCCCATTGTCCCCGGCTTTGAGGGTCTCCCTGCTGTGGTGGTTGGGGGTTCCAAATCTCCGGTGCTAGGGTGTCCCGGGTCCTTCCTCCTGTGACCACTCTTACTACAGACGCTAGCAGAAGAGTTGGGGGGCAACATTGGGGGTCCTCTCGGCCCAGGGGTTGTGGGATCCAGCAGAGAGCCGTCAATCATCCAATTGGAGAGAGTTGTGTGCCATTCTCTGGGCTGTGGTGTACTTCAAGGTATTTCCGGAAGGTGGGCGGTTTTGGTCCAGACGGACAATACAACGGCCTTGGCATATGTCAACCACCAGGGGGGTTCCGGCCGCTACTTGAATTCTCTGGCTGCTCAGATAGGTTTGTGGGGGAATCTTATCTGGTGTCCCTGGTGGCCTCACATGTCAGGTTCGAGCAGATGTTCACAGCCGCCGGTTTCCCTCCTCTGCGGAACTGGTTCTATTGGACCGGGTCTTTGCAGAAATATGTGTCAGATTCAGGACCCCTGTTCTGGATCTGTTTGCCTTTCCGACCTCGGCAAGGGTTCCCCTCTTCTGCTCAGAGTTTCTGGCCAAGAGGACTCAGGGGGTGGGGGGTGGACGCCCTCTCGATGCAGTGACCTCGGGGTCTCCTTTATGCAGTCCCGCCTCTCCCCCTTCTTCCCCGGGTGGTTCAGCGCATCACAGTGTCCAGGTCGACTGTGTTGTTGGTTGCTCTGTTCTGGTCCCACCGGAGTTGGTTCCCCTCTCTGTTGGAGCTTCAGTCTGAGGATCCTTGGCTGGTACCAAGTGGCCTTGTCCCCTGCAGGTGGGTCTGGGGTTTGGAGTCCGATGGATTCAATGGGCTGTAAGGCTATTGCATGGTCTAGGTTGATGTCTCAGGTTTTTTCAGGTCCTGTGGTCGAGTCTATCACGAATGCTAGTAGACCCTCTACTCAGAAGGCGTATGGCAGGCATTGGGGCCATTTCCAGGACTGGTGTGGGCGGTCTGGGATCCCTCCCCTGAGTTCTGGTCTGCCTGCTATTCTCCAATTTTTCCAGGACGGGTTTGACAGCGGCCTGGCGGTCTCCATGCTTCTCTGTCAATGGAAGAGTAGGACTATGAGTAATGAAGATTACTGGGAAGTAATCAGAGCATTTGCCTCTTCTAAATGAGCCGGCGGATTCCAGTTGAATCCATTGGTAAACACTGCCACAAACCATAATTTGCAGGAGGCGTTTACTTTTTTTGCAAAACGAAGTGTAAAAGTGAAGAGTAAAGGCGGCTTTGCTTGTCTTTCTCTTCACAATTACACTCCACCTTGAAAATGTTTAAAATTGCATGCAGGGAAGCCAGCAGCATGAAAGTTGCTGGTGCACTGCACGCAATTTGCATTTTTAACAAAATGATCCCAAATGTAAATAAAATCTGCATCTGTACTTAATGCGCGCAGGCAATGTTGTTATCCTGTCAACTCCTCCATCAGTAGGGCCACATTGTTTCCCCCTCCTTGGCAGGCACATCATCCAACCCATCTTCTTTCACTTGGCCATCCGTAAAGTAGCCCACTGAATGCCAATGCGCTGCTCCCTTGTTATCCTATTGCACAGCATTTCTGGTCAAAGTGCTGAGTCTAGTGTTCAATAAATATGTTAAACCAAAATGTTACTGAAGTTTTAGAAGAGAACTATGATAAATAAAGTATTTATTTTCCGACCAGATAATCCTAAACGATTGAATGTACATTGGAACTAATTGGACTAGAGTGAATATTCTCGGGTGGGGAATATTTTTTTTTCCACATTGGGTGCACTGCCCTTCCTGGTACTTACTCAGCTGCAATTACTTCATATATATAAAATACAATTCACACGCGGGAAAGCCCCTTTGCCATTTTCCTCTAAGTTAGAAGTGTATGGACAGAGTCACACTTTTCGAGAAAAGCAACAAGGGAAAGAGTATTATTTATGCAGAATCCACCAAACCAACAAGCAAAATGCCCAACCCAAATGAAGGCACACTATTGTTATAATTGTTTCAGTGACGCTGATGGATCCGGTCATGTCGCTCGTCACTATGTGCAGCATAAGCTAATGCAGATTGAAGTTATCTCAGGTAGGGCAAAGGCAAGTAAATTGAGGGAAGCTTAAATAGGACTGAGGTTGGACAAGTAGGTCATCATTCCCCGGCATGGCAGAGGGTCTGCCAGATTTGTAAGATGTGCTTCTTTGGAGGAGCCAACCAACAAGATGCCTATGCTGTGTGTGCAGGGAGCATGTTTTTATATTTTCTGCCAAGCTATGAGGCACAAGTAACTCGCCTAGTCCCAGTTATCCTTAATAACCCAGAATGCAAACAACAAACCAGAAACTAAAGAGCTGCTCCTGTTCGATTTAGGGCAATTTTGCGACTCTGCTTGTATTGTTTTATCAAACACTCAAGCTCATTGTAGATCAGATGTGAGAGATGATGATCACAGAATGAAAAAATTGGAAAGAGAATTGAGCCAGGGTAAAAATGTTTTAGAAAAAACAGGCAGTTTTTATAAAATACATTAAAATAGTGTTTTTTTCTTCTACGAAATGAGTTAACAAAATTGTTATTCCAAGAGACACTGTATACCTGCAAGGCAGAAAATCTTCCTTAACATGCTTTTGGTGCAGCCATGTGTTCCATGACCCTTTGCCGACACCATTATTTTCAAAGTAAATTCCTACGAAGTAATTACTTTGTAAAAACTAATTGTTTTTTATTTTGATTTTGGGGGGTCCCCCTAGTCCCAGTTTCCCTATACTATTACCTCTAACCAAACCCCCTTCTAACCCCTTTTTACCACTTACCCACTATATACTTCGATTAATTTTTTTAATTAATTTTTCCATTGAAAAATACTTCGAAAAAAACAGGTGTTGGTAAAACAACGCAATACCCAATCATGGTAGACTTAGATTGTGGGAGTAAGCAGAGTGTACTGTTCCAATTAGAAATTACAACAACATGTTTTTGATGTAACACGTTATCACAATATGAAACTTCAGTAGATCAGTGTCCCAGCTTTAACCTGGCTTTATGCTGCCCATGGCTTTCAGTGAAGAAACATTGATAATGTTGTCTGGAATATTGTTTATTATTGCCTATCATTAAATTATCATTGGTGGCTCATGTGCCAATGAGGTCACACAGAAATCAAGAAGACTTACCAGCCCCTTGGGTATATGAATACTTCATTGGTGACAAGACAAGGTTCTATAACTGATTTATTTTTATTTATTTGCATTTATATAGCGCGCCCAGGGGCATTGATAGCCAAATCGAATGCAAACCAAACACAGTTCTTAACAAAAAAGAAAAATGAAAATAAATAAAGGGAACACATAACTTATTTTGGAAAACATACACACTTGCAAATTAAAATAAATACTAAACTTTTTGTAAAAAGAAAAAGCAAACAGCTAATTGTTATATGTGGTTATCTGAGTTTTTTTCTATCCAGCGGCTTATCAGCAGACACAGCTAGTGGTAGAACAATGTGATCAGGTACTTTGTGCCTTGAACTGCTGGCGCTTTCAGAGTAGATGGGCTTCTCTGCTAAATAAATACTACCCAATATCTCTCTACATAGAATACTATTTAACCAGAACATTTATCCTGTAGTAGAAAGATACTCTTAGTCACTCTTTGCATAAATGGTATCACATTTCTTTCAATGATTGATCTATCATTTTTATTTTGAAATTTGTCTGCGTAATCTTTGTAGAGGATTTCTCAACAGCGTCCTAAATGTCTGACGTGTTATGCACATGAAAAGTGTGCAGATTTGCAAAGCAAATATTCTCCCATAATACAGCTTCTTCGAACCTACCACATTGCTTCCTTGTGTCTCAAGCCGGATAATTTTGTTTACGTTCACTAATCACTGAAAAAAATGTGATAGGGTTGATGTGAAGCGTGACTATGTCTATTACATGTGGTGATTCAAGAGCATTTTATGTATGAAGATGTTGGGTAGAAAGGGGTGCAGTTGTTAAAAAGCAATACACAAATAAAAAGATTAACAACAGCAACACGTTAAAACAGCAACACGTTAAAATGATTCTCCAAATAAGTGCATTCATATGTGGCGGTTTTTCCTAGGATGGCAAACGTTTGCACCAGTGGGGTGTAGCAGATGATCTCCCTTACTAATCTGACTGAAGCTGCATATTTTATTAACTTTACAGAGGTATGTATTTTGCTTTAGCTTTCTGTACTTGCTAACTAGTAGCAAAGGCATGTGCCCATAAATGGCTACAGAAAAATTGAAAAATAGTTTTGCATTGAAGAACACAATGGGCATGGACAGCAGCAACCAAGAACCGGGCCACTCTCTGTAAGGTGAAAATTCTCCAAGTGTATTCCCTATCTTTGCAGTGGGTATGTACATCGCTCAGGGAGAGCCTTACACTATAGTGGTATCAACAGTATGTGGTTGGGATTTCATAACTGTAATAAGAAAACCAGGTCCGCCCAGGACTTTAAGGAAAAGGGTGTGATGATAGCATGGGGGTAAAAACATAGACATCTGTATACGTATTTGTGTTTAATAAACATTCTGATTGTCATTTCTAAAAGAAATGATACACAAAAAGAAACAGGGTAGACAACAGATTTGCCTGTACAAATGATGATGGTCATGTGAATGAAAATATACCAGTTGATGATACAAAGACTGAGGACATCGACTAAGGAACAGAAAAAAGGGTATTGTACATATTAATGATATACCTAATTTTTAGCTATACGCATTTAATCTAAAAAAAGATATACATATGTTTATTTTGGGCAAATGAGCATGAAACCTTCAGGAAAGTTGGCATGGTTTGAGTTGATGAGTGATAATGAAGGCATCACCCCTTCCCTGTCTGCTCTTGGACAATTTCACTGATGGGCGGGCTTTGAAAGTCAGGGTGGAGAGAATTCCAGTGGAGGTTGAGTGGGCAAGTAAAGAGAAGGAGTGGATAAGGACGAATGTATGGAGAGTGAGGAAGAACATAGAGTTTGCAATGGAGTGTATAAAGTGGTGCCGTCGGCAAGGTAGAGAGGGGGCAAGACCAGGGATAGATTTATAGATAGGGTTTCCTGTTTTAGGGGTTTATTTTATTTGACTTTCAGGGGTGTTTTTTCAGTGGGTTCAAAACATTTTAGAATCTGTATTTATCAGTGTTTTCCCGTTTGCCCCATGCAAACCATTATGGCTAACTGTTTTATCCAGTGTAAACAGACACATATTCTTTTATTGTTTCATTGCCTGTATAAGTAGGATAATGTCTCCCAGAGCACGATGTTATGAGCACTTTCCGGAGCATGAAGAGGAATGTGTTAATCCAGTAATATCTAACATTTCTACAAATCAAAATTATTCTAGTAAATCGTGTAATTCTTTTTCAGGGACTCTTTGCCCATCTTTGCCCTTTCCTTTCTTCCTATGAAGACTTTGATTTGTGACAACAACCTTTCCACATTGTAGAGACTTCTAATTTTGGCAGCTAAGGCATAGTGTGCTAAAAGGATTTGCCCGAGAGCACTCATTTTGGTGGGGATAAGGATAATTCTGGCTGTCATACAAAATAAACTCCAAGTGGATAACTATTTATCAAGTGCTGCACACTGCAAAATGAAATGGGAGTCTCATTAATGTACCCCCTGAGACTTGACTGTAGGGGGTGAGCAAGCCAAAACAGTTTGCCCGGTGTGGGAATATCAGGGGATCCTATAGCAGAATGTTGCAAAGGCAACTCATCAGGTTAGGTGATTGTTGCTGAGAGGTTATATGTTTATACTTTCCTGTAATTCATAAGACGTTTTTCCTATTCCTGCTATAAAATGTGTTGTTTTGTCTAGGCATGAGCACAGCTCTCTCGCTTCACTCTGTGTGGGAACCTTTGCCCCCATGGCGAAAATCAAAAGATGGCACCCATGAATATACACACATTAAGTGAACATATCTCAAAGTGAAATATGCAAATGTAGTTCAATTGACCTTCCCCTTTGAAGAAAGGGATCTATACGATTACTGCTATCCCCATCACTGCAACCCCAAAATTGCTGACCTTTTTTTATTCCAACCCCCTTTACACCACATATATATGGGGGAGACCCTCACAGTCACCCCTACTCGCATTATATACCATTACCCCCCATATATATGTGGTGTAAAGAGGGTGGAAATAAACAAAAGTTGACATTTTCAGAGGTCGCTGTGATGGGGTGCAGTAATGATGTAATTCCAAATAACGTGGGCAAGACAAAAGAGCATTGAACTTTAAAAAAAGTAATGAACACCAGAAAAATAACCCGAGAGAGGAAATGTTCCAATAAATATTAAACCCAGTAATCTGCAGTGCAATATTCCCTGGAAAACAAAATCCAAATATGAGACAAGTGCCTGTTTTCTTGAGGGTACGCATCTGCACTGGGAACTTTACCACCTGGGTAAAATCCTGGTAGCCAAATACTTGAGTGAGCTTGCCAACCTTAAAAAATCCCAATGGGTTGCGTCTGCCCTCTGAAATAAAGTCACGCTGTCCACCCACATTTATCCTTTACATGGGCCTTGAAAAGCAGCCACAATCAGGGAAAAATAACTGCACCAGAACCGGAATATACACCAGAACAAGGCAGAGTTTAAAACAGTATGACTAAAAGCAATTGGTCAAGCTGTCAGCAGTTCAACATGTGGCAATAAAATACAAGCAACACGAGTGGTTTTATAGTGGCCGTCCTGTGGGAACAGCCTCACCTCTCAGTGCAGGATGCGCGTTCTCGCAGGCACATTTATGCCAGAGGGATAAGCAGCAAGGCGGAAGGAAACGCCTTGTAGGAAACAGAAAGAAGACTTGTGAGAGCGAGTAATGAAATCAATCCGTCCTCGATAGTGGAACCGGAATATACAAAAGAACAAATCAGAGTTTAAAACAGCATGACTAAAAGCAGTTGTTCACAATTAAAAGGGATCAGCAGTTCAACATGCAGCAATAAAATACTAGAAAACACGAGTGGTTTTATAGTTACGGTCACGTGGGAGCACCCTCACCTCTCCAATATAGATGGACATTGCAAAAGATAATATTCTGCTAGAGATAGTGCCAGAGATGGAGACTAGTGTTCAGCAGAATCCCTAAGGAGAAGGGAGAGGAGGTAAAAGATAGAATAACATAATATTTGGGCATTTTGTTCAACCACACCTGGGCATTCATTTTGTAACTGGCTACAACAAGCGGGTACTCTAGCTTAGAGGTAATCAGCTTTCAAGAATTGCTTACTTATATACTGTTTGAAATACCCCAGGCAATGCTTCAGCTGAAATATATCTTGGAAAGATGGCACCCAAAGGCAAACTGAGTGTCATCTGCTTAATGGTGCAGGACGCACCCCTCTCAGCACTATGATCTCCCAGCAGCTCCATGGAAAGGATTAACAACATGGCAGACATGATAATCTTCTGGGAACTCAGCATCCGTCAACATCACAAATTGTGATCCATTGGTCAGAAAGGATGAAAATCAGTCTAGAAGCTATACGATGTTCATGGGTGTTGAGCCATTCCCTGTGGTCGATCAGGTAGACTGGGGGTTGGCCCTCCAGATGATTCATCCTGAAACTTCCATCCACCCTAGCCAAAAGAGCCAATTATGAATATCATTAAATTCATAATTGAAAATGGAGGGTGGCGTTTAGGTTGACCACCACTGATATAGAGAGATTCAATGATACCGAAAGAGAGTTTTCCTCTACATCCAGCAGAAAGAAGAGATGCCACCATGCCACCATGAAACTAACATACTCTTTCTTTGTCCTTCACCTGTCACATTTGGCTAAGGCTTCTAGGAGGGTTTCATCCCACCTTGGTGGTGTGTGTCTTTTTGAAATGTGAAATGGTTATGTCACATTGAGATGGTGCCCCTTGCGTAGAATGATAGGAAAGCATGACCGACAAAGCTACCAGAGTGATCTTGCACGTGTTCTTTTCCATGCTCACATGATGATCACAATATCATTAAGTATCCAGGGTAGTGTGTGACTGAATCTAGTGAAGTGGTGATTAGGAGAACAGTCTGAAGAGTGGCAGAGGTGAACCTGTACATTTATGTTTACCATCCTCCCGAAAAAAGGAAATAAAATGCAGAACATTTCAATTCTGTTGATCGAAGATTGTGCTGAAGTGAAGTAACGTAGATACTATCCAGTGGTATTGTCAAAAGATGTGAGCTCATTTAATCTTCTTCAGTTACAGTTCCATGTTATGAAGTACACAGGCTAAACAACAACCACCAGAGCAAACTCTACTCAGCTTGACTCTAACCAGCTGCTACTCCAGGAATGCTCAGCCGTTCTAGTGTTGCATGCTGCCATCGAACAACAATCATCATACCTCAGCCGTGACATTCATATACCATGAATATGCAGTTCAGTAAAACGGTGTGATTTCAGTGTAATAAGAATTGCACCTGGAGGTAACAAAACTCTCTCACCTGCTTTACCTAGCAGGACTGTGATCAGGGGATCTGCAAATTGTGCTTTAAAAATCTTGACAATCTCCGTTGTGAACTATGTGCATATGAAGTAACCCAATTATAGCAACTATTCCTGCTCATGGCACATGGGAGTGAGGCACATGGCAACATTACCAAATAATTTTGGTGGGGCAGAGATGTGAGGGGAGGTATTTTAATGCATTACATTTCTGTTGCCCATCCTGTCAAAGGAAAGTAACAAGTTCCTCATAACTGATATGCAATCCATCTTGAATGTTCGCACATCACAATTACTTTTCATCGAATTATAGCAGGGCAAATACCTTTGTCTATATTGCTCCTAAGAAATGAAGTGCTCACTAAACTGCCCGCCTAAAGGCCATCATGATTCTTTGCCATTTTAAACGCTTGACTTCTTGAGCAATCAATTTGTACTATTCCTGCAAGACATGAACTACAGTAGGCAGCAAGCGTTGAACTGGGTATTACCCACTTTTGCCAAATTCCATTTTTGCAGAATTTATTTTGCCACATATTTACCTATATTCTTTAGCACACAAATATAGATGGGTTTTGGATTAGGTCTATAGAAAGGGCAAGGTTGAAGAGAGCAGTAAGAGGGTACAGGCAGTTTCCCCCTGCTTTTTATGGTAAAACAAAGTGATAAAATCATCATAACAATACAGCGAAATTTAATTTGGCTAAACTAATTAGGGAATAATCATAGATCCATTGAACTGTGGGTGGAACATGTCAACCTCTATCTGATATCTATGACGTTATTCAAGTTGTCATCTATCTGATGATCCAAGTATGAGGAGCTTAATATGAAACTTCAGAGGGCCGCTGAGTGTTAGGTTTCTTCACCTCAGATCTGGAACTTTGGATGTCCCAACCTGAAGGAAAGTCTTGCTGACAATTACCTGTGCCTTATCCAGCACAGTGATGTCATGGACAATGGTCTTAGCCTAATTAGTTTTTTTTAACTATCTTGAAAAGGAGGCACTTGGTCTCTGGGGGCCTCACTTAGGTCATATCAATTCATTTGGGACAATTTCCTTCTGAAAAAGGATTTCTGCAGGCCCACTGTGATGAAAGAATTTCCATTGTCTGATTAACAAATAATAGTAGAGATCTGTATTCTAACTTCAGTGCATCAGGGTGGTTTTATGGACCCCTGCAAGTCGGCAATTTGAGGTTTGTTTAATTGGGCCTAAAGCATTGAGAACATGCCCCACAATCCTTAAGGGATTTCCCAGTGCCCTTATTGGTGTCTTTCTTTGGCTGCATTAAAAGGTCAACAAGGTGGGTTCTGTTTTGGCTGTCTGATAGGGCCTTCTTTCAGGCCGTACGGACCATAAGTGCAGTCACTCAGTGGTCTAGGTCCCTCCCTGAGCCAATGGAAGACGAGCCTTGAAGAGGTATGGGAAGCAGTGTGCAGTAATCTTCCTTTGGTCCCTGGTGTATGGCAGTGGACAATCACTGAACCAGTAGGAATGCACCCTCTACCTAACAGTGAGAGAATGAAGCCCTCTCTTGGCAGACCCAAGTTCTAAAAGTAGAGAATTACACCTGACCAGCCTCTTTAATTGATGTTGGTCTCATTCAACCGACATTATTAGCAAGGCTTCTAATTTTGTTACAAGTAGTCCCACAATAGCAGTGAAGTAATTTCACAGCTTTTATTTATTTATTTGCATTTTTAAAGCACTCACACATCCTGGGGGCATCGAGGCGCTGTTACAGGACTATGTGTTAGTTGCATATTTATAACGCGCTTAAAAAACCCAGAGATTTCTAAGCGCGGACCCGGGGATCATACCTGTGTTGCTTCGTGTCATCTTGTTTCCAAGGCAAGCACATTGCTGCTGAGCTATCCTCCTGGGACAATGAGTCGCTTAGGGAACCAATGAATCTGGCAGCTACAATGTTGCAAATATGTTAATTTCTGACCGCAGATTGTAGCATACTGGAAATTAAGCTACTAAAGCTTTGTCTCCCAAAAGCATGTTCTCTCACTGATGATAACATGTTGGCTGAAAGCAGGCTGAGGAGGTGAGAGGAGGAATAAAACACGGGCAAGCAGGGCAGAGGAGAAGTGGTCAGTTTAATGGCGAATGTGTCCTGTGGCTTGGTGAAGGAGGGACACCAGCCCAGAGGAAAGCTGAGGTACTAATGAATGCATGTATTAACATCTGAACCCTGTTCACACCAAAGGAGACCTTGGTGCTATACCTTCAACTTTTCAAAACAATGGTGAAAGTTACCAGAAGAGTTTTTGCTTTTGTGGAATTAGGGCAGAAGAAAGGGTCAGCAATCTCTGGGCAGTCCTCTAAGATCTGGGCAGTCTGCTAAGATATGCGCCCGGTAGCCTCCGGGCCTGGTTTGCGCTATACAAATAAAACAAATACAAATACAATGCCAAGAGGATGTTAGATGCTATTGAACACAGTCTGAGAGACCTGGTTTTGATTTAATCGTTTATGCTGTGATCTGTCCTTGAGCTCCAATTTTTTGGGTGCATCTCGTATGGTCCTCTTGACAGTCATCATAGACACTTTGTCAGTCCCCACCAGAAAGGCAATTTAGCTTTGTTTATGTTGGAATAGTGAAGAGATGTTGGAAGACATATTAGATCAATCAGAATCGTTAAAATGCTGGAAATATCAATTGGTGTTCATTATGACCCCAAAGTGTTCATTGTTTCAGTTCACCTCTTGATGGCCATGGTCCAATCTTAAGGAAATTAGTTACCACCAAATCTTCCCCCTTGGTATGAGAATCTCAAAACGTATAGCATCATGAGAAAGCCAACCTGATACCAAATGCAGAGGGTACTTTTACCTTTACGAAGTAAAAAGCCAGCAGTACCCTGTTTTCATGAACACTGGCAAGCAATGGCTATCTCAAGATTCCAAATGATGAATAAGGCATGTCCAAGATATTCACCAGGGCTTTACTTTAGGTTAAACATAACATTTATGATGTTCATAACTTACATGTTTCAATTTTTCATGCATTGGATACCTAGGAAAAAGAACAGTGAATATCTGAGTGGTCAGCAGATACAAATTAGTTTAAAGAATGCTGGTAGCCAAGGAAAGAAGGGTAACAAAATAAGAAGTAGATCTCTGGCCCCACCAGGAGTAGGAAGGTATAACTCAACTTGTTGGAGGGCAGCACTGTAGGTGGCCAAATGGGTGGCATTAGCAAAGAAGAGGGTTCTCCCCAAAATGTGCAAGGTCTGCCACTGGTCCTCTGCACCCATACAGGTACTACTAAGTGGAAACGAACAAGTTCTTACATATTGTTTTACTACTGAGCAGGAACACAGGAAAAGTGATACACCTCAAAGAGCATTCTAAGAAAACATTCAGAAGTATGTTCTAACTACAAAAATAAAAACTCTGGAACGGTGAAAATGGTTGTAAAAGTAGCAGCATTATTAACAGTAAAAAAAAGAAACGTACTGGAACTCAGTTCCCATTAGTTCCCATTCAATGTGACCTCTGTTGCTATCACATTATGACTATTTGTATATATTTTGATATTAAGATAAGCCTTATGTGTTTAATTGGTTATTAAATACCTAGGGTGCTGCCACATACAATAGAACCTGCTCTTCTGTCACAGTATCAGAAGTCGCATCTGGTACTCTCTCAGAATGAATAGCAGGTCTATCATGAACATGGGTTAGGGAGCACTCCTACTTCTTGAGAATGTTGGGGATTTGTCTGCGGTTTTAGAGGTTGGATTGTTTTTCACCCAAATTACACCATTTATATTTTTAGTGAATAAAACAAAGAGTAATGTCTTTCTCTTTGGAAAAAAAAGCTGTGGACAATAACCATTCCTACTATCCATGGAGCACCAGCCAGCAAAACCATGCATCTATCTAGATAGGTGAGTAGCCTACTCCACCTTTTTGTAAAAGGAAAGCATGATCAGCAAGTATACTACTTAGCTATGCCCTGAGACGCTGGCAGTACCACAGTTGGACCTCACAGAATTCCAAAACAGACACCCAGACACAGTTTGATATGTAACAAATGCAGAATTCTGGTAAAATACTGCTCTGCTAGGTGACCATGAACAAAGAAATAGGATAAACTCATACCATTCCGTCCTCATAGAGACCGTTTGATTGACTACTGGGTTGTATGAGTTTCCTGACCTATGTTTGCATGGAAAACTTTGCAGTTTATTTCTTTTTAGGCATATATGGAAACTTCTCTTCACAGCTGTTAAATTGGTAAAGAAGGTTTGAGAAGAATAGTAGACTTCGATCTTGTGATAAAAGTGATATTCTTTTCCCACTTTCTTTTTGACTGCCAGAAGAGCCTTATCAGACACAGGGAGCACCTATTCTGCTTTAATTAACTCGGGCGAAAGACAGGAGGGAGTGGCTTTATATGCTCAAACAAACTATTTGCTCCTTCATATGAAGTCAGGAATCTTGTCTTTGGTGCTCTACATTTTTTTCATGTGATTGGGTACACACCTTTCTGTTAAATCAGCCGAATCTCCAGCCGAAGACCACAAGAGACTCCTCTGGGAACACCAGTCAGGAGGGTTTTACCTCATACCAGCAACACCAGGGACAAAATCAGAGAGACCAGCCACTAATGGACTAGGCAAACAGTTGACGCGAGTGTGTGTTATCCCTTCTAAACTCTGTAGGGGCTTCCCAGCGAAGGGTGGCACAGTGAAAGGTGAAAACCAGCCATTGACAAGCCACTTTGACTATTAGCCTATTAGCCTTTGCTTTGCTATGTCCTGGTACTTGTCTATAAATACCCATTATTGTTTCTTCTCGGCTTCACCCTCATGATGCACTTGTCATGCCATCTCTTCCTTTCCCTTCTACGTCTCTCTTCACTCTCCTCCATTCAGAACCATCTCAACTGTCTTCCTGTCCGTATCATCTCTTCTCCTCAATGCCACCTCTCTTCTCGCTCCATTAATCTCTCCATTTACAAAACCTATTCCAACCCTAATTTCAATTACACTTCCTCTTCTCGCATCTACCCGCAGCGCCTCTCTGTTTCTCAGACTCAACGTTGCTGTGCTTTTACGTCTCACTCTTTCTTTAGAATGCATAGTCTGTCTGCAATAAAACCTCCTTTACCTCTAACTTTTTCCTTTGTCATTCTCCTTCTCGTGCCCTCATTACTGTTATGTCGTACAATCTTCTTATTTAAAAGAATGTTATATACTCATTTTACTTGTGCAGACAATCTGCATCATAATGTGTATATAGTTAAATGTGTTCTAATGTGTGTATATGAATGTGAGTGAAGAGGAATGTCAGAGGATAAACCAGAGAGTGAATGTTGGTGGAGAGAGAGTGATCAGGAAGACGGTGCAGCTGGGCGATAGTTTACCCACGACTAATAAATAAATGTCTCTCATAGCTCATCATCAGTGTGTGGGATTGGTGTGTGGGTAACTTCACATCAGTGGCTATGAGAATGGGAAGCCCCCAGTGACCTCTTGAAGGAAGTCATGCCCCTGCACAGTGGCCGTGTGGATCTGGCTTGAGCCACCCCATCTGTGCTCTAATCCTGGCTGTGTCTGCACTTTGGCTCTGTCTCTCTTCTACCACACTATTCCAAAATCCTAGCGAGAGTAGCATTCAATCGACTCACTGAGTTCATTAATACTGACAACCAGTGGGATTCTCTTCAGTCTGGCTTCCGACCTCTGCATTCTGCTGAGAAAGCTCCCCCCAATAACAGCAACTTCATCTCTTCCACTCATCATGCAAACCTTTCATCTATTCTTATTCTTCTCGACCTCTCTGCTGCATTCAATACTGTCGACCATTCTAACATTCTCTCTACATTATCTGTTGATGGCATCAGAGATGTGGCCCTTGTGTCCTGGAACAGCCTTACCTCTTCATTCACAACCCTTACTGTTGGAGTTCCTCAAGAATCTGTCCTTGGTCCACTTCTTTTCACTCTCTGTACTTCGGCTCTTGGTGCCTTGTTCTGCTCTTACAACTTCTCCTATCAACTGACAACACTCAGATCCTCTTCTTCTTTCACTCCTTATCCGACAAGCTGTTATCAAAAATGTCAAACTGTTTCTCCATCATAAAATATTGGATGGTATCTCACTCACTCATGCTCAACTCCGCTAAGACAGAAGTTCTCCCCTTTCCAGCCAAACAGGCTATGTCTTCCTCTCCCCCTCTTCTTCTCGGCTCTCCTGACTACCTTCCTTACTCTACTTATTCATGCAACTTTGGTGTCATCTTCGACCCATCACACAACTTCTCGCTCTTCATCTCCAACTCTGCCACTGCAGCTAGACTCAACCTCCTCAATATTATAAAAATTTGTTATCGGGGGGGGGCACTGCTGAGCAGCAAGAGGAATGGCGGATTGACTGTGAGCTTTGGCCCAAGCAAATTCCTGAACGATATATCCTAAAACGTGCCTCCTAAGTGTACCTTCCGCATGAGAAGTGATAGCTGTTAACTTGAAGCAACAGCGGACCGAAGACCCAAAGCGACCTGAGTATGGAGATCCAGAGAGCTAGAGATCTCAGCAGCACATCACTGTGGCTGGCGCTGGCTGATACCTCCAGGAGAGGCGGCAAAATCCTTACCAGAGCCCAGCGTCATGAGTCATGTGAGGGGGAGAGACTGCCTGATCTGATGGCTCCCATCGGACAGCTGTCCCTCCCCGATACTGTGTTTGTACAATGACAAGAGGAGCACACCACTGACACGAAATGCTGCTGGCTCGAGGAGCCATCGGAGGGCGATGTTGGCAGCCATGGCTAGGGTTAATATCCCATGGAGCGGGACTAATGGCTGACAGCTGGCTTCTGTAAGCGGAGGGAAGCAGTGTCAACATCGTAGCCCCAGTTCAGACATTGGTACTCGAGATCCTGGTCCCACTATACAATCCATACACACTGGCCCATTCCTCAGGGCCCCTCGCATCACAGGGAAGTGCAGGAACAGAGGCGACGAAATCTAGCGAGCTGCACTGTGTAAACTCCTAATTACATCATGGGACATATGGTGAGTGTACACCCAATAGGGGGTGGGTGTACCAGCACTGTCCAGTGGCTAGAAGTTCAATGAGAGATTGGTGACATTTGAAACGGCACCACACGGCAGATCAATTGACGTGGAGGGGAGGCTGAGAGGCCTGTACTGCCCCCACCAGCTGGAAGTCCATTCACAAGGGAACTATCTGTCGAAAGTGGGTCATACAATTTTCATGGGCTCCATCGGGGGTGCCAGCGAACCTTGATAAGGTGGGCGGCTCAGTCGGATACCTTCGGGGGCAATTTCATCCTAAAATACTTGAAACACTGTGGGTATGTCATCCGCAGACCCAGACCACTGACATCCATGTAGTGGTGTGGCGTGCCCAAATTCCATGCAGGATTAAATTGTATGCAGAGCCAGGAGAGACCTGCAAGCAGTGACTCTGGAGCTTCACCACACCTTCTCCCCCTTGCTGGAGGAAACTGTTGCTTACTTAAATGCACACGTGAGGCCTGCATACTACCCATTGGATATAAATATTGGTGCTGTCTTTGGCAAACATGCCGAAGGAGATTATTTGAAGCCACATGTACCATTGAATAAGAGCTGTGGTGATATTACCAAAAGATTCTAGGGTGATTATGATTATGATGTCCTATCAGAATTCGAATTGAGGTTTCGCAGGCAGCTGACTCCCTTACCATCAATATCAAGGTGCACCACTCCAATCAGTCATTTTAGTTTCAAGGTGTGAAATCTAGGCCGGAATACTGTCGGGACTGTGTAGAGAAGCATCAGGAGCAGGCTAACGCTTGGGAAAGATAACTTCCAGAGTTTATTGGACACTATAAAGAAGTATATAGTGTTTCAACCCTGACATTTATGTAAGAGGCCACTTCTGCGAGAAGTCCTTTATGCAAGTTGAAGTACAGCTAGGACCTGTGCGTTTCCGTGATTGAGAGGATAAGCCCTGTGGGCAACCAGCATCTGTGGAAAGAGGTTGCCAGAGGCCTTCGGGCAACTAAAGAGAAGCATATACATTTGGGGGCAGCTGAGCAACATGATGAAGGGCACTGGTAAGAAAAAAGGCCCAATGGATTCTTTTAACAGCTCCCAGATGTGGACCTTGGAACGGCTGATCTGTCGCGACACGAGAGAGCGGACCAGACGCAACAGCCGGGGCTGCCCATAAGGGCTACCTAAAAACAGCCATGCAGAGCGGCTTCATGTCTGTCAATATGAAGTTGGATGACATTGTTGCAACCATAGGGTCATTGAAAACCAAACTTGAAAAAGAAAGTGACTGCCTCAATGAAGCCTAGACCAGGATTGGGGAGGTGGAGGACAAGGTGGGCCAAGATGACTGCGATATTGATGACCTAAATGCAGAGCTTACTAAAGTTGGAGGTAAATGTGAGGATTAAGAATCGCAATTGAAATGAAATAATGTGCGCATGTCGGAGTACCAGAGGCAGCATGAAATGGACCAATGGAACCATTCATTGAAAATCTCCTAAAGACTTTGTTTCACAGAGCTGCGTTTTTCCACACATTTTCTGGTCGAGCGCGCACATCACACTCTGGCTCCGGTAGCAAGACCGGGAGCCCCTCCATGCACTATTATTGAAAAAATGCTTAATTGTAGGGACAGAGACCTTATCCTGAAGTTATTCAGAGAACAGGGGACACTACGTTACAGAGCTAACAACATCCATATTTACCCAGATTTTACAGCCGTGGTCCAGGCCCTGAGAACATCGTTCAACCCATTGAAGAGACTATTGAGAGCCCGACAAGTTCCAAATGAACTAATGTTCCCTGCAAAATAGCATATTCAATATGGGGCCAGGGCACACTTTTTCAAGAATCCTCCAGATGCAGTAGCTTATGTGGAGGCATCTATTCCTCTTTTACCATCAGTTTACGGAAATGATAAAAATCAGGCTACGAGAGCAGAAGCCGATCAGAACAATATGGGGGATTGAGCGAGAGGTTCCATGACTAGTTTCTTGTAATAATGTAATCAGGGACGAGTAATTGTTTAATTGAAGTCAGGGCATGTGACTGCCTGGCAGGCTGGCGGAAGCTGTGACTGCTTGCAGCGCACCCTACGGAATTACCACAGTTGTGCAAGGGTGGCATCCTCAAGTTGCAGTAGATGGTGAGGGGGGATACAATGGGGAGTTCACAATACTGGGAATGGGTGACAGGGTGAGATCCTGAATAGGCAGCTAGGGGGGTGCGTTGGGGGGTTGGAACAGCTGGTTGTTTACATAATAGTTGGCAGACAGGTTGGCGGGAGGGAATTGCATTACGGGGTGATTATTGTTATACGGGAACGCATACACGAACTACATGTTTGGTGATAAGAGGTAAATTGGTGAACCGATAGTACTGATATCGTGGAATGTTTGGTGTCTCAATAACCCTGCAAAGACCAGGAAGGTTCTGTCGTATCTTGACTGACACTCCCCCAAAATTGTAATGTTGCAAGAAACATATGGTCTGGGTTCAATACATGATGGGTTTGCACACAAATGGGGGTGGCAGAGATACTGTACCTCCTATTCGTCACATGCAAGGGGAGTTATTATTTTAGTACAGAAAACACTACTTTTTCAAGACAAAGACATTCAACTACATCCTGAAGGGAGATATATCATTGTTAGAAGTACTTATATGTACTTGAGGACCAATCTAGTACCAAACAGCGTGGATCCACTGCAGCAGCTCAGATGATCCGGCAGATAATGGATCAATTTGGGTTGGTGGATGTAGGGAGGGATGAACACCCAAGAGCATCTGAGTATACATACTATTCGACAGTTCATGACGCAATGTCCCAGAACGACATTTGGCTAATATCAGCGATTTGGACACCCAGACTACGAAGCTGTAAGATATTGCCACACACCTTGTCCAACCACTCGCCTGTAGCAGTGTCCTTGTTACTGAGTAATTTATCAAGACCCCGACCTATGTCGAGGATGTCGCAGACAATTCTACTGGATACTGCACTGGTGACATTCCTGCGAGAGAAAATACAAGTTTTTTTTAAACGAACAAAGGGTCCGTACCACAATACGCAACAGTATGGGAGACGTTCAAAGTATGGTTACATGGTACATTGATTTTGGTCACTACTGGGATGTTGAAAGATACTAGATGGAATCTAGGGGAGGTGGAACGGAAACTACATAGACTTGAGAATGAATACAGAACATCCAACGACAAGGCTTTCCTAGGGTTATTAAGGGGAATTTATTAAAGTTCCACAAGCAGGAGGTACGTGTTATGGCAAGACCTATCCAGGCAAGCAGACACGGGGAAGAAGACCGACCCGGATGCTTTCTGGCTGGTGTAGTGAGAGGCACGAGAGGGTCACAACTTATCATGGGTATAGAAAGGGCAGAGGCTATTAAGGGGGAATTTATGAAGTACTACGTGGAGTTGTATGCAAATGCAGATATTTGTACAGAGGAGAAAGTGGACTGGTACCTACGAGAAATAGCTCTCCCCAATCTTACAGAAGAGGCTTGCGAAGCACTCGATGGACCAGTAACTGTGTAAGAATTGGCGAGGCTATTACCTCGCTGGTCTAGAGCAAAGCTCTGGACCCTGACAGCCTGGGGATAGAACTTTATAAAACATATAGTGGAATCCTGGCTCCACTAATGCTTAAGGTCTGGGAGGAATTGTGTGTCTGCTGATGACGCCCGCCCTCACTGTCGGAGGCAGTTATAAGGGTATTGTTGAAACTGGGCAGACCCCCAGGGGATGTAGCCTCTTATTGCCCACTGTCACTGAATAATGAAGATGAAAAAGTGTTAGCCAAAGTGTTCGCGAATAGGCTCCTTCTGTACATGTCTTATCTTGTGCACCAGATCAATCAGGCTTCATACCTAGTATATCCACGGCCTTAAATGTATGATGCCTCTTTGGTATTATCTCACAAATTAATGCTTAGGCCACTGCGTGGCAGCCTCATTGGGCGCTGAGAAAGCTTTTGATTCTGTATCATGGCATGTTTTGTTTGGTGTACTTAAATATTTTGGGTTTGGAAACCATTTTATTGGGCATGTGAAGCTATTGCACACTAATCCAACTGCTAGGATTTCAACCAATGGGGTTACATTTCAGCCATTTGCATTAGCTAGAGGCACAAAACAGGGCTACTCCTTCTCCGCTCTCCTGTTCGCGCTCACAATAGTATGGCATGCACATAGGGGAATACATATAGTGGGACCTTCACAGATGCTCTCCTTGTATGTAGATGACACTTTACTATATTTGCAGAACCCTGAGAAAAACACTAAGCCGGTAATGGAGGAGGTCACTGGATTTACAAATCATTCTGGGTATAAAATGAATGCTGCAAAATCCAAGTTTTTTCCACTCACTGTGGATACTGTCAAACCAGATGATCTCATGGGATTTCGATGGGCCCCGTCCAGTTTTAAATACTTGGGGGTTATGGTATCCGAACGCAGCGTTCGCTATATGAAGAGAATCACGCAACATACCTTAATACATTGGCAATTACATTTAATGTTTTTTCCATGTTCCCCATGTCATTATATGGCAGGGTATCCCTACTGAAAATGGTACTGGTACCGAAGCTGCTGTATTTTTACAATACTATTCCAATATGGCCGGGGTGCAAGTTTTTAGAAAAGCTCTGGTCGATGGCAGTGCAATTTGGATTGGTGGGCGGTGTGCCCTGTATGAGCTGGGAAGGACTGACTCAACCTTATGAATCGGGGGTGAGCTTGCTGCTCCAGATTTTGAGTTGTATTATCTTGTGGCACAGGAACAATACGCAGGACTTTGGTATAGACCAGACCTCAGCCCATTACATCAAGCGTTAGAATGCTATGGGGCAACTCCAACTGACCTTAAAATGGTAATTCTGGATGACCGCTACACAGATTAATGCACATGCGATCCAGTGTGCACAACAGTGAACGCATAGACCAGAATATTTAGACATCTGGGCGTAACCACCCCTTATAGTAATAAGATCCCTTTGTGGAACTGTCTGGGGCTTCCTATGACAATCAATCCCAATATACAGAAATCCTGGGGTCCGGAAAGAGTAATGAAGCTGGGAGATCTGTTCCCAGAAGGTAGATTCGTAACAAAGGAAGAATTCTGGGTAAAATTGGGATACAGCCCCGTTACATTACTACAATATTTCCGGATAAGTGCAGCCACACGCTGGCCATGGCCTTCATTCCCCCAGAAGCCGGCAACCTGTGTATGCATAGAAGCCATAGTATTGGGTGATGAACAGAGGAGGCAAATATCAAGACTATACAGGATAGTGCAGACTGGCCAGCCGCAGCGAAACACGGCAAGGGCAAAATGGGAGAGAGACCTAGATGTGAGCATTGACGAGACTAAATGGCAGAGGTACTACCTTTTATCGAAGGATGTCTTGCTCAGTGCACGGCTACTCCTCCCCCTTAAATATTTACTGGGCGACATAGGAAAAGTTACTACAAACATATTCAGATTGTTCAATACGGGCTGTGTCATAGCAAAGAAATGTACTCTGTTAAAATGGAAATCTAAAATGGCACCATCATGTCGGGAATGGCTCAGAGAGCTGACTTATGTAAATGATAGGGAGGAGGGACATGTCACAACAATAACTATAATGAGTAGACCAAAAGACATATGGGGCCCGTTTCGGGAATGTATGAATGTGTAACCCTGAAATTGGATTTGAACGTGTATTGTTAACCCGTAGAAAAGTTCTTTGTTGAATTAATGGAAATGATGCTGAACGTCATATACAACCTTTCTGCTTGTTACTTAAATAAAGTTTTTTAAATAAAATCTGCTATCTTCCTTTCAATACTGCTAAACAGCTAATCTCCTTCTGAGACATTTCTAGATCTGACTACTGTGCCAGTCTCCTTTATGGTCGCTTCAGCACCAAGATACCTCTGGGTGATAGTTGCACTATATCAAACGCTTATAAAAATAACTTAAGATATGGCCTTCTCAACTATGCGGTCAGCACCCTTCAACCTTTCACGCTTTACTTCTACCTCCTCTGTCATCGCAAGATTGGCTGGCTACCTATGAAACAAAGGGCTAGTATAAACTTCTCATCTTCAAAACTATCCATTGGCTCGCCCCACTCTACCTATTCATCTGACTCCCTACTCTCCTCCTCACTCGTTGCAATCCTCCTAGGCTCAACTCCTTGCTACCACTTGAGCCCGCTGTGCTCCCTTTCGTTTCCACTCTCTCCTCGCTCCCCTAATGGAATGCTCTTCCTATCCCTCTCTGTACTACTCCAACTCTACCACTATTTAAATCCAACCTCAAGTCCCTCCTTCTTTCCGAAGAACCTGTTTCCAATCACTCTACGTCACTGCATCAGCCTATATTCCTCTCTTCCTACCCGTCACAGATAGCCCTACTGCACCTTTCCATGAACCACCCACCCTTAATGCAGCACTTCCTCCAACATTCCGTTGCTATGTCACTCTGTCCTGTCCCCATCTCTGGTGTATGTTTCCACTTTCCCCTGCTGCTCTTCAAGTCACATTCTCTCACCTCAATGTAGAGTACCCATGACCTTTCCGTCCTATTATCAATAGTACATTTTGGCAGTGTTTGTGTGGCAACAATGTATTGCTGCTTTCTCTGTGATTTTTATGAATAAATAAATTAAACACTTTTTTTATGAATAAATATTCCAGTGCTGTCTGCAACCGTTACTGACTGCAACAATTCTGGCAGGTGTGAAAGTTCCTGCGGAAAATACTGCAGGGGTGTGTTGCTATGTTTGTAAAAGGGACGAAGCTGATGTCGGAACTGTCAGGACTCTGGGCTAGCTAGCCTTTTGGTTGTAGTCCCTGAGCTTCTATCTGGGGCTACAACCAAAAGATCAGAGTCTATATATAGCTCCTTCAGCCCCCCCCCTACCCCCACCAGCAACGCCTCTGGCTGGGTCTCAGCAATGAGTTGCCTCTGTCAGTTTTCTTCAACTCAGCCGAGCTATGTGTCTTGATTCGATAATCTATGATAGATGGGTGTGGGAGGAGAAAACAAGGTGGCTACCATTGCTTACAATGTGCAAAAAGCGTTACTTGTTCCTGAGCGCGATGTGCGTTTGCATGCATTATCTGCTCACTACTTTCGCGCGCACTCAAAGGAGGAAGTTTGCAAATTGCACCTGGCAGCGTTCGTCCCTTTCTCTGTGCGACGTCAATGTGTTCCAATGGAAATAAGGATGCATATATACCCTAAAGGCAGTGAAAGGGTGTGGGTCATGATGGAAAGAAACTAAAAAGATCAATCTTCCTTCTGCCTCCGAATTGGGCGCGTATTTCCAAGGTAGTGGTGGTCGATATTTATGGGCGTTGTGAGGGTCCCGCGCTCTTGTTTACGCGTTCTGTTGAATTTATGTATGTATCTTTCCCCCTCCACCCCCTGCCTGGCGCTCTCAGATATCACACTCTTTCCACTTATTCTCTGGAGAAAGTCTTTTGTTTCCAATTGCCTTCTCTGCCTGGGGGCCCAACTGTAAATGAGATGTTACTTGTGCACTGAGCTAAGTAAACACTTTGTAAATGAATAAAATGAGCAAGTTAATACGGAAAGCGTGGTGTTTTTTTTTTCTTCCCGCCAACTAGTTCTCACAGACGCGGGCGTTTTGGTTTTCAGGACGACATAATACGCTTTGATAAGGAGGGCGCGCTAAAAGGAGGCGATGCAGTAAAGTTATAAAAAGCTGTTGTACGCCAATGGTGGAGGCAGGCAGGGGGCCGAGGGTGGAGGGGGGCGTTGTTCCTTCCAATAATGGAATCATTCCTGGGATGTTCAAGCGAGTGGCTGAAAAAAAGAGTGAACACGCACATTGTAGTGGAGATACGGAACTCGCGGGTTTTGCAGGGCTGATAGCATAATTCAAGTGTCATATTTCAGGCGGCTTTTATTTTCCCTCCAATGATCTGCTTGACTCCTCGGAGTAATTTCCATAGATGATGTTTTGCAGTCATCATTTCCACCTACCGCTTTCATAGAAAAACGGATTTGAGACTCAGCGCTTAAAACCGGATTTGCAAAATTAGCGTTTCCCCAGAATGCACAATGCTTCCGTGATTTGAGCTGCTGGAAGGGTAGGCAGAGAGGGGCTTCTCGGAACTGATCCCCCTTTTCTTCTGCTGGGAGAGCTGCGTCCTACCTGCAAGCTCCTTGGTGATGGCATGAGGGACAATGGAGGGGGTCGCATATCAAACCAGCACGACCGGAGTGGAGTTTAGTTTTTATATTTATTTTTATTTTTAAGGTAAAATAACAGGAAAAGCATTCAAAAGGAAAATAACTGGATAATAACCCCTCCCCCGCACAACAACCAAACCACACCCTACCATGACCCCGTCTATACAACTAGATGTGGTCCGACATAGAGAGATGCCCCAGCAAACAAGCCACCAAGCTTCCATGATTCTCGGAGCACACTCTTGAGCTCCTCCTGCATCCAACATTACATTGCATACTAACTTCTCGCTCTCTAAATCTGCCGTGCAAACACAATCCCAATCACAACAGCGCTTTAGAACATATGCTCCTGCTACACTTGGCAGAATTATAGTCCGCCTAATAGGACAGATTTCCCCAGGCTGTCACAAAAAAAGTTCTTCCCCTGCTGCAACTTTTCTATTCTGATGATAGGTTAGACTGGTACCTTAGTAGGTCCCCCCACGAGCTTAATTGGAAAAAACAATGTTATGAGACAATTTCCATAGTGTGTGGGCTGCATATGTAATTGCTGTGTACTGTACAATAGGTAGACCAGATGGATACGGATCGAAAGAATCATTTCTCATACCACATATCGATGCCACGATGATATCATAGTGTCAATGGCTGGTTTACCATGCGCAAATCAATTCCATGTTAAGGTTCATCTTCCTAGGTACATTATGTGGTTCACAGGGAAACATTGTTAGGTGTTCCACACTTCTACCCCTTATTTCTATATTCATTACATGTTATGTTGACAGTAAATCAGGTCCATATAAATAGTGCTATTGGCCCAAACACTCAGCGTGGTAATAGTGAGACATATACTTTGCTTGAAACATGTCAGGATATCAGAATGTCATCATGAGTCAGTGTCTCATTCACAGATAACAATTCAGGTTCCCTTCTAAGTTCATCCCTCGAGGATACATTGTGTCAAGCTTTTCAATCCAATAAATTTCTCTCTGTTGTAACAATCTAGTTAAATTATCCCCTCTCCTGGGCAGGGTGACATGTTCCAAGATTATAAACTGGATTTGCGCAATTGTGTGTTTGCGTGAGTTAAAGTGTTGTGAAACCAGTGATTTTACTGGTGGTAGGCGAATATTTGACTTGTGCTCACACCGTCTTACTTTTGCTTTCCTAGCAGTGAGACCCACACAATATATCCCACAAGGGCATTTAATTCCATAAATCACGTTCTTCGTGTGACAGGTAGATGTATGCATTAGTGAGATCCAATGTCCTTTATGTGGATGATTAATGTAGTTTCCTTTAATCACATTGTGACAACAATTGCAATTATTACAAGGGATAGTTCTGCTTAAGGTTTTCTTCTGCATATTTTTGTGACTGAAATCAGATTTGATAAGATGGTCATGAAGTGACCTGCTCTTGCAGTAAGCGAAAACAGTGGTGGATTTGGGAATAGTTTTGCTAATGTCGGGTCTAATGACAGCATTCTCTAATTCTTCCTGAGAATCCTCCTTATCCGATTACTCTGTTGGGAGCAGTTAGTGAAATATACCAAACCACTATTCGTGGCTTTAACTGTAGGGTTTAAGGCTTCTTTCCCATCCTCTTAACTTCCCCTGGTTTATTTCTTTCCCTCTGAATACCCCTGGCGGGGTACAGTATGCCACTCCAGGGACCAGTCTAGGCACTCTGATACTACTGCAGACTCCTGGTACATAGGCACTGGAAAAATATGGGTTTTGCTTAGAATAGAGGGAGGATATGTTGGTGTAGTGTTGGTGCACTTAGTTTAAACCTTTTCTTGGTGATATTGTCACACTTTTTGCTATGACGCCAATCCATAGTGACCCTTTGATTACATCTATTACGATTTTGATTATTAACATCTACAGCCCTCCTGGGGGGGCTGCTGTAACGGGTATTGTCAACATAATACAAAGGATTCTATCTAAATGGTTTGAATTCTGTCCGGAGGGTAACCTTGTAATTGCCGGTGATCTAAATGCCTCACAATGGATCTCAGTTAGTTCTTTGTCTCCTGACAACATTAATGATGGCACATGGTGGGATAATAAACTTTGTCATCCTCAGGAGATTCAGCTTGGGCTAAACCTGTCAATCTTTATGATTTGGTATGCCTCAATAATAAACGTAGCAATACAGAAACAACACTCCGCACTTGTACTAACAGGAACAGTATATCCTGCCTTGATTATATCTTTATGGACAAGAATATTTGGGATCAATGTGGTATATTATATGCCGCATTCACTACGCTCATCGACCATGCAACATTACTTTGGTCTTACAAGCTTTTAGCCCCACAACATGTAAATCACATCAACCTTCAAGTTACATCTAGTGTTCAGGGCAGTAGCATTGTATGGAGTGTGAAGAACGTCTCTAATATTTGCAGTTTTGCCAGTTCTAACCAAGTTGCCATTATGGGGTGGCTTAAGGGGAATTATTTGGATCTCCCTTGTTTAATGACACACTTTGGAAAGTTTCTGCATCTGGACAATGGGCCTCCGTAGATTCACCTAAACATGCCAGCTTTTTTGATATTGCTATACATCATGCTAAGCACACTTATTGCAAGAAATGTACCATTATCAGGAACGATCCTAAGTACATATGGTGTGAGAAAAAGAAATTGCTTACTCGGGCCTCCACTTATCATAAGAACAGGCTTAGAAATAATTAATTCTCTTCTTCTAATGCAGCGTGGAAATTCCTTTTTGGCCTTTTGAAAAGTAACGACAAAATGAAGTTATGGGCTATGGCCAGACATTTTGTTAATGGTCAGACTAAGCTGGAACTAAATCCGATTAGCGTATCCGAATGGTCTGCCTCAATTAGGGACTCTGCTTGTCCACACATCAAGGCCATTCCCTATTCAGCAAGGACGTATTTCCTCTCTCGGTTTGGGAGGGATGATATTATCTTGATGAACAAAGCTCTAAATAGCTCCCTTGCTCAAGGCACTGACTTATTAGACAATGTTGTATTTAATAACCCTCCCCCCCTTTGGGCCTATGTTCTTGAGCAATTATATTAAAAAAAATCATATTTTCTGGTATAAACCTTGTGAGCTGGCAGAAGCCAATATTGATACCTGTTTTTAAAAAGGGGCGCTGTGTAAATCCTTTAGATTACAGACTTCTGGCAATGATAGATATCAGTCAAAAGATATTTGCAACTGTACGACTAAAGGATTACTGTCCTCATTCCGGACAGGTTTTCGTAAAGTCCATAACACTTTACACAACTTCAGTGCCTAACATTTTATTATTTCCGCCTGCAGTGGCAAAGCTAGTGGTACACTCGGCTTATGTTTTGTTGATTTTAGTAAGGCGTTTGACTCTGTCTCTCACCCTCTGCTACGGGCCAAATTGGAAAACTGGGGGATTGATCTGTCTTTGCTTCAATTACTTGTTGCACTATATTCCGTCCGCACCAACCAGGCAGCAGAGATTACGTGCAAAATATCTATAAATCTTGGCGTGAAACCGGGCTGCGTCTTAGCTCCCCCCGCTCTATATTCTACATGTTTCAGACATGGGTTGTGCGATTGAGTCAGCTTGCAACATACCCCCTTGCACCGCAACTTCTCTGGTGCTTTGGATTAGGTATGTGGATGATATAATTCTACTAGACCAAAAACGGATTGATCTGCAACATTTGCTTGATTCTTTAGCCTCTTATGCATATTTTTCTAGGTCTATATTAAAAAAAAAAACCTTTTGACCATTAGCGTTAAATCTATGCAAACTAGCTTTCAATGGTTTCTTAAGGGGTCTGCACTAGAAATTGTGGATTGATGTATTCATTTGGGAACAAGACTTTTATGGTGATTTTATCCAAACTAAAGTATTACAAAAATGACTGCTACTTAAGCGTTTTATTTGTAAAAAAAAAAAAAAGGCAGCCACAAAGTAGATGGCCTTGGCTTGATTCATCTCAAAAGTATAATACCCCGCATCCTTTATGGATTAGCTGTCTTCTCACAACCTATGAGGACCTGGGTGGATACATTCAAGGGTAAGCTGCTGTGCTCATTTCTGGGCTTCCCTGGTTGTGGCACTCCATTGTGAGCTCGGAGTTCCCTCAATTTGATCTCTTTAGCTCATCTAGCGCTGTAACCTCTTCATCACTATCAACATATCCTCCCTTTCCTCTAATAAACTAATGAGTTATCTGGCTCACCAGCTCTCGCAGGGACACACAAATAATTTCCTACTGCAATTACGCCGCACTGCATTGGAGCATTTAGCCCATGTTGACATTGCTCTTGATGATTTGGTGCAGGTGCCTAATGCGCGAGTTATGCTAAAAAATAAAACTAGAATTTACGATTTTATTATCTCTAATATTGACATTTTAGGTAAAAATAAACTATATGCAGTGTATTGCACCCAAGGATTCCGGTGCAATCTACTTTGCCCATATCTAACTAAATGATGATCTCTACGTTTACATAGATTCATTGTTTATCTGCGATTCAACATCTTACTCATGCGTGAGCATACTGGCCATTGGATTAACTTAGTTAGAAAAGAGAGGCTTAGTTGAATATGCGACTTGACCATAGAAACAGCACAACATCTGCTGACACAGTGCCCTAATTTGAAGCCTTGCTATCGAAAGAGTTATTCATGATTTATCACCAAGGTGTATTCTATTGAAACTGACCAGTTCTGGTGTTCAATTTATGGGTCAGAGTCTATAGTTATCACTGCAGCTGCATACCACGTGTGGCAGGAAGCCCTCCACCAGTAGCACTACTTGAGGATATTCATGGGCACTGATGACTAAATTAATTTTTCCTCTTTTAATATTACTATAGCATTCGGTTCATGTCAACTTGATGTGTAATTACATGTATTTTTATTGTGTAATTTTAACTTTGTTCTTTTGTATTAGCAATTTTAAACAATTCATTATTTGTATGATCATTTTATAATCAATAATTTATATTGATAATTAATGTACCTCGTTTTTTTGGTGAAGCAATGGATATGGCTGCCTAAATCAGAGCTAAAAAGGGTGTCTGGGGATGCTGGAACTGGGATGGAAGATGTAGCGGAAGGCTTGCCTGGCTATGGAGAACCTGCCGCCGTGTTCTGCGCAAGTGTCACTAGTGGCATTGACCGGAGGGGATGAGCGACTGAGGAAGACGATTCATAGGCATTAGGAATCTGTGGGTATCGCAACAATGGGAGACATAGGGCAAGATGGGAAGATAATGGAATTTAATGCACTGGTAGAGGAAAGGGTCTACACTTAGGGCAGTATATAACATACACCAGATTGGTGTGGCAGGCGAGAGAAACATGGTCTCAAATTGTGCTGGAAGACCAACCTGATATGGCCATAGAAACAATTCATGATATCGCAGAGGGGGGGCATGAGGTTTCCTAAATTTATGAACTGTTGATGTCCAGAGTGGGGAAGGAAGTGACCCAGGTAACACGGGACTGGGAACAGGAAGTAGGGGAACTCATGAATGATGGGCAGTGGGAGAGGGCTTAGAGATACCATAAAAAAGTGTCCAGGAACGCAAGGCTGCAACAAATCCAGCTATACGTAAACCACAGAGCGTACATGACCCCCCAGAGATTGCTCGATTCAAAAGTGCAGAAATACAAACATGTCCCAAATGTGAGGAAGTGAACGCAGGATTGATACATATGTTCTGGGCATGCCTGGAAATTAGAAGATTCTGGGGAGAAGTAGCCCACCGATTGACAGAGAAAGGGATCACGCTAGACGTGGAATCTGTGTGTGCATGTATAGTGGGGGGTTTCCCTAGACCACGGAAATTAAAAAACGTGAGCAAACTTAAGGACCTGGCCTATATACTTGCCAAACGCAGAATTGCCATGGGTTCCAAGGCATGTAACAGAGCAAGGGTAGAGGTTTGGTGGAATGATCTCATGAAATTGGCTGAAGCGGAAACTGTGGTATGGAATGAAGCGGCCAACAGGGGAGGGGAGGAAAACAACAGATACGCTGATGGCCTGGAGGCACTTAGTGGCCACACTGTCTGGGTCCACCCAGGCATACCCAAGCGAACATGACACCTCCGGGAATACGGAGGAGGAAGTATCCCTTGAGGATAGAACGGCAATAGGAGAAGTGGAGAAGGCTCGAGTTAGGGGTGAGGGTAACAGGTCAGCGGTGGTTAGCTTTTAATATGATACAGGATGTTTAAAGGTGTATGACATGCACTGATAAGTTTGGTTCTTTTTTGTTGTTGATTGAGGGTTGTAAAAATTAATAAAAAATGTTTTAATAAAAAACAAAATGTATATTGATAATTGCTCTTGAAGTTTTGATGAATACACTCAATTGTATTGTTTATTAACTGCAAAAAGATGCTTATAACCAAAAGCACAATAATAAATAACAAAAAGAGTTGGCGCATGCGGATCAGAAAAAATCAGGCTCTTTGTGTGTAGGTAAGCTTCTCTACGTTTTTGGAGGTCTGGTGCCTGTTTAGACCCAGCTTGGTCATATCCTGGTTTGGGCAGTGCTGGAAGTGGAAAAAAGGAACTAGTGGTAGGTACTCTGGCTGCATCCAAAAGGGAGGTATTGGGGTGGGGAGGAGGACAGTTGGGCTTAACCTTTGGTTTGCAATGTTCAATGGATCTTTTTATATTGTGACCAGACTAGACGAAGCTGGAATAATACAATAAAATAAAATAATGCACTAGATTCGGCCCTGACAGAAATATAAAAACATTATATTCATAAATAGAAATGTTTGATATAAATGAGCATGTAAGTTACACAAGATACTATTTGACGCACATCTTTTTAGAACATGTTTATTGTTGTTATCTGTGAATCATCATTTTCACTAAAACACACAATTACAAATAGTGGTTAAAGATATTTTGATTGGAAATAAAATACTAACTGTGTAGGGCTGTATACATTGTCAGTAGGTAAAAATATAATTTTCTTACATGACTAGATCAGGAAGTTAATCCATCTATGACAGAGGACCGTTTAATGTTAATTTTTAATTACTGCATCTTTTCTCTTAATGAATACTTTTATTTGTAAGTAACAGTAATTGAGCAAACATAATTCAGCAAGCCAATACCTGTACCTTAAACTCAATACCCTTTGGAGTTGCCAGTAATCATCAGGCTGCAGTCACTTCATTTGAATCAAAACATCAGCAAAGACAACAGATTTGGCTTTTGTGTAAGCATTGGGTATGCATTTGTCAGGCACTATCATTATGGTACTACCCAGCCATAAGATGAAACTACCTGGAACATAGTGTGATTATCTAGGCATATGAGTGTCTGCCATGTGCCTATCGAATACCTATACACAAGCCAAAACTGTTAACTTTGTCAATGTTTGTTTAGGTAGAACCTCAGTGCAATGAACATATATAAATCAAGTGGTTGAAGGCACACTTTTTTAGACATCTTTATTAAAACTGTAGCACTTTTGCAGCTGCATTTAAGCCATCAACTCTTAACTCTCAGCAGACTACTTAGAAATAACACTGATATGCCAACGTTTGATATTACTTCATGAAAAAGCTAGCTCAAAGATATCCCAGGAGGCTGTGTTCTGGGTGCAAGGGATGAGCCGGTATTGGGTGGGAATGACCATGAGGACGAAAATGGGCGTGTGCAGTCAATGGGTTGGTAGATAACTAAACCTCACCCTCAAATTGTGTGTCACTCCTCACATGTCCTCTCCTTCCTAGTTTTACTCGAGTGCAATACTTTTGGCTTATAAGCAGCACCTAATAGCCAAAACTAAAAATGGACAGAAGTAAAACTATAGTGCAAGCAAAGCTCTGTGGTTAGGTGTCCCCCTGGTCTTCGCCTCTCTGTTCCTTGGCTGCTCTTGTGAGTCCCTCCCCTCTGGTGCTTGGCTGCATTGGGAGCTGTTCCTATGGTCCATCCCTTGACTGGTCCCTGACTCCTGGGTGAGTTGGTGTCCAAAACAAACTGAATTAAAAGGCTTCCATTTTCTGTGTGCTGTATGTGTTTAATGTGCACTTTGAAAGCCTCAAATTCCCCTCTTGCATGGTACGTCAATGTAATCGAGGTTGCCATTGATTTGAGAAAGATATGATAAGAATAGCTGCTTCAAAATTACTCTACCTCTCACCCTAATTGAAAATACTCTGCTGCACACAACCTGTGCACCGAAATAACACAAGTTACAAAATGCAACATGCATTTTAACTGTTGCTGCATCTTCGGATCTGCACACATCAACATTGTAACAAAGCAATGTTGCCCTGGTCCCCTTCTACTGCATTAGCCTCCTACCCCAGACCCTGCAGATATGAAGCTCTTATAAAGTGAGAACATGGAAGATGCAATAAAATAGCATAACAGGACGTAAAGAGTTTCACCCATTCTCCTGTGGGGTAGTACTCTGCATGGCACAAACAACGTCTGTGACTGGCAGCAATGGGTAGGAAAATGGATGTTGACGTTGCCACAGTTAGTGTACCAAATATTCAAGTGTTGTGGACTGACTGGTTGCTGAGACTACATATTTGCCTGTCAAATCAAGATATAGCACGGAGGGAGGGCCAGTGCACCAATAGTGACATTCTAGGTGACAATTTTGGGGGCCACTAACAGAGGAGCATGAGTGTACACTATTTTCTTCCTACTCATTAAATCTGTCCCATTGCAAGCATGTCATTTTTTCAAATAGTGTGATTAACTTCACGTTATTGGAAATAAGGACTCCACTGTTTGCATTATAAGTCAGAGTGGGATTAAATAATTGAGTGGGATCAGACACTTTGGCTAAACAGTGAAGCAGGGATTTTGACCAACTCTGAAAATTTGACCAAGTACCTTTCAAGCTCTACTTGGAACAAATACTTAATTTTGGATTTTGGATTTTGGATTTCAAGGCCTACTTTAATACAGTTTATTTACAAAATACACAAAGTGCATAGTAATGCAACATGACAACATGTATATCATTATACCACCATTTTAAGACAAAAGAATATCACGGTATCTTTAATTTTCACATCCTGAAAGGTATACTATAAATTCCATCCTTTTTACCCCGCTGTGCTTTCAGTGATTTAAGGCACACAATAAACAAAGTTGTGTAATATACTCTGATAGCTATGGAGATTCTTTGTTACAAACCTCCAGCTAGTTGTTGTTCATGATGTTGAAAACAATTCATTAATGACATAAAGCAACTTTATTTTTTTGCATGTCATGTTAGTAGACCTCATGAATATAAACAAATCTTTAAAAGGATGTTTTTGTTGGTCATTTTAGCTTTCATAGAATTATAAGGTAACTGGTGCTTTGCGGGGTCTTTCAGTTGGACATGTGCCATCATGCATATGAAAACCTCTGCTGCTGATAAAAGAAATGTGTTTGCAGGTTGTTAAGGTGCTTTGGCTGAAGAGCCACGCATGGATCGTGTGTGTGTGTGCGTGCGTGCGTGCGTGCGTGCGTGCGTGCGTGTGTGTGTGTGTGTGTGTGTGTGTGTGTCCGTGTGTGTGTCCGTGACTTGGGAAATTGGCAGTGCTTGAATGTCCGGTCTGATCTGGTTCTTTATTTGGCTCAAGAGAAACAAAAAGCATCCAGGATACTTTTCTTGAGCCTTTGAACTAAAGGTGCGCTCTGTAAAGAGCAAACAAACTAGTGGTGCGGCATACAATGATGTATATTACACTTCCATCTCTAGTTTGGGTATGTGTGACAAAATGGCCATTGCCCTGCAGGAGTCAGGGACGAGCAGTGGTTTCTATAATCTTACTCAGCCCCACACTACTACTAAAACAGCAGTGATCTCAGTCTTAAAGGTGAAACAGTCACAGCATGACCAGTATACCACCTTTGCCTCTTTAGGGTAGCATGGGCCGATGGCAGGCTCTATACTCTTCAATAGGGTGTGAGCCAGCATTGAAACATCCAAAACAACAATTGTATGGTAAGTACCAAAAGAAGAGAAATGCCCAATGAAGGCTATATCAAAATATGACTTTCATTAAACAAAACTATTAAAAACATTCACAACCTAACCCTGAAATAAGATGTACAGGGAATGCAGACTTTGGGAGGAAAGGGCAATCTGGGTATTGAAGCACAGGCGTGTGTAGGTCAATAGTGCGATAGAAAAGTCAAACAAGTTGAAGAATATGTCTTTAAGGTGTAACGTGGTGTCCCTTTTATCCCTAAAACCCTTAGAACAAGGCCACAGTGACAGAAATACTTATATGTACCTTGTTATCTTCTTTCAGGGCCTCAGCATTGTCGAGCCAGGCATCTGTGCACTTTTCTGTGCTTCGAGGCGGGTCCAAGTTGACGATTTGGTTCAGCGGGTTTAAACATAGTGATGTAGTTCGAGAAGCAGCAATGACTTGTGGCTCAAAGAAGTTGGCGGCAGGCAGGCAATGTCGCAATGCCATAGCTCGAAGGCTCAACAGTGTCTCAATGCAGGACAGTAGAGGTTTGGCTTCAGCAGTGAGTTGGCTCAACTGGTCCAAAACAACGCATATGGTTCAACAAGCAGCAATGCAGTGTGTCTTGAAGTACCCTGGAACAGGCAGAGATATACATGTTGGCATAGCATGAAGGCACCTAAAGCGGTTGGAAACTGAGAGAGTGTCAAAGGCATTGCATTGGGGTCTTTTCAGTGGCTTGTAGTTGCTTGAAGCAGCACACAATTGCAGAGAGAGTGAAAGGCAGCTTATTTTGGGCCTGGCCTTGGGTGCTGTCGGACCCTTCACCTGGGTTCCTGAGGTAAGGAGAGTCCTACTTCTGCTCTTCTAAGCCAGGACGGGGCGAGGGACACTTGAAGGGCTTGCCACTTCAACAGAACATATCCTTGGTACGCCTGTCCAGCGGCAGGCAAGCATTCTCAGAACAGGTCACTTCAAATGTTCCTCTGAGGGGGTTAGGATGAGGGTCTGCACCTTACTTGAAAACCCTTGTGTTTTCCCAATAGATAGGTACTTGAGGCACCCTTCACCCCAACAAGGCTCCAGTAAAATCTTCCGCAAGATGTTTCTAGGATGATTACTCAATATGATTGGTGATGCTCCAAGAGGAGTGCCAAATATGATCAATTAAGGGTAGGGTCTAACACCGATATATAGTCACTTTGCCACTTTGGATTGGTCCATTCCAAAACTTTTTAAATGAGCAAATTCTTGTTTTTACCAAGGGTTGTTCCTTGTGATATCAGCTCCAAGAGGGCACTTGTCTCGATGAAGTTAGATGGGTTCTCAGCAAGGAAGTAGAGTCATGATGAATCCAAGATGTAGAATGCAAAGGTCCTTTAACTCTGAGAAAAGCATCACAGCGTTCCAGCAGAGACCAAAAAGCATCCTGGAGAGGCCTACCACCAGTTGTGGCTAAAATGGCCAGGCCAGATGCAATACAACAATCGCTGGCCTAAGGGCAACCAAGAGGAAATAATAAGTGACATTAGATAGGGTTTTGACAATTTCATATATGTCTTCTTGTGTGCCACTATATCAAACCAGATATAGTTTTGTATTTGTATTTAACCACAGCTCTGCCACCAGACAAATGAGGATATTTTAAGAAGGCACACATTCACATTGCAGTTGCTAGTGTGTCAGTGTACAGGGCCCAGCAACATATCTATGTGTGAACTATACTTTCAGCATAGAGAATTATGAAAGTACAGCCTTTGTAGTGGAGCCCACTTTCTGAGGGCCTCATCACGAGTTGGGCGGTAGCCCTTAAATGCAGAGGTTACGATGTTGCCCGCGCATTTAAGGGTCTGCCCAATCTCGAGTCTGGCGTGTTTACCCCCAGCTTACAGCTGGGCTAAACATACTGAAAAAATGCAAAGTTTTGGTGCCAGCAGTATTACAGCACGGTAATTGAACCGAAAACTCCCAGACCCAATGGGGAATGGAGAATAACAGTTGGATACCCAGTTGGATCCCAGCTGGATACCGCCCAACTGAGAGAAGACACCACCATCAATCTTCATAGCAAAAATCAAAAAAGCTCAGGAGTGGACACTTTTGCAGATGGCATTCTGTCACAGTATGTCTGCTCCCAAGTGTGAGTATGTGTTGAGATGAAAGCAGTTTCATGCATATCCTTTCAAGTTACATGCACAAAACAAAGATGTATACAGGTATGTGTACAGTCAAATAGTTATAGGTCCCTATGCAGATATCAAAGGGAGGACACTTTTAATAGACATTTGAGACATACACAACATGCACATGTACATTGTGCACATGTACAAAAATAATATATGGGTCGCACTTACAAGTATACATTTCTGAAACAATGTAAATAAACATAAATGTGCACACACACACACAAGCACAGGAACACAAACACATGCATACTGTACACAAACATGAGCAAATCATACATACATGTTCTGAAAAAGTGCAATACACTAAAACACACACACACAGAAACACACACACACACATCATATGCGCACAACACTTACATATAAGTACAGTTACATTGTTACATGAAGGTATACAAACCATATATGTGCAACCTGTAAACGGCTTTTACTCTGAGACACACACACACATCCACACCCATAAACACACACAAACACACGCACACGCACACACACACACACACACACACACACACACACACACATACTATATTACAAATCAATTAAATCATGCAGGGCATGCACATTTTCAACATATACTTTAATATAAATTCACAACATAACATAAAAGCCATGCCCAAGTGTTATGCGTTAGCTTAGGTATATGCTGTAGGCCAGAGGGGTGTATTACATACATGTATGAAATGTAAAAAAAGATATGCTTAACTTTATTGTGAATTCCCATACATTTACCAGCCATATAGAATGTGTGAATTTCATATGACGTCTACAAAACACTCATACGCAACTTATACACCATAAACACATGTTATACACACACACCGCATATACACCATATATCACATACACAAATGCATACTGTACACAAACATTTACTAAGTATATATGTACACCTTATAAAAGACCTATATAGTAAGACACACACACAGAAATACATGCCATGCACAACCCACACAGAAAGACACATACAATCATACATGTACAAAACATACATTTAAGTACATTCAAATTGTTATATGAAAGTGTAAAAACCATAAATGTTTTATGCACTGAGACGCACACACACACACACATACAAATATACACACACTACAAAACATATAGGACATGCACATTTTCAACACATACACTACTGTAAGTTCACAGCATAACATCAAAAATAACTAGGCCAACACAAGTGACTGGGGTTGCTGTTGGTACTCTTGTTCAGAGGAGACTTGCCTAGCATTTTGGTGCTGGACTGCCCAAGTGGGTGGGACCAGACTGATATACAAATGGTTATTTCTTCACTGTGAAAGGTACAGTGATCTAAAACATGGTTGTAGACCCTCCTGAGTGGGAACCTTCCCAAAGAACAGAATACTTACCCGTGTTCATTCTCAGTAAAGGGACTCCCTTTTTGTGAATAACATAAACGCCACTCCCAAGTTTTATGCATTTGCTTCTGTATATACTATGTTCCAGAGAGATGTATTGCATACATGTATGAAATGTTAAAAAACAATATTCTTAACTTCTTTGGAAAGTCCTATACATTTACCACGTCAAAACAAACAAATGGGTATAGCCTCTTTTTTGTTATAGGGGGCCCAACTCATGAGGGACTAATTAAATATCATACACACACATTTGAGTATGGGCTACCCCACCCTTCCACACAATATAGTGTGGATAATAACCAACAGCCAGACTGAGGTGAAAATTCCCCTATCGGTTTCATCAGAAAAAAGTCATAAATTGATAAAACAAAATGTATTCACCATTAGTATTGCACAACGAATATTAAAACAACACATAGGGCCTCATTACACGGATGGCGGCAAGGGATTACCGGCACCAGTAAGGGCACCGGTAATCCCTTACCGCCCTACTACGAGGTCCCTTTGCTGGTCCCTACCTTAACGGCTACCAGCCGTTAAGGACGGGACCCGCAAAGGGACCTTGGAGGCAATTATGGTACCACAATTTGCGGTACCGTAATTGCTGCCTTCCCCATTCCCATTGAGCCCTATGGGGGCTCAAATGGGAATGGGGAAGGGCCAATGGTGAATGGGGAATTACCGCCCCGCCAACCTTGGAATGGGGCGGTAATTCCGCCATTCACCATGGCCGGATCAGTAAATTACCAGTGGCAAACGAGGTGCTAATAGCGCGATGGTTACCGCCTTCTGTGTAATGAGGCCCATAGTCACGAATGTTATAGCACATACTCGTGTGATTTGATGCACTATGTTGATCAGAAGTGCACTACAATGGTAGACACTCTTTGTGTTTCCAGCTCAGAGGTCAACTGATGTCAATTCCAGTTTTCATGTGTATTGTTCCCTCTCTGGGCTTTCTTCAGGACACTAGGGCTAAACGCGATGTGGCATGTTTCTTAACTTCCAGGACAATGTGGAAATGCCCCACGCCTAGAATTCCTTCTTTGTGTCTTGGGCTGCTTGATATTACACTGTCATCCAATCAGCGGTTGGACTTTATTTGTTCTCTGATGAGTGCCGGTAGCGTCGTTAGCAGAGTATACAGTTTTCTTTCTGCTGAAAGTTAGGGTCAATTCCTGGCGGAGCATTATCATTCACTCAGAGCCTGCTCCTCTGCTTGTTCAAGTTTGTAACAAAACGTTATTACCCACTGTGGAAGGGTGGCGTCGCCCGTACTCAAATGTGTGTTTATGCTATACATTTACCAGCCATTTATAATGTGTGAATTTCATATGACTTCTTACATGACTTCTTACAAAACACTCATACGCATCTCATACACCATACATCACATACAAAAAGGCACACACATGCACACATACTGTACACAAATGTGTATTAACGATATAGGTACCCCCCTGTAAAATTCCTATATACTAAGACACATGCAGAAACATGCATCACACAAAGAAACACACTCATTCATATGTGTACAAAACATACATGTAAGTACAGTCAAATTGTTACATGCAAGTATATTAACCATATAGGTGCAACCTGTAAAAGTCTTATGCACCGAGACACACACATACACAAACATCCATACACACACGTTACAAAACATATATGACATGGAGATTTTCTCCTTGTACAGTACTATATATATTACATAAAAACCAAGCCCAACATGTATGCATTTACATATATATATATATATATATATATATATATATATATATATATATATATATATGTATATATATATATATATATATATATATATATATACACACACATATATGTATATATATATATATGCCATAGAGGTGTATTGTGCACATTTATGAAATGTAAAAAAGATATAGTTTACCTGATTGCTAATACACACTCTTTTAACAGCCATACAGAACGTTTGAATTTCATATGACCTCATGCAAAACACTCATATGCAACCTATACACCATAAACACATATTATGCACACACAACCTATACACCATACATCACATCCTCACACACACTTGCACCGCATGCTTGTACACCACACTCACCTATTTGCAAGTTTTAACTAGTAAGTACATGCACATCTCATATACAGATGGTAAATGTAATGTACAACATTCACATGTGCACATACTTTATGCAAGACACTTCTTATGCCACCTGCTTTTACACCACGCACCCTAACATGTACTGTTACCTCATAACATAATACACAAATACGCAATATACAGACATGGAACAAATCTTGTACACATGCAAATATAATTATCTATTAAAAACATTTTAAAGAGTTAAGGTTAATCAAAAGTCTACAAACAGTGGTCCTAACAAAGTTAAGGTACAAACACTTAGCATGTACCACTTCAATTACTACATGCCACTACAAATGCAACCACAAAACGATTAACTATAAACACTCACTCCATAACCCTGCACATAACTCTACGTATCATAAAAAATTCAAACACAAAATTCCAACTACAACCACTAACACTGTACCGCTAAAAATCTAACCTTACAATCATTTTAAGCAATAACATAGTTCGAGTCAACGTTAATAGTTAATAGTTTGCAGTTCCATTGGTAGTGGTATGTATTCATTGCAGTGGTACATATTAAGTGTTTGTACCGTAACTTGGTTATTTTCATTGTTTGTAACTTTAAAAAAAGGTTTCTTTTATGGGACGGTAGTCGCCGCCCTATTGGTATGGTGAGTGACTTGATCCAAAAGAAATGCAAATATTCTATTACTAATAACCTTTGACCTGAAGGAGAGATTTGGGTGAAATTATTCAAGCAAAAAGGCTGTCAAGGACCCCCCAAAGTGGATATTTTGGGAACAATTAATTAAAACAGTAATAAGCCTACTCCCTTTTATTTTCCCATAGAGAAAAGTGCTGGTTTTGAACAGCTATAGCATAAAAACCGCTTGGCAGACATGGACCAAATAAGAAACAATTTTGGCACAAAGAATTGACTTTATTTCCTTGACTGGCTTGGGGTAAATCAATCCAGTAGTTTTTAAAATATGCGACAGAGAACGGGGTGCTCCTGCTCCCTAATCCTTTATAGCGGTCTTGGTGCTTTGCAGCAGAGAGGCTGATAGAGGCTAATAACATTTAATTTGCTGGATCAATTGAATGACATTTTCTAAGCAAGGTTTGTTAAGGCCCCCTCCCAAATTGGACATTTTGGGAACAGTTTGATAAAAAAAAGAAAACAATATTCAGAAAACATAAAATCGCAGTTTTCAGCCTACTCCCATTCAATTTCCCATAGAGAGAGAGTGCAATTTGTGAACAGCCGCATCGTGAAAAACACTTGTCAGATTTGGACCAAATAAGAACGAATTCAGGCACAATTCTTTGACTTAATTTCCTTGAATGGTTTGGGGTGAATCTAAAAATTCAACAGAGACATGTGGGTGCCCCCTGTTCCTTAAAGCCTTTATATTTATCACCCATGGTGCTTTGCAGAAGAGAGACTTTTCAAAAATGAAAAGTCACCATTTTGTTTTTGCTCGATGCAAGTGATTCCCGAGATATTACTGAGGAAGTTGCAATGAAAGAACTCAAAAAGCTATGTTGAGGAGGAAAAAGGATGCCATCAAACTTTGGAATTAACTACCCCATGATGTTGCAGAATCTAATAACATTCTCGACATCAGAAAGAGACTCAACATTCTCCAGTTTATGAAGTAACTACTAGGGGAACACTGATTGTTTTGAACAACATCGCTTAGATGGCCTGGCCATAGGCAGTATATAAATAACAATAGTAATCACATCAGGCTAGTGGTCAGGAGTGGGAAAAAAGACACTGTGTGAAGTGGGGGATTTGGGGTGGGTTGGTGAGCCAATTCTGGGTAGAAAATATTTGGTTTATCAGGGGAAGACCATGTGAATCTCACAAGATTACAGTGGCAAAGTCGCAAAATGTGCTCAGAGCAAAATGTGTATCACACACAGCGATGAGCGATGGGGGTAATGGGAGAAGGTTGGGGACGGAAAAAAGCAATTGAGTGGAGTGAGGGGATATGGAAAAAAGAAGAGGGACACACGTTGAATGCCTTTACATTTACCTTATCATCAGGTGAGACTCCAAAAGAGCAGAGACCATTTGATGAATAACAAGATGCTACAATGATACTTTTCACATTTTAAATAGCAATATCTACAACCAGAATTGAGACATTGAAAGTTGCCATATATAATTAGAAACACAAGATATGTTGTATCCTTTCAAAAGGTTTGAGTACCTTCTACACTATTACAACTGACATAAGGTCTAGAACAGCTTGGTTAGAACAGTGTTGAACGTACGGAACATACAACACATATAGAGAACTCTCAGTGCACCTTTGTTTCAAGTTGGCTATGAATCCACCAACTGTACGTATGGTATGCAACAAGTTGGTGCAATCTATTGAGAGGAATTAAAATGTTCATTTATTTGATAAGAGACATAGACAAAGGATGAACTAGAAAACCCTTTTCAACATTATTTGCGATGAGGCCTAATATGAACCATGACAGTAATGTCTAAATATGCATCAAACATAGCCTGACTATCAACCACCCAACTATGTCCCACAGGCTTCAAGGACATAGGGAACACACACAAGGTGCAGGGCTAATATGCTAGAGCTGGTTAGTTTTTTGGTCAAAACAGAACATTTTGTTTTGATGAGTTACTTCACTGTGCAGTTACTACTTTTGACCTCTGTACAGTGTCACTGAACAGATATTCTTTAAAATGCAGAAGACATGTCACAAAATAATCCACCTTTTGATATTTCAAACAGCCAATTGTCATGATGCCTACCTCCAAGGAGCCAGGTCCGACCCAGCAACCCCAGAGGCAGGCATCATTTCCCCCAGGGGAGTGCCAGCGGGCCCAAGCTGGGGCCCTTTGGACTCAGTCCTGGCGCCTTAGGCGCCAGGCTCATGTTGGACCTCTGTCCTGGCGCCTTAGGCGCCAGGCTCATAAAGCTCGACATGTGTTCAAGTGTTTTAATGTGCACTTACCTGATGCAGACCATGCTGCCACATCCAGGCCCTCTTGAGGCCTGAATAGGAACTACTTTACCTGTGGGACTACTTTCCACCCGGGTGTGGTCAGGGAAGGATACATACCTGATCGGAGGAAGGATACACATTTGGAACTTCTTCCAAAGCTATTTAAACCACACCCGATCAGCAACTCACGCTTCGTGTTGTCTGCTCCTCGCAGCTGGACGCTCACCGTGTCAGCTCCTGCCTCTGGACTTCAGCCACGCCTGTCAGCATCCTGGGTCACCTGCAAAGGGAGACAAGAGACCTACCAGCTAATCTGCACCACGGAGACATCACCGACGATCCTGAAAGGGAAGACATCATTTTTAAAAGCATTTCGTTACGATCGCTGCAGCGCTGCATTTCACTCACCTTTCCTGGGTTCCTCCATCTTCAGCAGCGATCATCCGGATACACAGCCACTTCCCAGAGCCTAGAGAAAAAGACAAGAATAAGAGGTGAGAGAAGGAAGGGAATAGGAAAAGCTCAGTTTCCTTCTAAGACTTACCTGTTGGGTCATTCCCATTTCATTTCGGGTCTTGCTGCTTCCAAGCAGGACCCTGGCCCCTATGGGGAAAAAAGACAAAGACATTAGATGAGCGAATGCAAAAACATTACCTGAGCGCTCATCTAGGACTTACCAGATCTTTACTGGAACTGCACGTTTCACTTCGGGTCGGCGCCATATCTCCGGCATTCCGAACGGGGAAAAGACATCAACATCAGCGCTTTGTTGCAAGAAGTCTCCAAAGGAATCTTCATTCATCACCTGAAAAAAGACAATGAACATTATTATTTAAAGCTTGAACTTTTGAACTTGCAACAGAACTTTTACAGCGCCTTACCAGTATAATCAAGCTTATCTGAACTCCCATCCAACCTCAATCCAGTGAAGTAACTGGGTTCAACGCGCCCCTGCGTCAGAAGCAGGATGGAGAGCTCGTCCTTTCAGACCCTAAGGTGAGACTTCACTGGGAATCGTGGAAGGGTATTGTGGAGGGTTGGAAGAGAGTGGGAGGCTTGAGCATAACTCAGTCAGTAGGTAATACTCCCTTTTCACGCACAGGGGAATATTCCTGCGAGCCGGAGAAGCCAGAGTAGAGAGCCCTTCCTGTCCATCTTCAGAGTCCTGCGCTTCACCATTGAAGAAGCATCAGCACTCGAAGCCAGACCTGCGCCTCCGTGGGAATCAGGTGAGCGTTACACCAATCACAAAAGGAATTAATTGCCATTTGCATGTTTGTGCCACTTATTTATTGGTGACCATGCTGATTTGATCCCCCAGTCCAAACCTGGGTGATACTTAAAATAGTGTTTTAAAGGCATGATCCGGTAAAAAATGTTATTGTCCCTATGGGTCGGCCATGTTTTTTTAAGCCTAAGTGGCTCGATTTTAGAAAAATTTCTTATGGCCCTTACCTGAGTTTCATCCATTAAACGCACGCGAAACAGGCACCTTGGCGCTGCCATTTTGTGATAATCCTATCATTTCCCCCATCGCCCTGGCTGACCTACTTTTGTGGCACTAAATCAAATCCCCCGCCCCTGAGCCTGACATTATCAAAACATTCATATTCCCCACCTCTCTGTGTGACGTTACTGTGCTGCGTAGGCAAACGCGCCCAGTCGTCTTCTGGGCGACTCCACACAGAACCCGGAAATCAACAGGCAGGGGGGGAACAAGGGGAGACAGACAACGATACTACTAGGCCAGGTGTCATTCAGATCGCGCAAGAGGAAGGGGAGAGGGGGGCAAAAGTGCTGTACATGGTTAATAGAATACAAGATAAATAATAGGGCCAGCTGGTGGCAAGTGCAAGGTAAGTGCCGGGAGAAGGGGCTGAAGGATACAGAGACAGTCCCGTAGTGCAGGTAGGCAGTGCAGGGAAGAGTGGCTGGGCCAAGGAACGAGATAGTTGAGACCCGTGGACCTGCATGCCCATGTGCCCACTACGAACATGTTTCCCTTTCTTTTCCTAGCTCTTCATTCATTCATTTATTCATTAATTCTTCATTCCGGTATAAAAGCGTCTAAGGATGTACTCACATTATATTTGAAATTTCCATTGTGCCTCTTCATAATGCAGTCTGTAAAACGGACGGTGCTCTTGACAACGATTTTTCGTATACTGAACTAAAATGAAACTCGGTCTAGTTTCTGAATTTTCTGCCTTATCGTCTCTTACGTTATTGCACACCCCCTTCAAATGAAGTTCTTTCGGCATGGTCCCTGTCTCAAGGTCAAAAAACAATACAACCTTATACTTCCAGTGCGACTTGTGGGCCTCTTCTGGCCGCAAGCTGAAAATCAAAGCCGCTGTCCTCCGCATTCTTTATTTGCAACATCCCGTAGTAAAGGCATCTGTGAGAGCTTGAAGTTTCGAATCCATCTATGTAGTGCGCCTCAATGTGAAAATGCGAACTGGCTTCTCTCCCAAATGCCACGGCCCGCTTGGCGCGTTCTAAGGCCCCCAATTTTGTCCCCGTTGTCTGCAAGCTTTGCAGCCCCAAAGAATCATAACTATGGAGACATTTAATTTTTGGATGAAGGTCAGGGAAAGTATAAAGTACCAGAGGAGTTCAGTTAAAAGGGAGATTTATTGTTTATTTGTTTTATTGTTTGCAATACGCAAGCCTCCCCTCCAATAACAGTGCGCAACAGTGCGCAGCATTAACATTTACATGAGATGGGACATGAGAAAAATATATACATGCACATATATGAGGTGAATAGAGAGAGAATTCAAAGATGACACCCAGCAATTTCGCCACCCATGATGGTGAAGGTAGGGGTTAGGGTTCCAGGTACACTGTACAATAACATTTATTTACAAAAAGACAATCGTATTGCAATTATAGACATATAGACATGGTCAGCAATATTCAGACAATGGTCAGCTTGTTCGCCACCCATGATGGTGAAGGTATGGGTTAGGGTTCCAGGTACGCTGTACAGTAACATTTATTTACAAAAAGACAATCGTGTTGCAATTATTTAAACCGGGATTTGTACCTCACAACCAGCTCCCCTTTGGGTGGACATGGCACAGTTGCAATGTTCGGTGGCAACGCATCACTGCTCTGCACAGAAACGTCCAAAATTCCATATCTGTGCTTCTCTAACACAGCAACAATAAGGCTTTCACAAAGTCGAACTGCATTTCATCATAGACTGGTTGGATCACCCATTGCTTCGTTCGTTTTGAAAAGCGCTTATTGTAGCGAGGCATCCTTACTTTACCCGTAGTCCTAGATTGTTCACGTCCGACATTGCTGTTATGGGCCAAGACCGCTAGTAGAGTGCGATGTTTCATGCCCCGATAGCTAAAATGCAAGCGCTTTGGTCTGTACTTGAGGCACATATCGTGGAACACCTCCAAACCTCCTGTGTGACAGAATTCTGTCAGTCCTCTCAAATCTTTTGATAGAGTTTTGTCGAAAACAATCTTCTCAATGGCTTTGTGTGCGGTGAAGATGGAATCAACCACTTCTTCTTCCTTGCCTCCTCTGGGGACAATGGCCCATGTTCACATTGGTTGAAATGTTGGTTTTCTGACCAGCGGTGAACGTTGGTACAGTGGTGCATCAGTGACCGCCATTTTTCAAGTAGTATTTCCACTGACCCTTCACAAATTTTTGAGCTCCACCAAAGATGCTTTGTGATAGACTGGGACCAATGCAAAATACTTTCAAAACCTTTCTTTTTTCCTGCAGCCGAGATTTTCTTACTGATTGATTTAGCAAGATGCCATATATCAAATTGATGATTAATATTTGGGAACTGCTCTCTCATTGTCTTGGCAATTGAAACCTGTCTGTCCGTGGCTATGAGTTCGATGTCCATTCCCCTTGATTGTAGATCTTGCACTGATTTTATAAATCCTAGTTTCTCCATGGCCACTGAGGATGTACATTGTGACACCTGCACGACCAACGAACTCACAATTTTCTTACTATCCATGTCCTGAAAGTGGTAGGTGCAGTACTTGGCAGAAAATCCAGGGCTGTCGCACTGTCCATCGCCGGCTAGCCGAATCGTTTCCCTTCGAATGTACTTGCTAGAGACAATTGTTCAATTTCCCAAGCATCACTAATGGCCGGAAACAGATAATCATGTTGGTATTTGTAGTACTGCATTTTAGAAATGAAATGGAGTCCCACAAACTGAAAGAAAGCCTCTAACTTTCTAAAACTGGAGCCACTAAAAAGTGATGCAGCTGTAGCAGTAGTAGATTGCCTGCTGGCATTTTCCCCAGCATCGGTTGTGCAGACCATGAGAGCATATGATTTAATCTACAGGAGGCCTATATTTTGACGTTACTGCCTTTTATTTGACGAGTCACATTATTCAATGGCTTCCCACATACTTTCCCTCTAACGGAATGCCCACATTTAAGCATACTTATAATATCCATCAAACAACTGTCAAATACAATGTATTTGCTCTCTTTCATTAGATTGTCATAAGGCGTCAACGTTGTTTCGGCCTGTGACGTTGTGGAGATTTCAACACATTGGAAAGTAATATCGCTGATATCAAGTTCTGATGCGTCGATGGATGCTGCTGGTTCATTCTCAGTCATTTCAACATCTGTTACTTCAGCATTAATGGGAGAACACAACAATGTCGACAGGTTTTCGGGTGGCAATTTTTTGGCGGGTGTAGATTGTGTGAATTGATCTTCATAACCTACTGAAAGACTTTGAACAAGTGTTATTTAGTGCATGCATTATCGAGAATATTTTATTTTAGCTTAGATAGATAGTGACCACCATGCTTCACAGCGACCATAACCTTCACCAATTCGGCGCACAGATGTCTGACGTCCATCCTTGAAATGAGACACACTTGATTCATTTAAAAAATCGAAACAACCGTTGTTAAAATATATGTGGTGTTTTATTTTGTAACTTATGTTCATGACACAAAAATACAAGACTTTAAAGATTATACAGGTCAGGTTGCAGAACAGCGAGAGAAAATCCCCTGTACTGACCGCTGTCACTCGGGAACGTTTCTCTTATGGAACGAACGGCACAGGCGGGTATCACTCTTCGAACGCAGTGTCCAAGCCTCCCGTGGAGCCACCATGTAAAGGAACGATAGGCCACCAACCTGTACCACCTGTGAAAAGGAATGAAACAAACTGTTTTTAAATGACCAAGATAAGTTTTTCCCCCCCAGTGCCAAGCCCTTTTTGGTAATTTCGGTATTGCAACACTCAATACTTTCTAACATTTTCTCCTTAATTAACCCCTTTAGTGCCAAGGACGAGCTATCTCGTCCTTGGCACTGTGGAGGTAATCCCAAGGACGAGATATCTCGTCCTTGGCACTTAAAAGGTTAATAAGCGTTTGTTGTCAATGACAATTCTTGTAACTAATGGCATTCAGCACGGACAAATGCTATCTAGACAATGCACACTATTGAACGACTTTCATGCGTTACTATGAGATGAATATATAATTTTGGATATAGTAGAAGACCATGAAATAGGAGTGGCATGACAAGCAGAGCATACTTACTCGTTACTCGGATTATGAGGACGAACAGTTGCGCGAAGTTCGTGCATAAGCACCATCATTATTCTCAAAACGGCCCAAGTGAGGCAGGCTGCCCTGAAGTCTGACAGCTCGGTGATGCATTGCGGTTGTGGCTCGCCTTCCGAAATGTAGGCCAGGTATCCCGAGTTTTCTCGGCAGCAGCAGTTCTCGTCCTCGGTTGGCATTAGCTCGCACCGATTGCATGTGCACCAGGTGGAGACGCCGTCCATGCGACTAGGCCCAGGAGCTTCATCTGTTGAATCGTCCTCCCAACTGTTGTCCGAATCCCCATTGTTTTCGCGTGCTTCCCTTTCCAGTAGTTCCTCCTCGGTATACTCAGGCTCGTACATGTAGGGCATTATTGTAGCCATTGTGTGGTAAACAAAGTACAATAATTTATAGAGATGGTACAGGTGTTCACACGGGCTACAAGCGGCGAAGGTAGCTGACCAGAGCACAGAAACGGGTCACAGAATACTCAAAGTAACACAGAGAGAGGAATGGAATCGAAAATCTGCTGCTGTGTGTTGTGAAACGGTCTGTTTATACTTATTGTGGAAAGAGACGTCCTGCCATTTCCATGGCGACACGTCATTAGCTGAGGCGCAGCGATTGTTCACACGAGACGTGCTTTGGCGTTGGGAAATGGGCGGAACGCGTCTGCTGATGACAGGCTCAGGGGCGGGGGATTTGATTTAGTGCCGCAAAAGCAGGTCAGCCAGGGCGATGGGGGAAATGATAGGATTATCACAAAATGGCAGTGCCCAGGTGCCTGTTTTCGTGTGCGTTTAATGGACGAAAACTCGGGTAAGGTCCATAGGAAATTTTTCTAAAATCGAACCACTTAGGCTTAAAACAACATGGCCGACCTGTAGGGACAATAACATTTTTTACCGGATCATGCCTTTAATTATGAGTCAGTTGTTTATCCTAGGGACCTCTCTGGTTTTTAGTTCAATGTTCCCTCTCTCTGTTATGTTCCACTCTGTGTTTCTTGGATAATGAGTTATTTCCCCTCTCCCCAAGCTAGCGGTACTCCAATTATATTCCTCTCACTCTTTCAGGTGTCTTTGCTTTTCTTTATCACATGAATACAGCACAAGTTCATCAACTTGGTTTTCACGTTTTCGTCATTTGTACTGGGATTCGTTTTTCATATTCTATGAGTCCCTTTTGACTTCCTGTTATTCCCGTTCTCCCCATTACCTTCAATATTGCAGGGGAACGTTTTTGGTCCCTGTAGATACTGGTGACCATCTTCCTTCCGCTTGCTTCTCGGTTTGCGTTCTACACTGTCCATTTCTTGCGAGTTTCTCTCTCCATCATGGCATCTCGGTGCCACTATGGGTAACCGGTCCATTCATTGCTTCCTCAGTGGGGTAGTGTCAGCATTGTTGAAAGGGCAGCCTGCCCACCACAACTGCTTCATGGTCAGGCCACCACCAAAGTTTCCGTTCCAGCTGTCTCGGTTTCTGGCTTCTCATACATTGCTGGGCTTCCAGTGCTTCCTTCTCCTGCTCGCAGTAAGTTCTGAACTTCACTGGTTTTGTGGTCTGTTTCAGATGTGCATCCTTCAGGTGCTCTATGCCTGTTGGCGTCTTTCTTCCTCTATATCTCTCATTTTCTCTCATTCTCTCTCTTCTTCCCTGGTTGTGTCCGGCCTCTTCCACGCTCTTGTCGCAGTTAATTGAAGATTTTAATTAAAAGGGACACATTCTCTTTCTTTCGGGTAATGGCATAAATTCACTTTCTCTTAATCCCGGTCTTGGAACTTGTGAGCATTATTGTGTATATGCCATCATGTGGAAGGCCTCAGTGAGTTCCTCACGGGTACAAGAGTCCTTATCTCCAAAGAGGAAGTCTCTCCCAGTGAGGTCCCACTTGTCTCAACCCCTAGGAAGGGTGTTGGGGAGCAGGGTTACCTCCCTAGCCTCACAGCACACCAGGTATTTTTTATTCCTCAGACGTTTGGGTTGGGGACAGGGGGTTGGACAGAATGGGTGGCACTATGCCAGGTACTTATTTTCTAATTGGTCCGTGGGAGGGGTGGGAAATGGGAAATTCAGATGGGAGGGTGTTGTAGAATGCCATGTATTTGATTACAACCTTGAATGGTGGGGAGGGTACTGTTGTGGATATTTTTTATATTAATTATATTTAACCCATGCATCTCCTCTCAACCCCCTGCAATGTTGGTCGGTGTGGACTGAGCAGATATGTTTGTTGCCTGATATCAAACTGAAAACACTGAGTAGAGCTCCCAAATGAAAGGTATAAAGCAACACGTAGCTAACCTTAAACAAGATGGCACTTAAATTGGCTATTCTTTGTCCTGTTGTCCATGACTGGCCATGAGATAGTAAATGTCTCAGTAATCAAACAGCTGATGCTCTGGGGAATTTCTCACCTATATTGTGATGTATTTAGCACCACCATGTCTGCAGACAGGTAGCCAGCCATACTCTGTAGGAATTTCTATCTCTTCAAGCAGTTATGTCAATGCTTTAAAATATCTGTATGTGTTTATTCCACTGAACTACAAGCGCACTTCCCCCGCTGGGAATGTAATTCTTTTACCCAGGGACGTCACAGGATAATACAATTTGAATTGTGACATTGATGGCAGGGACTTTTAGGAACTCTATTTTAAATCTGGTATACCTGTTTATTAGAATGTCTTATTTTCTCACGCAAATATAAATTACTATAAAAAATATGTTAATTGCAGATTTTGCATTTACTAGTAAAATACCATCTTGTGGCATCATTGGTTGTATTATCAATGCACATACCAACAAGCAAGGCACTAAACTTTCATGTTCCACAAAGATCTGTTTTACTAATCCAACAATGGCTATTAAACTTTAGGGTTCCACCAGATGGGATTGATAAAAGTAGAAATAAATTCTATTAAACAAAAGAGGATATTATTATTGTGTATAGAGTCATAATTTCAGTGCTGAGATGTACAATTCAGTCTAATTCACCAGAAAAAGCTTTCCCAGAATGACCTAAATATTTATAGAAAAGGCTGTACCAATGCTCTTTCCACATAAAAATTGGCCTGTATATATATTGTGGTTCGTTGTCAGGAAGTAATAAGTATGCAAAAACTAAATGTGTACTTTGTATGTCCAAATTGTCCCTTTTCCTCTTGATGCCTTAATGTCTTTTGTGCACTGTGGGTGCAGGTATGCCTGACATGAGTGTGTTGTCAAAAAAAGGTGGCTAATATCTGCCAATGCAATATGCAGGTGTGATAACTGCACTTTTTGCTGCTCTTGACACATTCATTTATTTTCCATAAGAGGAGGCCATTTGATGCATTGCAACCAATGGAGGTATGCCTGTTATGGTTGTTTGTTGAATAATTTGTTCTTGTTGTGCTTTATCTGTCTCTAACATGTATTTCTTCAGTTTATTGAATTGTCTGCCCCTAAATCAGGAAACAGCATCCCAAACTCTCTCGATCTATTTCACTTCAAAGGTGAGCCACACAAATAGCAAAAATATGCCATGTGAAATTGCAATGTAAATGATTTTCATTGTTTACAAACTGATACTTGCAATGGCAGAAGGTCTATTTTATTGAGCATTTGTAAGGCGCTTTATAAAACAGAATTGTGTTTCTAAGTGCCACAATGCTAAATGGGAAGGGAACATGGGAAATAATAACAATGGCAAAAACAGTAATATACAGTTGAAGCCCTACTAGGCCTTGTGGCATTCAACCGTGCAAGTGCATTGTGGAGAAGTGCAGGGGAAGGGGATGGAAGGAGGAGCAGAGGGGTGGACGAGTGCTGGAGGAAAGCCCTGGAGGGAAGTGCTAAGGGTAGCCGAGGAGGAGAACCTCAGGTTAATTGCTAGTACAGGCAACTCTCAAAGGTGGTAAGTGGAGCCTCCAAGCAGGTGCCCAGAGAACAGTGCAGTGGGGGGAGGGTGCTGGTATTGACTGCGAGGAAGGGCCTGGGATTGGGGTCCTGTGAGATTCATGAGGATCAGGCCACTGGTCACAGTGGCAGTGGGGTGATTAGCATGGAAGGGAGAGAGGGAAAGAGGTAGAGAAGAGCAGTTTCCAGAACTTAAGACGGTCTGACTCAATTGTCAGAGGGGCAGGGAGGGTGTTCCAAAGGGGGGCACCAGCCGAAGAGAGAGACCTGCCCGCCACTCTCTGCTTCAAGAAGTGTTTGACTGTCAGGGAGTTGGAATTAGAGAAGCGTAGGGCTCTAGAAGGGGAGTTTTTAGGGAGAGAAAGTTGTAGATAGCGAGGTCCCAAGGCACAGAAGGCCTTGCGGATGATGCAGAGGGTCTTGAATTTGATACTTGCAGCCACTGGGAGACAGTGGAGAGATTATAGGGCTGGATAAATATAGTCCCTAGACTTGAGGCCAAGGATAAGTCTTCTAGCCCTATCCTGGATTAGCTGGAAGGGGTGAAGGGAGGAAAGAGGGAGATTGAAAAAGAGGCTCTTGCAGTAGTACAGCCTGGAAAGGACCAGAGCTCTGGAAGGGGTGGCCTGGGAACTAAAAGAGGCCCTGGAAATAATTACTGAGGACCAAAAGAGGCCCTGGAAATAATTTTAAAGTGGCCCCATATGACACATTTTCAGCAAGCTCAATGTTTTTCCTATGGGAAAATTTGGAAATACCACACAAAAGAGGCCCAGGGTGCAGAGGCCCACCGGGAAATTTCCAGAGTTCCCTATAGGCCAGTCCACCCCTGAGCTCTGGAGACATTGAGCTTCTGGGGGAAGGTGAGAAAAGGAAGAATGCCTCTGAGCAGGTGGAGCTGGATGTGGGACTTCTTTTTAAGGTCCATAATATGAGATGTGAAAGAGAGAGCAGAGTTGAAGATGACCCCGAAATGAGGACTTGTGGGATTCTTAATATAGAGTTTTTGAGTGCTACCTATTTAATATTTTAAAGAAGGTGAAATGCATCACTTCAACTAATGGTATTTCTGGAGGGTAACCAACGTTCACCAAAACATCTGTTTATTGTGAAGTTGTAAGATGACAGTTCATGTCCAAAAACACATACTACAAATACCAGAGGAATTACCCCTCCCCTGCAATAGATAATGCACGTCAACAGGAACAGGAAGCACTAGACAATTAATTTGGGGAAAAAGGCTTCGGTTGTCTAGTGATGGTCAGTGAAACAGCCCAAGATTATCAGTGCCCAGTTGCTGGGCAGCAGAAAAAGCTTAAACTCTGTGGTTGCACAGGTTACAGAATGTACTCCATCTGTTGTGGTGAATAAGCCTTGCTTTCCAGAACTAATTAAACAGCTTCAGTCTTGAGGTTTAGAAGATGAACTGGTAGCAATCAACATATATGTGAGCATACGCAAAGTCATGCGACAGCAGATTCCACTGATCAGGCATCAATTTGATGTTTGTCATGTGTTAGTGACCAACATAATCAATCCTGATGGCAAAAAAGAGTTGTGACCAACTACGGCATTGGCCACAGCCAAGAAGCAACTAGCTATGATGGTGTTCACAATATTGTGAATAATCCAAAAAAAATACCTTTGAAAAGTGTCAATCACTCCTGGACAATATAGGTAACAAAAAAGTGTGGGACACCGACAGACACTGCTATCCTAGTGCACATCCGCAATTGAGCCAGGGACAGTAATGGCCGAGGAAACGGTTGGAGCCTTGGTCACCACCCCATAAGATTGCTAGAGACATGAAAGAACTTAGAGGAGAACAGCAACTTGAAATGCAACAGGTATTCAACACTGGGAACCAGAGTGCACGCTTCACCCTCCCTCTGTTTCTCTACACCACCCCATAAGGTGTTTGTAAACATTGTCTGTGACAAGGGATTGACTGGAGATCTGAAAGACTGTACCAAATGTTGCCATGCAGGTGATTAAAGATATTCCACAACACATGTATGAAATATCATCCACCAAGATCGCATTTTAATATCAATGGGACAGAAATGCAGACAAGGTTTGCAGTCTTGGCACACAATGAAAATGTAGGTAGAGATCAGGCCAGAACTGGTGCAAGCGCAATTGGTAAACAATATAGTGGTGTGTTTTAATATGTATTATTTTGCACAAAAAGAAAGAAAGAGTGGTTTGCCAAGCCAATTTATGAAAGATTGAACTTTGAATACATTTATGATTTGCCATGGCACCTCAGCATTATAGCATCTGTGTGCAAAAGAATTGCCACATAACATTTCACACAAAGAATATTCTCCTAAATCTGCTTTTTCTGTCCAACTTACTCCCATTATTAGTGAATATCTTTGGTGTTCTACTTTATATTAAGCACTTTATATCAAATTGTGAATGGTCACAATTAAAGCCCTATCTGAAAAACGAATCAGGTAATGATTTCTGTGTTTGCTATTAAAATAAAGTTTGCATTCACTATACTGAACGTGTGCAGTTTTTTCATATATCATTTGGGAATATAATTATTATGTGCAATAACCAGAGTTGAAATGCATTATATTGATAAGAAGAGTGTAAAGATGTTTCAGAAGATAGCTTGTTGGATGAATAACTTTCTGAGGTGATCTGTGTTCATGTGCCTGTCTAGTGGTGTAGGCCAGATTGCTATCAGAGTGGGCCAGCACCATAAAAATTGGGACATTATCAATGGACCCCCACAAACTAAAGTAGAACATTGTATTTTATTGAAGCATTATCTTTATCACACTCAGAGGATCCAGGCCAAAATTTGAGCTTTTAGCATCTATTTGATGTCTTTAACTAACATTTTAAAATATACAATGTTCAAAATGTCTTCTTATATTTGTGGGTAACTGTTCTGTGGAATTTGTATATTGATCACATGGTCTGGCCGTCATCCACACAGCCCCCTAAAAAAGAGGACCACTCTTTGCTCCTTTGTAGCTTATCTCTACTTATATTGTGCCAAAACTCACAGTGACACAAAGTAATATCCTTTAAGTTTTCAAAGCATGTAACAAAAGAAAATGTTTGAGAAGTGCATTTTTATGTGATGTGACAAAAAGGGAACAGCCACAAAAAAAAACACTTTTTGAAAGACTAATTTAAGGACATTAGTTCAATAAAATAAGCAGTTTAAATGAATGTACAATTAGCTTGTTATTCAGTGTGTTGTCCTGGAATATAATATTGCTAAATGAGGCAGTGTAAGGGATATGAGGGCATCACAACTTCCAGCACAATCATGTATAAAAAACCTGCTAAAAAAGGGCGAGCAAATTATGTTCTTGACTCAGGTGCGCATGATGTTCTGAATTTCAGAACACATTTTACATTTGTGACTTCCTTTCCCAGAAAGACAGAACTGATTTATTTGTTTGTACCTAAAATGAACAATTGGAGTTCTATACAAATTACTATATGAGTTGTGCTAATACGCCAAAAGGCCAGGGATTATTGTTACACACTTTTAGTCATTGCTTGCCAAATGAAATGGCCATAGGAAAACTAAAATGTAAAAATATGCAAATATTTTAAAAGCCATTTCAACAGATTTCCAGCTAGAGCAGTTTGCCTATGTATGAGCCGGGCATAATTAGTTATTAATGAACCTCATTTGTTTTTTTTTCGTTTTTAGCATTTTTCTTTGGGTGCAACTAATGATTTACTTTATTGCACAGTGCTCTGTCTGAAGAAATGCAGAATATACAGCTACAACCTGCATGTATGGATTGGAGAAGTAACATTTAGTATTCCACAGTCAGAGAATGGAACTGCTTCCCAACACAAGATGTGCCTTTTAAATCATGTGTGCATATCCAATTTCCAACCATGCAAAATTAAGAAATTGGTGATTATAACTTATTTTGTATTATACAGAACAGAGCCTTTTAGCCAATGGTGGTTTTGCATCTTTTTCCCTGCTCTTCTGTCTTATTCTGATTCACGTGTTTTGTGTCAATTTTTAAGGGTGTTAATGTATCTGCAGACTCAGCAGTATAACTTATAAACAGCATCAGTGCCAGCAAAACATTACTTTCATCTTCAGAATGTAAAAGGGGTCCTGAAGCTTTGGCCCTTGAGAAAAGAGGTAGACACTTGCACTTCATGATACAGTCCCCCACGTGTACCAGAACACAATTCCAAATAATGGCAAGACAGGCTTAGCCTTTCCACTCCATGTAGAAGATACATTTGTGTATATAAATTAATAAATGGTTTTAATGAGAAAAAACAATGATATGCCAGTGTTCACCACAATATTTTGAAAAGACAGTTGTGCACACGGTACTTCAAGCACATGCATGCATGTTTGTGTTCTGGCCATAGTGTTGCTGTGGAAAGAGTTTGACATATGCATCTTGTTAAAAAACAAGGCATTGAAATAGACTAAGTTCACTGTAGTAGCAATGGGCAGTGGGGCTGAAGCCTTGCTGACCCACCCAGAATAGATTACGGGCTAGGGTCTAAACTTGTCCTTGTCCCATCAACTGGGCAAACACCTCATTAACGATTGACTCCAATGAATTAACTGGGTCCCAGGAATTATACAGCCCAGTGCTGCTACTATTTATTTTAACTAAACACTATTATATGTGTGATGCCATCACTCCCTCTTCGGTTAAACTCTCCTCCCATATGCCCAGGGAAGAGCAGCAGCTAACTGATCCTGAACCTGGGGGTGGCTGTCTGAGGATGGACCATACAGGGGGAGATAACTATCATGGGAGGGAAGGAGACTCACTGGCAGGAACATTGTATCCCCATCTGCCATCAGGATATAACACCAACTTCTTTAATTCCCAAGCCTGTATGGCCAGTCCATCCACTTTGCACTAATAGTAGGGCTCTTTCCTATATTCTTTGTAAAAGGACTGGGATGTGGGCGAGAACAAGAGCAATACAGAGCACTGAAGTTGCAGAACTAGATATGCGCTCTAGTGTTTGGATGGTTCCAATAGGTACCAGGACATTTAAAGCCGTGGCACCACGAGGAAGATGGAGAACCACTACACTCAACGCAGGTTAGGAATCGAGAAAGAAGCCGGCTGTAGCGGGGAACAGGAGAGCTCCAACTGGCCCCATCGCGAGAAGCTCAGAGGTCGAAGGTAGGCGGCATGGAGGCCTGCAGCAGGAGAGGCTGTGGAGAGGAGGCCAAGGCAGAGCGGGTACTGGAAAGCAGATGGAACACCAACAGAAGCAGGAGGTTCCCCACATGAGAAACTGAAGAGCACAGAGAATGCTGAAGCTGCCACAAGAGACTGGTGAGCCGACAGAGGGGAATTGGGACACTGGGGCACTTTGCAGAGTGTACTGCATGCCGTGGAGAGAAAGTGAGATTCATAGGGTGAACCTGAGCAAGGGAGCTAGGACGCAGAGAGAATTGTGAAGTGAAACAAATGAAAGGGGGTCAAAGACGTGTTGTCTGAATGAATCACACTGTTACATATGGAGGAAGTCCTGGCAGGAGAGTATACCAGGCAACCTGTTGTGAGTCGTGGACCTGCACCCGATCAGAAAGTGAACATTGTTAAATCCCTGAGAGGAGAGTATACCAGGCTAGGTGATTGCGAGTCTGGGACCCGCACCCAAAGGCGGAAGACACTGTGAGAGTCAAGTAGAGGAAAGGCAACCTCTTAGTTGTGTTTAATCCATGGGAAGAGAACCATACCCCTGGACTGAAAAATTAAATACATTGTGAAAGGCAAGGAAAGGAAGAGAACCCATTGACTGTGCTGCGAAATCCAGGGGAAAGGAGTCATACTACCTGCACTGGAAAACTGCATATTCTAAAGGAGAGATCTGTGATTGTTGTTATGTTATTGTGCATTTGTATAGTACCTTATATGCTATTGGTATGATCTGAAAGCGCTGTAGGTTGAACGCCCTTGGGGACCGTAGTCCAGGTCAGCGGAAAGAGTAGGCTTTCACAGTGCTTGGGCGCACACTAATGCTGCATTCTAATGCTAAGTGCAGCGAAGTGGTTTTGAGAGATCAGAGGAATGTGTGCAGCAAGTTAGTTGGTCTCTGATTCTTCATTCTGGTGGCTGTAGGGACTGTGTAAGAGATTTATGTGTGCAGCTAGGACGATTTCTTCGGAGGGTTATAACTGTGTTCTAACAAACTGTTGAGGTGTTCAGAGAAGTGTCAGTATGTGTGCAGCTAGGCTGAAATTGATCGAGGGGTATAGCTGTGTTCTATTGTTTGTTGATGTAAAGCGGAGAGTGAGCATATTGGTAGGAGTGAGTGTCTGTGCTTACTGGTAGGAAACCTCTGTTCCTGGTTACTTTCGGAACCCAATGAGCTGGTCATGTCTGTCATGGTAGTTTATGGTAGTGGATTCTCAGGTTGCTGCAAAGTATGTTGTGTTTGCCCGTGCGGATGGTCCTTGTATCTGAGGCTCTGGTTTAGGTGTCAGAGGGCCCATTTTCTGGGTCCCTGGTCATGGTTTATGATAGGTGTCTGGGTAAATCCTGACAAGTTTGTGGTTATAGGTGAGGAATTATATCACAACAACGTTGTCACATGGAGACAGGGGTGCTAGAGAATTGATTGGATGGCGGCTGTAGTGCATCATTCTCAGGAGAGTCCAACCCAGCATAGTTGCCATAGCGCCTTGGGTGAGGCCATTCTTATCCTTATTCCTTGGTAGGCCCTATTACCTGACTTGAGCATATACCGCTTTGTATACATGATGGGCTACATGATACGGCCCGATCGTAGTGTTTGCGGCATAAGGGTATGAGGCTTTGAATTAGTGACTCTGTGGGATGTTTCCCAGATAGCTAGCGCTTGACACAGTGTTGACCGGCAACCGGGTCAAACGTAGTTGGCTGACAGGGGAGCCTGCGATGGTGGTTTTGCATATTAATTTCAGGATGGGTAAAGTATGGAAAGAGCAGATCCAATCGCATTTTGCTGCCAGAGAAGCCACAAGACGAGGAAGATAACCCCCTCTTGACTGTGTGAAACCCAAGGGAAGGGAGCCACGCCTTCTCGACTGGAAAATTGCATATTCTGGGAAAAAGAACTATAATTATGGAATAGTGAAAATCAAGGAGAGAAAGAACTCCTTCTGCCTCCCTTTAGGGTGGCAAATCCGGGGGAAGGGAACCATATCACCTGTATTGGACAGTTGCATATTGGGGAAAAGTAAAGTTTAAAAAAGTAAGAAATTCCCGGCAGTAGAATACACTAGGTGAATTATTTGCAAAGTCTGGGACCCACACACAAATGTATAATAAACTGTGAAAGTAAAACAGTAGAATGTGGGATATCCAGGGGAGAAGGGAAGCATACCCCACAGGAAAGTAGGAAATTGTGGAGAAGAAACCAAGGGATGAACCATATCCCTTGGGATATTGTGTTTATAAACTACAAAGTGCCTAAAGCACTAAGGGGAAGAGAAATACATGTGTTGAATTGTCAGTGTGAATTGAAGAGAATCTGAGAGACTCCAGGGAAGAGGATCCCCTCCTGAGGATTGTGGAACGTTGATAATTATTTATTTTCACACCTTTTGAAATGTTGTGCTGTAACTTTTGAAAAAACTACAGCCTGCCAGTTAAAGGACTATATCCCTTTGCACTTTACTTTGAGTTTAGCATGTAAGGGTCAGGTTAGAATTCTGGACACAGGATGAAGTATGTTTAACTTTTGGACATTTTGACACTGACATCCTTTAGTTTCGATGAGGCAGGGAAACCCTGTGTAGTGATAGGGCAAGATAGGTCTTTCTCCAACCATCTTTTTCATTAATAAAAGTCTATAACAACCACCAGAATAACCAATTTGCCCTGTTTCCTTACATATGTTTGACTAGGAGAGAAAACGACAGGGGGCAATGTTGCACTTAAGCTTTTCCACCAGCTAAAAGAGTCAGAGGGGACTTACAGTCTTGCATTTGTTAAATATAACTATTCACAGAAAAGGGAGAATTTCTGGTCGTTTGTTGATGACGTTTTCATTCTTGAAAATTCATAACTTGAGGTGCCACTAAGACAACAAGAGTGGGGAGTGGTTAAAATGTGCACTCTATATCAAATGATAGATGTAAAGAATGTGTGTGAATTAAGTTTTAGATGTAAAAGAGATGCTGACATTTTTATGGGTGGCAAGTTGATAGTCCATATTTTGAGGGGCTGGCCTGTGATGGTTTATTTATTTATGTATGGGTAATTGATTTTTACAGTGCCTACTGTAAAGCAGAGTTACTTCATGCTGTGTGCTCGTGGGTGTGGAGGCCCAGTGTTGCAACACCCGTAGTGCATCTTTTTTAGAAGTTATTCTTTTCATTTATTTTAAGATCATAATTTATAATAACATTCTGTAGTCTTTGACAGAAACTGCCCACCAGCATTTTTATGTTATGGGCTGACTTGACCAAATAACAGATTATTTCAGGATCCAGTAGTATTATTTCTACCAGCTGATCATATCATGATCCTGATCACGCTCCAATCTCAGCTGTAGGTATGTCTATTTATTGTGGTAGCGATATTTTGAAATACCCTGCAAATCCCCCTGCAAGGTGATGATGAAGGAATGCCCAACAATAAACAAAACTTGTGAAATACATTCAACTCTGTTGTCGTTGATCACAGAGACACAACTATAAGTGTTTTGTTGTGCTGCACTTTTGCTGATATCTCATATTTGGTCTTACATCAAATTGGCTTCAATTTAGTAAATCATACCTCAAAGTTCACTCTCATTTGGTTATTCTCACCTCCACCAAAAGAACTGTCCCACATAAACATAAATAGATCACTCGGAAACAAAAATGTTTTCGCTCCAACAGAATTTCACATGATTTGAATGCAGTCACCTGCCAAAAGTAACTGACTTGGTAGATATTGTATCTGTTGTTTACCTGTTGACAAATATAACTTGTGATCTGTGTAGCTGTTATCTATTGAATGCTCTTTCTTAACTATGCATGTTAATTTTCTGTAATGAAATGTTGATGCAAATAATCAAATCACACTGTCAACTGATTTCTTTGAGTAAAAAAGGAATCTCTATAATTATCACAGAAATGCTCTGTTGAGCTGCATTGAAAGCTAGACCGCCTTCCACCTTTTTGTGGCACTACATGACATCATAAAGATGTTAAGAGAGTGTTCTTTACCAGCAGCCATACGGATCAGCTGCAGGGGAGAGTGCTATGGTCTATGCTGTAAGAGCAGTCAAAGTAACTCACAGGTTTGACTGTTCTTTACTGCAAGATGGTCAAGCTGAACAAGGGTGAACAAGGATGAATTGCAGTGTTCCGGGCATACAAAAGTAAATGCGCCATAGAAATAACACAAACATATCACCATCAGGTTGAGAGCCAGTATACACATAATTTACGGAGTATCAAAACCAACTGTATTTTATGTTTTCCTATGAACGATGCTTGGGCAGCTATCACGGGCAGCGCACCACCTCAGCCATGAGTAGGAATTTGTCATGGCAAGAACCACTCAGTAACATGATTGGCTGACTGAAATCAGCAAGCCCATGAGGCTGTGAGGCTATGACATTGGTATCATCCTGAAGCTCATATGTGGCCCATGATGCATGGGATGCCACCAGTGCCCATGATGTTTGATGCCGGGATCCAACAGAGGTGGAGACCGTGTCACGTCGGTAGGCCGAGCAGAATTGTATAGACCTACCATGGTGCTGTTAAGCCCTGTTCATCAAGGTCAGGGGATGTTATGTTAGGAAACTGTTAGTGTAACTGACTAGATGTATCATGCTCGTTTTCTGTACGAACAGCATTGTGTAAAACTGTTTAAAAATCAGGAGAGTTCTGTGTTAGGGGGCCTCTATTCTGGAATGGGGATATTCTGCCAGCTTCTCTATCCATTTATGTACAACTGTATGGAAGTAGAGCTGACTGTACTGACGCTGCCTTGTTTCACCTTACTGGATTTATTGGTGGGGTTCTACAGGAGAAACAATGGGAGGGGTGACATAAATGTCAGCCTGTCTGCATGCCAGATTCTCTTTCTCTAACTCTCTCAAATTCTGAGCCTCCATTTTAGTATCTCTCTTTCTCTCCTTCCCTCTTTTTTCTACAATCTTTATACATCCAAATCATTTCTCCCCCTTCTCTCACTGTTTCTTATCGCCCTTTTCTTTCTTGTCGCTTCTCTCTAACTTGTTCTCTTTCTATTTCTCTCTCTCTTTCTCCATCTCTTGCTTTCTACCTCTCACTCTCTCTCTCTCTGTTCCGGTCCCACTCTGTCTGACTATCTCTATTTCTCATTTTAACTGTATACCCAGTCTTTTTTTTAGGTAAAATATAATGTTGAACCTCTCCTTTGTTAATACTATGGGATCCTGTTTCAATGTCATGTATTCGCATTGCTCAACAACCCATATTTATCAAGCCAATGTCTGAAAGGTTTAATATTAAGAATCCCTTGGCACTCAAGGGTCCTTGCTTTAAGGCTTTTAGTTGAAGAATCATGATACTAACTTTGTGTATTTGAACTTAAATGTTATGTACATTTCTAACAATGTAAGTCAAGTGTAGATAGATTGATAGGTAAAGAGGTTATCTGTGACAGGGGAGCAGTCTGCACTTTGCAAGTTTAAATCCAGCGGAAAGGCCTTTTTATTCTTTTACCATTTAAAATGGGATAATAATAACACCTGTTATTAGCTTGCTTAAACGGCTGCCATGAAGCTCTGTATAAGAATACATTATTAACATGGAATGTCTTGGTCCTGTCCCTTTGGATTGCCACCTTTTTCACAACAAAAGTCACTGTCCACTCTTAAGATGACTTCAAAGTTTTTCAATAGTGCCCAGGTCTGAAAATGGAGTAAAATATAACTAATGTGGCTGTTCCTTTCCCCTCTCACGAACGTCACCTATGCTTGGCGATCCCCTTGGGCCCTTCCATTGGATGCTCTTAAATTCAGGGAAGACCACATTCATGCTACCTGCAGGATGTGGTCTGGATGATGTAAGGTTCAGGATGTCCCAGGCCTGATCCTCGTCATCCAGTAGTCCTTCCATTAATTCTAAGGGCTTGAATGGTAGGTTTTGATTTCCTACCACAATGATACTGATATTTATATTAGCATTAACTTTCCAGGAATTAACCCGTTTTTCCACTAGACGAATATTTGTAATCCCCTACCCCAGGCTTTGTCTGTTATATGCATTAAAAAAAAACAGACATCCTGTAGCATTTTGAAAGTCAGTATGCAACTCCTGCAAGTCAGCACTGTTCCAATCTATGACCTTTACTAGAGCATTCAGGGATATGTCATTAGGCCCCCACTAGGACAGCCACCACAACCTTTTGTTGCAGGGACAACAAAACAGGCATATCACTGTAACACAATTGGTTCTATGTAGCAGGTCTATTGAAAACATATAATCTGGTTTGACCTCATAAAGTCACACCAGTTTTCATCTGTAGTATTCTTTGTCAGGCCAGCTATATCCCAGGATATCAGTTGCACAGTAGAAGGGTCGATACCATCCACCTTGTCAATCTACATCCCCCAATCCAACATTCCCATCGTTTGCCTTCCTTGTTGGTGGATAAGAAGGGCCATATGATGGTACTCCCATTTGATCAAATGCCTGGACAGAGGTCAGGTGCTCTATAGGGTGTACGTTTGTATGCAATCTCGGCGCATTCAAGGTGACCGATCTGACTATTGGTGGAAAGGGTCTCAGCTCAATATTTACTCTCACAGGCGGGTAGGATCGATTGCCCAAGGAAAATAAACCATTTATAAAAAGTCCACTTTTAAACTCTAACCTCATAAAATCTCTATAGTCATTCTGCGCTGGGAGACAGATGCAGTCCACAATATCGCTTTGTATAATAATGGAGTGGCTGACCCGTTTATATCGCCTTGTTTAGTAGTGCCTCCATTGACTCCCTAGAGTCGATCCCTGGCTTTGTTAAGTTCACCATATTGTATTGTACTGTATTTGGTTATTTATATAGCACTTTATATAGCGCTCTTTGCCCATTTGTAAGGCCTCAATGCGCTTTGTAGTTGGAACGCCCTCGGTGACCGAAGTCAATGGGTCTCATTACGACAGTGGCGGTACAGTGATAACGACGCAGATAGTGCTGCCGGCGCCATTATCACTGTACCCCCACATTACGAGTTCTGCTTGCGGGTGCCGCTCTGCACGCCAGGTCAGACCAGGCGTGCAGAGCGGCACCCGCAAGCAGAACAGGATGGTAGCAACGGTACCGTTATGAACAGTACCGCTGCTACCATTCTCCCCATTCCCATTGAGCCCTATGGGGCCCGCCGAGGTTGGAATGGCCCGGTAATTCCCCTTTCGCGGCACCCAGAGCCTGACCCGAGTTTGGGGGTAGCCATGCCCTTGTTAAGGGCATGGCTACCTCCAAACTTGTAATGAGGCCCAATGTGTTGGAGGTTCTAAGAGTTTTATATTAGAAGAAGCGTGTGGGCATTTTCACTAGACTAGGACTTAGGTGGCTGGCTAGGCTCGACTAAGCAACCCAGAACGGTCAGGCATGTGGATGGGTGCTGTTAGTGATTTGCGATAGAGTGCTATTGTTGAGAGAGTTGATGTGTGGCCAGCTATACTGAGTTCCTTTCAGTTGGTAGTCGCTGTATGCTAGTGGCAGGGGTGTTGAGGTATGTCAGATGTTTCAGTCTGGACGGCTATATGTGATGCTAGACCGGAAGATCATAGCCATAGCCGCGTTCTACGGTGCATGGATGCTTGGCTGTGCCTGCGGCCTGTGTCCACAGAGGTGGTGTGAGATATACGTACCATAGGCTTCGAAATTGTTCGGCTGGAGTTATCTTTGTGCAGTGCAGCAGTGAGGATGGGGTGGTCTCATTATTCGTGGTCTCTCTGCTGCAAAGGTTTGGGCAGTGAGAGCGGGTGATTTTGTTGCGGTGTGTCACAGCGAAGGCTGCTGGTTTCCCTGGTGTATGTGATTAGGTAAGGAGTGTTGTTGTGCATCAGTTGAGCCGCTGCAAATGCTGCCGGTCTCTGTGTTATAGTTGGTGTGAGAGTGAGCTGGGTTTGGCAATGTGGTTTTGAGGGGGAATAATTTGGGGAGTTAGCTAGGTAAGGAATGTTGTTGTGCATATGCCGATAGTGTGTCAGGTGAGCCGCTGCAAAAGCTGCCGGTCTCTGTGTTGTAATGATTTTGGGGAATGATGGGTTTGGCAGTGTGCTTTCAGGGGGAGGGGTAACGGGGGTATTATGGGAAGAGCCAGGATCTAAGGGCCTTTCAGAATTTCAGGTGGTTTTCAGTGTTGCAAATGTGCAGGGGTAGGGAGTTCCAGATGATTGGGGCTTGGACAGAGAAAGAGGTTTTGCCCAGCCTGGTGGGATTGTGAGGTGGGACCACTAGGAAAAATGATGTGCGGGATCTGAGATTCCTTGAGGGCTGGTAGGGAGCGATTTTGTCTCGAAGGAATTCTGGTCCGGTGTTGTGGACGGCGTGGTGGGTGATGCACATGGCTTTAAAGGTAGTGCCTCGACCAATCAGGAGCCAATGGACTTTTAGTGTCAGGATAATGCGTTCTCTGGCAGCTATGTTAATGAGCAGGCATGCTGCCATGTTTTGGATTCTTTGGAGTTTCTTTAGTTGAGATGCCCGAGCGCATAGGTAGAGGCAGTATGCGTAATCTAGGCGGGACAGGATGATGGAGTTGATGGCAAAAAACTGGTGTGGATAGTTGAGGTAAGGGAAGATACGCCTCGAATCCGTAGATGGAAGAATCAGGTTTTAGATGCAGTAGTGGTGTGTTGGTTGAGGGATAGGTCTGAATCCAGTGTGCATTCTAGTTTTTTTACCATTTTTGAGATTGCCGGTGCTTGTCCTAGGGGTTGAGGCCATGGAATCGGTTGGGGGAGGAGGGCTGTTTTCCCGCAAACTAGGATTTCAGTTTTTCCAGGGTTGAGGATGAGGAGGTTGGTCATCATCCACTGGCTAATATCCGAGAGGCAATATGACAGTTCTGGACTGCCAGGGGTTTGAGATTTTGGGATTTTGAGGATGATCTGGGTGTCATCTGTGTAGTTGTAGCAGGTAAGATTGTATGAGTGAATGATTGCGGGCAGGGATTTTAGGTAGAAGTTGGAAATCAGGGGGATACGGATGCTCCTTGCAGGACACCTTTCTTTACTGGGAGTGGTGTGGATGTGGAATGCTGAAGGTGCATAATTTGTGATTGATTGGAGATGAAAGAGGAGATCCATGAGAGGGCTGTGTTTCTGATTCCTAGTGTTTGAAGCCTGTCTTGTAGGATGGTGTGATTGATGGTGTTGAAGGCTGCGGAGAGGTCCAGCAGGATGAGTACAGAGCAGCCTTCTGCATCGGCTGTTCTTTTTAGGTCATCCCAGATGGAGAATAGGGAAGATTCAGATACCCTGAGTGGCCTGAAGCCTGATTGTGCAGGGTCTAGGAGGTTGTTGGCTTCTGCAAAATGGCTAAGCTCTTTGTAAGCCGCGTGGTCTGTGAGTTTGGCTATGAAAAGTTTGTTGGAGATAGTAGTAGTTCTGGGGGAGGAGTGGGTCAAGGGTCCGTTCCAGACGCTGTTTCAGAGTTTTGAGTGATTTGAGATTGGCGTTGAACCACTTGGGTGTTGGTCCTGATCTCTGAGAGGTCTGTTTTGTTGGAATGAGGGGTGCAAGGTTGTTTGTAAGCCAGAGGTCGAAGGATTTGATTGCTGGTGGACATTCCTGGAGGCCAAGACTATGGAGCGAGTTCAGGAGTGAGTGGGCTAGATCTGGGGTGATTACAACTTTTTTCCATAGTTCAGTGGTAAGGGGAGGTGGTTGGATGTGGGCCTACATGGTTTTGAACGCCAGCCGCTGTGCTCAACTGCATAGCAAAAACAATTGCTGTGATAGATAAGGAATCTACCTGTTTGTTCCTGGATTGTGCCACTGGCTATAGAGTGGCTTCTCCCTGAACTGACAATTTCTCTGTTACTAGGATGAATGGGTCACCCAGATGTACCACCATATCTCCCGGTTGGTATTCTATTAATATTGTTATATGATGGGTGGAGTGTCGTAGAGGGGGAGACCTCCTTCCTCCATTTTGGAGGGTTGTTATGTGAATGGTTTTCAATGGCTTTGCTAGCTTTCGTTAATCAAATTGTGGCAGGGGGCAGAATCGGTGGGCATACTCTATGCTCTTATTTGTCCTGTTTGTTCAACGTAGGAATATATTCCCTGTTTATTGACTGATAAACCCATCCCCATCCTGTTTTGGTGGTTAATTACGCATGTGTCTACCATTTTGGTCAGGCAGCTTTATAGCTCAACAACATCTTTCTGTTACCTTGTGGTATTCAGATCAGGTTATTAATTATTGGCCATAGATTGCTATAGCATAGGCAATCACATTGTGCAAGTGATGGGATTGTGGGGCCTCTTTTGTTTACTATACCACACTTTTGAGCTGTCTCTGGTACCCCTCGATGCATCAGTACCTCAGTCTGTATATCAGTTCCTACATGCTCACTTCCCTTTCTTTTAAAATACCTTGTGATTCACGATTATCATCTTCTAAAATTACTAGTGCCTCATATCTATTTGATATCAGGATGGTCGGGTGGCAGGGGCTAGGGCTCTCCTCAATGCATTCCTGGCTGGGCACATGGTTGAAGTTGGTCATTAATACTGTGTTAGACAAAAACCCATGGATTGCAACTGGAATAGCATTATTTCTCCCCAGTGTTTGTAAAATTGACTTGGGTGCCTCAAAGTTGGCCTTCGCCTCAACTAGCCAACGAGGTGAGTGGCAGGTGAGATCCCTGTTTAAGTACTCCACCATCCTTATTACTATTCCCAGCAATGATTTCTTGGTTAACTTGAACAGCCACCTGGATTTCTTGTCTGCAGGGCTGATTATACCAGACGTCCTTCAGGAGATCACCTGGATTTCTTGTCTGTAGGCCTTATTATTCCAGACGTCCTTTAGTGGGTGAGGTGGCAATGGGTTCAATTTGTGGTAACTGACTTGTGTCAAGAATTGAACAGTTGGTGTTACGTGGAGTTATGGCAGACAGTGGTAGGGTGGGGCAGCGTGCAGCTGGTGGTAGTGATAGTGTGCCAAGTAATGTCTCTATTTTGCTTATGATGATTTTTGCATCATCAATAGGCCTGCCAATTACAATGGATATTTTTACAGCTTTCGTTCAACTAAATGATGTCATTGAAACTGAATATGTACACTCATAGCCCCCAGTCCCATAAACATCCATACCCAACCAAAAGTGGGTCCTCCATGATCCCCACTCACCAATGTAAACCACTGTAATCACTGTAGTTGAGCAGAGGAAGAACGTTTCCAACAGATGATTTTCCCCACCACATCCCAGCTCCCTAAGGTAAGCACCACTAACATGTGACAAGGAATTATGAAAACCATCAATGACTTGTATCTCAAGATAAAGAAAGTGAAAAGTGAAGGAGAAAAGAGAAAAAGAAGGTCATTTAGACAATTAGTGTTTATTTGAATGTACACAAGAAGTCCTTAGCCTCCGTCCTTGGGTAAACTGTTGTTTTATCCTATCATTGCCACTTTCAGCACGACTCACAAGGAGGTGCTCTACATCCCTTCATCTCCCTCTAATGCCGTAAGTTGTACCATAGCTTCCATTGGTGCCTATCATCTTCTGGATGTCTTGAACTTTCATCAGAAGGAAATAGAATAATATAATATTCACTGGGATATTGACCTGTTTGCAGGATAATGTTAATAGCCTCCATCAAGTTGTATATGTTGGGAAGTTAACCATTATTAAACGAGGAAGCTCTCTTATCCTGCTGTAAGATTAACAGTTATCCAGCTGTAATGGTTAGTATGCCCTGATTGTGATTCAAAGTATTCAGTCTGTAATTCCTCTGAAAATATTCTTAGTTGCATTAGCTCCCACTTATATATGGATGAGCCTTTGAGCCCCCAACTACACTCAAGTGCAATTCTTGAGCACTGGCCACAGCATCTCTTTCACCCATACAGAATGCCCAACGGTGTAAATGACTGCTGCAGGCACATAGTACGGGATTCCATAGAAGTGTGGCTTACCTGCATGGCTTTGGAGAATCCCTGCATGATAGAGATAATCATACCCTGCAATTTGCTAAATGACCTTGGTGTTCACTCTCCTTCTCAATGAAAGGGCTACAGCCATGTAAACCAAATTCATCTAGATAACACGATCCATTATCAGGCCAAGTATACAAGGCCTATTTTCACATAAAGACAGCAGCCCTCTAAATGGCCCTTTTTGGGCCCACAGTCTTCCTTGGACCCTTCATCCTGCAGGCAGTACTAGATCAGTGTAGATTGAACAACATTTCCAAACACATCTTCTGCCGGGTTTTATTATGAATCCACATTTACTGAAGGATCATTGTACAGTAGGTAATCATTGTACGAAGCACTTCTAGCAGATACAGGATGTATGGCATTTGGATGAGCCCAAGGGGGGGGGATATATATGGTTATTAATGTGCCCTCCACACACTGCAGTCTTAAACAATTTGTGAGCCCCCTGTGAGGGCTCAACTAGATTATGTGACAGAGTCGGCATCATGACCCTGTCGGGGTAGAGGGGAGGGTTGGCAGGAGGGTAAGTTGCTTTCCAGAAGTGGCATGAGGGGGGTGGAGGTGGCCCAGTCATTGAAAACCCTCATGTGCCATCCAAATGGGCAATGGTACCGCCTTCCGTCATACACTACCTCCATACCAGTTTTCTCACAGAATTATCTTTGTTTCTCTCATCTTTGTACACCTCACAAAGTGCACGTGGGCGCCACCCATAAACTCAATGCTGGAATCAGGGGAATGGAATTAAGAACAGAAATTAAATCAAGTGTGATCTCTCCTGCCACCCGAGATGCAACACCTCACCCTTGACTTCCCAACCCCAGATGAACCCCAGGTGATTGGTGGGGGGAACAGAAAATAAACAGGGGTGAGGAGGGACTGCAAAGGAAAAGGGGAGGCACAGAAACCGCAGCTAAACCGAATTGCAAACAAACCTCACCATCAGATGAAAGCCATATGGAAAACAAGCAGCCTTGGCACCTGGCTTGTACCCTGCAAATATAAATTGAAAATGTGCAGTGGGAGGAGTAATATGAGTTTTAAACCATTGCATCTGTGCAAACCAGCCCCTTGGGAAAAGAAAGGCACATATTGACCCACATAGTCAGGTGAGCACTGGAGCCAATGGAGGTGGAGGGAGGGAGAGACAGAGTTAGAATCTGAAAGAGAACAGTATATACGTGGAGTCAATGGAAGGCAGAGTTTGTGCTGCAGAGAAGTATGCAAGTGGACCAAGAGAACATGCAAAAAACGGAAGGTGGAGTGGTGAAGAGTTAGTGGCAGAGTAGGAGCAGAGTACAGGTGGGCTATTGAGACAGAGAGGGGGGAGAGAGAGAGAGAGAGAGAGAGAGATTGTATGGCAGGAGTGGTGGAGAGAGTGCAAGGTGGTTGTGGGAGTAGTGGTTGGGGAGTGAATCATGAGGGGATAGCTGGAAGAGATAGGCAGAGAGAGTGTGGTAATATTAGGTCAAAGATTGGGGTTTGTTTGTAGGAGAGGTGTGTGGAGAGTGGAGAGAATAGGGGCAAGAAGAGAGGTAAAAAGAGGGGTGTGGAAAAAGGTGAGGAGAAAGGGAGAGTAGAGATATTGTGGACATTGGAGGGAGTGAGGCAGAGAGAGAAAGAGAGAAGACCAGAGGGTGTGAGAGAAGGATGGGAAAGGAGAGGGGCAAGGGGGTAGAAAAGAAGGGTGAGCAGTCAACCATATCCCTGGAGAGTGAGCAGAGCACCATCTCACTGGGCAGTGAACAGGGCATAATATTCCATGAGCGTAAGCAAGCCCCAATATACCTGTGGTGGGGAGTGAAAGGGGACCCATATCCCGGGGGGGGGAGTAAGCAGAGAACCATATCTCTGGTAGGTTGAGCAGGGCACCATAGCCCTGAATACGGAAGGAGTAGTGTGATCATGGAATGGAGAGCATGTGAGAGAGAGGAAGCACATGCATGAGAAAATGGTCCAGGGTATTTGTACTGGCATAAGAAAACCATCAAGTCCCATTATAAAACCTCAGGACTGTTAGGTTAGGACACCATGAGCCCTGAGAAGAAAGAACCCGAGAGGACGCCTGCTAGATAAGGCTTGTTACCTTTCGGCTATCACCTACAGCCAGCCTTAGCCAGTAGATGTTACAAATAGCTAGCTGATAGACCAAGGGTTAGGGATGCCTGAGTTAGGGTTGAGGGACAACACACGAGATGAGAGAGGGAAACCATTAGTAGATCCTGCCTACACACAGACCTACGCCCTAACCAGAATACAAAACCATGTTTTTTTAAACATCTAGAAAATAAAAACCTTTCAAACATCTTTTGAAGTCTGGGATTTCTTGAAGCCATCCGTGACAATGGTGGCTTAGTTTGTCTGGAAAATCCATCCCCACAGCAGAGAAAGGGGCTCTACGCCCTAGTGCTAGATGAGAGGTTGGGATCATTTAACTGAGGTGTTAGGCACTACAGCGGGGTGGAGTGACTGAATGGGACTAGGTGCAAGGGTTTGTAGATTAGGCTGGATAACAGATCTGTAGCCTTTACTGCAGGTTCTGCAGTGCTTGTCACCTTTCCCCAATTACACAGATCAGTACACAAAAATCCAAATTTGATGTAAAATAATCCTTGGTCTATTTGGATAAAAACATTTCTTGCTGAGTAGTGCTTAAGCTAACACCTGCCAAATGTTCAGTTGGGGTTACACCCAAGGCTCTCAATGAGAAGTATGCCTTTAAAAGGTCTTCTCAAGTGGTAATTACCATATCAACTTCTCATAATGTACAGCAAAAGTCTTTGTTTGTCAGAAGATGTGTTTCAGAGTGTGGCAGAGCACCAAACCCTTATAGAATAGCAGTGGTGGTGTGCCAGAAAAGTCCTCTCCTGTAGTGGGTTTGATATGGTTGAATGAGTCCAAGCATGTGGGAGAACCTTTTAACACTTTGCTGTCAGCATTGCTGCTCCTCAAAGTGTCGATTTGATTGCACTTCTTTTGACAAGCTGTTGTTATGCCCTGAGATGAGCACATCTCACGTCAAGTGAAAGCTGGCATCCAGGATGGAATCCTCATCTCCATGTTGCTCCATGCTAGAGTCTTTATTTCCAAAAGGTGGAGTTTGTCTCACTGCAGTCTGTATCAAACCCATTCCTGAGGATGCTGGTTGTATGAGACAACACTAGTTTACTAACGAGTGCTAATGTCTTCATTGGACCACCTTTGTCCATGTCTCCAGTTGGAATCTGGTGTCTAACACAAATAGGCAAAACACAAAGAGTATCCATGCACTAACTTCCATTGCATTCAAACCATCAAGAACCCCTTAAGCAGCCATTTTACAGTACTTGGCAATGACATTTTGACTATCATTTGGCATGTCCGGCATCACCCTTTGACATGATATTGGAACCTTGGTCTTGGCCTGTGACTTTTGATGAATTGATCCCCCCGCCCCATTGTCGATTGACATATAGAGATGTTAACAGCATCTTTCAACTTTCTCCATGGTGTGGTGCTAGGTGGGAACCACACTGCCCATGCATAATGTTTGAACTCAGCAAGTTTAATGGGGAAGTAAGATTACATGCATGGCTAAGTTAAAGCCTATGTATGCATTTACAGGTGTATTAGCTACAGTTTTGTTTGTAAAGTGGTTTGGGTGTTCTCCCCCAAAAGGGGAGCATTGAAGGAACCTGGGTTTTAATCTCACCTCCTCCATTGCCTTTTCAATTGCCCTTATTTTAAACTTTATTCCATTGTATGTTGTTGCTTTTGTTTATATACTAGCAAGCAGTACAAAATCAAAGATTGACAACATGGGGTCAAAGCTTCTGCACGCTTGGGCAAGTAATACGCCTCTCGGCTTGGTGGCCCAGGGGCTCCACCACTGCCTCTGCATTGATACTGGACAGATTTACATAATACTCCCAGGGATCAACTCCCAAGAAATCAATGCCGTTTTGTAGATCCCTCTCTGCAAGCAGCCACACTTTTTAATTAATACACATTTTCTTTAAAAAATAAACAGCTTTTTTGAAATGTGCATTACTATTTTGGCCAACATTTTTTATTTCATTTGGTTCAATTTTGGCTGATGTGGAGATGTTAACCTCCAGCAGAGTGCCACATGCTGCCCCAGGATTTTTACAAGGTGTTCACCTGGGCGATTTCTATCTACCTGGAATGCAAATTGGCAATAGGCACTGATTATGGCACCAAGCACTAAATGCTGTACTCAACATGGGGGTCTATGAAACAATTACAATCTAGGGTTTTAGGCAGCTTGTCTACCCATCCTCCTCCTGTGCCACCACAAAATAAGGGTCCTGTTTTGAAGACGATTGTAAATGTATTAATTGTGCTTTGCAACTAGTGAATTACTTAACATGCTGCATCTGCTGTACTGTGCACTTTTATTGTTCTGATCAAAGTAGTTCCATTAATGACATTGAGACGTTGAGCAATGGCACCCTACTCTTTGGATTTTTCTCACAGTCTGCCATCTTCTACCACATCAATGGGAACTCCCACACACAGAAGAGGGGAGCTAACCAAGAGGAGGAGGTAGTGCTTTCATGTATCATTCTGAACTGCAGCAGATGTGGGTGGCAACACATACCGACCCTCCGTAGATTATTAATTTTTCTCCTAGAATATCACTTATCTCAACACAAGTCAGTGGATACATTCACTTCACCCAGTTTCCATCTCAAAATCTCCCTTCTGGCTGTAGGAACATAAGCTCACCTGTTGGGATATTTCTATCTCAAAAACCTGTCTTGCTTTTGTTCCAATCCAGCCGATAGATTGGTTTCAATTAGAACTAGAATTTCATTCTTTTTTTAAAAAACACATATGATTAAAGGCTTTTTTCTTAGATGATCCAAGTTAAGATCATCGTAACACTGATTTTTGGTGAACAGTTACATGTATACGTACATATAATATGACACTTACTGAAATCCTTAGTTTTGAAAAATTGGAGCTTAATGATGAAGGGCAGTTTACATGCTATATCACAAAAAGGCAACTGGCTACCCCTTCCTCACCAACACACCTTCTAATGGTGGTACTCTTCCAAAGCTATATTACTTACAGGATTATATCATCCAGAATACCTTTTCTTTCAAAAATAGATTTGTATTCATTATATTTTCATAAAGTCACATATACCACAGTTAAAATTCATACATAACACGTTGACTCAATAGCACAGTTCATTCATATCAATGGTGAGATTGACCAATGTTACATCAAACATTGGAAATATCAAAAAACAACTTTTGGTGTATTGGGCATAGTAAGTGATGTAGTTTGAACATTTCTAACACATCTGCTTTTTATAGAATACAGTATGCCTCTTATTCAAGTTCAGACATATTCAATGAAAGTTCAAAACGTGTTGGAGACAAAAAAAACAGAACCGCTGATTGCAAAAGGGCCCTGGACAAGAACTAAGAGACAGCTTGTAATTCAAGTTGTTTATTTCGTCTACATGTGTTTCAGGCCATATACCTGAATACGCATCTTCAAAGCGTTTCTGACGGGTGTTGATGGGGCTTTCTTTAGGATCAAAATGCTTCTATGTGTGATGGCATCAGTGGACCCCACTGTTCACAGGAGTGGCACTCACCAGCCTCATTTTTGGAACGGTGGAAGTGGGCAGAGTGGATGAGTTATTTCTTTTCGGCAAAAAGGTTCACCTCAATGCCGGTAGCATATCTTTATTGCGCCAGTAAACATAACTTCTTTTAGATGTTGCGATCACCACATAATCTTTCTATGGGCCTCGCTTTACCCAAGCCCTCTTGCCGGAGTATCTCAGCATACTGTGAGTCGGTTCCTATGCATGCATTAAGCCTGCTTCCCTGGGATATTAATATTTATTGTTGCTACTATTATACAGTAAGTTGACCACCGGCTTGGCAATTTACATGGCAAAGATGTGTAATCCAGAAGAATCACAAATGAAGAACTGACAGCTTTTATGGGATGTAAAATCTGATTGTGACTTAATGATACAATAATCAGCCAAATGTGAGTGCATCACCGTTATAAAGATTGAACAAGATAAACAGAGGGTGATGAGATTCCAGATGATAAACGTCACCAAAGAAGATAATTCAAGATCCTTGTCAGTTCATTAGAAAATAATTTCTTTAATTGTGGCTACTGACGGCCTGGACAAAACCTGTTTAATAGGCAGGAATATGATATCCTGAATCATACATTTTTCTGTACAACTTCATTTTATGCATTACCCATATTGCATAAGAACTTTAAAGCAAATTCATTGTTAAGTTTTTTAACCTATATGCACAAATATGGCAGCTTCCCTGAAAGACCATGGGCCTCATTACGACCCGGGTGCAAAGGGATACCGGGCACCAGTAATGACACCGGTGCCGGTAATCCCTTTGTGCCCTATTCCGAGGTCCCTTAGCGGGCCCCTCCCTTAATGCCTGGTTTTACCAGGCGTTATGGACGGGACCCGTTAAGAGATACCGGGGTTAATAACGGTACCGCAATTTGCAGTACCATTATTGACGCCTTCCCCCTTCCCATTGAGCCCTATGGGGGCTCAAATGGGAATGGGGAATGGCTTTTACAATGGGGATTTACCGGTCCTGCCAAGGTCGGACTGGACCGGTAAGTCCCCATTGAACGAGGGCGGACACGGTCCCATTATTGGTGCTAGTCATGGCGCTAATAGCGCTAATAGCATCATGACTAGCACCAACCTCGTAATGAGGCCCCATATCTTGCATTTTTCTAGTGGTGGAGTGTTCATTTAACTAAGTCACTGACCTTTTGACTACTCTAGCTATTGAAGCCTTGAAACAAATATCCTTCACGTGAAGGCTATCCAGTTTACAAGGTTAGTTTTTACAATATACATATTTGCATTCCCCATCAAGAGGACAAGGGCAGTGGGCGTGCTCTTGGCCCATTGGGAGGAGTACCTGTGCACCTCAGATGAGGCCAGTTAGGAAAAGACTTTAATCTTCCTCAAGCGGTAAAGATACAGTGAAGCTCTCACAACCATGTTGGCATGCTGCTGATCCTGTGGGAGTAGCACATGTGCACTTAGGCATGTCCTATTAATAAAGGACGTTTGATCTTCTTCCAGCGGAGAAGCCACATTGAAGAGCGTGCGTGCACAGTCAGCAAATGACGGACTGCCAGATTGCTAGATTGCTGGACTGGAGGTTGCCGACTGAGTTTGTTTTGTTAATTTTATCCTGGGTCATTTCCTTTGCAAGTGCCACTTTAAATTATTGAGTCGACCAGATTTGGCTCTGAAGATTGTAACATCGTTGTGATTAAGTAAAGCTATTTTTGATGAATTAAGTGCTATCTTTAAAACTTGTATTTCTGATAATTGATTGATTGTGTTTCTCTATGTTTGTATTTATTTGTATTTATTGTTTCATATAGCACCTTAATCCAAGCCGCTTTACAGTTAACAACAAAAACATATCAAACATTGAACAAACACATCAAACGTTGGCCGAATTTCAAATGCCAAAGTGCCCAGGGGGCAAAAAATGAAGGGGCAAAAAATGACAAAATGGCTCCCAAGAGACCATTGTCAATGATGCATGGAGGCCCTTTGGATTCTTTTTTAAAGCATGCTCTGGGTGTGATCGAAGCACAGATTACTGCTGTGGAAAGGAATCCACGAACAGTGATTAATCAACTTGATTGAGTAGGTACATGTTGATAATACTACACAAGATGTATTAGCACCCATTGAACAATCTCACCCAATTGTTTCTTCAAACAAGACTGATTTGGTAAATGGCTTGCCTGATTCTAAATTGGCTTTCTTAACCATGCCTCTGCCAACATCAATTTCTAAGAAAAGATTTGTTCAGAGAAAAGCGCACACCATAACCTTAAAGATATTATTAATACATTGTGTAGTCAACTGGCAATTTGACCAACAAAGCATGCAAATCAAGATTATCTACACTTGGGAACCTTAAATCCGCTGCTAATGAAAAAGAACATGAGGATTAAAAAATCCAGGAAGAAAGCCCTCTTTAACAAAATCAGTGACATTGAAGCTAAAAGATGCATGTAAGGAGAAGGTGACAAATGTTCTTGATGCAAGGCAAAATATGCCTAAGATCTTTTGGGAAGATGTAAATGATAGACAAAGGGTTAGTGCAGCATTTACATGGTCTGGGGACAACATTCTCAGTAACCTCCAAGACTATGACAGTGGGTCTTCCCTTGGATAATACCATCCAGTAGCATCACCTCTCTGGTCCCTTTCTGATTAAATGTCTAATATTGACAAGATTGTCGGCCTTTTCAAAAATCTATGTAATTAGTCTTCAATTTGAGTCATTGAATTGATCAACTTGTATTAATAAGGATCCTACTGTTGTGGAAACACAGAAGCAATTTGGCACAGTATCTACTAACTCTTTTAAAGAACCAATATTTTCAAACCTAGAAATTAACTATTCCGATCCAACCTGCTCCTCAGTTAAACAAGCACCGGTTGTGACCATAAAGGCTACCTCATCCATGTTCACGAACAGTTCTAGTTGAATTCAATTTTGCACTAACCAAGCGAAAATAATGAATATAAAGGGTGGTCAGAATCAATCAACAATCCTGTTGAAGTGGATCCCTTGACTATTGCATTATATGGATTCCTGTACTTAAAGGTGTAATGGAAGAATCCACTATTATTCTTACCTTCTCCATCCCTGTATTAAGCCTAAAACAGATTTGATGGCTAGACAAACTAAATTTACTGGAAAATCTAATACAATACATGAAAGGGGAAGTCCATTGTAACCACATTTTCAAATCCACAAGCAGTGAACTATTTATTCTCCTCTAAATTGAATTAAGGTGTAAATGGACTCATATTGGGTTTTTTTTTACTCTTGCTTGTGACTGATCATAGTAGTATGTCCAAACTCTGGCTTCTGTAAAAGAACATATCTACTCTAAAGCACACAAACCATCTTACTGTTTTCAAACTTTTTCCAATCTTGAAGAAGTGGACTGAGTGGTAGATTCCTTGTCTCTAGGTATTGGACCTAGTATCAATGGTGTATTGGAAAGTACATTTCTTTAGTTCCTCACCACAAATCCTATTCTTCTAATTTCAACTCAACTCCCTTTCCCCTAGGTAAGGAACCCATAGACAATTACTTCTTTGATGAGCGCGTTCTTTCAGCTCATCAACAAAGCTTAATGTTTCCAATTCTAAACTTTCTTTACTCTCCTCATTGAACATTGCAGGTTCATGTTGTAAAGTGAGTGAAGACAATTTACAGTATTATTTGAGCAAGCATTGTATTATTTGTCTGCAGAAAACAAGGGCACTAGGAACTATGCATTTAGATGGATTTGAATCTATGTATTTTACAACTAAATAAAGATTGTGGTGGATTATGCACATTGCTGTCTGTTGAATATTTATCTAGCGTTATTGTCTTGACAAAATGCTCTGAGTTTCAGATTATGAAGTTGGCAACTACATCTGATAAAATAATTATTAACTGGTATTTAACCCCTACCAAAACAGGGTATACCATTTTTTGATATGTTAAATTGTGAAATCTTGAAAATGTCAGACCGTTATCAGACCGAGGACACTATGTGTAGACTTTAATGTGAAACTGGGTGCTGCAATATGAGGTGAGCTACTTGATTACATCCAAAGGCTAGCTTGTAGAATACCAGTTCTAATTTTCAAAGATCAGCATATTGATAATCTTGAATTGTTTTCATGAATTATATTTATTAGTGATTCCTCTCTTTAGATAACGGATGCACATTATTTGATAATCCATCAGATTGTACCTGTTATGATGATCGTGGAAAGTGAATGATTGATTATTATTTTATGTTATTAATACATGTGTCAGTGATCATGTTCTTTTGCAGTTTTGCTGACCATTCATCCAAATAAGAATACATTTTATTTATAGTAGAAAGTAGTTTAACCCACAAGCATCATAGGATGAAATGGTACAGAGTTGAGAATTCTAATCTAATCCCAGAAATCTTCACCCAAAATAAAAAATAACTAGATGTTTGAATTGGGAGATAGACCCCTCTATGCTGGTAGACAGTTTTGCTAGACATACCGATAATATTGGTCTGTCCCTGTCCACCACATTAAAAGCCTGTGTCAGGTACACCATAACTCCTGATTAGATACATGTAGTAAGCAAGTAAGAAGGCCAAAAAAGACATAGTGTGTGCTCTTAAATCTAATACCTGCTCCCTTTCAGACAATTCTGAGTAAAGAAGAAATTATAAGAAATGCTGATCTAAGGGATGATCAACCCTGTAAACTAAAACATTGGAAGAGACCAATATCTCTGAAGCTATTTGGATCAGACACCTTTTCACCTTATATAATAGAGAAGATTAGTCTTCCTATTCTATCCATAAGATAATGGAAATTTGAGAACTTAATAGTCCTCACATGGACGCTTCAATAATAAATAATAATGCTTTTCAAGTGGATCATTCTACTACCACTCAAGTGCTGTTTACCCTGCAAAAAGCAGAGTTGGCATTTTGTTCACTAAATAGTAATAAATGCCCTGGGCCGGATCTGATTCTAGCTGATTTTTACACATTGTATCCAAATGTTTGGGCCCCTCTCCTATGTCACACATTTAATGCTATTATAAAGGTTACATTTTTTCATGAGTCTTGGTCCAAAACGTTGACTGTCCCTATTTTTCAGAAGAGCGTAACCAGTTGGCAATAAACTATCACCCAATTTCTCTTTTAGATTAATCTTTTAAATTAATTATTTGGTATGTTCTATTGGGAAACACTAGGGACTAGGTCGCTGCTAATACATTTTTTATCAAAGATCATATATGGCTTTTGGGAAGGTCTGAGAACTCAACATCAGGCACTAAATGTGTATTTGTTGATACACTTTGTTGATTTGCTGATGAACGCCTAGGTGCAATGGATTTAACACAGCGTTTAAGTCAGTTAATCCTGCTTTCCTTTACACTGCATTATTTAACCATGCTGCATAGCAAAAACATTGTGGTTGTATGTTACTGTCTATGTGGCTTTTCCACTAAGTATATCCCCAGAACAAGGGGTGCACGACAAGGGTGCATTTATCCCCAATTTTATTTAATCTTTACATGAATTGATTGTAATAGACTTTATGTGAGGCTAATGTAGACTGCCCGTGAGTTGAAAATATATCATTACCGACGTTAGTTTATGCTGATGACTGTGTACTACTGGCTATGACCCCCAACTCCTTCATGTCCTTTCAGAGAAGTACACTTGATACATGACTAATAAGGTTATTTGTATAAATTCTAAAAATTAACTATAATCATTCTTTTCAAGTACAGGTAACCAAGTAATTTACCTTTGAGACCGGAATGGAACGCTTTGCCCAAGCAAATGAGCCTGATTATCTGGGAATGTTTGTCTAACCTCAATCATGTCAAGAAATCAACTTGTTGTATGAGAGAATAGATTGGTGGGATCTTCAGTTTTGCACATTCTTTTAAAACACAACCAGTAAAACCCATACTTAAGGTTTATGAGGGTAAGGTTCATAGAGTGGCTGCTTATGGTGCAGGCATTTGGGGCTTTAATAAAAAGGATCTTTTATACCATAACAATTAACCCTGTAATGATTACTAGGCCTCCCTCAATCTTCTCCTAATTGTTCCCTCCATACCGAATTAGGCTTGGCATGGTCTGTTTAATACTGGTCCAGACAATTGTTTCTAAAATTATTTACAATTTTCAAAGCTATTCTTATGCAAGCAATTATCAGAATCATTGGGAGGAGTGACAGGATCTTGTTTTGATGAACATTGATACAGATATAGGTATGTTGAGTTTTCTGTGCAATTGTAGATTCATTTAATTAACTAGTAATTATGAGTTCAAAAAGGCCATGGAACTTAAGATTGTGTTGAATATTACCAATGGCAATATCAGGTTTTGTCCTTGGCATCAACCTATTAAAGGCTGTTATTTCATTACTAGATTGCATTTTAATTTGTTGAATCTAAATGCTCTAAATTAAGCTAGGTCAAAAAACAGTGAAACAAGTTCTGCTTGTCCATTCTATACTTTATTTTCAGAGACAATAATGGTCTGATATATAGAATTAATTGTTGCCTTTTTATGACCTATTTTAAAACATTTAAATTGTAGCTCATGCTGACTTGTACTTGTTAAGTGTAAATGATCTTTGTTCCACTTGGGCACTTTTACATTTTACTCAGAAAGCTTTATCCAAAAGAACCAAAATCGGGAAATCCATTAAAGCTTAATTATTGTACTATTGATGTGGTAGACAAGGCACTGTGCCTTTCCTGGCTTCTGAACATCGATATATACACTTGTGTACTTTCCTAAATAGATCAATTTTGTGTCTGTTTATTTTATTATTTATTATGTTTTATGGGAAATTATCTATTTTGACCTGGATTCTCCATCACAAATCTCTATCTCTATCTCTATATATTTAGTTACCTGTTAGGACCCTACAGACATTACTGGCTACATGACATTTAGACACCCCACACCTTTCCCTGTGTTCCAAGACCCTAAGACACACTTTTTCCAATATAATTTCACTGCAACCCACTGCACTGCGCCAGGTTGAGGCAACAGATGTGGAGAGCCCACAGAAGGTCACATTATGCTGCACCATGCCAACTCTCGCCTCCTCTCCATGTCTGCTCTGAGGTATGTCAGCCAGCCCACATGCCCCTTCTCGTGTGCAGTTTACTTCAGAGTGCAGCGCACATCAAGCGATAAGCGACTCAGAACAGCGATCTACAGGATCATTGATTTTCAACAATTGATGAGCGTGTTATCATGTCTGTCTACAGAACTTGTGCCTAGTACGGGTACTTTCTGCTAGTAGATTGTATTCTTCAATGGTTATAGCACTGGAGCATATATTTGTTTTCAAACAACACTTTCTATCATTCTATCAACAAATAAAAGGTACCTTTATGGGGCTGTATTTTATCCCAGTCTGGCCATCATATTCTTGACAACATTGCACCCTCCACAAGACAGGCTCTGAATTCCTGCAACACAAGCTTGCACACTACCAACTGATCTGAAACCTTAGAAACCAATCTGGCTCTGCGCTTTTCCTTGTGATCCCCCCTTTCAATTCCACCAAGAGTTGAAGGATCCTCTTCTCCGTCCAAGCACCCACCCTCTAGAACTCCCTTCCACTCAGCATCTGCTGCAAAGCGGATTACATCTCCTTCAGGAAGGGCCTCAAAACCTGGCTGTTGCCTCCAGCAACCTGACAAACTTCCCTACTTCATGCTTACCTTCATGACAACTAAACCATGAATCTGTTTGTGCCTGCCCCGTATAGCCCCAAACACAAGGTAAAGTATAATCTGGGAGCAGACCAGATGAACTGATTCCATGGCCACTTCTAAGCAAAATACCAACTGATTCTCGAGGCACAAAAGTACATAGTCACGCACTTCAGGGGAAACTAGCGGCAGGGAGGGCTGACCACCTGCACGCATACTCCAGACTAAAATACTATGCACAACATCTCTGCCACCAGAAAGAATCTAAGTCCCATGACAACAATTCGGTCTAGCTGGATGCATAACGAGTCTCTTGAACTCACGTACTCTCCTAACTCTCAGCACCCATCCACATGTCTGACTATCATGGGTAGCGTAATGGGGCTCGGCCATCCCATACATTTTTCTTTTTGGTCAAATGCACACACACATTTCAACCCTTCTGACAATGTTCCCATACCTTGGACTGTGGTCTCCTGAGGGCATTCCCCCCACAAGTGCTTTGAGGCCATACTCATGGGATAAAGGCACTTTATAAATGAAAAACTACTACTACTGCTGCTACTACTACTACTACTACTACTATTACAACACTATTTGAAGAGGAATATTTTTTAAATGGCAAGAATTCTTATACTTCTCATGCCTGGGGCATCGGAATTAATGAATACAGTTAATGCTAAAGCAATGCAACTTAGACATTAAATTCACTATGTACCTTGGTCAAGATCATATTAATTTCCTGGACTTGTAAATTAAGCATAGAGAGAGCAAAGTAATATGTAGTTTATATTGATATACAATGCAATATTGTTCTAAACTAGTTCACATCCATTGGCACTGAGTGACAATTTCCTCCTTGGCCAACTGCTGAAAATCTATAGGCATTGCTCATCAAGAAAGGAGTTAATTAAACAAGCCTCAATTATTAAAACACGATTAAGTGGTCTTTCCTTAGGCACTTTATACGCCTACGAAGATAAGACTTCAAACCAGAATGTAACCAAAGCATGTGATCTCTCTGTCTGTGAGAAAAACTTTAATTCTAATACAACAAAATAACAACACTGTCCAATGCAACAGTTGACATTAGCAAATATAGAGCGACTACTTTTAGCTCTGAAGAGAAGAATGAATCGGATAGGTCAGCTGGTGTATTCACTGTACCAGAAAAGGAGTACAACTATTCATACACTTTGAGTATTCTCCAGTTAGGTAGAAAGCCCTCTTTATACCCCCATCCTTTGTACTGTTTCTCCCAGCCAGGTGTAATCCAAAGCCTGAATTAAAGTGTGACTCTGTGCATTTATGTGCTCTATCTCAAGAGTCGTGATGACTCCTAGGGCATCCTGATGACGCCTAAGGCCGGGGCACAACAAAGGTGTCTCACAGTGCAAGCACCCGCCCTCCTTTAGTCATGTGACTAAGTGAATTGTGGCATTTCCTCTGGTGTAAAATGAATCCATGTGGTGGAATACATTTTTCATCTACCGGCCTCCATTCATCAAATTTAAAATGTTCTTTTTTTGCCTTGAAGCGATGAAGATTCACATAACTAGCCATTGTCTTTCTCTGTGTACGGAAAAGGTGCTGGCCATCTAAGGTCACCATATATGTGTGTTTCCCAGGAATTGGGCCTGAAACCAGTTCTGACTGGCATATGAAGCCTGGGACAGTGTGGATTCACTCCTTTGTATGAGAGACTATTGCACAATGAATGGGTGTACTTGGAGGGACTTGTCCAACCTTATGTTTGAATGATGCATGTGTGTGTGATCCGGTGCTGTGTTCTCTCACTGGCTCCTGAGGTAGTATAAAAGCAGACCCATTGAAACATTCACTTTGTCAACTACTGGCAGTTCGTACCTGAACTCTGGGAGGCTTACTGCTAAAATAAAAACGACCAAAGCTCTGCACCAGTATCCCTGATGCTCCGAAGAATCCGACCAAAAACTTCTCTCTTTCCAGAATGACTAGAAAGGAAATACAGTGCCACTCCTTTCCCCTGATCCAGTGGGTTCAACTAGATCACAGCTTCTACTTGTTGGCCTCATGTCCCAGCAGGGCCCCTGCTGTGCCTAAATCACCAGACCCAGAAAGAAGGGGTCCCATCAGGGCCAGGATTCTGAAGACTTGGAACTGACCCAAGAATTATTTTCCCAGGACATCAGCCAAGAGCTTTGATTCCATATCCCTCAACTGGGAAGCTTCAGAGGCTTGTGCTGCTTCGACCCCTGTGACTACACCACTGAACATGCCTCCTAGTCCTTCTTCTGTGGCTGGCTCCTCTCAGGCGAGACTCTTATAAACAAATCATGAATAATCATTATTTTCTGGGGTCTTCTCTTCATGACCAGAGCTGCAGAAGCCAAATCATGTACCAGAGGATGATGTGGGAACCCTGCATCAATGACATTTGCCGACTACGTTCTGTGAACATTTCAGCTGGGCTGGCCGTGACCCACAACGTTGGTATCACTGGAGGAAGAAAAATCACTCTTCCCAAAAGTTTTTGGGTCCCATCTGCACTGGTGTGCCGATGCTGGACATTTGGTGGTCACTGAACAACCCGTAAAGTAACCACCACTGGAAACCATCAACCGCATCCTGCATAACTGATTTTTTGGTCACAGGGAATTGTTCTCCTTATCCTCCAGCACTGCTTCTAATTCTTGTTTCAGCTTCCTTCATCCTTGGAACCATTCTTTACCTTCAAGAAAATCCTTTAGCTTCCCTCCAGTGGACTTGCAGAACTTCACCTGGGGGAACTATCCCACAAAAGTAACACTTTCCCACCAAAAGACTATCCCTAATCGCACTACGTGTCCCTCTTTGTTGCCATTTAAATTTGCCACCGTCGATAAAATAGCCTTCACATACTTGTTACTGTTTTTTTTCCTTACTGTTACTCTTGATTGCCTTTAAATTGCCCTTACTTAAAATTGTGTTAATTCCCTGATACATTGGTACTGATAAATATCTTCTGTTTAAAAAAGTTAGTTTTGGGTTTGTTTTTCTCTTAGCTTTTTCTGATATATAGAGATTATTTTTTTGATTAAGATATAGTGTGTGGGCCATCTCTCATTGGGTATTAATGAAATCTGTCTATTGTGACTGTGAAGCACCACAATCTGACTCCTGAGAGTTAGATCTGGCCTGATCTGTGACAACTACTACATGGAGAGTCTTCTGCGCTTAAGGGAACCACTAGTAGTACCTGAGTCACAAAGACATACCTGAGGGTCCTTACCACAGATTTGTTGGGGACATCTCCATAGCATCCCCCTGTGTGTGAACATTACCCATGTGATACTTGCAGAGCATGTACATTTACAAAGAAAATAAAACGTTTCTCAGTAGGTTCTGTCAGCTGGGAACTATGCAGGCTGACTAATTGCAACACCACAAATGTTAATTATTGTTTAGATCTTAGACCATGACTCTAAAATCACGTGCCAAATACAGCCCTGCTGATGTTGCACTATAGTGAGAATAATCAGTAATCATTCAGAAGACGATACAATCTTGGGTCTCCCGTTGTTTTCACAAAGTAAATTACTTCGTTGTAATTTACTTTGTGAATATTACTTCGAATGTTTGTGGGTATTGGGGATTAAACGGGAAAAGGGGGGTTGGGAGGGGGTTGGTTGAGGCTGGTAGTGAAAAAATGATCAAAGTAAAATTCGAAGTAATGAACACAAAGTAATTTCTTTCTTTGAAATGGCATAGAACCACAATCTGGTGGGTGCTAGAAACATATGCTGATGAGTTTAATGAGCAGATGTTCATGATTACATAAAACGAGCCATTTGTTTACAATTTGGCATATCTGCAGTGAAATACAGAGCTTTCTTAATCTGAATATACACACTATGTATGGGTTATGTATGTTTAACTAGCGGTACCACCCAGCAATGCCCGGGTTTGTAGCTGACATGCACGTGGGGAACTGCTATAGCCTTGTGTATGTTTTATTATGTAATAACTTCCTACTATTGAAAAATTGCAAAATTGGCAATTTCCTGAAATCGGCCATACTGATAGCACAGGGCCGGATCCCACTCGATCCATGTGCAGGGCAAATTGCCGGGGTTGGTCAAATTTCACTATCGCCACTACACCCCAGACTGGTATGCCAACCTTGTGTCCTAATTTCCTATTTTTGGAAAAGTCACAAAATCGGCAATCTCATGAAATCGCCTATACTGATAGCACAGGGCCGGCTGCCACCCTGTGCAGTATGAATTGGTGTGGTTGGTGAAATTTCATGATTGCCAGTACACCCCAAACTGGTATGCCGACCATGGGCCAAAATGGCAGCCCACCAACTGTTATGGGGCTGGAGCCAACCCCAAACTTACAAACACATTTTCACATATATATATATTGATTAAGGCAATTTGCACCATGTTAATTGACATACAGCTTAATAGTGGTCAGATCATCTTCCATATAAGCCCTGATTTAATTTCCTCATAGGTGCTCTATGTTAGGAATCCCTTGAGGTAGCTTTATCCTTTTCTGAAAAGGCTCCATAACAAAGGAGAAAAGAAAGATTCACTACATTTTTCGATTATTTTATATTTAAAAAATGTTTTCTTATAAAGACTACACAGCACAATTTGTTGTTCTTCTTAAAAACTCATTCTGAAACTTATAACTCTATGTAAGAACAACATGGAGGTTTCTGAGCAGCATGAGGGGTGACATGAGGCCAACAGTGCTAGCAACTATGGACCTAAAGTACATGTTCATTGGAAGGCTTGTTTACAAAGAAAACATTTGGTTTTGCCAATTGGAGCACCCCACTTCAGAACATGCGACAAATAACTGCCCGTGGGAGAAACATGGAGATTCCAAGTTGGTACCAGTGTACTTGATTGACTGGCCCTGTGCCTTCTTGATCGTGATACCGAATGCCAGCCTGACCAGGAACTGTAGGTGTTTGAAACTGAACGGAATGTCTGTCGGAATGAGTGGAATGTTAGAGATGAATACATCTCCTTTTCCCTTCCCGGTCAAGACTGACACTTAAAGAATGTTGGGCAGCAAGCTTTTGATGCACAGCCTTGTTACACAGCCTAGGTGGGTCAAGATTGCGAATCAGCATGATGGGTGACCCAACTTTCAGTCAATGGTGATGTGGTGGCATTCCCAGGGGGTGGGGGGACAAGTGAGTTGTGGAATTCTGTTTGATAGTTTACGGCTTTGTCGGTGTCCAACACCATATCGATTGAGTTGTACTCAGTAAGTATGTCTGGAAGCATATCCTGAATCTAATTATGAATTTCATTGACAGAATAATTTTTAGTATCAAGGATAGCTTGTTCACACAGCCACTCGTGAAATAATACTTTAGTAGTATTCGTAAGAGAGTAACAGAAATGCTTGTCACACCTCTTTAAATAGCAACAATGTGGAAACCTCTGCAATGCTACCTGCCTTCACCTTCGCCTCTCAGGTCCAGTCACCTCGCATACGCCTCGCCTTTGCGTCCCCTATGTTTTTGCCTTACGCCACTCATACGCTTTCGCCTCCCATACGCCAATGCTTTTCCAAGCCACAAACCCACAAACAATTTTGTTTTTACTTTTATATATATAGATGAGGTATCAACAATGGCAGGCTTCACTTTGCTTAGGATATGCACCATCACAACACTCGTTTAAGAAATCATCCTTATCCAAGCTGATGGGCCTCTGGTTGCACACCAGACATCATAGCATGTGCCTATAAAAAAAGTCAGATGTTAGAACAATTTTGTCCACTGGAATGAGTTTTGAAATTGCGATGAATACCACAGGATTTGATCCCTGTGAACAGGTGAACATCAAGCAAATAGATTTGGGGACTTTGTTGGATTTCTCTCTCCTCGCTTGTGTGCATAGCCAGCTTTGTTCAACTAGTCTGACTGGCTTTAGTCTAATTATCCTACCTCACTCTTTCCTTTCCTTTTTCATAGTTCTGGCTGACTACGAATATGTATCATTCATCCATTTGTATGCAACTCCTCTTACTCAGAGGACCTGAACAAAAGTATTGAGCGATTTGACCATTCATAAAAGTAAAGGATTATCTTAAAGGAAAGAATTATAATATTAGTTTTATGGGCTATTGTGAGTGAGGCTGCTCTTATGGATTTTTAATATACTACATGAAACATATCCTACCATTTCAATGTGAGGAGAGTTTTAATGACTCTAGTTGTTTTCTTTTCCATACAGTGCCTTCCAGATTGAGAAAATTAGGGTCCTTGGATACCACAATGTTCCAAGGAAATGATCATACCTCTGTTAATAAAATGGAGGCACACATTTACTCATTTGGTCGTGTCTGGAGCAAATTTGGATACTAAGGTAGTGATTATTGACTATTAATCCCTGATAACACATAATGGGCCTCATTACAGGTTTTGCAGGATTTTGGTGGTAAATCCACTGAAAAGCCCGCCGTACGGAATTACTGTAAAGGCCACTTGGTCCTGTGTAGTTACCATGGGATTACAAGTGGTTACCATGGCCCACATTACGAGTTTGTAGGTCCGGTAAAATTTGTACCGGTAAGCTTGCCGGTACTGTTATTACTGCACCGGTATAGTACAAGTTCTGCTCGGGGATGCCTTCTAGCCCATCAGGTCTGACCTGGTGGGCGCACAGACACCCGCAAGCAGACACTGACGGTAGCACCGGCATTGATGGTGCTGGTGCTACCGTCCTCGCCATTCCCATTGAGCCCTATCGGGCTGAATGGGAATGGGGCAAATTCTTGCCGGCACCCGGCAATGGACAATTACCAGGTCTGCTGGGGCTGGAATGCCCCAGTAATTGCACATGTGCTGGGTGCCGGTAAAAACATGACTCCAGCGGCAGCCGTGCCAGTATTTACCAGCACGGCTACTGTTGAACTCGTAATGAGGGCACATATGACTACATGGGGATTTTTTGGAGGATTTAGCACTGGCGGATTTACCATGCAGTAAATCAGCTGCTTTTTGGAGGAATTACCTCAAGCAACAAGCTGAAGGTGAATCTACCACTTTTCCTCTGAAAATCAACAGATTTACTGCACAGTAATTCCACCAGAGCTAAATCTGCCACAAATTATAATTTGACATTGCAGAAAAAGTGGTGTTAAGGGAATTACCTTCTATACACAAAATAGAGGGTCCCTGCAAGCAAAAGGGAATTATACTGGGTTAGATAATCAACTATACATACAACCAAATTCCCTTCCTATGTAGGCCTGAGCCATTACCCACTGTGAGAGCTTTTCTTTAATGGAATTAATCCTTTGCAAATATTTATTTGTTTAAAAACAGTTACATTTTATTAAATATGAGTCATTTAATCATTTAAAAACTTGAATACATATCAAAACAATATATATAATACAATATTTTCAGAAAAGAATTGACATTAACATCTCATATCAATGATTGTGTATTATCTAACATTCTCCATTAAAAACCTTCACCACACCCAGTGACATCATGTGAAAAGCAACACAACAACACTCTAATAACACACATCTCTAGGAGACTGAGCTTTATTCCTCTAGCAGGCCCACAGAACATTCTTCAGGGGGAAGAGTTGGATCAAATTCTCCACTTAATGGATGTATTCATAATATTGTTATTATTATTCAAAACTTGACATGGTGTGCACCTTATGAAACCCTTGTCAGAAAATCTCCAACTTTGTAGGTTATAGACCAATCCTTAAAATCATGTTTACACTCAGGCATTTACCTTTTCCACTGTAATTGTGTGATCGGCTGATTATTAGCATCCTCTTGTGACCCATCTATTGTTCATCATTTTCATAAACACACAATCTGTGTCTCTTTCATCTGCGGACATCTTGTAGCGAAATAATCAATTTCCATCTGTTGTGGAACCCTAGGGTTTGGATGCCAAGCACCAAAAAATTGGATCTTTCAGGGAATTACTTTTTTCCTGCACTGCCAAACTTGTAATGAGGCTCAATATCTTTTCATCACAATCAGATTGTGGGTTTTACTGCGCTATTGGGAAGCTAATTTAGGATGACCTTTGTCTGTTGTTAGTAACAACATTTACCACAGGGGAGCAGCTTTACAGTTAGATGATAATCTCAGGAGGGATGAAGGTTTCTCTCAACATCTAGGGATTTTGAATAGGGATTTGATTGTCCTACTTGCCCCTATACTGGATGGGAGGGGAGGCTAAGTCACGTGGTGCCCTTCTTCTTTGTAAGTATTCATTTATCAAGGGCAATATTATAATTAAGTTTCAAGAAGTGTCTTGTTTTTACACTGCCTTTTCATTAGGACCTTTTCGTGACTGGAATGTTGCGTAAATACATATGTTGCAAAATTCCTGTGTAGATTTGTTTTGTTGTGCTTTATTAAAAACTACTATTCGTATGGATTTTCTGACAGGAAAGGCGAGACAAATAAAGAAACTTGGAATTTCATCAAGATTTTTTTAAGTAGAAAGGAGCATTAATGGTTTACATGTATATTTATTCATATTTTGCTGGGCAATCGTGTTAACATCTGTTGCTCTTCACAAATATATGGCGTTCTTGCAAACATCTGATGCACTGCAACATGCCTGTGACAGGATAGGTTGTTGTTTATAGTTTTTTGTGTAAATTCATTTTTGAACCATCTCTTATTCTCAGTATCGTGTTTTTTGTATTTTTAAATTTTTTGTTTAAATTGAATTTGTTTTTATTGTTGGTGAAAAATATGTAATTCGATTTTGTTGAACATTTTTCATTTAATGAAATAATGATGCATTTATATAATTAACTCTTGACCATGAATATAGGGATCGGTTACTCACATTCAATTTGGCATTCGGGACATTGGGCCTCATTACGAGTGTGCCGGTCCGGTAACAACGGTGCCGGTAACCTATCGGCACCGTTGTTACCGGACCGGCATACTCCGAGTACTGCGAAGCGGCTGCCTTTCCGCCCGCCAGGTCTGACCTGGTGGGCGGAAAGGCACCCACTCGCAGACCTTGACGGATGCACCAGCACAGTTATTAACGGTGCTGGTGCATCTGTCCTCCCCATTCCCATTGAGTCCTATGGGACTTGAATGGGAATGGGGAGTCATTTTTCCCACCGCCTGGCAATGGGGAATTACCGGGACCACCGTGGCTGTAATGCCCCGGTAATTCCTCATTGCCAGGCGCCTGAAAAAAATGACCCTGGCGGCAGCCGCGCCGTTTTTACAGGCACAGCTACTGCCAGGGTCGTAATGAGGCCCATTGTCCCTAAGAATTCAGACAATCAGTAATTTGGGAACTGTAGATAACTGAATAGCTGTCAGGTTTATATATCCTTACATACTCTGGGTCAGGTGTTACATAAATACATTGGTCAGGTGTTACATACATTGACATTACATACATTGACATATTTTCACATACATTGGGTCAGGTGTGACACATATATAGTATGGAAGGGTTTGGGGTGAGTTATGATGAGTTTTTATTTTGAAACAGACAATTTGGCCTTAACCTTAATTGCAGACTTTGGAAAATGCCCCAAGCCAAGATGGAAGTTCTCAGCCTAAGTTCTGATTAGCTGGTGATTGTTTATAGAGAGGACAGCGAACATTCTATGTGAAACTAAAACACGTGTGCGTGTCTTTTCTACGTGGGACCTTTTCCGCGTCTTGGATTAATAGCACGTGTGCGTGTTTTTTCGCGACTTGGATTTTAGCGCTTGTGCGTGAATTTCGCCACGTGAATTTTTCATCGCAAGTTTCAAGCTCTTCATTTTTTAAAGACTATCTTAACATTAAAAAAAAAGAAACTACAAAATTGGTTTTCATTGGAACTTCCTTTACTTCATAGATAACTTTAAGACTTTGTTTAAGTAAATTGAAGATTAAGAAGTTACTGGAAAAGACTTCTAATGCATTCAAGGACCTAACAAAGAAGGCAGAATGATCATTGAGTTTCTTGGCAACTAGTAAGGAAGTCTATTCTACTAAATCACTTCGCTGGGCATTTTGAAGAGAAGTACCAGGTATGGTCTTTACAACTTTTTAGTAATCGATATAGTATTTTAAGGTCAGTGAATCAATGAGAAATTGAGGTGTTTTTGTATGCTTATGTTTCAACTACAGGTGATGAACCAGCTAGTCGATAGCTTCCAGCCTGGTGTTTGTTAATTTGTCCCTTTCCCCCCTTTCCTCTTGAAGTGTGTCAAACTGAGCAGTAATTTGTCCAGAGCTCTGAGTGCTACATTTTAGGTGAATTGTCGGAGGTTCAGCAGCTTCCGCAGACGCAAGACCAGAATCTCAGCCTGACAGTATGAAAAGCCTATAAAATTAGTCTGCCTGAGCTGTTATTAAACCCCGACGAGACAACCATGGAGGCGTTGGGAGAAATGGTTCGAGAAATACGTGAAGAGTTACGGGTAGCTCATCAGGAATCTTCAAATCTTAGTCTAAGAATGGATGAGTTAAACTTAAAGGTAACTCAAAGGCAAGATTTAGAAGTTAGAAGAGAAGTTGAAGTTTCGGGGGGTGCTGGGTCTCCTCCTGAGTTGGTGAGAGTGGGGGAAGAACAAGAACCTAGACTTCCAAGAAGAGTGGAGGGGGTGGGGAGTTTAGGAACCTTAATTATGCCTGTTCCTTTGGCCGCCCTCGAGTGCTTTTTGGGAGATTCTAAAAAGTTTCAAATAGTCCAAACACAGTGTGAACTGCATTTCTTAAATCGACCTGAGTTATTCTCCACGGATGCTTCAAAGGTAACATTTACTTTATCCTATTTATCTAGAGAAGCTTCTGCGTGGGGAAGAATTTTGGTGACTCAAAAGAGTTTGGCGTTGAATAATGATTCTCTTTTCCTGGCCGAATTTAAGAAAATGTTTGATAAGAGACAGGTATCTTTAGAGGTTGATGGAGAACTACTGGAGCTTCGTCAGGGAGGGAAGGAGTTGATTTCTTATTATCACCCAATTTAGATCTCTAATTCTTGAGAGTAAGTGGCCAGAAGAAAAAAGGGCTTCTTTATTTTATAGAGGCTTAACGGATGAATTAAAAGATGCTCTGGCTGGAGTTTTGGATCGTCCAACCACTTCAGATGCCCTAATTGATTTAGTTGTTCAGTTAGATTTTTGTCTAACTGAAAGACGTCTAGAGCGTAGACGCTCTCAGGGAGATGTAAGGTTTCAGGGAAGGATGGAGAGGTCTAAGGTTGCGATGGTGAACAGAGAAGTGAAGTCAAAAGGGTATGATCAGCTGAGTCGGGTGAGGGGTCCATTGTCCAAAGAAGAGAAGGCTAGAAGGGAGAATAATTTATGTCTATACTGCGGTAGGAGTGGCCATTTTCTTGGAAACTGTCCTTTTACTCCCAAGAAGATCTTCAGTTCTTCAGGCAGAATGCAACAAGTGGCTAACACTATACAGACAGCTGTTCCTCACATAACTATGAACGTATCCTTGATGTTTGAAAAAGTAATGTTAGGTTCTGGTCCAATTATAATTGATTCGGGGGCTATGGGAAATTTTATGGACCAGGGATTGGCAAAGACTCTAGGTGTACCCTTAGTGGCAAAGAAGGAAGTGGAGCAGGTACGAGCAGTGGACGGGACAAATCTTTCTTCATGTCACTCATACTACAGTGTTACTTGTGATGGAGTTGACTGGTGGTCATAAGGAAAATATCTCTTTTGAGTTAATTGATGCTCCAATCTTGAAAATTATTTTGGGTATGCCCTGGCTTACTCTTCATAATCCTAGAATAGATTGGGGTGCAAGAATTGTAGCCTTAGAATCAACCTTTTGTCAGGAACATTGTTTCTCAGGAAAAGGTCCTGAAGAGGAAGAAAGAGTTGTGAATTCAGTTTCATCTTTGCTTACAGAAAGAGGGGCAATAGGTTTTGACATTGGAGCAGTGTTGGGTGAACTTCCTACTTGTTATCAGGATTTTTGGGATGTATTCGATGAAAAGGAAGCTGGAGAGTTGCCTCCTCATAGGTCCTTTGATTGCAAGATTGACTTGGAGCCTGGAGTTATTTTACCTAGCAGTAGGGTTTATGCTTTAACTGAAAAAGAGAATGATTATTTGAAAGAATATTTAAAGGAAAATTTGGCTAAGGGATTTATCCGCCACTCTCAATCGCCGGCAGCTTCGCCATTGTTCTTTGTGCCTAAATCAGATGGTTCTCTTAGAACTTGTATAGACTATAGGGCAGTAAATAGAGTGACTGTGAGAAATCAGTATCCTCTCCCTCTCATCTCAGAAATGTAAAATCAGATCCAAGGTGCCACCATTTTTTCGAAGTTGGATTTACGTGGAGCTTACCATCTTGTACGAGTCCAAGAGGGAGATGAGTGTAAAATAGCATTTAAGACCAGATTTGGACTATATGAGTACCAAGTGATGCTTTTTGGTCTCTGCAATGCCCCAGTGGCTTTTCAATTTTTTATCGATGAAGTTCTTAGGGAATATCTTGATATCTTTGTTATCATTTATATTGACGATATTTTGATTTTTTCTCAGAATTTAGAGAAACATAAAATTCATGTTCGACAGGTCTTAAGGAAATTCAGAGAGAATAATCTTTATGCTAAATTGGAGAAGAGTCAGTTCCATACTGATTCAGTTGAATTTTTAGGTTTTGTGATCACCCCAAGTGGTTTGGAAATGAATCCCAAAAAGGTCCAGGCGGTTCGAGATTGGCCAACTCCAACTAAGGTGAAGGAGATCCAGAGTTTTTTGGGATTTGCAAATTTTTACCGAAGATTCATTGAGGACTTCTCCAGTTTAGTAGCTCCAATTACTCGGCTTTTGAAGAAAGGAGTTCCGTTTATTTGGGAGGCTAAGGCTGATGAGGCTTTCCAGATTTTGAAGGAGAGATTTGTTACCAGTCCGATCTTGATTCATCCAGATACATCCAAACCATTTTTTGCTGAGGCGGATTCTTCCAATGTGGCAATGGGAGCAGTGTTGTCACAGAGGCATAATGTGACAGGGCAATTACATCCGGTGGCCTATTTTTCTAAGAGGTTTTCACCAGCGGAGGAAAATGACACCATTTCAGATCGAGAGCTTCTTGCTATTAAAGCTACGTTTGAGGAATGGCGACATTTCCTTAAAGGAGCACGTCACACCGTGACGGTATTAACTGACCATCGAAATTTACTTTTTCTGAAGACAGCAAGAACTCTGACGCCTCGTCAACTCAGGTGGTCATTATTCTTTGCAGATTATGATTTTGTAGTTACTTTTAAGCCAGGAAATCAAAATAAAAAGGCAGAGGCTTTGTCACGGCAGTTTCCAGAAAGTGAAGTGAAGTCGGTCAGTGAGCCAATTCCGTTAATCGCTCCAGAACGTTTTGTTCTTGCTTGTATTGAAAAAGAGAGTGACATTTTCAAGAAGGTACGGGAATGCTTCACTGAGACGCAACTTGAAAATTGGGCTCGTTTAGATCCAGCTCGCAAGATTAAAGATAGTTTGCCTTATCTTGATAACAGAATCTATTTACCATCTGTAGAACTTAGAAAAAAGATTTTGAAGGAGTGTCACAAATCTGTTTTGGCAGGACATCCTGGGTATCGAAAGACTTTGGAGTTGGTCAGAAGAAATTTTTGGTTGGATAAGATTCAACAAGATACACTTAATTTTGTTAAGACCTCTGAGGTTTGTGCAAGATCAAAGAACCTTGTTGGAAAGCCTTCTGGGTTATTGGAACCTTTACCTGTTCCACCGCGTCCTTGGTACTCAGTGTCCTTGGATTTCATCACGGATCTTCCGCAAGATAAAGGGTGTACATTGGTGTTGAGTACTCACTAAAGAAGCACATTTTATTCCGATGGAGGGAGAGGTTACCGCCGATATTTTAGCTCACAGTTTCTTGCAAGAAGTTGTTAGGCTACATGGAATTTCCAGTCAGGTCATCTCGAACAGAGAGTCTCAATTTATTTCCAAATTTTGGAGGGCATTTTGTAAGAGGTTGGGAGTTGAGGTATGTCTATCATCAGGTTACCATCCCGAAACTAATGGTCAGGTGGAAAGGATAAATCAAGAGTTGGAGAAGTATTTGAGGTGCTATCTGCAGGCAGGTGAAGAGTGAGTAGATTTGTTGTGGGTTGCAGAATTCGCATATAACAACTGTAGTAAAGATGCCACGTCTATGTCCCCTTTTTATTTGGGGTGAGGTTTTCATCCTCGTTTCTTAAGTATTGAGGTAAATAGTGATTCAGGAAACCCTGAGGTGGAAAAAAGACTAGAAGTTATGAAAAGAAACTTGGACAAGGCTAAAGGGGTGTTGGTGGAAAGTAAGCAAAAATACAAAAGGTTTGCTGATCTTAAAAGGAAGATAAGTCCTCAGTATAGTAAGGGAGATTTGGTGTGGTTATAAACCAAGTTTTTGAGAATTATAAGAAGAAATAAGTTTTGCCCTCGTTTTGTAGGACCGTTTGTTGTTGAAGAGGTAATAAATCCTGTGGCAGTTCATCTTAGGTTACCAAGACATATGAAAACTCATCCAACCTTTCATGTCAGTTTGTTAAAACCTGTGGTTAAAGGAACTAGATTAACACCTTCTCCTACGGCAGTTGTGGTTGAGGAAGATGCTTCAGAAGAATTTTTGGTTAAGAGAATTTTGGATTCTAGAAGAGTGAGAGGAAAGTTGCAGTACATTATTGATTGGGAGGTTTTGGACCGGAGCAGCGCACTTGGGAAGAAGCAAGTGATGTGCATGCTCCTCGTTTGGTTGAAAGATTCCATAAGAAATTCCCTTTTAAAAGTGGCCCAGGGACTGGGCTTTAGGAGGGGGGTACTGTCAGGTTGACATATCCTTACATACTCTGGGTCAGGTGTTACATACATACATTGGTCAGGTGTTACATACATTGACATTACATACATTGACATATTTTCACATACATTGGGTCAGGTGTGACACATATATAGTATGGAAGGGTTTGGGGTGAGTTATGATGGGTTTTTATTTTGAAACAGACAATTTGGCCTTAACCTTAATTGCAGACTATGGATAATGCCCCAAGCCAAGATGGAAGTTCTCAGCCTAAGTTCTGATTGGCTGGTGATTGTTTATAGAGAGGACAGTGAACATTCTAAACTGCCTTTCATCGTCGTAGCCCAGCTGAGAGGACGTGTGCTAAGCTCCTCCTGCTTAACTTTATCAGGGGCTTCAAATTTCAAGCGGTCGAGCAGCTTCTTTGAGAAAATAACAGGAATTGAGTTTGGAGTTTATTGGGACACAGGACAGGAGTGCGAAAATTCAATTTTTCTTTCTGAGAGAAGAACTTATTCAAGACTCTTCCAAGAGATAAGTGCCTTTAAATTATTTGAAAGTGGAAGATTACTTTAGTTCTGAACTCTCTTTCTACTATTTTTTTTGTAAAAAGGTTACATTTTTTTTAAAGGTTCAAGAGCGCGAACACGATCTTCTTACGAACGCATAAACTGAAGCCCGAGCGCATGTTTTCATAAGCTACGTGACTTTTCAAAGCTAGCGTGTGTTCGAGCCATTAATAAGCTTCAGCACATGTGTGTGTTAGCGCAAGCGTGAACTTTGAGCTACGTGGATTCAACCGCGCGTGCGCGAAAATATAGGTACGTGGATTCTTCCGCGTGTGTGCGAGAACATTGCTATGTGAATTAACCGCGTGTGCACAAGTATATTGCTACGTGGATTCTACTGCGCGTGTGCAAAAACATTGCTACGTGAACTAACCGCGTGTGCGCAAGTATATTGCTACGTGGATTCTACTGCACGTGTGCAAGAACATTGCAACGTGAAACTAAAGCACGTGTGCGTTTTTTTTCTACGTGGGACTTTAGCGCGTATGCGTGTTTTCCGCGTCTTATATTAATAGCGCGTGTGCATGTTTGTTTCGCGACTTGGATTTTAGCGCTTGTGCGTGAATTTTGACACGTGAATTTTTCATCGCACGTTTCAAGCTCTTCATTTTTTAAAGACTATCTTAACATTAAAAAAAAAGAAGAAACTACAAAATTGGTTTTCATTGGAACTTCCTTTACTTTATAGATAACTTTAAGACTTTGTTTAAGTAAATTGAAGATTAAGAAGTTACTGGAAAAGACTTCTAATGCATTCAAGGACCTAACAAAGAAGGCAGAATGATCATTGAGTTTCTTGGCAACTAGTAAGGAAGTCTTTTCTACTAAATCACTTCTCTGGGCATTTTGAAGAGAAGTACCAGGTATGGTCTTTACAACTTTTTAGTAAAGGGTATAGTATTTTAAGGTCAGTGACTCAACGAGAAATTGAGGTGTTTTTATATGCTTATGTTTCAACTACAGGTGATGAACCAGCTAGTCAATAGCTTCCAGCCTGATGTTTGTTAATTTGTCCCTTTCCCCCTTTCCCCTTGCAGTGTGGCAAACTGAGCAGTAATTTGTCCAGAGCTCTGAGTGGTACATTTTAGGTGGATTGTCGGGGGTTCAGCAGCTTCCGCAGACGCAAGACCAGAATCTCAGCCTGACAATAGTACACACACAGGCATCATTCCCCTTGTATATATTTGTGTTTTTGCCCAAATGCCGGCTAGTTTCATGGGCATTTCCCTATTTGTAATCAGATTTCAATTTTGGCATATATGGTGGTGCAGCTTCAGTATGGGAAGTCCAGCATTGTATGTGTTTTTTGCGTGTCTCTGAAGTACTAACATTCCCTTTTACTTTGTTTTGCTGTATGTTTTTGGTATACTTTTAGGGGCCACCTGTGTGAGCTCATTGAGTCAATCATTAAGGGAACTGACGAGTTAAATAGGTTGGAGCTTACATTTCTGATGTCCACTTGTCGCTGGATTTAATTCATTAAAACAAGAGATATGGGTCTGCAAAGAAAGCCATCAAGTTGAGACAGACTTTACAACTGCTGTGGGATGAGAGGCGGGTGTGTTGTCTTTATGTTAAGTATTTCTACAATACAGAAAGGCGTGCTTCTCAATTCACCCTTATTTGGGTGGAGAGCCCCACCACAATCAAACATCATGACCTGCCAAAATACACTAACCTTCCTTTTATATTACTTTATTCATTGTTGATATCTAGCACTTATGACCAGTGCAATACAGAAATAGTGTTTCAATTTGTTGAAGTAGTCGGGTCCTGGTGCACTGAGAGCACTACCCACTGCCCCCACCACCACCGAAGAGCTATTCACCCTCTGTGACCCTGCACTACCTCACATAATCTCCGGATGTATTTATTTTTTACATTTTTAAAGCGCTCACACAGCCCACAGGCATCGAGGCGCTGTTACAGGAATTATTTTTGTTTACTTAGTTGCATAATTGTTTTTGTTTTAGTTGCGTATTTATAACGCGCTTAAACACCCAGAAGTTTCTAAGCGCAGACCTGGGGATCGAACCTGTGTTGCTTCACGTCGTCTTGAATACAAGGCGCGCACGTTGCCGCTGAGCTATCCTCAGGGAGGCGCTCGACTCAGATTACAAGTCCTCTTAGCCGTTCTTCTTGCCCCCTACTTCCACTAACAAGATTCCTGCTGGCATTATCTCCTAGCCCTACACAGAGCCAGCCCCCCAGCAGCCTCCGGCATCTTCGATTTGACCCACGCCGAACACCCTCTCCTCAGGGTGTCTGTCCATCAGCACTCGGGCTCCATTATCTGAACCACCCTCTTCACCTGCCCTTTGCCCGCAGAGGCGCTGGCGCAACCACCACTGAATGCCACAGTCTGCCTCAACCGTTCTCCTACAACTCACACTCTAGTCGGGACACCGTGGTTGCATAAGACCTTAGCTGCTACACAAAGACTGCCTTAATGCAATTGGCTTCTTTATCATTCATGACCTTTCCATTGTGAACACTGTGTCCTATCTTGATATCAAAGGAATGCATAATCACCAAACTACCTTAATGGCCCTGCACAACTGTTGACAGTATCAATGTTGACTGTATACATCTGTTCGGCTCCGGCTCGCATATCTGCCACTTTCCTGTGCTAGCTAAGTTTCCAAACCTATTTATCGAGCACCTCTGCTTCTTTATTTGTATTTGTGTTTTATTTATTTATAAAGCGCACATGGTCCAATGGCATCCAGGCGCATAATTTGAGATACATACATAGTCATCAGAGACAGTTATTTGACATGGAAGTATTTACACATTTACAAAGTTATATGCATACATAATAAGTAATTACAGTTAATGTACACGCTAGATTTGCAGATTACACAGAAGGAGGTCAAATAAACAAAGGATATACAATTAGGAATAATACACATCAGAATTTACAAGTGTGCAACAGGCCAAGATGGTAGGTCTAGGCGAGTGGGTGGAGTGGTCCGTCTACATCAGAGGGTGGTTGGGGCAGACAACCAGGATTTGGCTTGTCTTTTGAACGCATGGAAGGAAGGTTCAGCTCTGAGGGGGTTCGGTATTGAATTCCAAAGTTTGGCTGCCATAACAGGGAAGCTGGTTCCCCCTGATCTAAACAGGTTGAAATGGGGTATGGATAGGCAGTTGGAATGGGCACTTCTGAGTGGTCTGTTAGCAGTATGGATAGTGAATCTCTTGGCTAGATAACTAGGTGCTTGGTTCGCAATGCATTTGTGCGTAACCGCAAGGGTTTTTAGGGATACTCGCTGTGGGACTGATAGCCAGCGGATGCTTTTTCTAGTGTCGGAGATGTGATGATTCCTGTGGATGTTTAGAGCAGCTCTGATAGCATTGTTCTGGACAATCTGAAGTTTGTTGAGGTTCCCTTGGTTAGTGCCGAGATAGAGGGCGTTACAATATTCAGCTAGACCAGGGTTCTAGCTAATGTAGTACAGTTGGCTGGGGATAGGAAGGGGCAGCAGGCTGTGATGAGCTTGCATGTGTAAGCTGCTGAGGACGATACTGCATTGATTTGCCTAGAGAAAGAAAGGGTGGAGTCGATATAAATGCAAAGGGTTTTGGTATCCTTTGTAACTTTGATGATGTTGCCATCAATGACAAAAGAGTTAAAAGAGTTAAACGCAGAATCAAGTTTGTTTAGTCTTTGATGGGTGCCTAAAATGAGAATCTCTGTTTTTTAGTCATTCAGACAGAGTTCATGATTGGCCATCCATGCTTGGATGACTTGGTAGATGGAGTTAACGGTGAGGATGTCAGCTGCGTGATCGCCGTTGATGGGTATGAGTATCTGGGTGTCATCCACGTAATTGGTGTAGATGACACCCAGAGAATCCAAAATATAAGTGGGTTAGTAAACACATTGTAAAGTGTGGGAGAAACGCACAATCCCTGGGACTCCACATGTGACGGGTGCCAGTTCAGCAGATGCAGACGGGGAGAAGACCCTCATGGACCTGTTGTCCACAAATGATCTAATGCAGGCTGGACTAGGTCAAACGCCGCAGAGAGGTCGAGTAGGAGGAGCTGCGTTCCATGGGGTTAGGCCTTGCTAATCTGCATACATGCACCTGTCTTTACAATGTATCTGTGCCTGATTGATGTAGCCCCCTGTAACATGAGGTGAGGCTTTGCCACTCTGTATACTTTCTCCTACTTTGCCCTATTGATGTATGCTTGTCTGATGTAGCCCCCCGTAACACGAGGTGAGGCTTTGCCATTCTGTATACTTGCAACTACTTTGCCCTTCTAATGTATGCATGTCTGATGTAGCCCCCCATAACATGAGGTAAGGCGTTGCCATTCTGTATACTTGCACCTTTATTGCCCTTTTGATGTATGCATGTCTGATGTAGTCCCCCGTAACATGAGGGGAGTCTTTGCCATTCTGTATACTTGCACCTTTATTGCCCTTCGAATGTATGCATGTCTGATGTAGCCCTGTGTAACATGAGGCAAGACATCTCAAGAGTATACAACCTTCAACCACCATTATGCTGTAATCCTATTGCATCTTCCTGTACCTAGTAACTGTAACAAGCACTTACTGTAACTAGCGCCTAGATGCGACAGGGCTTTGTGCGCAGAAATAAATGCAGAATGAATAAATACAAATAAAAATAAATAAATAATTGAGCTGCCATTTGCCGGGGTAAAAACAGCAGCCTAATATTTTTTTGCAATTAGTATATGCATTGTGTGTGTGTGTAGTGCTGTAATGGAGTGTTCTGGGGGTGTCATGTGGATCTTGTGTACCAAGGTAGGTATTTATTGGGGGTTGTAACCCAAAGGTTTTAAAAATCAGCCTTACGTTTTGTACACTACTGATATGCATTGTTTGTTTGAGTACAGTGCAGTAATGGTGTGTTTTGTTATGTTCTAGGATGTCCCAAGTGATTTGTGACTTGAATAAGCAGAAGCGGGTATTGCATGTAAAGTTGTGGCTCAAGACAGGTGAGTCATGCTTTCCATGGATTAAAGATCCATCATGCTTGCACAGTTCTAACGAATGTTGGAGGAGAGGGCATCTTTCTAGTAGAGTACAGCCAAAACACCCTGTGAAATACATGTCTGGGGGACAGATCCAAGAATGGCCCACCCCACAAAGTCATCTTTAATGGTATAATACACCCAGCCTTCTTCAAGTAGCACACTGTCTGTGGGGTGCTGGTCCAGCATTGTTGCATGTCACCCCCTCCTGGGAGCATGGTATCTCCCAGGATGTGTGTAATGGTCAACTGGTGATAACCATGTGACCACCTCAATAAAGGGGATGAACCAGTTCTGGCTCGTCAGTCAAACAAAGAACTGACTCTGGCATGTTATTGATAGCACCATGCTGGTGCCACGCTGCATGAAACAGGCCAATTGGCGTGGTCCTGCATATCCGGACGGTACCCCTGCTGGGCAACACCGTCCCACCTGAATGTGTTGGCTATGTGACCACAGCAGCTGGTGAAACCCTGGCCTGGATGCCCCCAGAGTCGGGGCTGCGGTAAGCTGGGTGCCCCCAGCCCACGTGTCCAGCTCCGGTGATCGGGATCATGCAGGGTGCTCCCTGCTGTGTGCATGCTGCATGAACACAGTCCCAGCGGTCCATATCAGGTGATCCTGACATCAGTGGTGGCCCGCTTCAGTGACCCGGGTGCGGGCCACAACACGCATGTCTATGGATGTTATCCAACAAACACCCAAGATTACTATAGGACAATGATCCAAAACGCTTCTCAGCTGCAGAATTCATTGTGAGCCAGGGATATTTTTGGGTACAAACTCCTCTTGAGTGTACACAGCTCAAGAGATATTTGAAGTGGGTCGAAAAACACATGCACACACTGAGCTAATTGGTGGTATGAACATGCTTTTGATTTGAAGGACTTTCATGAGACACATGCTGCAGAACAATGTCATATGTTGAACAGGTTCTACCAGTGCTCATCAAAGGAATGGGGCAGCCACACATATGTGATATGTGTATTTGAATGCATGTTCAATGAGTTTGACCTTTATTTTGATCTGCAGCATTGATGGAATAAAACAAATAGGTGATCCTGTAAACTCTACAGTATGTCATTCTCATTTTGTAGGTGATTTCGGGTAAATGAGAGATGGTTTATGGTAAGATGGGGCTTTGACCATACAAGGTTTACCTTACCTATCATGGTGGCCAGAAGGTATTTGGGTGCAGGGCAGGGATGTTCTTCCACCAAAATTCAAGGGGGAGAAGAATTGACATTATAAATCCGATGACACCGAAGGAAATTATGACTTTTTGACCCCTAAAATCACATGGATTATTTATTTATTTATGTATCACATTTGTTGTATGCCCAGACCCTAAGATATCACTGAGTGGTTACAGTCAGTTTGAGCAGGTGATTATAGAGATTAATTACATGGTAATACATAGTTTTGGGGGAAAAAAACTGTTCATCAAAACGCAATCATAGCATATATACAAACAGGTTCCTGCCACTAGTCAGTGGTGGTAGACGGTCTCATCCTAGCTAGGGGATCAAAGGTCAAATGATATTAGACGGTGGTAAAAAGCCATGTTTTTAGTAGTTTCTTAAAGATGGGGAAAGAGGATTCATTTTTCAGATTAATGGGAAGGGTGTTCCAGAGAGTTGGTGCCAGTACCGGGAAATGTATTCCTCCAGCCCTGCTGTTTTTGTAACGTGGGATGGCCAGGAGAGATTTGGTATTTGAATTTAAGGACTCTATTAGCTGCTTTTTGTGATGGATTTGTTCAGGTATATGGAGCTGTATTGTTGATACATTCGTGTGTAAAGCGGCTCATAAGGCTTTATTTTGAATGAGTTGAAGTTTGGCTAAATTGATCTTCGAGGTACCTAATAGTAGAATATTGCAGTAATTTGGGATTATCGTTAACATGAGCTTTGACGTCAATGGCATTGTAGGATGTGACAATACTGATGAAAACAAAAACTGTGATTTTTGTAAAATGTATAAAATAAAAACAGTACTTATGCATACAAAATGACATTTTAATTAGCAACCTTTTTCATATATGGTTGATCCCTTGAGGTGTCAGGGGTAAAGACATTATTTGCTAGGTACACACACACAGCAGGCACATCATAGACCAGAAACATTGCCTTCTTATTCCAGCACAGTCTGACTTGTACAGTTACTGCCACCCTACAACAGGTAAAACCTCATAACACAGGTATAGTCATCACATGAAAAATACAGCCCCACCTGCACATGTGCTGGCATAATATGCCAAATTACCCCTCAAATTCCAAAATACTGCCATTTTAAGCAACCTAAATCCTCATGATCGAGGTATAGTAATTTTAATGATGGTACAATCTCATATGTCAAGTTGCTGGTGTCAATAAAACATTATAAGTAAGGTGTAATTATCCTATGCAAGGTACAGTGTTACAGAGGCACGTTCTGCCATCAGCGCTCCCTTATATACCCCAACCCTGCCATCATACACCAGTTGAAGCCCCACATGCCAGACTTAATTATCACAAGCAAGGTACATCATTATCCATTCAGGTGCTGCCATCACATACCAACTGCAATTTCAAATGTCCAAATGCTGCCATCTTTTGCACAGCACTGCACCATGGAAATTTGGAACTTTTTTGGGTCACTCAGGTTGTCAAACAATCTGAGTGACCCAAAAAAAGCCTGTGTCATTATAGACCTCTTCTATCATTCAAGAGCAAAAAGTATATTTTGAAAATAAATCCAGAAATAGCAGAACATGTTTGGTAATAAAGATGGTTGTCAAACACATATGAGGACAGCCCTCTTCCAGGTCACAAGTGCGGGACCAGGAGTGTCCATATTCACTGTGCTTCACCTCATTGCCTAATACAGGCCAGAAGACAGGTCAGGGTGTCTCATTTGTATTTGTGGTGTGTCCACTAGGCAGTTGGCTGCTGCACAGCACTGGTAGTATATGCAGGGTCTTACTTGTGTGAGCACAGCTGCGTACCTCACCACGGATACGGCCTTCTTGCTTGTTCTCTGGGTTGCGTATGAGGTTGCCCCAGCTCCTTGAGTGCTGGCAGATTAATTATCAATGGGGCTGGTCTCCAAGAACTCATGTAAGCAGGCGTCTACGAGGATACATCTTACTTAAAAATCATCTGCTGACCACTGCCTGACTGTATTTACTTTATCCAAAATGTGTAACACGCGTCTGGCCTTGTAATGCATACCCTACTGAAGACGAATGAGAGTACAACATTCAAAATGAGGACCACTTGCGTGTTAAAGGATGTATGAGGACAGTTCCTAAAATCGGTTTTTAACCATTTTCAACTATTTTAACTATTTGTTTAAAGTATAGTGCTATTGATTTATGTGATTTCATTGTTGTTGTTCTGGCATAACAACTGTGCAGCAGTGTGTTTTAACGTGCTTGGATGGATGAAGGTATTGAATGACTGAAGACTTCGAGTGACTGCATTTTCTTCCGGCAGTGCTGAGGGAATCCTTCGGGCTCAGACGACCCACCAGTCCTCTTTCTTTGCCCTGGGCTCTGCCTCCGCCTCCCGCCTCGTTTTCATCCCGCTCCAGGCACTTATGTGCTGGATCGGCCGCCCGCGCAGCGGGCGGGTGCAGCGGGCGCGCCGCCAGCGCGCCGAAGGCGCGCTTAAGGCAAGCCCGTCTGTGCCCGTCCGTGCGGGGACGTGCCGGAAGGGCTACTTAGATAGAAATTTTCTAATTTCTCTGGCCCACCCCAACACCAGGTGGCCTATTGGCTGGAACCACAACACAGTCCCACCCACCGCCTCCCCTACCAGAAGTACTCATAGCAGTGAGCCCACGCTGGATACCCCTACTCTGTGCCTGCTTAACACAAGGTCCCTTCCTGCTCACTCGGGTGAAATCTGGGACCTGTTAACAAATAGGCAACCAGCTTTTTTATGCCTAACTGAAACTTGGCTGACACCGAGCTCGGCACCCACGGTAGTGCAAGCCCTCCCCCCCAACTACCGCATCACTCACTATGATCGCCCGCCCCCCAAGCGCGGTGGAGGCATTGCAGTTATTTTCAGAGACAAGTACATGGTTAGCCAGATACCTTGCCCGCATACACTTAATATGGAAGCCCTCCTTTGTCGATGTGAGTTATCGACATCATGTGCCACCCACCTCCTGCTTATTTACCGCCCCCCAGGCTCTATGGGAACTTTTGGGAAGGACTTAGCAGACCTTATTGCCGCCCTAAACCTGCAGTATACCAATCTTGTGGTATTAGGTGATTTTAATTTGCATTTTAATCCTCCGAGATCAGATGAATTAAACTTGTTTTTGGATAGCCTCTCTGATCTTCATTTCTGTCCACTGATCCAAGCACCCACCCATCTGCATGGAAATACTCTAGATATGGTATTTGCCAATGATGCTTTACTTGGCCCTGGCCTTATTGAGCCAGTGACTTGGTCTGATCATCATTTGATTTCATGCCCGTTTATTCTAGCCACCCCTGTCTGTAAAGCTCTCCCTCCCAAGACGTTACTCCGCTCTTGGCGATCAGCTGACCCTAAGGCACTTGGTGCCTGTATCGTTGCTGAGTGCGCCTCCTTGGGACCGGTATCTTTATCCACGCTCTCAACATCGCTGCTATTCGCCGCAAATGTTTTCGCCCCATCTAAACTTACCCAGAGTCGGAGATTACTCTCCCAGCCCTGGTTTACTGATCAGCTAAAAAGCGCCCGCCTGCTACTCAGACAAGCCGAACGCAAATGGCGGGCTAGGTATGACCCTTTGCTTAAAGACTTGTACAAGCTCAGTCTTTCCACCTACCTAGCCAATGTCAAGCTGGCTAAAGCCACTTATTTCGCTCAACAAATTGAAAGTGCTCTATGTAAACCCAAAACACTATTTTCTATTGTTCAATCACTCTCCTCTTCTGAACCCCTCACCTCGATGGTTAAACCATCGCAAAAGCTATGCAATGACCTGGCATCGTTTTTTATTACGAAAATCGATGTGATACGATCTAACATTGCCAAATCTCTCGCTATGCAACCTTCCGGCACTACTAGCTTTGTGCCACTCACCCTCACTGACCCCCCTGCCAGCTGGTCCACCTTTCCTCTATTCACTGAGGCAGAGGTTCTAGCAGCGATTCTTAAAATTAAGTCCTCTTCTCCAGAGGATGCCATTCCAGCAAGTATGATGAAGTCTATTGCCCCAGACATTCTGTTTGACGTCACAGTGGCTATAAATAACTCATGCCAGTCTGGCCTGGTTCCGCCGGAACTCAAATCTGCTAGGGTTATTCCCCTGCTTAAGAAGCCGTCCCTTGACCCTACTATCCCCTCTAATTTTCGCCCCATATCCCTGCTCCCGTTCTTGTCTAAACTCTTGGAATCTCTGGTCACGCCCCTTCTCTCCTCCTTTCTGGAATCCTCTAAGATCTTTAATCCTGCCCAGGCAGGTTTCAGGCCAGGAAGGGGAACGGAGAGTGTGCTTGTCTCAGTGCAAGATGACATGTCTAGACTTGCGGACGCAGGTGGAGTTGGAGCCTTGATTCTGTTGGATCTGTCCGCTGCATTTGATACAGTGGACCATCCTATTCTCCTCTCACGTCTAGCACAAATCGGGATCTCTGGATCAGTCCTGGCCTGGTTCACCTCTTTTCTTGCAGACCGCACTCAGACCCTTGCTATGCCCCCTTTCCTTTCTGTCCCTTGTGCCCTCACCTGCGGTGTTCCCCAGGGATCCTCTCTTTCCCCTATTCTATTCAATATTTACATATGGGCGCTGGTCTGCCTTATCCGCTCGTATGGATTTAACTGTTATTCCTACGCGGATGATACTCAAATCCTGATCCGTTTGGATCAGGATCGTATCAAGGTCTCAGCTTCTCTTCATGACTGTTTGACATCAGTTGGTGTCTGGATGGACCAAAACTGGCTCAAGCTTAATGGCGATAAAACTGAGGTGATGTTGGTGGGTTGTCCTCCCTGCCCGTCACTATGGACCCCTGCTTTTTGGCCTACTTCACTGGGCCCTCTGCCTTTTCCAGTGGGCAAAGTAAAGAATTTAGGAGTCATTCTTTCTACCTCCCTGTCCATGACTAATCAGGTCTCTACGGTCTGTCAATCCGCCCATCACCAGATTAGGGTACTTAAGAAGGTCCTCCCTATGATCCCAGAGGCTATGCGTCCTCCTGTGGTAGCTGCATTAGTCCTCTCACGGTTGGACTATTGCAATTCCTTATACCTCGCTCAGCCGACGGGCCTTCTCCAACGCCTCCAACGTATACAGAACCTGGCAGCTAGACTGGCCACAGGTTCCCCCTATGGAGCTCATATCTCGCCAGTGCTTCGCCAACTCCACTGGCTCCCAGTGGCCCAGCGAGTTAAGTTCAAGTCACTGTGTATTGTCCATCGAGCTATCCAGGGCCTAGGTGCTGAGTTTCTTCAAACCAAATTTGTTCGGTATATCCCAGAACGCAACCTTCGTTCCCTGAACACCAATCTTTTGGTGGTTCCTAAGTATAACCGGGAAAGACTCGGTGGCAGAGCCTTTTCCATTGCTGCGGCAAGGCTGTGGAACACCCTCCCACTGCCACTCAAGTCTATCTCCAACCATTTGGCTTTCAGGAAAGCCCTCAAAACTACTCTATTCTAACTCTCTGACTATTACTGTTCTTCTTGTTTGATAGCTTCCTCACCAGCGCCATGATGCCCCCGGGCGACCGTGCGCTCTACAAGTTCAGGTAATAATAATAATAATAACTATAGTTCAATGGCATGTTTAATTGCCAAAATGTTGTTCTTGCACAAATTCCCATTCTGTGCAAGAAACACCGTTTGGCAAATAACCCCATACTTTGAGCAGTAGTGCAGTATTACAGCAGCTGTGCACTTCAATTATAGATCAGTCCCCCTTCGCTGTTGCTCAGGAATTATGAATCATGTGATTGATGCAACATTCTTCCTGCCGCATCTTCAGCTGTGGTCGAAGGAGATTCCCAACTTGAGTTTAATTTAGAGCAGGGTTGTCCAACTCCAGGTCTTGAGGGCCAGATGCATGTCAGTCTTTCAGGATACCCCTCATTAATATTCATGAGATACATTTGCATACAGAGATTCTGAATGTATGCAAATGTGTTCTAAAAATTATTAATGAGATATACTGAAAAACAGTCCGGTTTCTGACCCTCATGGCCGTGAGTTGGACAACCCTGGTTTAGAGCTAGCAACATGCTCACAATCTAACTGCACAAAGGTGTGCGGTATCTATTGCAATAGTACGAAGATGTCGTATTGTATTTTATACTGCTTGATTTTGCATGATTTGTTTCAGCACTATAAAAGAGCGAGCGTGAGTGCAAATATTGTTTTTTGTGCTCGAGCTAGAGCTTACTTTTTACATGTAAAACAACGATTTCCTCATCGAGCTCAGAGAGTATTTTCTGTCTATTTTTGCCACTGCCACTCTAACTCCAGTTTCAGGGTCGCACAGACAATGTCAGGTATAGCAGAGGGGGAACCAGGGGAACCAGGGATAGCTGGAAACCCCCAAATGACGTCATTGGTTTAGGACAGCACACGTTGAGTTTACCCTAAAAATAGAAAAACAAGCACAGACAGTCTCAGCTTCAAGGTACATTTTTTTCTTGAGTGGCAGAAAGGGACTCTACGGCTACATACTGTCATGTGAAGGAAGGGACAGCCCTAAAAGTGTCTTGCCCTCATAACGAGTCCGGCGGTAGCCGTGCCGGTAAAACCGGCAGGCTGCCACTGACCTGTGGGCACTTACCGGCTCTGGATTTACCGGAATCACCGGGGCATTACAGCCCTGGTGATCCGGTGATTCCAGAGCCGGCATTCTGTAAATCCCATTCCTGTGGAGTCACATAGGACTCCACAGGAATGGGGAAGTGGAAACATCAGCACCATGTTGTAATAGTGCCGGTGTTTCCGCGACCGTCTGCGGCTGGTGGCTTAACGCCCGCCAGGTTACACCTGGCAGGTGTAACACCAAACGGTCACAGAACTTGTAGTTAGCCAGTCCGGAAAATGGTGTTGGTACGGTTTTGCCGGCATCGTTATATGGGGCACCAATAATTCTTTGTGGCTGAGGTCTTGGCGTTAGAGGAAACATACATGCTGCATCTTGTTGTCATGGACCTGTAAAGGTGTGATCCCCAAAGAAATCCAAGGAAATAACACAAAAGTAATCAAAACTGAAGTACACAACTTGTATGAAAAAATGCCCTTTATTCACATAAGTAAGGCTCTGTAGAACTGGACTGCAAAACACTCTATGCCCATTCCGGGCTATAATATTTAAGGTAGAAAACTACTGAATTTCAATATTTTACTAATGCAACATTAATTACAGCTTGAGCATTTTTAATTGGTTATTTGTCACTGATCCCCTGAATAACACCATAAATTGAACAAGCTGACTGAGGGTCTTCCTCTTACACATGACAATTAAAATTCCACCCTCCATCATGACCTAATTCAATGGTTAGCTAAAAATGGTGCACTCCCATTGGTCGGCACTCATCATAATACAGTTGATGAAAAAGTTCTGCCTTAATTTTACAGTGATACCGAAAACAGCTGACACCATAGCTTGCCACAGAGACAGACCAGTAATATTGTAAGTGGAAATCAGTGAGGTCAAAACCTTGTTTCATCCCCTGGAAGGAGCACAATCTCTTCCCCCTGAATGCTCTTTCAGCCTTCCTCCACTTGCACTTGCAACTTCCTTCTCGAGACATGTTGCCAACTCTGGATGTGACCTTCTAATTGTCTTGTTCACAATAAAGAGCTGGGTGAAAAAAAACATGTGCAGCTCTGCTCATGGAAATTCATTTAATCTATTTGTCTGCTTTAATATGGCAATTTTACCTCCAAACCAAATGCTCTGCTCTCAATGGGGGCATTGTGCTTGCAGTTGAAGTCTTCAAATTGTCAATGCTACTGTGTGTCATTCTTGTGTGTCTGACTGTGTCCTTCATGACCATCATCTATTCATTCAGCAATCATCTGGGAAGGCACCTGCTGCCTCAGGCCCCATTTCAGGTTTCTGGGAACCTCCTCCTCGCTACAACTAATTGAACACCAATTGGCATTCTGTCCCATTCTGACCTTGGCTGCTTGCATCCTCCTGCCCAGCAGCAAAATAAAACTTCAAATAAATGACCAAACCTCTAAGCATCCTAGAATGGCAGGTTCTGTGGCCTGTAACAATGGTGTGCTACAACATGGCCGGCCTCTTGCTCAATACAACAACTAACACCTATATTTACTAAAGCTCATTGATGCATTCCCACTAAATCCAATCTACTGAACCTTTAATAATTTAAGTGTAATAAAAAAGGAATTCAATATAATGAAAAGTGGTTTGGTGGACATATGTTTCTCTTTGGAACCTCCATGGACAAGCTCCTCGAAGAGTGGCAAAACGACATCTACCTTAAATACAATGTCACACTATAAGCAACATGTGACATCTACATCACCCCGGGGATCTAATGCTGTGCTGTAAGTATCTTATACATGTGCACACCTTTAGGATGTTGGTTTTGCATGTTTACACTCCCCCCTTTAGTTAATGTATTAACTGATAACTCGTCCTCCTTCCTCCTATCCAAAACATCCTTTGGGATCCATATTTTACAGACACAATGTAAGCTTTTCCCTTGTGTTGCGTACTCAGGTGTGCAGGTCAAAACAATTTCTCGAGAGGGGTGTGTCAGTGTCATAGGGATTCTTCAGTGTAACAGTCACCCAGGAAATAATGGAGTTGCACCAATCATCTTCGACCACCTTGCTACTTTCTTTTCCCATAGTAACATGGAGTGCATGCAGTGCACTAATAGCTTCAAACTTCCATTCTCAGTGTCATTTGAGGTCATGAAAGTACGACAAGTGCTTCCTATCTTTGCACACACTCCTGCTTCCATAGCCATTATTAAATCTAAAACATATCTCTTCTGCAAGATGGTTAACCACACTGCCCTCAATTCTTCCCTAATTGCATCCAACCTTCACTCTGTAATATTGGCAAGCTGGAACAACTCCCAGTGGCTTATGTGCAGCCATTTTGCATTGACTGCAGCTTGTATGCTAGGTGAAAGCAATGATGTCAAGAACATGGCAGCCTTGGAAAGCAATCTGAACTCTGTAGGTATTCTGCCAATCTGTCTGAGGATTCCTGAAAACAATAATTGCTTTTCCTCATGCTCCTTTCTAAGCCCAGGGACCCCATAGTCCAGTTATTGTACATTATCTTAGTGTCAGGGTGTTTTGCAAACAACACAAGGCCCAACTTGGTGCCACTAGTGCTGGTGAATGCAGGGTAACAAGGGAACAGATGCCCGCCCAAAATGGTGCAAGCTGGGTGTAGGCCCGGGTGTCACACACCCAGTAGGTATCAATTAGTGCTGAGATTTCTGCTCATAGGCTCAAGAGCTGCATTGTTCTTGCACATGTTTTATTGATGCCCAATGGAATGACACCCTTGGATCTGAAACTGAAATTGCCTTTATCTTAACGGGTTGCTTCGTTTCATCGGTCCAGGTCAGTCTGTGGACATTACTCTCCAAACTACCTAAACAAGTCTTGTTCATATGCACTGCCACATATTAGGAGATTCCTCCAATCCTTCTGCTCTACTCCAGTGGGCCCCTCCAACAATTTATCCTGATGAAAAAACAACCCCTTGTGTATACAACTGTGGTCTGATGTTACACCAAGGCAATACCTGTCCTGTCTCATGTTTGCATGAAACTGTGTCTTGGGTTGTGAATGACAGCTCCCACCTCCTAGGCCTGTTTGCCTCATAATGCAGTACTATGTCCTTTGTTTCTTCCTTTTCTGCCAGTTTCTTTAATTTAATGTAATTATATTCAACAACATCACCCTCCACCCATTCCACGCATGCCCTGTGTCCGTAATCAGCCATCTAACTCTGAGGGAAGCCAGGTGAATCAAACAGTGGGCTGTCTGTACTGGTATGTCCTGTGGAATAAAATACCTGTGTGGGCCTGTGACATGTGGAATCAGGGAACAAACATAACATGTGTCATTTGCCCTCTCTCTTCCCCCTGCACACATGTGATTATACCACATGTTGGCAGTGTCTTTGTGATGCTCATTGCCAGTTCTGCTCAAAGTTAGTTCTGAGGTCATAAGAGCTCCCTTTTTTCTAATAGGAGACACATTACAGGTGTTAGGTACCTTTACATTAATAACACAATATCTACCAAACTCCCATAAAAAGGAAAGGAAGAGAGAAAAGAGAGAAAACAACAACTGAACATAACCCGTATATTCCCTCTGGCACTATTCTGTTGTGAAGCTAAAGGAAAACAGTCTTATCTCCTGAAAACATGAAAGGAGGTTAGAAAAGCCACTGTTAGCTGGCCGCAACTTCCCTTGTTTCTCCCTCTTTTCTTCTCCAGGAAGGGCAGATGCCAGAGAGGTGGAACCATGTTTTTCTCCCAGCAACCTTCACAGTAGATGATGTATCGTGTGTGACAGTGAAAGGCCCGATAATCTTTGGCTGGTGCCACTTGTGGGTGAAGTTCTTCAAGAAAATATGGTCACGTGGCTACAGTTGGGATTGCTGCAGTAGTAATTCCTCTTCTTGTGGTGTTGGGGCTTCTGCAGTTGGTGGGGCTATTGTGCTTTCCATGGGTTGGACCTGGTGTGAAATAAACTTAAGATAACAGGTAATCTCCCTAAAATAGCCCCAGAACTCATCTCTCATTATCCCTGCACATATATTACTAACAGAGTTCATACAGGCAGGAGTGAGCAGTGCTTGCAACCTCTACCCAGTGATGATATTGTGCAGAGTCAAGTGGTGGTCAGAACTGGGCTAGTTCCTGATGGCAAATAGACCTAGAAGCAAGCAGTGCAGGCAGCTGTTTCAAAGCATTTCACGTATCTTCACAAGGACTGCTTTTAATAAGCAATTGAGGCACTCCACTGTATCGTTGGCTTTTGGGTGGTAGCCAGTCTGAACATAATTTATGCTTTATGCCTAATAGGGAAGTCAATTCTATGAGAAACCTGATGGTATCCTCAGACCTACTCCCCTTGAATCGTCTTCTTAGGTAGCCAGGGAAAGGCCATTTCTTTTTAGATCCTGATCCTGGGGGTGGAGATGTGAGGGAGGATCACCTGGGTGGAGGGTCCTTGGGGGTTGGTGTGAGGACATCTGCAGGTGAGACATTGTATCCCCCTTTTCCTTTTGAGAACCAACTTCATCCTCTGCCTGGCGTTGTAGGCTGTTGCAAACCATTTCCCCTCATTTCCTCTCCTTCATACCATTATAGTACTGGGATGAGGGAGAAGCCAATAGGAATAGTGCACACTAACATGTAATTTCACCACTCTAATACTGAGATGAGGAAGAGGCCTGCAGACTGTTGTAAGAGTCAGGCATGTCCAGAGTACTCCACTAACCGTGGTCACGCAATTGAGCCTGAAACCTGTCAAATGGTTGCAGGTGTATAAAAGATGGTGCCGACAAGGAGAGCAGAGAGACCAGCAGGAGAGAAGCCGGGCCAGGCATTGCAGGCCTTAGGGCAGAATCCTTTGCAGAGAGAGGCAGCTGCATAGTGTCCTGCTGGGAAGCCAGGATGTTGGCAAGTATCCCAAAGGAGCTGTGGAGCTGAGTCCAGGGCAAGCCATGAGAGGGCCACAGTGGTGGGAGCCTCACTGGTCGAGTGCCCATAGTAGGGGCGGCAAGCACGAAAGAAATTTGATAGCTGCAAGCTACTGGCAGCATCCGTGGGAAGCAAGCAGAGCTGCCGGCAAACCACAGAGAGTGCAGCAAAGTGCAAGCGCAGCTCGCTATCCAAAGGAAATGCCTGCAGAGCAGAATGAGAGAAGGCAGCTGTGCAGAGGAGATGCCAGCGACTGGTAAGTGCACAGAAGGTAAAACTCGAACCGGGGCACTTCTGGGGGCTATTAGAGAGCAAAAGCGAATGCCAAAGGAACAGAAAATGACATGCAAAATATAGTAAACCCAAAGCCATGGGTTGTGATGAATAATACAATTAAGATGAACTGTGAGCAGCAGAATAAAAGCTTCAAAGTATTGAATACCAAACTAAATGAAAGCTTTTGACACACTAATGAACAGATCACAAGTTTGTATGAAGTACACATACAATATATTGAAAGCAAAGAACGAATCTTATGAAATTCAGTGAAAAGCATAGATTGAATATTGCCGAAGAGTGTGAAAACAATGTGGTGAAGGAAATAGAGCATCATGAGGTGAACTGTATGAACGAGCAATTGTGGCAAAGTCAAGAGACTGGCAAAGAGGGAAAACACTTTTCGGCAAAACTGAAAGGCTGGCACGAAGAAAGCCAAGTCAATGTGAACTCGAACACAGGTACAGTTACAGAAGAGCCTGTGTGGGCAAGAAAGCCTAGGGTTACCGATTGCTTGACCTGGAATGGGTGGACCACGTGGTCCAACAACTGCCCTTAGACCGGGGATGCCCCACCTGTGAAAGCCAAAGAAACATACAGAGGGCAAATACAAGTGTATGAAAGAGATTGCTGAAGTGAAGCAGAAGAAAGCAACCTGTATGAACTGTCAAGAAACCAGAAGGAGTGAATTATCTGGAACTGGTTTTGAATATTGAGGTATTTAACTCAGTATAAGTTGGCAAACTGATAAAGCTGAAGTCTTGGGGAAGGGAAAGCTGAGCCCTTATGAACATTATTGTTGTCTTGGGGAAAGGAACCCTGAGATCACTTTTTGGAACTGTGCTCTCTTCTTGGGGAAGGAAACCCTGAGACTTTGTGGAACTGTATTGAACTTGCAGAAGGGGAGCTGGAAAGTAAGACAGGAGCTGGAAGAAGCTCAGAACTTTATTTGGAACACTGTTTCTTTTGTTGCTGACATCCCTACACATTTCTCAGCTTTAGTTGTGAGGGCAAGTATAGGTTTTGGACACAGACTTTAAAGTTGAACTTACTGAATCCCACCTTAGCATAGGGAAAGTTAGGCTTTCAAACATCCTGACATCTAAGTTGATGAACCATTTTTGGTTGAACTTTGAATCTGTTGTCTGTGTCTTGCTTCATGATACCTTCACAGTTCTTTGAAAAGATTGTTGAAGAAACGCAGGCCATTGTCGGACCTCAACACTTTGCATATGCTCCATCAGGGAAACATCTTGCACACCAGGAATTTAGCTGCAGATTTGGCATAAGGCTGGGCACAGGGACTGACCTCAAGCCAACGGGAAAATGGGCATTCCACACCAATCGAATAGCAAAGGTTGTTGCAACTGGTTATCATGTCCATAAAATCTAGGTGAAATGTTGAAAATGCCCAAAGGGTGGGGCAAGGTTGCTGTAATAGTCCTCAACATATGACCAGCGGTGTAACATTGGCAATTCACACATTGGTAATGAACTCTGTCACGTGTTCCTACACATTTGGAATGAACCAATCCTCCTGTATCACTGCTACAATGGATTGTTTGGAGGTGTGTGGTTGGTGATGTAGTAGTTTGAGGGCAATTTAAAATAATTCCTGGGCCATGACAGGCTATTCTCTGAAAAGTTTTTTCTTGTTATTAAAACCCCCTCTCTGTCCATAATTCTTGCTCTTTCTGGGGTGCACATCCCTGTAATTCTATTATTTGTGCCACGGGCAAAGCATTGTAGGGTTCAGTGATTTGTACTTGCTGTCATGTGACATGTAGAGGTGTGATACATTTTTCTGAAACATATGGCAAATATGCTGCTCTTTTGTTGCTGCCACTGCTACATCATTGCCCTGCAACACGAAATCTGTACCATTTGTATGGGCTGCAGACTTCACTACCGCTAAGGCAGAAGGCAAAGGCAATGCTTCTATAGACTGTAAAGTAACTTGGAATGCTAGATGGGTGTGCCATCTGATTTTTTTTAAATCCCCTCCTCTTCCACCTGGACAACCCTGAGGGCACGGTTGAGGTGAAATATGCTACGTCTGACTATATGGTGGCACAACACCATTATGGCATTTCTACAGCTGTTTTTAATGCAACAAGCTTGGTTGCTTGTGCTGAATAGTGTAATGGAAGTCTCTTCTTTACCATTACCTTAAACTCCCCATCCTCATATTGTACCACTGCTGCCAAAAATGTTTGTCTGTAACCTGTGTTCTGATTGATAGTCGATCACCCAGCAATGAAAAATATCTCTCCCTCCTCTAAGGGGTCCTCTCTAACCTGGGGCACATCATCTAAAATATCCTGATATGTGTCACAGTTGTGTACATAGTCACTTTTGTGCACTGAAGTGGTGAGACATTTTTCTGGATTGACAGTGTGGCATCTCACTATATTAATGGAGGGATTAGATAGTATCCCCTCATACACAGAAGCCCCTTGTGTGGTAAGGATAGATTTGGATTTATGCAGGATAGCAAACAATGCATGCTCTATGTACAGTGTCACTGGGCGTCCAAGGGTAATTTTTGATGATTTTTGAAGGCAAAAACTGCACAGGCCTAAGAACGGTTGCATCTCCTCACTGTGTTTAGCTGTGGTGTGCTTTGCACTGCTGCTGCCCTTTCTGGGGTATCCCGCCTCCCTGCTGATATTATCTGCCCTAGATACACTGACTCTTTCTGGCAGTATTACAAATTATCCTTGTCAACCTTGTACCTCTTTTCAGCCAGGAATATCAAGTGTCAACAAATCCTCTCTACACTGTTCTTCTGTGGCACTGCACACTAGGAGGCCCTCCATGTACCGTATCACTGTGCTCTGTGTTTGTAAAGTTCCTAAATCCATTTGTAAACTCTGTTGAAAATGCTTGTGGACTTGCAGTATCCTTGTGGCAAATAAATGTGCTGGAACCTTTGTCCGTGTTAGGTAAATGCGGTGAGGCTCTAAGAATCTGAGTGCAAGGTAATGGAATGGAAACAAATGTGTTTTTAAGATTAAACACAGGAAAGTAAGTTGCTACTGTTGGTATTTTACACAAAATGGTGGCTAGATTTGGCACCACTGGAAACTCTGCTTCTACAATGTTATTTCAAGGGTGGAGGTCCTGCACCATCCTCCAAGACCCCCTTTTGCTTTTTTCACTGAATATATAGCTCTGTTACATGGGGATTCTGATGGCTGTATGATGCCCTGTCTCCACAATTCTAAAATAGTTTCATAAATCCCTTTATCTGCTTCCCATGACATGGGATACCATTTGACCTGGGTCAGAATCACCACAGGTTTCAGATTTATGCGTAGATCCCCTATTCCTTTAAAGAGGCTCACATCATGGGGTCTGCTGGGACATATTTCTTTAGGCACTGTAAGGGTGTCAAAGGAGGAAGCCGACACAAAGGTGGCATGGATTTCGTTATAGACTTTATTTTTCAGTTTCAAAAACCTATCTATCCCTATCTCTGTGAGGGTTTTCCCTGCCTCAAAACTAAAACTAAAGGAATTGTCAGAATGTCAAATCAAAATTCCACCGTTCTGTGTCAAATTCTTACTCTAACCCTCACACTATAACTAAAGGGATGAAGTTCATTCTCCTGTTGCCTGGATAACGTTCAAAAGAATGTTCTCTTACAAATTGCAATGCCATGGGTAATGACAGGGGGAATGCCTCCCTTACCCTGGCTTGCAGGTTTTACACACCACTTATCCAAGGTTCGACTCCAGGAGAATTTCGCCCTTCTCCTGGTGTAGATTTACACAGTTTACCTCACACCCAGGGGGAATGACTCCCTTCCCCTGGCATATCCAACCCAAATCCTGGTTTGGTACCAAGGCAATGACTCCCTTCTCCTGATATTGCTTTGTACAGTTCACAACAAGGACAGTGGAAATGACGTCCTTCCCCTGGTGTCTTTAACACAATTCCTGGTTGGGTACCAGGAGAATGACTCCCTTTTCCTGGGTTACTGTTCACAACAAGGTCAGTGGAAATGACTCCCTTGCCCTGGTGTCTTTAACACCATTCCTGGTTAGGTATTAGGAGAATGACTCCCTTCTCCTGGTATTGCTGGGTACTGTTCACAACAAGGTCACGGGGAATTAATCTCTCCCCCTAGCATCTTTAACACAATTCCTGGTTCAGTAACAGGAGAATGACTCTGTTCTCCTGATATTGTTTTGAACAATTCTTTCTCATTGCTTTCCACTTGCCACTCTGGTTTGTTGTTAACAAAGTCCCAAATCTTGTCAGAGTCCCAGATCCTTCTCTGATGATCAGTGGTTCTCTCTTTCCCACAGTGATGAGGAAGATCTCCTCTAATACTCTTGGTATCGCTTTTAGGTCCCAGATGCTTCTCTGGTGGTCAGTGGTTTTCTCTTTCCCACTATGACAAGGAAGATTTCCTCTAATGCTCTCAGTTTTTTTCAGGTGCCAGACCCTCCTCTGGTGGTCACTGGTTTTCTCTTTCCCATTGTGACAAAGTAGGTTTCCTCTTGCACTCTCGGTATCTGTTTTCAGGTCCCACATCCTTCTCTGGTTATACCAAGTAGTCGGCTTCCCACTACTGAGGTGAGAGAGAGCTTTATAAACCAGCCTCCCTTCTCCCCTTTGTCCCCTCCGGGTCTCCCGTACCACCCGTTACCTTTTGTGGGATCGTGGTACAACACTGGGACTTCCTGGGACTGTGGGTCTTCTCTCCAGCTCTGCTGGTTCACTGCCATGGCTCTGTCAGCTGTGCTGTACTACCTTCATCTGTTCCACAACTGTGCTCTCTTGCTTGGGCTGCTGTCCGGGTTTGCTCCTGCAGAACCTGTGTAGGACTCTCATGGCACTTCGCTGGCACCCTCTTCCGTCTGGTCATTCAAGAGTATCTGGATCTCCCACGCTCGTTCTCCTCCAGACCTGTGCAAAACCCGACGGGTTTGATGTGGCCACACTTGACATGGCTAGGCTAGACACATTGGAAAGTCCTTTGTTCCTCTTTATACATTGTATCCAGTTCCTCCCATGCCAATTATAAAAGCTCTCTGTTATCAAGTGACTCCTTATGCCTCCTCAGGGCCACCTCATACCAGTACAGGCACAGTTAATGATCTTTCTCCTGTGTTTTTTACAAAACATTTTTATTAATATAGTGTGTTACAGTTAAAAAAATCAACTTTTCACACTTCCAATTAAAATTCAAATTCAATTAGAACATTAACAGAATAGATCTATACTTCCTATAATACAAATACATAAGAACAAATACATAAGAACAGCTAAAACAAACACCACAATACCAAGTTACATAAGCACATTCAATACGTACATTCAAAATGATCTACTTCTTATATTATAATGTGTTGATTCTAGATGTTCAATTACTATCATTAACATAGTGCTTCATTTTTCGAAGAAGTTCATCTTCGATTTTAACTAATAATCTAACCAATGCACACATAAAAGCAATGTGAGGATTACTCATACATTTTTCCCATAGCATTTCACGGTAAGAAACAGAATTCCCCACATTTCTATCACCCAAATACAAGATTCTGTCAGCTTCAAAGTAACTTCAATAGATAACCAGATGTTTGATGGTTTCTTTTTGTGGATCTATCTCACAAAAACGGCAAATATCTGTTTCATAATGCAACCATTGACCTATGCAATCTTTAGAATGTAATTGGTTTAAACAAAAACGCATATACATTTCCCGTACTTTAAGGTCTGGAAAACACTCTATATACATTAGCCTAGGAGATTTTGTATGTGAATAAGAAGCAAATTATTTATATAACCAATATGTGCCAACTTTCTCCTGAGTCTCATCCAAGTCCATTTGTTACAGCATTTTTTTACAATATCCCACTCTCACAGCTAGATCATCTTTTGTGATGTTAATCCGCTGTAAGGCTAATTCCATTCTTCGTTTAGACATTACAATAGAAACTGGATTCTCTAGCAAAAACATTTTCACAAACTAAACATACATTGAATTTCTGGGGGGATTTTGTATCTTAGCGTACAAAGTTATTTGACACCACAAAAAACGAGAGGATAAACTTGATAAACCCAATTCAACACGAATACATGTGTTTGGGATTGAAATAGCCAAACCCAGTACCTGCTTCCACATACAGCCCTGGATAGAATTTAAAAAATCGTTAATATCGTGCAAACATAGATCCAGATTGTACAAAATTATAGGTTCAATCTTCATCTGATAAAACTGAAGAGCTGGGCTTAAAGAAAAGGTACAATATTTCCTTTATATTATTTTTAGAAGAGAAACCAGGGGCCTGACTTTCTTTGTTATGATTTGAGTCCAATTATTTTTGGAAAAATCATTTGAGATGTCAAAACCTAGGTATTTGATTGAGGAAACTCTCTCCAATTTAAGACTGTTAAATGTCCAGGAGTATCGCGGAGTCTTACTTGAACCTGACAAAACAAGTATCTTGGATTTATCTACATTTGCGCATAGATTATGTTCCCTAGCAAATGCAGAAAAAGATTCAAGTTTATTTTGGAGTCCATAAGGAGTCCTATCAAAAATTATGTCTCCTGTGTTCGTCTTCATCCTAGTAATTTTGGCTTTAGGATTCTTTCCAGTGTGGCAACAGCACATGGGTTGACTTTCAATAAAGTGGCTCTGAACAATGGGAAGGGCTAGGGAACGTTGGAGAGTGACAACATTCAATGGGCTGTGCCCCGGGTGATTGTCCTTGTCTCCAAAGGGGGAGTCCCTCCCGATGAGCTCCTCCCATATTAAACCACCCCTAAGGGGGACTATTGGGTAGTGGCTGCACCTCCCTAGCCTCAGGGCTTGTGAATCGTCACAGCACAATATTCAAGTTTTCTTGCAGGTGCACTGATAGTGCTTTGGTAAGAAGTATTTTTTGGGGACCCTCTCTGTTTTCTACAATCACCTGGCATGGTATGCATATCTGATACACCATCTCCTCAATATCATCATCATCTGTAAAAAGCTGTTCATCAGTCAAGTCTGTCAAGCGTTGTGTTGGCTCAATACATAAGACAGTGTGCAATTCAATGTCATCATCGACGTTACCATGTAAATCTACTTTGTCTTTCTTTGTTATAGCTGCTTGTGAATGTATTGTGATAGTGTTGCATGACACCACTTCCTTGTGAACTGCAGGTCTGACCAGCAATTCTGTGGATAATATGAATGTGTGGTCTTGGATCCTGGGCACCCATCCTATCAGTGTCTACACCCTGTAAAGGAATAACTCTGGAATTAAGTGTTGCACCTCGCAGGGCGCTGTGAGCACAGAGTGCTTGGATGATTGCAGCAACCCATGTGTGATACATGCCTGGGCTAGAACACACTATGCCCTTTTTCGGAAAATGAGATTGCCATAATTAGTTGGCTCATAATATCTCTGCCCAATTTGTTATTCAGTGTTTTTTTCTTAATACAACAAGGTTGCTACAACTTCTTCTGTGCCTATGGTGAGGGGCAAATCTTCAGAGACATGAACCATTACAACAGCTCCAGAAAATCCCTGCTTGTCCATTATTTTGTCAAAGGGAATCTTTCTTCCTTAATACAGGACTTGGTACATCCTGTGTCAACCAAAAATGAAAATGTCCTGTCACCTATTGTCCCTGCAAAGTGTGGTTCCTCTTCCGGGGCTGCACTCTGTGGGCTGTTATATGGGGCTGTCATATCTGTTCCTGGGAATGTGAAACCGTTTCTTCCAATCACTGTGTGCTCTAGCACCTTATTTATTTATTTATAATTTATTTCGCATTTATTTACAGCGCACAAAACCCTAGGGCATCTACGTGCTAGTTACAGTAAGTGTTTGAAGCAAGAATATGCAGAATATACAGACTAGTAAAACCTCTCCTCGTGTTACAGGGAGCAACATCAGGCATGCATACATGGGACATAGTAGGTGCAGATATGCATACTTGTAAAGCCTCTCCTCCTATTACGGGGAGCTACATCACACATTCATATGAAAGGGCATAGCAGGTGTAGATATGCATACTGGTAAAGCCTTTCCTCATGTTACAGGGAGCTACACTAGGCATGCATACATAGGACATAGTAGGTTCAGATATGCATTCTTGTGAGAGACCTTGAAACGCCTCTTCTGCTAGATGGAATTACCAATAAAGATCTCAGACCAAATAACTGGACAGACTCAAAGAATATGGCAAAGTACTACTTTATTCTCAATTTAATAAAGCAGGGTAAACTGGCAGACATCAGACTGATGCTACCACACTCAAACAACCTTAATTACACAGAGGTGTTATACCCCAATATGTGTCATTTATGGCATCCTATGTGGCAAACTGTAAAACCTATTGGTGGGAGGGATTGGTTAGGTGAACATATCTACTTATAGAATATATATGGGTTGGTACTTCATTGGCTGTCTCTTATCTTACTTGTAAAGCCTCTCCTCATATTACGGGGAGCTACATCACACAGGCATATAAAAGGGCATAGTAGGTGCATATATACATACTGGTAAAGCCTTTCCTCATGTTACAGGGAACTACATCAGGCATGCATACATAGGACATAGTAGGTGCAGATATGCATTCTTGTAAGAGACCTTGAAATGTCTCTTGTGCTAGATGGAATTACGAATAAAGATCTCAGAACAAATAACTGGTCAGACTCAAAGAATATGGCAAAGTACTACTTTATTCTCAATTTAATAAAGCAGGGTAAACTGGCAGACATCGAACTGATGCTAGCACACTCAAGCAACTTTAATTACACAGAGGTGTTATACCCCAATAAGTGTCATTTATGGCATCCTACTGTTACGCTCACCTGGTATCCACAAGGACACCACCCAACCGGGTTACTCGCTGGTATGCTTCTCAGCTTTGCCCAGATGTGGTATGCGGGGAAGGTTCTGCCTGTAACTACAGGAGGACTGGGTTCAAGACTAACCGACCGGGGTAAGTGTCCTCCCTCCACCCCTGTATGATTTTATCCCCTCCAGGGCTCTCTCCTCACCTTGTGGTAGAACTAGGCCTGCTCTCCGTCCTGCCCACTTTGCAGGGGCGCGTTGTCTTTCGTTGGCGTGTGCAGTCAAGTTACTTCACTGACGCCGGCCCGTTTGATATTGTTCAGGTAGGTCTTATTGCTGTTCTTTAGTTTTGCTGCTGTCCTGCATGCCTTTCTTTGTTTAGAATGTCTCTTTTTCCTCCCTTAGGTATGCAGAGCTTCAGCGCGGTGAGCTGGCTTGGTTGAGCCCCGCTGGTAAATGATGGCGCATTAAGAGTGCTATGATGCGGTAAGTAAGCGCTATTCACAGCGCTGCAAAGTCTTGCCTTTGCTAATCTGTGTTTTCCTTTCTTGTAGGTCGCAGTGTTTTTCAGCGCAAGTGGAATGTCTGGAGTGGTGCCAGCCATGAGGCAACCAGCCAGGTAAGCCTTTTGAGCAGTTTGCAATTTACAAATGTCTCTACTGCTTTCTTTAATGTTGCCTCTATCTTCCTCTTTCAGGTTGTACTGTCCGGGAGGCGTGCAGATTCAAGGAAGCTGTTCTCAGAAGCTGCGAGTGGTTAAAGATGAAGACTGCAGGTAAGATGCTGCTGCTAATGATGTTCCTTTTGTCTCCTTGCAGGTTCTGCTTCTCCAAGGTTCGAGGGAATAGCTGGACACGGTGAGCGTCATGCTGCAAGCTGCAAAGTAACGCGAATCATGTTGTCTTGCTCGGGTGTGGTTTAAATAGCCCCAACAAAATAGTCCAGGTAAAGTAGTCCCTAGGCTACCACACCCAAAACACTAGACCGCATAGCTTGGTTCCTGGAAACCAAGCTACATGGATGCCTCCACGTTGGCTGGCACCACAATAAGTACTTCCCAAGCACATGTTTCTCAAGGTGTATGAGCCTGGCACCGTAGGATTCCTGGCTCTAGAGGCCCGAGTCCTGACTCCACCTGGCCAATGGGTTTGCCAGAGGGGGTTTTGGGCGAGGGTCATGACAGCACTCCCCCCCTAAGGCCTCTCCCATGGTGTTCCTTCTGTCTGGCCCAGGTTTGGTTGGGAAGTTCCGATGGAATTTCCTGATTAGACGTGGTGCATGGATATTCTCACTGGGCTCCCAGGATCTATCTTGTGGTCCAAATCCTTTACAATCGACGAGATAATATAGTTTGGTCCTATAATATTTAGAGTGCAAGATATCTTTGACTTCGAATTCTGGTTCTCCGTCACATGACTATCTTCATATGGAAATGTTCCTCTTGATTGCCATAGTAGAGTTGCCCTTTTTCCTTTGAATTGCCGTCTGGTTGTGCACACCATAAGACATATGGCATCATGTGCAGGCATCCCTTTGGCAATAAATGTCCTTGCTGAGTTCATGGCATATGATATTAAAGAACAGACATATCAGCTTTCATCTGATGTTTTCTCTCGCATCTCCTTAATGCACTGATACCATAGGTTATGTTTTAAATGAGCCAAATTATGAAGATATGTGTTTATATCTCCCTGATCTTCACCAACCTCCCTTTTAAATTGTAATAAATGCCTAGCAACATTATGAATAATACTGTTCATGCTTTCATCAGGGACACTACCAACTGTTTCATTGATCCCCATCATGCTTCATTGTCTTTTATAACATGCCTGAATGCCATAATAATCAGGAGGAAAACACAAATCATGTCACAGAATTATATCACAATTATTATTCCATGGAAGCTCATCGATTTTCTTGATGGCAATGAGCCTCTTATATTCTGAAACCTCCTCATTTTCTCTTAATTCTGAATATGTAACTCTGTAATTCTTTATGGATCACTTTTTTAGATTACGAACTGCAAGATGATTGCTATAACTATTCTGAAAATAATATAACTGTTCTTAGGATTGCTAAAACATTTTGCTGTATTCACGTAGCTTTATACTAAAGTTGGATAAGACTATAATATATATATAAAAACAGCAAACGAGAATGTGTTTATCGTTATTGTATAAATGCACTTCTCGTCTTTCAGCTCCGGTGCGTTAGAACCATTGTTCCTTTAGCCTATCTAAAAAGTTACAGGATGACTGCAAGTTATTTTTTCTTTATCAAAAATAGAAAGATATTGGTCTCTATTCTAAATTACTGCTGTGCTTTTCATTTTGCTTGTTGTTACACCTGGTCATTGAACAAGTCTGCACGCCCAGAAATTATTCTCTTGCTTCACCGTTGGAAGGAGGGGTCTTATTTTCCCCTTTACGTGGTTTGAGGAAGTGCAATGCAGCGAAGCTGTTCTTCCTTTTAACTTGACAGCTGTCGTAGCAACGTCTTCTACCTCATATGGTCCTTCAAAGCAGGGCGTGCTCCAAGTGCGTACAAACCTTGGTGCCAGCACCTAGACCCCAGCATTTATGCTGGGTTGTTTCAACAAATCTTCTGCTTCAATGGGTTGCTCATCTTTGTTGCTTCTCTTTGACCTCTCCCTTCGATTTTTGACCTGTTGAGACATGAAAGAAATGTGTGCAGTCATTGTTGTTAGGTAATCATGGATCTTGTCACCTAATATAATCGCTAAGCTACGGGCATCAGTTTTTAACCTAGTTGATGGAGCAAGGGGGGGTTCTCATACAGTGGCAAGTCACCAACTCATGAGGAGTTAGATGGTGATCTGAGACAGCAAGGTTTCTTAAGGAATATAAGGCAATGGGTAGACAATGTAGCCATCCCTTGCATAGGGTCATCTTTATGTTTGCAATCCTTTCCTTCAATGATCCATTTAATCATTCACAGACGCCATTTGCCCATGGGTGATAAGCTGAAGAAAATAGATGCTGAATGCCTAATAGGAGAAGTATTTGTTCAAAGGGTTCATTAACAAAATGCGGTCCATTATCAGACCGCATAACCTCACACACACCCCATCTTGGAAACACTTCACATATGAGGATCTTGGCAGCACATGTGGCATCAGGGTGCCTTGATCCATCTAGAAAAAGAACATACCAGCGTATATCTGTACCCATTGCATGTCTGCAGCATATCTACATAATCTATATGTAGGTGCTGAAATGGGCCATCGGGTCTAGGAATTGCTGCTCTCATTGTTCGCAAAGTGTGCCCTGCAGTCAATTTCTGGCACACAATGCAATTTACAATAAACTATGCCACATGCTCTAACAGATTTGGCGAGAACCACTCTTCTGCAATTGTAGCAGCTAGACTCTCTCAAGTCATACGCGCGAGATAGTGAAGCTGTTCCAGAGCTACCCTCAATAATGCTGGAGACATAATGGCTTTTCAGTGATATCCTGTCTCTAAATTGCCTCTGTGGAGAATAAAGAACTCCCCTGTTTCTTCCATAAACACTTCTGTTTGTGTGGTGCTTGTCCTTGGATCTCAATTAACTGGACAATAGACAGCATGATAAAGCTGTCCTTTACCAACATGCATCATCCTGTCATCTGTTTAACATTTTCTGTTTCAGAATTAGAAATGGTTGGGAAATAGGCTGCCTTTTTTGCTTCTAAGTCTGTGGCTTAGTTCCCAAGGGAAATTACATCTTCTCTTTTAGTATGGTCTGCTAGAGTCAATGGAAGTGCAACTACTTCAATATGTTTACCCAATAGCTCTGCATGTTGCACTTGAGTTCCATCTGCATGAGGAAGCCCCTCCTTTTCCAACATGACAAACCTGCGTGTACAGTAGAAGTCACATAGGTGGAGTCAAAGTACACTGTTACTTCCTCATCTTAGAATCTCTGAAGCATGTCAATAAGTGCCACTAATTCTTCAGCCTGTGCTGAGCAATGTGAAGGCAATCTCACTCTTGTCACTACCTCAAATTCACCCTCTCCATCAATAAAAACAACTTCCCTCCTCCCAAAATCATTTTCTCTAACTAGGGGAATTTCATTATAGTTTTCAGTATGTGTTGTGCATTCATGTACATAATTATCCCCCACCTACTGTTTCAGCTATGAACGTTGCTGGATTCACTGTCTTGCATCTAACAATTTTAATCACAGGATTCAATATAATTATCTCATATCCTGATGCTCTCTGTGTGATCAATGTACTTTGGGCTTCTCTAAAATCGCAAATAGTGCATTCCATACAAATAGTGTTACTGAACACCCCATTGTTATACTTGAGGCTTTTTCAATAGGGAATGCAGCAGCAGCTCACAGGTATAATGCCTTTTCATAACTGGATGTAAAATCCCACTATAGTAAGCCAATGGTTTGTGTCCATGTCCTTATGTTGTTTTCTGTGTAAGGACTGCTGTCATGACTTCTCCATTTGAATGAGAAAATAATTAAAACTCTTCATGATCATCTCTAATTCCCAACACAAGGGCTGTACGTATTGCCTGTTTTAATTCTTCAAATCCTTCAGTCATCCCATCTGTCCATGTTATTTTGGTCTTTCCCACCTGCTTCTTTGAGACCTTTTAAAAGAGGTCAAATATATGTGCGATAATCGAAAACCCATACGCTACAATAATTACACATGCCTATAAATTGTTGCATTTCCCTCACTTTTTTAGGCTATGAGGTCTTCATAATTGCTTCTGCTATCTCAGGTGTCACTTTCCACCCTTCGACTGTCCTATATACAAGACCTCTTTCTGGCAATATTTTAGCTTCTCTTTGTCCTCCTGATACCCTTTCTCTCAGACTATAGTAATGAGCTAAACTGACTCTTCTCTGCATCTTTCTTCGGTCTCACTGCACACCAAAATGTCATCCACATATTGAACTATTGTACTTTCGAGCTGGACATTACCCAGATCCATCTGGAGGACTCTGTTAAAGATTGAAGGGAACTCACAGTACCCCTGGTGCAAACGAGTGTGTTTCAGGTGAACATTTCTATACAGGAATGGAGTCAAATCTTATGAGTCAAAAACTGAATTTGTCCCAACAAAACAGCAATTTGCAAAAAATCCAACTATAAATATTTTTTTCTTTCTTCTCAAAGGCGCCTACACACAGATCAAACTCAAGTCTTTTTGTTGACACCACACTCATACCAACCAAATCATCCACATCCAGAAATAAAAACCTCAAATCACACCACTCTAAATAAACATTAATCAACTTTCAACAAATAACCATTACAACACTATCTTCCTCCAGCCCCTTCCACAGTGGAATGGAGGGATCTCTTTCTATTTCTACAAAGCGCTGTCTTTTTCTTTCTAAGGGGAGACCCCACCTTAATTCACAACTCTACTCTACTTACAATCTCATCTTTCCCCCCAGCAGAGGAGATCCCTTCAATATCTCATAAAAATCGTATACAATACGGCACATACAATATTACATGGCACCGTCTTTCCCCTAATGGAGGCCTTCCCTTCAACCTGATTTACCAACCAATTAAACAACAAACTAACAAACAACAAAGAACAAAAACATTCACAATGCTGCATTTTCAAGTGAGAGTGCACTCACGTGTTATGAGACCTGCGAGTCCCTTTGATGCTGAGTCTCCCCTCTCAACTGCCTGCACCACCCAGATTGGGAACCCACCTAGAGGATCAGGTAGACTTTCAGGCAACTCAGCGTTTGCTCACCTCCTCGGTTATCTCCACACAAACTCAGGGCTTTCACAAGGGGTGAGCGGGGGGGGGAACTGGCCCGGGCCTCGCACTTGCGGGGGGCCTCGTGGCCCCCTCTACTAAGTAGAAGGCAGCACAGTCTACCGTGTCCTTTATTCACACTGGGGACTGTGCTATCTGCTCTCTGCCCCTAAAATGATTAAGCTGTTTGTTGTGAAGCCGTTTGGCTCTGCAACAAACAGCAAAATAATGGGAGACAGCAGGGCTCAGATTTGAGCTCTGCTGCCTCCCGTTATTCAGCTAACATGTATACATGCTGAATGACAAGAGAGGACTCCACTCCTGTAAGCCAGCGTGTTCACGTTGCTCAGCATGACCACGCTGAGTGATAGGAGAGGAGTTCTCTCCTGTCAGGCAGCATGTCTACATGTCGGCTGCGTGGATGCTTTTTAACGGTGCATGGAGGTAAGTGTTTTTTAGTTTAAATTAAAAGTGTATATATGTGTATTTAAATTAAATTAGTATGTTCTTGTGTATGTATGAATGCATTTGTGCATGTTGGTGTTTGTGTCAATACTGTGTTTAGTTTTATGTATGCATGTATGGAGTTGTGTAACTGGTGGATGACTGCATGGGTGAATGTGTTATATGTGAGTGTGTGTTCAGCCCCACCCCTAAATTTAGCCGCCCTGGGGGGTCACTTCATTAAGGTGTGGGTTCATGACATTGGAGGTGCACCTAGCCTAAAATGTCAAGGGGGAGGGGGGACTAACACTTCAAATGTTGGGAGAGGCGCTAACATCAGAGGCTGTGAGGGAGGGGCAAACTTCCTTGTGTGGGGGCACCTAACATCTTTCCACATTTGAATTAGACTATTCTGGTGAAGCTTCAATGTTACAAGCAGCTACCTCTTGCCTTCATTTCTGAAACGTCACACTTAAGAACTGCTGTGAGAATGAGATGTCTCATGTCACCACTTCCCTTCTAATCACTGCCCTAGCATGCAAGTTCTAACCCCACATCACAATTTCAATTACATGCATATATGAATGCAGGTGCTTACAGTGAAATGACTTCTCATGGCCATGCTAATCCCTATGGCAATTCTCACCCAGTTCCTGCCCTCCCCACCCAAAACACCTCCTCACTGGAACCTTTTGAGATAGCTTTAAATGCCTTGCCATTAATCTTTGCCCTCAATGTGCCTGCAAGTGTTTCCTCAGAGGAGTCTCCTGAGAGTTCATGGCTTCAGTGGAGCTGTAAACACGGAACTGGTGTAATAAAAATTTCTTAAACAGGTCTGCCTTTGGCCACTCAATTTAAAAACACCCTCCTTGTCTTTCGCTGAAGGTCTGTTAAAAACAAGCATTGGCAAAGCCAACAGTTTTGGCTTCTCTATAGGTTTTAGGCATTTGCCAGGCATTGCTATTAGCTGCTCAGGTACTCAAATGATTTTGCACCGGCACTATCAATGGCCAGCTAATACCAATACAAAAGTGCCTTTCCCATGCCTACACAAATGCCCAAACTATTAGCATTGCCAGTGCTCTTTTTGCTTTACCCTTGATGCACAGGACTATGCATCAAGGTTAAAGCAAACATTCTACTTGGCTAAATTGGCCCACATTGAATGTAGGCCAATCAACGCAGTTTTAACACTTATGGTACACAGTCAGCCTGGATATACTTTCTGTGGCATGGCATTTTTACTGGCTGGGAGTCCGTACATGGTAATAATGACATATATTGATGCAGCCTGCATGGACATAATTAGAACAACCACCATGAATATATTTTTATACTAGCATATCTTACTTGGAAAGGCAGCATGAAATGTATTGGAAAATGTTCCTATGCACGGTATGTGATTTGCAACTATTGGGATTTTCCATGTGCTTCATACAAAATCAATTGCAACCTGTATGGATTTCTAACCAATTTTGCAAAGAAAGTGCTATAAAATGCATCATTTTAACCCAATGTTTCAAACATTTTCTCGGGAGTGATAACCCCCCTCAAGCAACCCTTGTTTGGTTTGGGCTCCCTCACTGTGCTCTGTTGATCCTGCCTAATTGGCACAAACATTTAAGCCTCTTAAATTCAGAAATGTACCAGCCTCCACTGTACATAATTTGTCACTGTGTATGATGTGTGTTTTAATGCGCACACAGGGCAGGGTGCTCCTTAATGATATGATATGGCATTTATAACATACCCTATAAACAAGGGTTTCTAGGCGTGACAAGGCAAGTAGGGGGAAACAAAAGAGTAGGACAAAACACGGATTTTACTAGGCCTTGTGTCATTCAGATCACGCAAGAGCAGGGAAGGGGGGAGGGGAGAAGTGCCAAGGGTGGTGTAGGATGCAGAAGTGCAGGAATAAAGGAGAAACAAGAGTGCAGCCAATGGGTGGCAAGTGTGGATACTCATAAGAGCAGCCAACGAGTGGAGAATAAGTGCAAGAGAGGGGATTGTAGGGTTACAGATACAGACCACAAGTGCAGGGGAGTCAAGAGGCAGTGCAGGATTGCAACAGGACAGGCAGGGACCTGGGCCCAAATTCAGAGCTTGACCAGGTGATGAGTGCATGGGTCAGGCAGGTGATCAGCAAGAGGAGGAAGAGAGAAGGCAGATGGTTCTGCTCAAGTTTCAGAGAGGCAGGGAGGCTGTTTCCAGAGGGATGCCCCTGCCGAAGAGATCTGCCCTCAACTCTTTGCTTGGAAAAGTGACTGGCCCTCAGAGAGTTGGAGGTGGCGCAGTGGATAGGTCATGCCATCCCATATATATTTATGCATATGATACAAAAGTTAGTCTGGCATAAACCTTTCTTCAGTAGAGAAATTTAACTTTGCTGTAGTTGATTTGGAGTTGTATTAATAAACCATATCTGGGATCCTGCACACAAACTCAAGGGGAGATTTTTTGAGTCTCCTGTTCGCAGAGGTGCCACCGCTGGCTGAGTGCAAAAAATTGTAAGGGGGCCTCACCAAATGTTTTGCCCCGGGCCTCAACACATCCTCTGACAGCCCTGCACAAACTGGTCTCTGCAGGCCGGTGCCATGCACCAAGGTGTGCGGCAGAGTGCACCCCCAAAGCAATCCAAGGAAGTAACACACAAGTAATCAAAAATGGAGTGCATAACTTGCAAGAAACAGCCCGTTATTCATAAATGTACAGCCGGCAGAATGACAGACAGCTCTGTGGAACATAACTGCAGAAGACTCAACATACCCATTGCAGGCTACAATAGTTAAGGCGGAAAACCACTGAATTTCAATATTTTAGAAAGGCAACAGTAATTATAGTTTAATAGTTTTTCATTGGTTAATCGTCACTGACCCCGTAAAGAACACTATACATTGAAAGATCTGATTTGGGGTCTTCCTCTTTCACGTGACAATTTAAATACCACCCCTCATCATGCCCTAATTTAATATTCAACTGAAAATGTTGTGCTCACATTGGGAACCCCTTACTGTCAGGTACTTGGGGTGGAAGCAACATATAGTTACACAATTTTACCTCAATATTTCATCTCTTTTTCTCTAATTTCTTATAATTTCACCATTTTGTTTCACTGAATGCCTCAAGAAAAACCTCTTTACTTACTTTTAATAGCTGATGAAGTACAATGTATTGGTTATTTTTTGCCATTTCTTTTTCTGCATTAATTATTTAGTGCCAACAATGCATATTTCAAATTTCATAACCATATAAACATATTATATTCAACCGTCCCCTGGTATCTATCATTTATTCAAACCAGTAGGACTACATTCACATTTAGAAGCAATTCTACCATGAACCCTAAATGCTGGTTATAAAGCCATCCTCACCTCAAGAACTAGATCCCACTAAAAACCCATAAAAACACTGTTCAATTGCAACAAAGTCTATGCCACATATGGAAACTGTTTTCATTTAGTTCTGTTCCTTAGTCAGTCGACAGACATTTCGGTGGACCTGTGGTTATACCACCTTCCACAGGACTGTATCTTGTTCCAGGACTCTGAGGAGCAACAACAATGATGTGTAAACATAATGTGTTGAAAAGTATTTACAATCTAAAATGACTAGTCAGAGTTTCTACTACTTTGTCATCTAATCCCTATAGCACTAACCTTGCGTAGTACATTTGCTCCTCCCATATGGAAACTGTTTTCATTTAGTTCTGTTCCTTAGTCAGTCGACAGACATTTCGGTGGACCTGTGGTTATACCACCTTCCACAGGACTGTATCTTGTTCCAGGACTCTGAGAAGCAACAACAATGATGTGCAAACATAATGTGTTGAAAAGTATTTACAATCTAAAACGACTAGTCAGAGTTTCTACTACTTTGTCATCTAATCCCTATAGCACTAACCTTTCGTAGTACATTTGCTCCTCCCATTCGTTCAAATAATGGAGGGCTTGGTGCTTCCTGCCTCTGGTCTGTAAAATATTATCAATGATCTAGATAAACATAGTTAGACTTCTAAATGTATTAAGCACATGGGTCAAGTATCCATCTAGCAGGCTACACATCTTTATCTTACCCTGTAAGCAGTTCCTTTATAATACAAATGATAAAAAAAGCTCGGCCCTAATTGGACAGTGAGACCTGAGAAAGCTTGGGCCGTAGCATTCCACTGAGATGAACCAATAATATTGAGAGTGGAAATCAGTGAGGTCAAAACTTTGTTGCATCCCCTGAAAAAAAAGCATAATTCCTTCCCCCTGATTGGCCCTTCGGCCTTCCTCCCCTTGCACCTGCAACTCCTGACTTGAGACATGTTGCCACCTCTGGATGTGGCCTTTCAAATATCTTGTTCAAAATAAGGAGCTGTGTGAAAAAACGTGTGTGCGGTCCAGCTCCTGGAAATGTATGTCTTTTATTCATTTGCTTTAACATGGCAATTTTACCTCCAGACAAAATGCCCTGCTCTCAGTAGAAGGTGCTGTGCTCACATTCTAATTCTTCAATTTGGCAATGCTACTGTGTGGGCTTTCTTGTGTGTCTCACTGTATCCTTCATGGCCATTACGTATTCATTTGACTATCGTCTGGGAAGGCACCTGCTGCCTCAGGCCCAATTTCAGGTTTCTGGGAACTTTCCTCATCGCAACAAGTAAATGAACACTATTCGGCATCCTGTCCCATTCTGACATTGGCTGCTTGCAACCTCCTGCGCAGCAGCAAAATACAATTTAAAATAAATGACCAAGGCTCCAAAATGTGGCCTTGCTTTCATTTACATAACACAACAAGCGAGCCATGCTGAGGCCCCCCCCAACTCGGCAACAAATCACAGGTCGCGCCACACTCAGGGCCAGTCTAGATTACCACGCTGGTGCAATACACACAAACGTGCTTCTGCATGGGTACGCCGCACACTGCACTTGGAGAAAGATATAATATGTGTTTTAATGCATTATGCAGCACACTTCCTGAGAGAAATTGGCTAAAAGGCCAAAGCGTTTGCATTTGTTTTGTAGGGTAACACCAATCCAAAAATCCAATCCATGCAAGTCACCAACAGTGCACAGGAACATTAATACTTTAATTTATATAATGCATTGCTATTAAAAATGCCATGCCACAATGAAAACATGTCCAACTGACTGCATAATGTAGACCAGTGTAGACAAGTACTAAGATATTACCGTAAAGAATGGCAAGCCACATTTAGACATAGCTAGACTGGTTGCACCACAATGCCAGTCGAAGCAATAACACTTATCATAGTTATTTTATCACAGATGCCCAGAAAAATACACAATGCAGCAGTAAGAAATGGCAATACTGGAAGCACCCAAATTCCAGTCTAGCCAGGTAATTACATTTAGCAGGATTGCATTATCAGAGATGTGCTGTTAAAAAAAGTCAAGTCAAACTAAGAAATGACTAGACTAGCTGCACCAAAATGCCTTTCTAGCCACTTGTATCACATATCATGCCTGCTTAGCCTGGACATTACGATTTATCGCACAATACCCGTCCCACCCTACACCCCACACACATCCCCTCTCCCACCCACCCCAAGCCTCAACTCCCAAAATCAACTTCTCGTCTGAGAATTACCTCCATGTCCCTTTTTTCTTGTCCCAGTGCTTACGTATGAGGCTCCTTGCCTCATAGGTAAGTACTGGGATGAGGAAGAGTGGGACTATGAGCAATGAAGATTACAGGTAACTAAGCCAGGCATTACCTCCGCATCCCTCTACCTCATCCCAGTACTTGTTCATGAGGCAAAGTACCTCATACTCAATTACTGGGACGAGGAAGATGTGGGTTTAGTAATTGCATGCCAGAGAAGTGATTGGAAGGGTAGAGAGGGCACAGGAGACTGCTTATTCTCACAGAAGTCCATAAGTGGGTGCGTTCAAACTTAAATGACAGAGGTAACTGCTTGTAGCATTGAAGCTGCACTAGAATAGTCTCATTAGAATGCATAAAGAAGTTAGATGCCCCCACACAAATAAGTTTTCCCCTCCCCACCACCTGTGAAGTTAGCACCCCTCCGAACATTTGAAGGCTTAGCATCCCCCCGAAATGTAGGTTTTGTTGCGCCCCTGAACACAAGCACACACCCTTCACCATACACACACACACCCAGCCACCCATACATTTAAGTGGGTACCCTTTCAACATACACACACACCCAAGCAGCTACCCATACATTTAAGTGTGCACCCTTTCACCATACAGGCAGACCAAGGCAGCCATCCATATATTTAAGTGTATACCCTTTCACCATACAGGCACACGGGCAGCCAGCTATACATTAAAGTGTGCACCCTTTCACCATACAGTCACACAGGCAGTCACCTATACATTTCAGTGTGCACCATTTCACCATGCACTCGACAAGCACACCCAGCCATGCATATATTTATGTGTTCACCCTTTAATCATTCAGGCACACCCAGGCAGCTGCACCCACCCATACATTTAAGTTTGCACCCTTTCACCATACACTTCGACATATACACCCAGCCACCCATACATTGAATGGTGCACCCTTTCACTATACACTCACACAGGCAGCCACCTATACATTTAAGTGTGCACCCTTTCACCATACACTCACACAGGCAGCCACCTATAGATTTAAGTGTGCACTCTTTCACCATACAGTCACACAGGCAGCCACCTACACATTTAAGTGTGCACCCTTTCACCATACAGGCACACCCAGGCAGCCACCTTTTCATGTAGGTGTGCACCATTTCACTGTACACTTGACACGCACACCCAGCCACGCATACATTTAATTGTGCACCTTTTCACAATACACTCACACACGCACACCTCATGGGGTTGAGGGGAGCCCTATTACTTCAAAAAGAAATGGTTCATTTTTTAAGTCACTCCGACTTCATAAAGAAATTATCTTTGTTACGGACCGAATCATAATGGAAATAATTTCTTTATGAAGGCAGAGTGACTTCAAAAAGAAAGTTTCTTTTTTAAGTTATAGAGCTCTCCCGACCCCATGACATGGGGCCTAGAGGCTTACATGTCATGGTGTGGGTGGAGCCCTTGGAATTAAAAAAAGAAATAGTTTCTTTTTGTAGTCACTCTGATGTCATAAAGAAATTATTCTGTCACATTTGTGATGTCTTCTTTGATGTCCTGGGTGTTAGTATTAGCAGTGCACAGTGGTGGCGTGAGTTATAGTTGCTTAGCTTACTATAACTGGCGAATTTCGAGGTTTTTCGGTTTTACTTGTAACCATAATGTCCCTTTAACAACGTTTTTTCATTGAATTTCATAGGGTTTAATTAGTGCAACTTAACCATAATGTCCCTTTAACAAAGTTTTTTGAGTGAATTTCATAGGTTTTTATTAGTGACCATCTGATGTCATTGAGGACCTTACTGACAGTGCCACGTGAACACGCGCTTGCGTACTGCTTAATGACGTGTCCACAAATGTGTATGCACTTTGTGATCAGGTCTATGCTTCGCGACAGTTCGGAACTGCATTTTCTACTGATCTCAAGCTCAAAATGTACCCTTGCACAACTCCTACACCTATTCTTACTCATTATCCATTAACAATTTAGTACAAAGCACATACTTGGAAGAATATTAGCAAAACTGTTATTTACCTTAACAATGGCATCAGCTATTGCCATCCCTCCTCTCCAAGAGCCACCACCACCTACACAACAATAAAAGCGCAGTACTTGCGAAGACAAGAAAGGGGACCAAGAAGATGAGGTATAGGAAGTGCTTACCTCTAGCACCCAGAGTGAATCATGGGTGTGGCAGTTCTTTACCACTGTTGGGAATGTACCAAAGTCTAAAGCTGCCAAAGTTGTAATATTAGGTTATTTGGCACTTATATAACGCTCTATATATCGTTGGTATGACCTTAAAGCGCTTGTGGTTTGACCGCCCTTGGGGACCAAAGTCCAGGTCAGTTGAGAGAGTAGGGTATCATAGGATGCTTGGGTGCACTCATTATGTGCGCAACTGATACATTAGGTGTGGTGGTATCGAGTTCAGTTGAATGTGTGCAGTCTGGAGGTTGGACTCTGAGACTGGATTCTGCTGTGTTGGGCCTTTCGTACGCCTGTGTGCAATGCTTATGTGTGCAGCTATTCTGATTTTTCGTGGGGTATAGCTGCATTCTAGCAGGATGTTGAGATGTTCATTATTGTTCATATGTGAGCAGCTAGGTCTGAAATTGATTGAGGGGTGTAGCTGCGCTCTAATGTGTGTGTTGATGTAGAGCAGTGAGTGAGCATAGTGATAGGAGAGGTGAGTGTCTGGAGTTGGGGTTTTATTCTTATGAGCCCACTGTTCCGGATTCCATTTATGCGTTAAGCAATTGCTGCAACCTTGTTATTGACTTAATAGTCACGCTCAGTGGTGGCATTGCTCTGTATTTCCTGGAACATTTGTTTGCCGGTTGCATGGTCACAGTGGCCTTAGAATGTCTTAATGAACATTATGGAAAGAGCCTATGAAGAAGGCCATGTAGTCATGGGAGTGTTGAATGTGTGATGGGAGGGAGTCCCACAGAGTTGGAGCCAAGGTTGAGAAGGCGGATCCTCCAATCCTGGCAGAATTGGAGGTTGAAATCTCTAGTAAGAGGGCAGTGCTTCATTGCTTGATCTTAAGGTGCGTGAAGGGAGGTAGAGTTGTATTTTCTCTTGTAGATACGTTGGACCAGTCTTGTGCACTGCTTGGTGGATAATGCATAGGTTTTTGAAGGTGGCCCTTTGTCCGACAGGGAGCCAGTGGAGGGTGCAGATAGCGGGGGAGATGTAGTCACTGTGTCCCAGGACGAGAAGGAGTTTGGTTACACCATTTTGGGCTCCCTGGACTTTGTTAAGTTGGTATGCTGGTGCTCCCAGGTATAATGAGTTGGCACAGTCCAGTCTCGACATAACAATAGACATAACAGTGGAGAGTCTGTTGGGATAGGTCAGGTACGGAAAAATGTGTCTAAGGAGTTTGAGGTGGTAGTGGCAGGATTTTGATATATTGATTTTGGAAGGAAGGGGGGGGGGGGCAAGGGAGGAGGGCCATGGGAGTGGATGCGGGAGAAGGGCAGTATTGCCACACACCATGATTTCAGTTTTATCACTGTTCAAAAGGAGGTGGTTAGTTGTGAAATGCACTGAGTGCAACGTTGTACCTGGACAGTACTCCTACGGGACCACCGCCATGTGCCTCCACACCAAATTCAACCACTGCAATGCTCTCAGAAAGGTTGTTCCTTTCTTAGCAAGAAGTGGGCTGTTTTCCTCCACCTCATCTTCCTCAACCAATACTGTAACCACTGAGCCTACTTCTGTGGGACACACAATCCCATCAGCTACCTTGCAAGCAATAAAAGAGGCTGTTGATCTATATCTTTCAAAGACAACAGTGCTCTATATATACTGCAACACACCACTCTGCATGGGGAGCAATTTCGAAGTGCTTTTGAAGCTGTAATCAAGGAGCATGTGAAACACTCCCACCTACCTCAGAAGTAACACACGCGCAACATCTTCCCTGTCCACCTGCCCTGCCATATTAGTTCTTGGTACCCTTTCCCTCATTTCCCTCCCCACCTTACGTTCTAACCTCTCCTGCAAAAAAACCCAAAAGAAATAGGTTCCTTTAGGAACCACCTTTCACAGTTACAAAAAACAACTAACAAAACAAAATGCATAGACTCCATCTACTTTACATTTCTCAGTAATGTGGCGTCCCGCTGTAGAAAGGAAAATATTTTTCCAAGATGGCCACCATGGAAAGGGGACGCGGGGCTCCGTACAGAGCCCCTCTTCTCTTTCCATAGCGGCCTGCAAACCTATCCCACTTTCGAATAACTTTACCGCATAGCCGGTCCCTGGTGGACATGGACACTTTCACCCCATTGGTTGTCCCTCATGGTCATGGCCAGTAGCCAGATTGTCCGGGTCATGACCTTATACCTGACCTGGACAATCTGGCTACTGCCCATGGCCACAGGGTATACCTCATTCACCCAAGGTATATCACTATTTTGGGTACCTACATTATGACACTTGTCAAAAAATAAAACATGGGCACATTTGCAAAACCATGCTTTAATGTTCTTGCCAATACTCCTTACATGATTTTGCTCGAAATCCACCCATGTTTTATTTTTTCAAAAGTGTCAAAATGTATGTACATTCAATAGTCATATAATTTAGCCCCCACTTGACAAAATCCATTCAGACTTTGAACAAATATTCAAGGTTGGGTCTATAATCATTCTGAAAACATTTGTCCACATTTGTCAAATCGCAACAAAGTTATAAGCCATCTAAAAATGTTGAGACACCCCCAATTTAGCCCCCTCCTGACAACATCCCACCAAACTTTGCAAACACATTTATATCTAGATCTAAAATCGTTTTGCAAACCTTTGTGCAGATTCGGCAAATGGCCATTTTTATAAGCATTTACAATATTTTGGGCCCCCCCCTCTAATTTTATTGCCTCTTGACAAAACAGCACCACACTTTCCAAAACCATTCAGAATCAGGTGAAGAATTAAATTCCAAAATGTCATGCAGTTTCATTGAATGGCAACAAAGTTATAAGCCATTCTAAAACTGCTTTGCACCAACCCTGTAATGCAGAAATAGGCAAAGATGTCCCTGAACATCTGAGGTGTTAGCGAAAATCACAGGGGGGTGAGTGCGTGGACCGAAGCCAGATATCACTCATTTCTTTTTACCTACTTTTAGACTGTTTTTCAAAAAACTACTGGATGGATTTACAGCAAATTTACAAAACCACGCTTTTGGGCCGCTCCTGTCTGCAAATTTGGTGAAAATCCATCCAGCGGTTTGGCCTGTAGGCATGAACAAAATGATTCTTCCATTGCGTCTATGGGAAAACCACAAATTTTGGAACACCGCCTATAACCTTGCCCTCCCCCCCTTGACGAAACATCACCAAACTTTGCAGGATCAATCTGATGGGGCCACATACATTATTGCAAAGTTTCAGGAGGATTCATTCAGGGGGGGAATACGCTGCCCAAAAAGTGGTCTTCCTGTGGGTTGAGCAACTTAACCATAGCTACAGGGCTGCACCGCCGCCGCTGTAATTAAAGAAGTCCTGACTGACTGACTCATCAAAGCCCAGCTCAAACCGTTTAAATAAGGAACGTGAAATTTGGAGGGCACATTGTTTTCATGATGCAGGCACCCACAAAGTAAGGAGTTTTTGAAATTCCATCCCTAAGAGGGGGGTGCATTTTTTATGAGGATACCTACAACTCAAAAACCAGAGATGTTATAGATGTGAAAGTTGATATTTACATTCTTCTTCAAAAATAGAGAAGCACATGTTTTACCATTTTCTGAAAATTCAGATAAGGGAGGTAGAAAAGGGGGGTGCATTTTTTTAAGGATACCCATATAACGCAAACCGACGATGTTAGAAAATTAAAAATTCACGTTTCCGAACTGCTTTTTGAAATTGGTAATAGATAGTATCTCATATTTGAGAGCAAAATTGTCATCCCTTCTGACCTAGGCACAGTCGTCAATTCCCTAGCAGACCTCACATCCAAAATTGACCTTAACATAAAACATCCAATGGAGAAATCTACAAAACAAAACATGTGAGCGTACCATTTTAACCCCAAATGACATCATGGCTGCCGTAATCAATAAAATGGTTATCAATTTTTTCGGAGGATTCCAAATGGAGTGCAAATCTATAAACTCACTGGTTCCTTGTCATGATCACAGCAAAGACCCCTAGAGTCGTCCATAAAAAGAATTGGACACTTGTCTATCACTGCTGGATGGTGGGACAGCAACACAGGGTTGAGAATAGGTTGCAGTAATCACTTCCTAACTCCTTAACATGGTGGCTCTGTTTGTTCCCCAGTTGTTCTGTGCAGGTCTAGTGTTTTGCACTCCAGTGATATTTAAGCCCCTCCCAGCTTGTGAACAGAGCTTTGCATCGTTGTCTTCAGGCTAACGCTTACCGCAGTCCAGTGCTCCTGTTTTATCTATGAATAATCTAGTTTCCAAGTTTTTGATCACAGTTACATTGTAGCCTTTATGTTTCACTGTTTTCCTCGTTCGTGGTGAATTCGTTTTGGAATACATTTCCAGTCACGGCGTTAACGTTGTGCCATTAGTTTTAGGTTTTAGTCAGACAGCAGCGTTTCTAGCATTGCCGTGTGAGGTTCCTGCACATTGTAGCAGCACCTCATTTAAACGTTGCAAATGTAATTTTCTCTGCGTTTCCAGTCACAGCAGTTCAGCGTATTTGGCTGAGGAACGGCTGCGCGCTCGTGAAGAGCTTCGCATGTCAGCGTTCACAGCAAGTATTTATTCCCACAGTAGTTGTATAGCCGCTGTTCTTGTGTGGTCTCTGTGGCATAGTGTTTTGGACATTGCACACGATTAGTGAATCTTTGTTGCCGTATTCTTCTTCACATAGCTATTTGTATAATTCTTTTGGTGCCATTGTGAAAACTAGTGTTTTTTGTTAAAACGTTCTGCTGACATAGCGTTGTCATTTGAAAGTCAATACAGTCCCCAGGGCAGTTGCAGATGTTCATTTAGCAGTGCATTGTCTCCCTTCCCCCTTTCCCCTCCTCTATGGTTCATTATCCATTTAACAACACTGCAGGTTTTCATTGCTATACTGTGTCTCCAGTCACTGAGGGAAGTGAGGGAGTGTTATTTTCCCTTTGAGGTTTAGGCTTACCTTTTCAAGCCAGTACCTTTTGCTCATAGCCAATGCACTCTTTTACTTAGTTATGGCTATAGTTCACTCTCCATTTCTGTTACACCTCCGCACAGTGAATTCTTCAGGGCATGAGCCCCTGCACTGATAAAGGATGGAGAGCCCACTATAAAAGCACATTAGGTAAAATAATTCTCTGAGAAAGGTTAGATAGGTAGAGACAGCACTGCCTTAAGGTACATAGCACTCATTTAGGAAATATTTGTGTTTTAATAGGGAAACGCTTTCACAGAAGAAGTGTAAATTGAGGAACATCGCTATCTGAGAAGAGTCCTAGACTGGTTCCTTGAGTGTTCCTGCAGAGTTAAGGTAAGCGTTACATTCCTGAACACTTTAAATCCTCCTGGTCTTCCCAAACACAAACTTCTTCTTCTTCTCAAAGTGGGAGCACCAGTAATATTTTTACAGGACCTCAACCCACCTAAGCTCTGTAATAGCACAAGATTGCGAGTGAAAGCTCTCCACAGAAATGTGATTGAGAATACGGTTCGAACCCGTTCTGACCAGGGGCAGTCCGTGTTCATACCACGAATACCTCTTATACCTTCAGATAAACCGTTTGAACTCAAAAGACTTCAGGTTCCCATAAAGGTTTGTATTGCCATGACCATCAACACATCTCGGGGGCAGACTTTAAAGGTAGCAGGGATTGCCCTAAGGGAAGACTGCTTCTGGCATGGGTAGTTTTATGTGGCCTGTTCCATTGTGAGCACACCTAACTCTATGATAATCTTAGCACGTGAAGAGAGAACCACTAATGAAGTTTACAAAGATGTTCTCAAATTGTTTTTTTTGTAGGTTGCAGATGCCAAATAAGTAATTTTTATTTTTTTGTCTGTTTAAATTACAACATGAAAAAATGTCCGGACGCCCATCAGTGGAACAACTATCTTTGTTTTGTAGCCAATATGCCCGACTAACATCTGCAATAAACATTGCTTATTACGTTAAGACATGAACCTGTAAATCATATTTCGTAAAGTTTGAACAAAAAACTCATGTGTCTTTTGAAAATAATTGTACCAAATCCCAAAATCCACATGAGCGAAGCCGTGGGCAACAGCTATTTTAATAATATAAATGTAATAAAGAGGAAGTCAATATAATAAAACGTGGTTTGCTGCACGTGTGTTTCTCTGTGCAGCACTCAATGTACAAGCTCCCTGAAGTGTGGCAAAACTACATCTACCCTAAATACAATGAATGTCACACTAAAAACAACACGTGACATCTACATCACCCACAGCAATCTAATGCCTTGCTAAAAGAGTTTTATTTTCCTATACTTGGCACACCTTTAGCTCGTTTACAGGCCCTCACAAATGGAAAGTCACAAGAACACCTAATACAACACTGTACGTCTATATCAAAAACACATCTATTTGCCATACTGCGAAAAAGATATGGAAAATATGCTTGCCGGTACTGTTCTGTAATAAGGAGAGAGAGAGCCCTACCTTACAGCAGAGCTGTTAACAGAAGGGGAGCCCTAGGTATATTGTTCAATACCTGAATGGTTGTTAAAATAAAACTTCTGGAGGGTTGTGGGGCTCTCAGTTCACCCTGAACTATGTCTGTGTGGAAAAACATGAGCACAGAGGCAGTCCCAATTAAAATGTGAATATTGTTTCTTGGAAAATGCTTCTTCTGGTGGAACAGTACTTTAGAATTCAGCCTGGTGCATGGGATGTTGAGACAGCACAAAGCGCCATTGGTGGATTGCCTGAATGCTGTTGAATGTTATAACTCTTGACAGTCAGTGTGGATGAGTGGGGATATGGGCTTCATGCGTTTAAGGTGGGATGCTTGCAGTGGAGGTGCTGGGGGTTAACAGAGCAGGTCATCATTCGAGGCAGAGCGAGGGGAGATGCAACCTCTAAGAAGATGTTCCTAAAATCTAGCTTTAACAGTGCCACAATTCTACCCTGTATCTCTTATTACACTCTTTAGAACAGGTGCTACAGCAATTTAGGACTCATTGCAACCCGAAAATAAATGAAAATAGTGTTAACACTGTCCAGAGGAATCAAACGTCAGTGACCTGGCACCATTTAATTTGGAATTTGTCCAGACATGCATCCTATCCATGGGCCTGCCAGCATGGCTGGAATCATGAGCACCTGGATGCCTACATGCTAGAAAGTTCTTCTACATCAAACGCTTTGATGGATCACGTGTGTGATGAAAGACATGATTTATGGAACATCCCCTGATTTAACACCGCCTATCACGATAATCCCACCCCAATTTCTCGGACAGAACCATGGTGTTTTTAATCTGAATATTCAATTTTATTAAAATAGTATATCAAAGGCAAAGATGGTACCCTAAATTTATGCTGCAGAGGCCAAATACAATACTATATAATCGCAGGCAGGTTGTCTACAAAAGGGAAAAATAATCTGCCTGTTTTTGTCACTAATTGTGAATGCACACAAACAACCATTCATGTAAATCAAATCTATGTTGCTTTTTCTATGCAACAATATGCAATATACATTCAACTTGTTACCCCTGACCAGTTTCCATATATTTTTCTTTTTTACTCAACAACAGACAATATAACACATTTTATGTTCTCTTACATCAACAACAAGTTGTGGGAGAACTAAAGGTAAATGAAGGTCGCCTGTATTCAAAGCAAGAGGAGCTGAAATGTTGCACTGCTTTTTCAAGTGTGACAAATACGAATACAATGTTTGGAGAAATATTGGAGAAATATTGCTAGTGAATAGGTGCTGCATTTTGTAATGGACAACACCAGATACAAGACGGGCCTCATCATGAGTTGGGCCTTAACCGTTAAATGTGGTGGTTATGCAATTTCCACTGCATTTAAGTGTTGGCCCAATCATGAGTCGGGCGGTAAGGGTGAATTTTACCTCCAGCTTTTTTGCTGGAGGAATAACTCTCCCCTTACTGCCTGTTTTTGGTGTTATTTGCCCAGTGCTAATAGCGCCATGAACCCCCATTGGGTCCAAAGGACCAATTGGGGAATTACGGACAGATAGCTATTTGTGATTCGGCGCTAATAGCACCAGACCGAGTAGCGGTAACCCTATTTGTGTTGGTCATATCCCAGCGCAGTTAGCTCCGGGATACTGCCCAACTCCATATGAGGCCTTATATAGAGATTCGGCTCCACTAAGGACCACATGGCTACCGAAGTTGCCAACACCCTCACCAACCTAGGATTCCAGCAGCGCATTCGTGACCCTACCCACAACAAGGGTAGAATGCTTGATTGGTTAGCAGACTTTAATTGTAACACCACTGTCAGCTCCAACAGTACTTGCGCCTGGTCCGACCATCACGTAATTACCTTCCTCTTGCCAGCCACTAACCCTCAGCCCACACCTACCATAGCCCCCGCTATACCCACCAGAAATAAAAAGGACATTACCAGCGAGAAACTGCTTCCTCTCATCCTCCCTATTCTGAACTCCTGTGCCACACAGCCCAAGGACCCCACCGTTTTAGTAGACACTTTCAACAGTACTCTGCTCAAAGCCATTGAGACTATAGCCCCGCTAAAAACTCGCAAAGCCAAACAACAGTCCCACCTGAACTCTTGGTTCACCCCGCAGCTTAATGCTTTGCGCAAAGAAAAGCGTAAGGCCGAAGCACTTTGGAAAGTCATCCTAGTACGACTAATAAAGCCTCCCTCTTGATCACCTCACTTAACTATAAGGAAGCCATCCTTCAAGCCAAAAAAGATACGTATAATCAGTGCTTTAAGTGGGCCGGGGCCTGCCGGGGCCGGGCCCCGGCAGTCTCCAGAAAGTGGGGCTGAGCCGGGGCCCAGCCGGGGCCCCCCGTCCCACACAACATTGCGGGATGCATTATCCCGCCGCGGCCGCAGCCGCGACGGGAGATGCGCCCGTCATTATGTTGGCCAAGCTGACAGAAGTGCCAGTCAGCCACAGCGACGCTGAGGCTGGCGGCACTTCTGTCAGTTAGTGTAACTCCCTCTGATGACCCCTCATCAGGGTCATCAAAGGAAGTTACTGTCCCTTTGTTTTCCCTCCCCAGGTCACTGACCCCCGCGGGCTCCGTGATCTAATATGCAGATTAAATCATGGAGCCCGCGGGTTCGCAGAGGGTGAAAGACACTTCGGGCTCAGTGATAGCAGATAGATCACAAAGCCCGAGGTGCCTTTCTCCGTCGGCAAAGCTTTATAAAAGATGCCTTGAACTGTGTACGTTTCAAGCCATCTTTTATAAAGGTAGAAATATTTCTATGTTTATAAAAGACGGCTTGAAACGTGCACAATTCAAGGCATCTTTTATAAAGCTTTGTCGACGGACAAAGCCACCTTGCGGTTTGTTTTGTCCGTCATGCCTTGAATTGTTTACGTGTCAAGCCATCTTTTAGAAACATAGAAACATGTTACAAATATCTATGTTTATAAAAGGTGGCTTGAAACGTACACAAACCATAGTAAGGTAAGCACACAAGTGTGCATAACTTACTATGGTTTGTGCACTTTTCAAACCACCTTTTATAAACATAGAAATATGTAACATTGCTATGTTTATAAAATATGGCTTGAAAAGTACACACACCATAGTAGTACGCATACAAACATATAAATGCTCACATACATTTATATATTTGTTTGCGCACCTTACTATGATTTGTGCACTTTTAGGCCACGCCCACAATGAAAGCCACGCCCCCAAACGAGGGCCCCCCCTCAATTTCTTACCCCACTTAAAGCACTGCGTATAATGTACGCATATCTCAAGCAGAATCTAACACAAGAGAATTATTTAAAATTCTCAAAGAATTAGAATCCCCTTCACCTGCCCCCGATTCATGCACTAAAGACAGCACCTGTTGCAACAATATACAAAATGCACTCCTCAACAAAATAAGCACTGCGCAAACTAAAATTACCGCTAACCAAAACTCTCTCCACACTCCCCTCTTAAGCAAAACACTGCCACCTAAAACAACCACCCCTGACTCTCCCTTGCCATTCAGCTTCACGCCGCTTACCACCCTTGAGGTTGAAAAAAATCATCTGCAACTTAAAACCCTCCAACTGCCAAGGGGACTCCTGTCCAGCGCCGATCATTAAGGAATCGGCCCATGACCTCGCTCCCTTCATTACAACCTTTATCAACTCCTCATTTCAATCAGGAGTGGTCCCTAACAATTTGAAGGATGCGTGGGTCATCCCTCTTCTAAGAAAAACAACCTTGGATCCTGAGGTCCCAACCAACTATAGGCCCATCACAACAGTCCCGTTTCTCCTAAAAATCTTAGACAGAGCAGCATATCTACAGATACAGAACTATCTGGAAACTAACAATCTCTCAGGCACTAGACAATCCGGCTTTAGACCTAAGCATGGTACGGAGACAGCCCTGCTAGACCTCAAAACCCAAATTGAGGATCTAAAAGACAAAGGCAAACTAGCCCTGCTACTACTATTAGACTTATCCGCTGCCTACGACTTGGTCAACCACCAAATCCTTTGTCATCATCTGAAAACCGCAGCCCACTTCTCTGACAATGCCACTAATTGGATTAAATCATTCCTGGACAACAGACATATGAGGGTATTCTCCCCTACCTCCTCTGCCGACCCTGCACCAGTCCCTTGTGGGGTCCCCCAAGGATCGTGCATATCCCCGACCCTCTACAATGTTTTCACTAAACCCTTGTTTGATGTGCTTGACTATATGGGTGTCACCTATACCAACTATGCCGATGCACCCAGATACTCATCCCCATCACGGGCGACTACACGGTAGTCTCTAAATCCTTAAATGACATGTCATTCAAACCTGGATGGCACAACATGAGCTCTGTCTTAATGAAGATAAGACAGAGCTCCTCATCCTAGGTACACAGCAACGACTCAACAAGTTGAACCCCATGTTCAACTCCTTTAATATCGACGGAAACTCCATAAAAGTCTCCAAAGATACTAAAACCCTCGGAATCTATCTGGACTCCACTCTCTCCCTCCATAGACAAACGAATGCAGTCGCAGCCGCCTTTGACTACACATGCAAGCTGATCACAGCATGTCACCCTTTTCTCTCTTCTCAGAACTGCATAACCCTGGCTAGGACTTTAGTCATGTCCAAACTTGACTACTGTAATGCACTGTACCAAGGCACTAACCAATGTAACCTTGACAAACTCCCGATCATACAAAATAACGCCATCAGAGCAGCCCTCCACATCCCTAGATCAGCCCACATCTCTGAAACTAGGAAGAACCTTCACTGGCTGTCAGTCTCCCAAAGGATTTGACTTAAATCTCTTGTCCTGACTTACAAATGCATGAATAACCAGGCCCCTATCTATCTATCTTCACGGTTCACTCAGTATATCCCACCTCCGCCCATAGCCAGAGCCTACTGATCCCTAGATACAAGCTCCAAACAGCTGGTGGGGCCAGCTTCCTTGTTCTGGCAGCCAAACTGTGGAACTCTGTGCCACTCACTATCAGAAACCTGCCCTCCCTGAACTTATTGAAACACAAAGCCAAACTCTGGCTAGTCACCTCAGACGACCAAGTGACACTCTGAATAACCTCATTACTTATGTATTATTTGTCTAACCTGCAATGTGACCGTAATCCAATGTTCAACTTAAATGTCCCTTGTCATGTCTTACTGTTTTGTAACCACTGTTTTCTAAGATATGCGCCCGGTAGCCTCCGGGCTTGGTTTGCGCTATATAAATAAATAAATAAATAAAGAAATAAATACTAATACTAATACTAAAGGTCCGGCAGTAACCCTGCCAGTAAATCTGGTGAATTGCCGCCGGACCTGAAAAAAAAGACTGGCGCCTGCCTCCCCGGGGCCACCAGGCTATTCCGAGTCTGGTGGTCGGGAAGTCAGGCACCAGTGATTTTGTTAGTCCCCATTTCCATGGAGTCCGGCAACATTAACAACGGTGCTGGTGCTTCCGTGAGAACTCTGCGAAGGGGTGCCGTCCTGTCTGGCAGGTTTGGCACCCACCCGCAGAGTTGTACTGTGCCGGTCTGGAAACAACGGTGCCGGTAGCTTACTGGCACCGTTGTTTCCGGACCGGTACAGTTCTAATGAGGCCCATTGTCGCAATGTAAAGTTAATGACACCAAAAGAATGCATTGTTTTGTTTATTCACATGTTCACCACTTACTTACTTGAGAGAAAGCACTGAAAAGAAGATAAATGTGCATGCGCTATGGACCAAACTTAACCTGGTGGCAGGGGCCAGGAGGGGCCTGCCGCCTGGTTGAATTCCAATCCAAGAGGGTTTCTGCTGGCTCCATGTCATTAAAAAATCAATTCAACATGCGTATGAAAGCGCCCCAAAATTAGATAAACCCCCAATAAAAATTGCCCTAATTCCCCTGGGTGCTTATGTTTTGGGAGGCCATGCCCTCTAAGATGCACTCAGTCCAAATAGAAAAATCTTAATATTTTGAGAGAAATTGTTTCATAAATTTTGAAAGACTTTTATTTGGAAGTCTTCATTTTATTCATGCACTTTTGGTTAACCTGAATTCAAACTGTTTGTTTTGTTATGGGGATCCGCAATGCCCACCTACCTACACCATGCATCACACGCCCAACACCTACACCATCCCCTACTCCCCTAGCCTTACATACACATTATACATGTATATGTATATGTAAAGGGTACATTTGTGTAAATTGTCAATTTGACCAAAAGTGCACAAACAAAATGTAGAATTTCAAATGGAAGTCTTTTAAAATGCCTATTGTAGTGTAATGAAATGCAATAGTGCTTACCATTATATTTAAAGCTTAGTGATAGTTGACTGCATAAGGAAAAACATTGTAGTTTTCTAATTGAATTACATACTGAGTTCATTGTTTTTGAAGCCAAAGGAGATTACATTACAATAAATGCCAAACTTCTTTCCCTGTGCTGTGAGCAACTTGTAAAATAGGGAATATTTCCGAGAACTGATTATTTAGCATTTAATAAGTGATGTTTAAAAGTACCATAAGTGTTCTCACAGCTTTAGTCGACAGTAGACCATTGTTTGATGGCCCATAACATAGTCTAATGAAGAATGGGAATTCTCTTAAAACCATTGCTATATTATAAGGAATGGGATATGAATGCAAGTTGAATTGTGCCATTTTTAGTCCAATATAAATGGTGCAAATTGGTGGGGTGAGTCAAAATAGTCTACAATCTAAATTGAAAATATAACTTCCCTAACCCAAAACCTGCAGAATTCTAATGCAAGTTATTGTAAGCATAGTGTAAACTGCACACACATATTAGTAGCCATGGCATCATATTTTCCTGGGAAGTATGAGACCTGAAACAGTTCTTTGATTCTACCCTGTATTAGTGTAATTGGGGAATGCAATGTTTTTGCATCATTTGCAAATGTAACTTCATGGGTAATTGGAAATGTTTTGATGCAAAGGAAGCGTTGACATATTGGTTGTTAAGAAGCAGAAGTGAAATTAAAATACCTATTGTAATTCAGAGCCTAGTTTAGATATAAAATTGAATATGTAAAGGGATGTTTGTTTGTGTGTGAGACATAGTGTGATTCGAGCATGCAGGGTATTTTCATTTTTGTGAACAAGATGAGTGTGATTTTGTAATATTGTGTCAATTTACCTTGCAAAAAGCTTGGGGGCCACCTTTGATTCCTTTATTTTTCAAAAATGTTTTTTTATAAGCCACCTGTTTCTTGCGCATAACTGCGGGGTGGGACTGTATATCCAGGTGTCATTAGACCAAGGTGTAAACGTAATGTGGTAGCCATACAATAATGAAAATCTATTTTACAAAGTATTGGCATCAAAGAAAATATTTCAATAGGAATTAAATTGGATTTGTTCTCACTTCATTGACGAACATTGGCATCAGAGACAATATGAATCATATGCATTGAATACAAATCAAACTGTCTTACTCTCTTTGTCATTCTACTAAATATACATGGTTCTGCTGTTTTCTATTGCAGGCATATGTGTAAAATCCAAACTGTGGTGTGTTGAACTACTAATCTATAGACTTTGGTTTAGGAAAAGAGTGCTTTCATATTTGGGGAGCAAAAAATATTGGTACATTTAAAAGTCACATGAACATAAACATATAATTTTCTGAAGGGATACGAACTAACCACCAATCATACTTGGCACTGGAAGCCTGCCTAATGCAGAGTCCCTTATTTCCTGCACAATGGCATTAGAAAGATAGCAATGGTCATTTAAATTAATATCATTTTTTCACCATACAATTGACAATTATGCCCCTCTCGTCCAATTAGAAAGGAATGTCTTTCTTTTTTAATACACTATGGCTTTCACAGGTCAAAAAATGAGTAATCCTCCGAAGAACTGGGAATATGTTGTACATGTTTCACAGATCCAGTCTTAAAATACACCTGTGAAAAAATGGGGTTTGATTTATTTGGCTGCTGTCAAAGGACAGCATCCATTTTGATCTCATAATCTATAGTATTCTATTTTAAAATGAATTCCACCAATTGCTTCCTTTACAACCAAGTCCCCATTTAACCACCTTACCTGCTAAAGGTTTTTTTGGGGACAAAAGTCTAATTGTGCAGGGCACTTTATACCTACTTTTGATTTGTATTTTAAAGACAGAGGACCAGTAGAACATCTTCAGCTCCAGGCAATATCGCCCAGACAGCTAGGCACTCTGTCTGCTTCAAAGATAAATCATCATTCTCTGGGAATCTAGTTCTGTTTTGGGCAAACCTTTCTGCACCAAGGTCTGCTGGACAACCAGGCCTTTTTATGGGTTCATTCAACTATCTACAAAGTATAATCCCAGATCAGCACCTCTCCTGTAGGGTAGAGTACCCCTGTCTGCCAGCATGACAGGAATCACCAAACTCTCCCTATTTCCTGTGTGTTTGGGATTAAATAGCTGATAAATGTCACCCATACAGTGTCGGATGGTAGAGAATTGTCTCATTGATGGGTTTTATCATTTATATCGTCCCATATTGGCACTCCCAGTAATACCCTCCTCTATTTGTATATGTCCAAATTGTTTTGCCATTTGACAAGGGGAGGTTCTGGTCACATTTAGACCCAAATCTATTTTTCTCACATAAGTTCTGTTATGAACATATTCCATTATTGATACTTATGTTTTTCAGAACCACAAAACAATGCTGAATCCATAACCTGTAACACTCCCGAGTAATATTAAATATGAACACGTTTTTGTAAATGTGTACATTTATTAATTATTGAGATATATATAAATCATGTTTAGATTTAAACTATGGGAATTGTTCAGCCAAATCCAAATCTGTTCACAGTTTCTAAAACAAATAAAGTGTTGCAAAGTTATGGCCAAAATAAGTAATTTCATTTATGTGAAGTCTAAATGAACCATGTTTGATATGTGCATTGGATCTCCATCTAACGTTATTATTAACTTCAAAGGCTGGGTTAGGCTCCAAGCCATGATACAGACATGCACAGATAATATTGTATTGCTGGGCTATGTCAAAATGTTGAATTATGGCTGCAACTTAAATTATATGATCCTTTGTACTGTGAAAACCATACATTGTCAATGAAAACTGGGTAGGTCCATAAAACCCCCGCAACATGTAAGTAATGAATTTCCTGGGATGTGTTTGGATGTATTTTTTCTAAGATAGGTATACGCTCTTAATGTCCATCTGTGTGTTCAGCTAATCTTTCCTGGAATGTATTGATTATTGGGAGCCCTTGCTCTGACAGATGGCTAACCTCTGGTCATGAGAACTACTCTTTGCATTGGTCACCAGGCCCCAAGGCTATTCATATCAATACGAGATCTGAACTCCCACGTAAAGGGACATGTGCTACAGAACACAAGACAATGGTTTGGCTTTTCTTTCACTTCAGCCATCTATACTATAAGTTAACTTAATAGGTACATTATATACTACATTTGAAATACATTTATTTTTCTTTTCGCTTTTGAAGGTGCACAAACTAATTTCAATATTGCTTAAAGACAACTTGTATAAAATGGTACATTATAGAGAGAAAACAGAGCCTGCTTTGCAGGTTCTGCACCATTTGTATAACAGAGTCGGGAAAGGCACTTTATTCTGGTGAGCAACAATGCACAATATCCTTGGTTTAGCAAATGTGTGTTCCATTTTCATTAAATAGGTTTGGCATGGAATGCTGGTGTCCCATGATTATTTGCCCTGCAGTTGTAGTAGTTGATCACACTAAAAACACACACAGTGAAAACTGTTTGACATGACTTTATATGTAGGATGGTACACTGACCAAAAATGCAAAGAATATGTAACCATAAATGCTATATAAATAAATGAATAAATAATAAAAAAGTAACAACGCATAATGAACACTTTCACTGACGCCGAAGCTTACCTTGCATAAGGGCAGAAGTTGAGTGCACCAAAAAACATTACATTTAGATAATGTGAAGGCATTTTGACCCATGGTGAATCATAAGGAGCCACTGAGGCGTAAAATTATAAACATTATCTGTAACGGCTGTGTTCAGCATATATTGGAACTGCATTAGGACCAAAGTAGTCACATCTGTGAGCTATCCAATTTGGCTGATAGAAAAAGTAATATGTACACATGTTGCTCTCAAGTGCAGTTTGAACAGGCAGAAAAGGTACAGACCCACTCTTGAAATCATTGGTACACTGGCTCCAGGATTAATGGTATGAATTTTATAAAGACAGCAAATGATTCTGACCAAATGTGGACCATGAATTTGCTTCAGCAAGAAATATGTCTGTGGTGAAAAATGTAATTACATTTTGAACACTTTGTGTTACTCTCTTATCTTCAGTAAAACTCTAAATAATTTAATCTTTTTCGTTTACACAATTCAAATTCAAATCTGTGACTATGGCGAGGGCCTCATCATGAGTTTGGCCTTAGCCCTTAAGTGCGGAGGTAACGCTATTACAGCTGCGTTTAAGGGTTTCCCAATCATGGGTTGGGCAGTAAGTGGGAGTTTTACCTCCAGCTTTTTGCTTGCCATCCTGTTTTCAGAGCTATTACCACTGGTGCAATTACCGGCGGCATTAATAGCGCCCCCAACCGCATTGCGTCAGGTGGACCCAATGGGGAATGGGAACTTACTGCTGTACCGTTACTCGTGATCCGGCTGTAAAAGCGCCAGACCGAGTAGCAGTAACTCTATTTGCACTGACGGTATACTGCCAGGATACTGCCAGACTCCTGATGAGGCCCTTCAGTTCTCTCCTAAATTGCAACCAATATCAGTCTCATACAATTTGTCATTACTCTTTTTATTACATTCATTATAAAATGCATGTAGTTGAAAGCACAAAAAGAACACTGGGCAAACTTCATTGAAGTCCTGTTTGGAAACATTGCAAGGTCTAAATTACTTCTGCAGTCATGGGTCACAGCAGTGATTGTGCCGATCTTTAAGAAGAGCAGTCAGGATGATCCATCCAACTATCGCCCGATTGCCCTTCTAGACATCATTGGCAAGATCTTTGCCACTTTTTTACAGAAGAAACTAACAAAGTGAGCCACTGATGCCAGAATTTTAGATTGTTGACAAACCAGCTTTACGAAGGGAGTCGACACAGAGATAAATCTAATACTGTTAAATCTATTAAAACTAGAGGCAATGAGACGAAAGACCAAACTGTTTCTTGCATTCATAGATATGCACCAAGCATTTGACAGTATCGACTGTGAGCTACTGTTGAGTAAATTAATAAAATAGTCCTGTCCTAAAAATATACTGGAACCAGTCATTGCACTCCATCAAAACACAAGCAAATGTATCAGAATAAATAAAGCTGGTGACTTGTCAAAGAACATTGTAACGAACAAGGGAGTGAAACAGGGATGCCCGCTGGCAGCCCTGTTGTTCAAGCTCTTTATTGCAGATATTCCAGAGGCTTCAAAGATGGTCAACTGTTTTCCCCCTAAACTAAATGGTTATCCTATAAGTTGGACGATATATGCGGATGACCAGGTGTAAATAGATTGCACCCCGATTGGTCTGAAAAGACTTCTTAGAGCCCTACAACAATACCTATATCGAAACCATTTAGCGATAAATGTTGGGAAAACAAAAATGTTGACCTTTGGTTCTAAAACAGGTCAAAGGAACAAAGATTTCCAGTGGAAGGTAGCAGATAAAGTGATTGAAAACAAATCTGAAATCCGCTATCTGGGGGGACTTTTCAACACCTCAATCCGAGAATGGAGCTGGGCAGAAGATGTAACTCGACGAATGACTATCTTCTCTTTAGAAGGAGCAAAACTGTAGGCTGAATATGGTAAGTTCACAATTACTCCCATTTGGACATTATATTCTCAAACGGTTATCCCAGCAATAACATTTGGGGCCAAAGCTGGTTGGAATTTAAATCTGAAAATCTGGCCATATTTAGAAGGCTGGCTCTGGAGACGCATTCTAAGGCTGCCAAAAAATTTCTCCACAATTGCTATTCAGGACGAACGGGTCTTGGAACCATTATATGGGACCGTGGTGTGGAGATCACTTTCAGTTTTGAGAAAAATGCATTTAAACTGCCCAGCTCTCGCCTATGAGATACTCGCACCTCGGATTGACTTACCATATTATGGCTTGCTGATATCTTGGACAGAAGCTCTAATGAATATCCTTGACAACGCAGATATAAAGATGGAAGTACTACTCTTGACTCCACAACTGGCAAAGAAGAAATTTAAACAATGGAACTCGATACAGAATACTGAGTGCTATATTAAGTTATCCACAACATTGGATCTAGGTGTAACATCGAATGGCCTAGATCAACTACCATATTATCTAAATTCCCCTCACGAAACCATTGAGATAAATTTATGAAGCTGAGATTAAATACCTGCAAAAACAAAGAAATGCTCTTTTTAAAACATAATAAGGAAACGAAAGACGACAAGTGTAGATATTGTAAAGTAGCAGTGGAGTCCACGGAACATGTGATTGTGGAATGTATTGGTTTAAGAGACCGAAGAACATTATATCTTCAAACATTGAACAACAACATGGAAGAGTGGTGGTTTACAATACTGAGTGGGCACAAAGTTCAGTTAACCTGTGCAGTAGTTCATTATTTAGACAATTGCTTAGTATGATGTTAAGATTAATCAGCCTGTAGAAATATTTATAGGTCCTAGACAAAAGGGACTGTATAATGATCAACTATCGTGGGGATGAGTGAAACAGTGATGAAATCAATATAGGTAATTTTCTTTTAAGAAAAATGCATAAATCGCGAAATGTTTACCTACAGTAACTTTGCACACAAAGAAATTCATTACAATAATATTATATCTTGTGGCATGACACCTCAAAAACAATATATAGCACAATTGAAGTAAGGCATAGTTGCTTTCCTAAATTATGATAATTTTAACAGTATTATTACGGGTCCGGTCATCCACCATCCAACTAAAGGTAAAGCAATTAAATTACAACAGTTTGCTATCTGTACTTCAGCATGGATTACTTACAGCATCACCAGCCCTTTATATATCAGAGAAACAGCTTCACCTGAAACATCAATTGAAATTAACATACTTTTATGATGTGAAATAAGGACATACAGTCAGTCTGCCATAGTGAAATACTTTTACGAGAAGCACCATTCAGTGCAATACAATTGTGTGCAGATAGTATCCCTGATCTCCCCTTTAAAACTATGTCATAACTATAAAAGACAACTTTTGCAACTGAAGGGCTTCAGTATTTTCACCCCAATACATTTATTTTGCCTGTGCTGAATGAAAACCTGGATCTGAAGTGCTCTATTCAGGGTGATCTTATTGGAGCCCTTTTTGCTGCAGGATACATTGGTCATCCTATTTTAAACAAACTGATTGGGTGCAGATGTAAACAAGAGTATCAATTTCTCTCTGAACTATACAGATGGAAAAGTTCATCACCTTTTAAAATTAATATAAGCTTTAGCAGTTTGTGGAGCATATCAGTTACATCCAGGATTAATGATACTCACCGTTTGGATTGTATTACCATGAGCCACATTGAGGATTCAATCCCTGCTATAATGGAAACACGAGTTTTGAGTAATACTTTATAAACACAGGATACTCTTCGATTCTGGAGACAGCATTCTAGCCAACCATTTATTCTGTAACTATTTTCAATTGATCGGGACCTCATTCAGGAAACATTTAGCAACACACCCCAAACAAGATTCACTCAAATAATGGATCTAGGCCCTTTTTACAGGCATGGGTAACCTCAGTCAAATAGTCTTCCACACCACAAACTCACTCAATCCTCTGGGACAAGATAACATGCCCTGTTGTAAAAAATAATTAATTTAGTTTGAAACAGACATGGATATAAATGATAGTTGGCTCCCCACTTTTAGAACAGAGGGAATGTACCTCAAACACGATTGCAAAGAAAAGGCAAGCAGAATAAAACACATCCCAAAAGGATACAATATGCCTGGTTCAATGTTTTTACAATTTGTGATGCTCTTCCATCCATATTCACACACAGTTCTATCAATGTATGGATTTTTTATCTGAATAACACTTGATTACCAATTTACGAAGAAACATATATGAAGTCATGGAGCCTGATTTATAAAAGCATTTTACAATGGCGCAATCCATTTGAAAAACATTTCATGTATCAGGCCCCTGGCATCCTTTAGAAAACAAAAAACAAATCACTTTTGAAATGTCACACAAACATAAATTAGGAAATCAAATAGTAACGGGATCAACAAGTTACTCACTTATTGGTGTCAGGAGTTGCGAACACCCTTAATTTCTCTGCTGCTTTGAATTAATTTAAATACAGTTGAAATGGAAATTTAAAATGTACACTTTATTCCCTAGGGAAAAATGTAACGCCTTCACTGGTGACTATTGGAATTCATTTTCCCCTTTCACCATCTTCTTTTAGCCCTTTAAATGACAAAAAAAAAGTTAATTCAGGGCTTTTAGTTACACTATGGTCATCACAGGGCAAACAGATCTAATCATGCAGTATCAAGTGGTATCCACTGTACACTCAGAGTTAACAGATCTAGGTATTTTGCTTATGTGATAACAGGGAAGCAAATTGGATAATTATTTGGTTAATCTATAGTAGGAAATATCCCCTATAACATTCAATGTTTAAGGTATATACATTTTACATATTCTTTAAGGGTATCAGTTCACTTACTTTTACAATTTTAAAAGGTCCTTAGTGGATGCAAGGCAGCAGGACTCTGCACACACTGGTCACTCTAATGGCTCCTTGTGGCAAATCTCTCCTCGCTGCCCAGACATCAGCAGAGCCTTCCGCTACTCGCAGGATCTACCTCCATCTGTCGGTTATCTGCATTTTCTCTTAAGCACTTGTCTCCCTTCTGTTTTGCTCCAAAATAGCTTCAGGACCCCTCTTCTAGGATGGATCCCTTCTTATTCTGGTGGAATATGTCAATCTATTTACAGGATCCTGTTATTCTTTATAGATCCTATGTCTTTCTACTCGACATTTTCTGAAAAATCCTTATTTTTTCTTATCAACTTTATAATCTTATTCTACACAAGGGTCAACACCTCATCTCTTATGAAATATTTTTGATGATACTATTTTTTATTGGTTTTCTATTTTGATTGCTCATATTGGATGACACTACCTACACTACTAGCCACGAATTTTGCAGGAGCTCAAGAATTATTTAGGAGTTGGAGGATTTCTCAAACTTCTACCTCCCTTTACTAGAGAAGAGCTTACATGTCCATTACAGTTCTGCTCTTAGCAAAATGAAATAAAAAAGAGTGCAATTTTGCAAAATAAGTATGATTTTATTAAAGTTATATTTGCAAGAGCTTGACCGTTTAGTTACATTTGGTTAGGATAAACAGAAATAGAGTTATCAAAATGTGTTTTTACATATTCAAATATGGATCAATCACAATAGCTAAATTGGTCTTGATCGGTGGCCTAGCTTAATGTTTCAGTAAGGCTTAGTGATAGGCTGTCAGCCTATGGGCCTCATTACGACCCTGGCGGAACGGGTTAAACGGCGCCGTAAAAGGCTGTGGCGCTGTTCAACCCGTTCCGCTGCATTACGAGTTCCACTCGCGGGACACGGTAAGCACGCCTGGGAAAACCAGGCGTGCATACCGGGTCCCGCAAGGGGAAGAGGGAGCAAACAACGGGCCATCTCGTAATGGCCCGTTGTTTACTTCCTCTCCCATTTCCATTCAGCCCTATGGGGGCTGAAATGGGAATGGGGATGAACCGTGTCCGTGTCCTCGAGGGAGGAATTACCGGGCCATCCGAACTCGGAATGGTCCGGTAAGTCCTCATTCCGAGGACACGGACATGGATGCGGTTTTGCCGGCAGCCATGCCGCCAATAGCGGCATGGCTACCGGCATACCTCGTAATGAGGCCCTATGTCTGTAGAATGTCTTTCAATGGACCAGAATTTACTTAGGTGCCTGACACCTAAATATTATTGAGATACTAATCCACATCACAGTTCAAAAGCACTCCAATATTTTTAAACATCTACAGGCTACAATTATGTCTCTGAAATATACCTTTTGAATATCTTAAAATACTCAATGCCCAGGGACAGGCTACAAAAGAATGTGTCACAGTTCTGCAGGCTATAGTCGAGTCTCCTTGCTAAATTTATTTGATGTACAACTAATGGCCACATTATTATTTTATAAAGACTACATTAAGCATTCACATGAACTGTTATTGTCTTACCAGCCGTGAGAAAGCTCCCAGGTGTGAAACACATGTCGGCTGTACTTTGCAACAGGTGCTTAGGGCTATAATTTTTCTGGCTGTATTTTTCTGTATTTTTTTATAATTGTTTCATATATTTTTTGCTTTTGCAGTCATGATACTGTATTACTTATGGAACATTTACAATTAAAAAATACCAATCTCTGTATGGCACAAGAAAAAATACATGCATTACTCATTAACTAATTTTTTGGTCGGCAGGTAAAAGTATCCAAATTAGTTTTTTCTCTATACACAATTCTTAAGCCTGTTAGAGAGAGACACGTCAGAATTATATTCTTTTTTATACAAGGAGTCATCACACAAATCAATATGTCTGCCATCTTAATTAGAGCCATACCATTGAAATCTCTGTCATATTTATTTGAGATCGAACCATTGTTCCTAGGAACAGCACCAATTTATGGATCTGAAATTTTTGCCGCAGATGTAAATAATATATAAGGGGCCTCATTACGAGTTTGGAGGCAGCCATGGTGCTGTTAGCACCATGACTGCCTCCAAACGGGGCTCCATTACCGGGTTCCTGCAATGGGGACTTACCGGGACATTCCGACATAGGAAGACCCTGTAATTCCTCCTTGCAGGAACCATTCCCCATTCCCATTTGAGCCCTCATAGGGCTCAATGGGAATTGGGAGGGAGGTAACAACGGGCACATTACAAGTGTCCTGTTGTTAGCTCCCTCTTCCCTTTGCGGGACCCGGAAAAGACATGTCTGGTCCGGGTCCCGCAAAGGGAACCTCGTAATCGGCGCTCCCGTAATGAAGGGGGACGGTCCCGTACCGGCCCCCTTCATTACGGGAGCGCCAGGGTTATAATGAGGCCCATGGAGTGGTTGAGACAAGAAGCTTGTGCCTCTTGCAGTATGCTGCGATGCAGTGACATATCATGGCATCTTTATGCATTTATATCTACTGCATTTGTATAAACTTCATTTACATTGGTTTTCCCATTATTTTAAGGAAAACAAGCAAAACAGACTTAGAAAAGTGTAAGAGGTACTGAATATAAATCCAAAGATAGCAAAGGTATGGGGGCTTGCCCCATTTCTTTTTTATTAAAAAATGCAAATGCAGTTATTCAAATGAAGTGCACGCAAATGTATTAAGATGTATATGCAGGTGCTTTAAAGACATGGAACCCAAGACGATGGAGGGTAACTCCTGAAAGGCAGCCTGGTAGAAATGTTCTAAAGTGTTTGTAGTTACATGTATTTTATGCATTACATCTTCCTACCCATTTAAGGAAGGATGTTCTTAAATGGGTACGAAGGTGAAATGCATAAAATAAATGGAATTACTTAACTTCCAACATGGGTCACAGAGGAATTATCATAATATTAATGAATGTGTATGTTATTACATTCTAGAACAGTTGGATTGGACTGGTGTATTCTTTATCATTGTGAAAATGGCACAAGTTAGGTTCTACATGGCTGTTCTCTGCAAATAACATCTTACCTCACAAGTAGACTTAAAACCATATATCGCTGAAGGGCGATAGAAACAATTATTTGGCAAGATCGAACTCCACACAGCTTTATCTGGCTGGGGCAAGAAGATGGTGTGGTGAAGGTCATTGAATACCCATTTGCTTAAACAGGTGACTTTGAACATCCAGTGAAATTGTTTTAATGCCCCCTTTAGGTCAGAGAGCATATTGGCTTGTACCCAATCGATGGAAATGTTCCACATATTTTTGCAACTGAACCGCAAATGCTTTTTTTCAACTTTCACTAGGAGCAGAACCTTAGGAGCGAGTTGAACAGTATAATGTTATCCAACCGGATCTTCTGTAATAATGTAGCTTTTCATGCTGACTAAAGACGGGCCTGAGATGAAGCCTGACCCAAAGAACAATCAATAAAGTCACTTATTATGGGTAGCCGTTCCTACCTACTTTTTTTTATTGAGGACCAATGGACAAGGATCTCTTGCACAGGAAGTATGTTTCATGGTTTTAGATGTCTCATATCATCAAATGAGGCATTACTAAGATGAGGTACAGATTATTCTCAGATCAGTTGCACATGTGTTTGGTAGAGGCTTGGAAAAGAATAAACTTGGAAGGAAACTTGCCTGAGACAGTTAAGTCTTATGCAAATCTGTGGTAGTCACATTAACATGATGGATATTTATGACATCAAATCTGAAGCTTCCAATGTTTTTTCTTGGAATCCCTCATTGATGGGGAATACCACTTGCTGTAAACATTGGTTGATTTTTACAAACATTGGGCCTCATTACACGGACGGCGGTGGACCAAGGTGCTATTAGCACCTTGGTCCATGCCGGTAAAATACCGGCACCGCCTTGGTGGAAAGGGGAATTACCGCCCTATTCCAAGGTTGGTGGGGCGGTAATTCCCCCTTCCCCCATTGCCCTTCCCCATTCCCATTTTTGCCCCATAGGGCATAATGGGAATGGGGAAGGTGCTAATTAGAGCACCGGAAATTGCGGTACCGTAATTAGCTCCCTGGTCCCTTTGCGGGGTGGTTTTTAACACTTTTTAATTCTCCAACCCGCAAAGGGACCTCGTAGTAAGGTGGTAAGGGTTTACCGGTACTGGTAAAATACCGGTACCGGTAAACCCTTACCGCCTACCGTGTAATGAGGCCCATTGTCTGAGTATAGAGACATACAATTTGGTTTGAGATTGCTCAAAGTTATAGCATTGGACAGTTCAGTTTCTAACAAGAGTACAATGTATTGGCAACCAGATTTGGCGTTGGAGGTTTTAAATCTATGCTTTATTTCTAATTTAAGACAGTACTTTGGTTGAATACAATATTCAACAATATTCAGCAGGGACAAGAAAAATTGATGGCAGAAGCATCACTCCCACCCAATCAACAAATGTGTACACCTGACACATCAAGATAGCATTGCATAACATTGAGGTCAGAACGTGTGTTTTCTGTAGGGCCATTGAATTCACTATTACGGTCACCCAGGACAAGAGTGTTCCTAATTAATGAAATTAAAAGATTTGAAGAGATTTTTTAAATGTGAGAAATCATGGTTAGCACATTGATATAGTGCTTCAAGGCGGATGTGAAGATAAGTGCCAAGCATCAATGGAGCATCAATGGTGCTTCACTGTTTAGGCATTGTAATACGCAAGATAAGAAACATATCAAGGGGGGATACTGCATTCTATCTCGCACAAAAGAAACATGTGAAGCAGAAATGTAGAAACTGGAGCAAGGCACACAACTAAGTTTAATTACAGAATGACTCAGAGGAAATGTTGGCCATGCTAAAGAACAAAAACTCCTCTGAGTTCTGGAGTCTCATCAACAACACATCTGCATCGCAGGACGCACTTCAGGCTTCAGCAATTCCCGAAGTGACTTGGGTGAAATATTACACCGAAATGTTCAGTAAGAACGAGAGCTCTAACGACCGGAGAGATCCTGAACTAGAACTTTGGGACTTAAAATTCGATCGAGCCGACATTTTGAGCTCAATAAATAAAACTTGCGCATCAAGAGCATCAGGGCCTGATGGGCTTACCAACTTTACCATCAAGCGCAACCCGGAGGCATGGGCGGATTTCTGTAATATTTTATTTGACAGAATTATAACAAAACGCACTGCCCCTACATCATGGAAAAGTGCAATCATCATCCCCATTTTTAAAAAAGGGCAATCCGGCCACCCAGAAAGACTATAGGCCCATTGCTCTCCTTGACGTTCTGGGTAAGATATATGCGAGTCAATTACAACAAATACTGTCTAAATGGTGAACTGAAAGTAATCATGTGGACCCCGGACAAGCCAGTTTTGTGAAAGGTGCCGGCTGTGGTCTTAACACATTACTTCTGAATCTATGAAAATGGAAGCCATCAGAACTAACACTAAAATATATGTAGCAGCCATAGACTTCTCTCACGCCTTCGACAGTGTGGATCGTGGGATCCTGTGGAGAAAACTAAGTGCCTGGAAGTGTCCACCAAGCTTGCTTGAGGCTATCAGGGAACTCCACTCTAACACAAATATCAAAATTAGGCTGGATCGCAGTGGGACTTTGTCTGATGCAATAAACACTTTCAAAGGTGTGAAACAAGGTTGCCCGTTGGCAGCCATCATTTTCAATCCTTTTATATCTGACATTGATGAAACCCTTGACGAAGCTGCTACTTTTCCTCCTAAGATTCATGGATCGCATGTCAGTTGGCTTATCTATGCCGATGATCTAATTCTTCTAGATATGACGCCCATTGGGCTACAACGCAAGCTTGATGTCCTTGAATCATAAGGGGCAAACAAAAGTGCGAAACATTGACTCTGCAAAACCTGAAACACCAAAAATCTGGTCACAAAAAATATGTCTGGCACCTCGAAAAAACGAGTCTGAAAACCACTTTGAATATCAAATATCTAGGTATGCGGATAAGCTCCAACATAAACAACGCACCTTGGGTAGAATCAACTAAGATGAAATATCAACAACTAGCTTGCCAAGCGGCAGTCGTTAACAAAAAATTTGGGAAATGCTCCCTAACGCCAATGGTAGCCTTCTACTTTCAAAAAGTGGTTCCGGCTTTAATCTATGGAGCTGAAACTGTGTTCGGATGTTCATATGATCTGTGGAGCACTCTGGAGACTATTTTTTGGGTCAGAGCCCTACACCTACCCAAAGAATGTCCAGCGGTATGTTTAAGGTACGAACTGGGCCTCAAATCAATTCACACCAGAGTGTGTTGGAATTTATTAAATCTATTCAGGAAGACCGTATCAACAACCCCTGCACCACAGTTCAAAATTCTACAGAATCCTGACAAAGACAAGGAGTACACGGTATTCTACATGTGGGGCAAACAATGCCTCGAAGTTCTGAAGGAGAATGACATTCTTGTCTCTACTCTATTAGACAATCCTGAGCTAGCTAAAAAAAAGCCATGGAGAATGGATTGGCAACAAACATGCGAACAAAGATTAAAATCTTGTCTAATGGGTGATGTTCCACCCAAAGTAAAAGCCTATGGTGAACTGAAACTCTACTTACTACAATCTCCTGATCAAAACTCGTGTCTGGTGATTCCTAGTGACGTGACCTGTGTTTTGCCCTGTTCTTCTGTTATCTTGCTGACTTTATTGTGCTTCCCTGTGTACCAAACCTTTGCTCGCCTGATTTCTGATTCCTCTTTTGTATTCCCTTTGATGTCCAACGCATTCTACCTTGTTTGCCTACCCATGTTTGAAACTATTCCCTGCTTGCTTTCTGGCTCCTCTTTTGTATTCCCTTTGATGTCTGGCGTTTGGTCCCTGTTTGGCACCCAATATACTGACTCCATATTTATTTGTCTCCTGACTTTTCTACTAGATTCTCCTTGGCCCTTGGTGCCTGTACCCGTTTTTTATTTGCCCATCAGCATACCAAATTTAGTTCAACTGCTATTGACTTTGTTCAATGGACTCATCGTGGATGTACTTTACCTGGATCCTTCATTTACCGGATGGACTCCTTTTTCTTCTTCCTTCTTAGAGTGCGCCCTTCTGTTGCCTGGGTATTGATCCTACTAATTCTACTAACCTCCTGCCCTTTTCCCTTCTACCGTGCCTGACCTATTGGACCTTGTTATGTCAGGCCTCAGGAAGGTCTTATCCCTGCAAGCGCCCTCCAACATCCTGTTATACTTAGGTAGGTTCCTATTATCTATTTGTTTTTTGCATTAATTGGTAACAGATCAATTCATACTGTCTGTTTTCTTCTTCCCACAGTTTGGAGTATCCCAGGTGGGGTCCATTCTGCCTTTCCGTCCAAATTAGTAGCTCCTACTGTGTGTACTGTTTTCTAGGAACACCTGTTTCATGAGAAAGGTCACCCTCCGTTGAGGAGACAGGAATCGTACAAAAATGTCGACCTGAAATTTGCAACGGCCGAAAATGCCGACTATATGTGGGGGGGTATGGGATATCATAGTAACATGGAGGGATGCGGGGGGGGTCCCCCTGCATATCTATGTGGTGCAAAGAGGGTTTAATTTAAAACAAAGTCAGCATTTTCGGCCATCGCAATTATGTGTGGTCTCAGTGATCACATAGATCCGAGGAGACACTCTGAGGGTTTTGCATTCTGCTGCCCCAGAGAAGCCTAAGGGTCACAACAATTAGAAATGTCATCTGTGCATGTTTCTATGATTGTATTTATTCAAGGATCTGACATGTAAACTATTTCATACCCATATTTTGTTATGTAATGCTATATTATGTTATATTATTGTGTATCATATAGCACAGCTTTTGCCATTCTGGTGGCCTCTTGGCATTTTTCCAGTCAGGTTGAGTTGGATCGCACATTTATTAGTGTGTATTTTGGAAGCATGGTGTTTTAATAGAAAGTATAACTTAATTTTAAACAATGATTTCTAGAGAATCATTCTTATAATGCCTTAGTCACCCTTTCTACTTATTGTTACATACCAATTCGCTGGGGAATCACTGAATATGTTGCCCTCAGAAGGAAAGGGAGGTTGGTGAATCATATACAAAATACTCACCCACTGGATCAGGTAATTGAATTAAAATGTCCATAATTGTCACAAAAGCATAATGAACCCACTTTATTTCTTAACAAAATGGAAAAGAAAGTTGTAGGGTCAAGTGTGGTGTCTTTCAAGGCTCTTCTGGAGTATCTACTTGATGTCCTATATGATCTTCTGCATTCAGACCATGTATGATTGTAAAAGCCAACAGAATACACTATGGCTATCTGATAAATGGGAGCATCAAATCCCCTATCGGGTTGTAAACGATCTCCATCCATTGGATAAAAAGCATCCAGAAAGAATATTCTGTGGAACTTAAAATAATAATGACTCATATATGTATTTGTGACTGGAAACCAGTTGTTAAAGCCAGCATTTCTAGTTATATGTCATGCCTATGCAGAGCGCAGGTAGTAGTAACTGTAGAATATGATTGAGTTATGGTACTTCATTTAAGGTACACCCAAAAGCAACTTAAAATGAAGAACTTCTCAGGCTGTGAATGTGACTGATAGTCCCCTGCAGATATTTTTTATGGAAAAGTTGAAAAACCTAAGAGGATCATTTTCATTCTGGTGGTGAATGGCCCTGAGTATTATTAACAGAAACATACAAGCACTCAGTCTGTTGAATAGATTCCGAGACATCTTACTCATGTGAAGTCCACTCTGACTCTCACCTCTGTTACATGCATAACATACTCCAGCATTTATGCCCGCATCAAAATTAAATGTATGGCTTTGCCTTGTATTTTACACTAGTAAAACGAAGGCGGAATTCATAGGGATTCACATTGATGCCAGTTGTCATGCACATAAATGGTATCCGGCATTGCTGCTTATCATGTGCTAGGCACGTAAAAAGGTATACAACCCGGGGCCACCTGAATCCCCATGCCTTTTGTACAACCCCCAAACAAAGCAATCAAAATTGCAAGGAGAGGGCTTAGGACATAGAAATGTTATTGGCTGCAGTCCCTTCGATGTAATCAGCACGTGATTTATAATAAACTGCTGAGTGTCCTAAAGACAATATGGGATCCATCTCTAAAGATCAAGATATTAATTGGCCTCTTTTCAAGTACGGTGGTGTGGTAAATAATGATGGTAATTCTGTTACTGCTGATTTTTTGACAGTATCAGAATTGTCACCCCTTTCACTGCACTGCCAAATTCCGAGTTTCCAACATTAAAGAAGAAGAGAATTTACCTCCAAAAATCAGCAAAATTGAGGTGCCGTAATTACTGATGTAGTAACTCCAAAATAAATCTTGATGGAGTCCAATGAAATCAAAAAAATTAGGAATTACACTTGTAGGCCGCCCCTCATAATCCCATGGTAATCCCGCAGGACCAAGTACAGTAAAACGGTATTCAGATTTCCTGGTAATTCTGCAGATTCATCACTGAATTACTGCTAAACTTGCAATGGGGCCCATTGTCTTGTTTCCTATATATTGAAGAACAGGCTATCATATTTAGTCAACAATTTGATGCCCCAAGAAAATGTCAGGCGCCAACAAAACCTATCAAATATGGACATACCAATGTAATTGATGCAGTTAGGCCCATTCAAATCATCCCTCCTAGAAATAGGTGAGATTAAAAATGCTGCAGTAAGCTTTAAACTGGTTCTGTGTCATGATGCCTACCCCCGGAGCACCAGGCCAGGCCCAGCACCCACGGGAGCAGGCATCACGCCCCCGGGTAAAAGCCCAGCGGCCCTTTATTGGGGCTCTTTGGACTCTGTCCTGGCGCCGCTGGCGCCAGGCTCATGTTGGACATCAGTCCTGGCGCCATAAGCGCCAGGCTCATAAGGGGAAGTGTTTGGTGCACTTACCTGAAGCAGACCATGCTGCACACTCACCTGATGCAGACCATGCTGCATGACGAACCAAGCCAAATGAGGCTTAGGAGGAACTATTTTTCTGATGGAACTATTTTGTTACTTGGGTGGGGCTGTGGAAGAATACTCACTTGGAACTTCTTCTAAAGCTATTTAAGCCACGCCCGGACAGCCACACGTGCTTCGCGTTGTTCTGCATCCCAGCAGCTGAACACTCACCGTGTCTGCTCCTGCACCTGGACTCCAGCCACGCCCGCCTCGAACCTGGAACGCCTGTAAGGGAATAAGAGAAGAGAAAGGTGAAAACCAAGAACTTATTCAACCTTCTTACCTGCATCCAGAATCTTCACGCCAGCATTCCTGAAGGAAGACTTCCATTTAAAAGCACTGCGTTGCTCGCTGCAGCGCCGTGCTTCACTCACCTGTTCCTGAGACGCCGCCTGGCTCCATCGCGGCTCTCAGCACCGGTCGCCACATCTCTGCACCTAGGGGAGAGAAGAAGAGACAAAAGGTGAGCAAGGGAACACAAGAGGAAAGCCGAATTTTCAGCCATATTACTTACCGGCTTTTCTTGGTGAACCATTCCACATCTCGGGTCGGCGCCGCATCTTTGGCAGGTACCGCACCCCAGCCCCTATGGGGAAAGGACAAAAGACATTACTGGGGAATTATAAAGACATTTAGAGGGGTTGCCCTCATCACTAACTCACCTGATTTTACCACCGGCAATTTAACCCCTCAACGCATCGCCTTTGTTCTGCACCTGAAATAAACGTCAGGAAAGACAACATAAAAGGAGGCTCACACCTGAACTTTTACATCTTCGTACTTATGGCGTATTACTCAGAAAAGTCAAGTGGATGTGCCAGCGCCATTCTGAAAACCAGTGAAGTAACTGGACGAACGCACGCCCCTGCACCAGAAGCAGGATGGAGAGTTCATCCTTCCAAACCATAAGGTGAGCTTAAACCGGGGGTATTGGAGGAATCAGAGAAGAACGAAGGGGGGAAAGGGGGAGCAAGCACACTATTCGGCAGACAGTTAATCCCCTTTCTCATCTGCAGAAGGATAATCCTACGGGCCCGACAAGCAAGATTTGGGGGTCGTGTTCAATCGGTGGTCCGAATTCTGCACATCACGCTTGAAGAGGCCACAGCAACCCAGACCAGACCAGCGCCTCCGTGGGAGCCAGGTGAGTGTTACAGAACGCGAAGCCTTCCTACAAATTCCCACCCAGGCGCTATGGAAACTTCCGAGACTGACCAGTTGGCCCAACTACTGGGGGAATTACGGGCCGAAGTACACGCCGCTCGTCAAGAAACTAATGCTCTCAGGAGGGAAGTGATTGTAACAAAGGAAAGAGCTGATGACCTGGCTAGACAGCTTTTGCAAGGTCAAGCTGGACAAACCCCTTTACCCGGTTCCGGAGGGAACCCCGCTCCTGTGCTTTCCAGTAACCCGGTGCAGATAAATCTACCTGGAAACATGCCGCTGGCCCCACCCGAAGGCTTTGCTGGGGACCCCAAACGATTCGCCGTATTCATGAATCAGTGTCGTTTGCATTTCCTGTGCAGACCTGGGGCCTTCCCTAATGACCAGACCAAGGTAGCCTTTGTATTGTCATATCTCAGCGGCAGTGCTGCCGATTGGTCAGTTCCACTGGTAACTCAAGATGGCCCGATTCTTCGTGATTTTCAAGGATTTCAAGCAAGCATGGAAAGGTTATTTGCTCGTCACTCCCAGGGGCAGGCTCTAGATGACGAACTTCTATCTCTGCGACAGGGCAATCAAGACCTCCTTTCCTACATTGCAACCTTTAATAGACTAATTTTGGAAACTGGGTGGCCAGAAGATAAAAGAATCACGTTATTTTATCGAGGTCTACGCTGAGAACTTAAAGATGTCCTGGCCCAAGTTGTAAATCTGCCCCAAGAATGCTCAGAATATATAGACTTAGTGGTCCAATTGGATCACAGACTGCAAAACAGAAAAGCTGATCGGTCCAAGTTTGAGACCCGGGTGTTAGTCAAGACCCACGCTAACCTCAAGGGGGCCTCTGAGCCAATGCAAATCGGAGGAGTTAAAGGACCTTTAACACAAAAGGAACGTGAAAGAAGACGGCAGATGCACGTATGTCTTTATTGTGGATCCTCTGGACACTTTCTACGAGATTGCCCGGCAAGGCCGCCCAGGAAGGTGGTAGGAGCCGCTGATAAAATCCATGAAACCTCTGTATCGGGAAACGACCCCGCCTGACAAGCGTAGGGGTCCACTTGCCGAGCTTGAAAACTAACTCTCAGACCTCGCATTTCACTGTGCCAATGGTCCTCGTAGATCCGGAACAGCCTAAGCGGTTGCATGCAATAAAGGTATATATCGATAGTGGAGCTATAGGAAACTACGTGGATCGTGAATTGGTCTCCAGGATTAACCTTCCCCTGCGTCTTAAAACCAGCAAAGATGTCATCACCACAGTTGATGGAACCGAAATTGCCTCGGGACCGGTAACACATTCCACAGCTGAGGTGACACTTGTAGGTCCGGACGGCCATCGGGAGGCAGTTGTGTTTGATGTAATCAAGGCTCCACAGTTTCAGGTTATTCTCGGAATCCCTTGGTTAGAGACACATAATCCTCAAATTGATTGGCGAGCGAAGAGAATAACCTTTCCGGAGTGTGCACGAACCTGCTACCCAGAAAATCTGAAGATCAGTCTAGCATCAGTAACCTCTGTCTCCATGCAACTACCTCCGGAATACCAAGACTTTCAGGACGTCTTCCAAAAGGAACAGGCCAACACGTTACCTCCTCACAGATCGTACGATTGCCAAATCGATCTGGTGCCCGGTGCACAACCCCCTTGTAGCAGAATTTATGCCCTTACTGAGCCGGAGAATCTGCATTTGCTTTATATGCTTCCCATGACATGGGATACCATTTGACCTGGGTCAGAATCACCCCAGGTTTCAGATTTATGCGTAGATCCCCTATTCCTTTAAAGAGGCTCACATCATGGGGTCTGCTGGGACATATTTCTTTAGGCACTGTAAGGGTGTCAAAGGAGGAAGCTGACACAAAGGTGGCATGGATTTCGTTATAGACTTTATTTTTCAGTTTCAAAAACCTATCTATCCCTATCTCTGTGAGGGTTTTCCCTGCCTCAAAACTAAAACTAAAGGAATTGTCAGAATGTCAAATCAAAATTCCACCGTTCTGTGTCAAATTCTTACTCTAACCCTCACACTATAACTAAAGGGATAAAGTTAATTCTCCTGTTGCCTGGATAACGTTCAAAAGTATGTTCTCTTACAAATTGCAATGCCATGGGTAATGACAGGGGGAATGCCTCCCTTACCCTGGCTTGCAGGTTTTACACACCACTTATCCAAGGTTCGACTCCAGGAGAATTTCGCCCTTCTCCTGGTGTAGATTTACACAGTTTACCTCACACCCAGGGGGAATGACTCCCTTCCCCTGGCATATCCAACCCAAATCCTGGTTTGGTACCAAGGCAATGACTCCCTTCTCCTGATATTGCTTTGTACAGTTCACAACAAGGACAGTGGAAATGACGTCCTTCCCCTGGTGTCTTTAACACAATTCCTGGTTGGGTACCAGGAGAATGACTCCCTTTTCCTGGGTTACTGTTCACAACAAGGTCAGTGGAAATGACTCCCTTGCCCTGGTGTCTTTAACACCATTCCTGGTTAGGTATCAGGAGAATGACTCCCTTCTCCTGGTATTGCTGGGTACTGTTCACAACAAGGTCACGGGGAATTAATCTCTCCCCCTAGCATCTTTAACACAATTCCTGGTTCAGTAACAGGAGAATGACTCTGTTCTCCTGATATTGTTTTGAACAATTCTTTCTCATTGCTTTCCACTTGCCACTCTGATTTGTTGTTAGCAAAGTCCCAAATCTTGTCAGAGTCCCAGATCCTTCTCTGATGATCAGTGGTTCTCTCTTTCCCACAGTGATGAGGAAGATCCCCTCTAATACTCTTGGTATCGCTTTTAGGTCCCAGATGCTTCTCTGGTGGTCAGTGGTTTTCTCTTTCCCACTATGACAAGGAAGATTTCCTCTAATGCTCTCAGTTGTTTTCAGGTGCCAGACCCTCCTCTGGTGGTCACTGGTTTTCTCTTTCCCATTGTGACAAAGTAGGTTTCCTGTTGCACTCTCGGTATCTGTTTTCAGGTCCCACATCCTTCTCTGGTTATACCAAGTAGTCGGCTTCCCACTACTGAGGTGAGAGAGAGCTTTATGAACCAGCCTCCCTTCTCCCCTTTGTCCCCTCCGGGTCTCCCGTACCACCCGTTACCTTTTGTGGGATCGTGGTACAACACTGGGACTTCCTGTGACTGTGGGTCTTCTCTCCAGCTCCGCTGGTTCACTGCCATGGCTCTGTCAGCTGCGCTGTACTACCTTCATCTGTTCCACAACTGTGCTCTCTTGCTTGGGCTGCTGTCCCGGTTTGCTCCTGCAGAACCTGTGTAGGACTCTCATGGCACTTCGCTGGCACCCTCTTCCGTCTGGTCATTCAAGAGTATCTGGATCTCCCACGCTCGTTCTCCTCCACACCTGTGCAAAACCCGACGGGTTTGATGTGTCCACACTTGACATGGCTAGGCTAGACACATTGGAAAGTCCTTTGTTCCTCTTTATACATTGTATCCAGTTCCTCCCATGCCAATTATAAAAGCTCTCTGTTATCAAGTGACTCCTTATGCCTCCTCAGGGCCACCTCATACCAGTACAAGCACAGTTAATGATCTTTCTCCTGTGTTTTTTAAAAAACATTTTTATTAATATAGTGTGTTACAGTTACAAAAAATCAACTTTTCACACTTCCAATTAAAATTAAAATTCAATTAGAACATTAACAGAATAGATCTATTCTTCCTATAATACAAATACATAAGAACAAATACATAAGAACAGCTAAAACAAACACCACAATACCAAGTTACATAAGCACATTCAATACGTACATTCAAAATGATCTACTTCTTATATTATAATGTCATACTTGACTTGTGTTGATTCTAGATGTTCAATTACTATCATTAACATAGTCCTTCATTTTTCGAAGAAGTTCATCTTCGATTTTAACTAATAATCTAACCAATGCACACATAAAAGCAATGTGAGGATTACTCATACATTTTTCCCATAGCATTTCACGGTAAGAAACAGAATTCCCCACATTTTTATCACCCAAATACAAGATTCTGTCAGCTTCAAAGTAACTTCAATAGATAACCAGATGTTTGATGGTTTCTTTTTGTGGATCTATCTCACAAAAACGGCAAATATCTGTTTCATAATGCAACCATTGACCTATGCAATCTTTAGAATGTAATTGGTTTAAACGAAAACGCATATACATTTCCCGTACTTTAAGGTCTGGAAAACACTCTATATACATTAGCCTAGGAGATTTTTTATGTGAATAAGAAGCAAATTATTTATATAACCAATATGTGCCAACTTTCTCCTGAGTCTCATCCAAGTCCATTTGTTACAGCATTTTTTTACAATATCCCACTCTCACAGCTAGATCATCTTTTGTGATGTTAATCCGCTGTAAGGCTAATTCCATTCTTCGTTTAGACATTACAATAGAAACTGGATTCTCTAGCAAAAACATTTTCACAAACTAAACATACATTGAATTTCTGGGGGGATTTTGTATTTTAGCGTACAAAGTTATTTGACACCACAAAAAACGAGAGGATAAACTTGATAAACCCAATTCAACACGAATACATGTGTTTGGGATTGAACTAGCCAAACCCAGTACCTGCTTCCACATACAGCCCTGGATAGAATTTAAAAAAGCGTTAATATCGTGCAAACATAGACCCAGATTGTACAAAATTATAGGATCAATCTTCATCTGATAAAACTGAAGAGCTGGGCTTAAAGAAAATGTACAATATTTCCTTTATATTATTTTTAGAAGAGAAAACCAGGGGCCTGACTTTCTTTGTTATGATTTGAGTCCAATTATTTTTGGAAAAATCATTTGAGATGTCAAAACCTAGGTATTTGATTGAGGAAACTCTCTCCAATTTAAGTCTGTTAAATGTCCAGGAGTATCGCTGAGTCTTACTTGAACCAGACAAACCAAGTATCTTGGATTTATCTACATTTGCGCATAGATTATGTTCCCTAGCAAATGCAGAAAAAGATTCAAGTTTATTTTGGAGCCATAAGGAGTCTATCAAAAATTATGTCTCCTGTGTTCTTCTTCATCCTAGTAATTTTGGCTTTAGGATTCTTTCCAGTGTGGCAACAGCACATGGGTTGACTTTCAATAAAGTGGCTCTGAACAATGGGAAGGGCTAGGGAACGTTGGAGAGTGACAACATTCAATGGGCTGTGCCCCGGGTGATTGTCCTTGTCTCCAAAGGGGGAGTCCCTCCCCATGAGGTCCTCCCATATTAAACCACCCATAAGGGGGACTATTGGGTAGTGGCTGCACCTCCCTAGCCTCAGGGCTTGTGAATCGTCACAGCACAATAATCAAGTTTTCTTGCAGGTGCACTGATAGTGCTTTGGTAAGAAGTATTTTTTGGGGACCCTCTCTGTTTTCTACAATCACCTGGCATGGTATGCATATCTGATACACCATCTCCTCAATATCATCATCATCTGTAAAAAGCTGTTCATCAGTCAAGTCTGTCAAGCGTTGTGTTGGGTCAATACATAAGACAGTGAGCAATTCAATGTCATCATCGACATTACCATGTCAATCTACTTTATCTTTCTTTGTTATAGCTGCTTGTGAATGTATTGTGATAGTGTTGCCTGACACCACTTCCTTGTGAACTGCAGGTCTGACCAGCAATTCTGTGGATAATATGAATGTGTGGTCTTGGATCCTGGGCACCCATCCTATCAGTGTCTATACCCTGTAAAGGAATAAGTCTGGAATTAAGTGTTGCACCTCGCAGGGCGCTGTGAGCACAGAGTGCTTGGATGATTGCAGCAACCCATGTGTGATACATGCCTGGGCTAGAACACACTATGCCCTTTTTCGGAAAATGAGATTGCCATAATTAGTTGGCTCATAATATCTCTGCCCAATTTGTTATTCAGTGTCTTTTCTTAATACAACAAGGTTGCTACAACTTCTTCTGTGCCTATGGTGAGGGGCAAATCTTCAGAGACATTACACCATTACAACAGCTCCAGAAAATCCCTGCTTGTCCATTATTTTGTCAAAGAGAATCTTTCTTCCTTAATACAGGACTTGGTACATCCTGTGTCAACCAAAAATGAAAATGTCCTGTCACCTATTGTCCCTGCAAAGTGTGGTTCCTCTTCCGGGGCTGCAGTTACTGATACAACTAGGCATGTTAGAGCCCTCTGTGGGCTGTTATATGGGGCTGTCATATCTGTGCCTGGGAATGTGAAACCGTTTCTTCGAATCACTGTGTGCTCTAGCACCTTATTTATTTATTTATAATTTATTTCGCATTTATTTACAGCGCACAAAACCCTAGGGCATCTACGTGCTAGTTACAGTAAGTGTTTGAAGCAAGAATATGCAGAATATACAGACGAGTAAAACCTCTCCTCGTGTTACAGGGAGCAACATCAGGCATGCATACATGGGACATAGTAGGTGCAGATATGCATACTTGTAAAGCCTCTCCTCCTATTACGGGGAGCTACATCACACATTCATATGAAAGGGCATAGCAGGTGTAGATATGCATACTGGTAAAGCCTTTCCCCATGTTACAGGGAGCTACACCAGGCATGCATACATAGGACATAGTAGGTTCAGATATGCATTCTTGTGAGAGACCTTGAAACTCCTCTTGTGCTAGATGGAATTACCAATAAAGATCTCAGACCAAATAACTGGACAGACTCAAAGAATATGGCAAAGTACTACTTTATTCTCAATTTCATAAAGCAGGGTAAACTGGCAGACATCAGACTGATGCTACCACACTCAAACAACCTTAATTACACAGAGGTGTTATACCCCAATATGTGTCATTTATGGCATCCTACGTGGCAAACTGTAAAACCTATTGGTGGGAGGGATTGTTTAGGTGAACATATCTACTTATAGAATATATATGGGTTGGTACTTCATTGGCTGTCTCTTATCTTACTTGTAAAGCCTCTCCTCATATTACGGGGAGCTACATCACACATGCATATAAAAGGGCATAGTAGGTGCATATATACATACTGGTAAAGCCTTTCCTCATGTTACAGGGAACTACATCAGGCATGCATACATAGGACATAGTAGGTGCAGATATGCATTCTTGTAAGAGACCTTGACATGTCTCTTGTGCTAGATGGAATTACGAATAAAGATCTCAGAACAAATAACTGGTCAGACTCAAAGAATATGGCAAAGTACTACTTTATTCTCAATTTAATAAAGCAGGGTAAACTGGCAGACATCGAACTGATGCTAGCACACTCAAGCAACTTTAATTACACAGAGGTGTTATACCCCAATAAGTGTCATTTATGGCATCCTACTGTTACGCTCACCTGGTATCCACAAGGACACCACCCAGCCGGGTTACTCGCTGGTATGCTTCTCAGCTTTGCCCAGATGTGGTCTGCGGGGAAGGTTCTGCCTGTAAATACAGGAGGACTGGGTTCAAGACTGACCGACCGGGGTAAGTATCCTCCCTCCACCCCTGTATGATTTCATCCCCTCCAGGGCTCTCTCCTCACCTTGTGGTAGAATTAGGCCTGCTCTCCGTCCTGCCCACTTTGCAGGGGCGCGTTGTCTTTCGTTGGCGTGTGCAGTCAAGTTACTTCACTGACGCCGGCCCGTTTGATATTGTTCAGGTAGGTCTTATTGCTGTTCTTTAGTTTTGCTGCTGTCTTGCATGCCTTTCTTTGTTTAGAATGTCTCTTTTTCCTCCCTTAGGTATGCAGAGCTTCAGCGCGGTGAGCTGGCTTGGTTGAGCCCCGCTGGTAAATGATGGCGCATTAAGAGTGCTATGATGCGGTAAGTAAGCGCTATTCACAGCGCTGCGAAGTCTTGCCTTTGCTAACCTGTGTTTTCCTTTCTGTAGGTCGCAGTGTTTTTCAGCGCAAGTGGAATGTCTGGAGTGGTGCCAGCCATGAGGGAACCAGCCAGGTAAGCCTTTTGAGCAGTTTGCAATTTACAAATGTCTCTACTGCTTTCTTTAATGTTGCCTCTATCTTCCTCTTTCAGGTTGTACTGTCTGGGAGGCGTGCAGATTCAAGGAAGCTGTTCTCAGAAGCTGCGAGTGGTTAAAGATGAAGACTGCAGGTAAGATGCTGCTGCTAATAATGTTCCTTTTGTCTCCTTGCAGGTTCTGCTTCTCCAAGGTTCGAGGGAATAGCTGGACACGGTGAGCGTCATGCTGCAAGCTGCAAAGTAACGCAACTCATGTTGTCTTGCTCGGGTGTGGTTTAAATAGCCCCAACAAAATAGTCCAGGTAAAGTAGTCCCTAGGCTACCACACCCAAAACACTAGACCGCATAGCTTGGTTCCTGGAAACCAAGCTATATGGATGCCTCCACGTTGGCTGGCACCACAATAAGTACTTCCCAAGCACATGTTTCTCAAGGTTTATGAGCCTGGCACCGTAGGCGCCAGGAATGGCCCCAAGAGGGTTTTGGAAAAGGATGCCTGGCTCTAGAGGCCCGAGTACTGACTCCACCTGGCCAATGGGTTTGCCAGAGGGGGTTTTGGGTGAGGGTCATGACAGCACTCCCCCCCTAAGGCCCCTCCCATGGTGTTCCTTCTGTCTGGCCCAGGTTTGGTTGGGAAGTTCCGATGGAATTTCCTGATTAGACGTGGTGCATGGATATTCACACTGGGCTCCCAGGATCTATCTTGTGGTCCAAATCCTTTACGATCGATGAGATAATATAGTTTGGTCCTATAATATTTAGAGTGCAAGATATCTTTGACTTCGAATTCTGGTTCTCCGTCACATGACTATCTTCATATGGAAATGTTCCTCTTGATTTCCATAGTAGAGTTGCCCTTTTTCCTTTGAATTGCCATCTGGTTGTGCACACCATAAGACATATGGCATCATGTGCAGGCATCCCTTTGGCAATAAATGTCCTTGCTGAATTCATGGCATATGATATTAAAGAACAGACATATCAGCTTTCATCTGATGTTTTCTCTCGCATCTCCTTAATGCACTGATACCATAGGTTATGTTTTAAATGAGCCAAATTATGAAGATATGTGTTTATATCTCCCTGATCTTCACCAACCTCCCTTTTAAATTGGAATAAATGCCTAGTAACATTATGAATAATACTGTTCATGCTTTCATCAGGGACACTACCAATTGTTTCATTGATCCCCATCATGCCTACATTGTCTTTTATAACATGCCTGAATGCCATAATAATCAGGAGGAAAACACAAATCATGTCACAGAATTATATCACAATTATTATTCCATGGAAGCTCATCGATTTTCTTGATGGCAATGAGCCTCTTATATTCTGAAACCTCCTCATTTTCTCTTAATTCTGAATATGTAACTCTGTAATTCTTTATGGATCACTTTTTTATATTACGAACTGCAAGATGATTGCTATAACTATTCTGAAAATAAAATAACTGTTCTTAGGATTGCTAAAACATTTTGCTGTATTCACGTATCTTTATACTAAAGTTGGATAAGACTATAATATATATATAAAAACAGCAAACGAGAATGTGTTTATCATTATTGTATAAATGCACTTCTCTTCTTTCAGCTCCGGTGCGTTAGAACCATTGTTCCTTTAGCCTATCTAAAAAGTTACAGGATGACTGCAAGTTATTTATTCTTTATCAAAAATTGAAAGATATTGGTCTCTATTCTAAATTACTGCTGTGCTTTTCATTTTGCTTGTTGTTACTCCTGGTCATTGAACAAGTCTGCACGCCCAGAAATTATTCTCTTGCTTCACCGTTGGAAGGAGGGGTCTGATTTTCCCCTTTACGTGGTTTGAGGAAGTGCAATGCAGCGAAGCTGTTCTTCCTTTTAACTTGACAGCTGTTGTAGTAACGTCTTCTACCTCATATGGTCCTTCAAAGCAGGGCGTGCTCCAAGTGCGTACAAACCTTGGTGCCAGCACCTAGACCCCAGCATTTATGCTGGGTTGTTTCAACAAATCTTCTGCTTCAATGGGTTGCTCATCTTTGTTGCTTTTCTTTGACCTCTCCCTTCGATTTTTGACCTGTTGAGACATGAAAGAAATGTGTGCAGTCATTGTTGTTAGGTAATCATGGATCTTGTCACCTAATATAATCGCTAAGCTACGGGCATCAGTTTTTAACCTAGTTGATGGAGCAAGGGGGGTTCTCATACAGTGGTAAGTCACCAACTCATGAGGAGTTAGATGGTGATCTGAGACAGCAAGGTTTCTTAAGGAATATAAGGCAATGGGTAGGCAATGTAGCCATCCCTTGCATAGGGTCATCTTTATGTTTGCAATCCTTTCCTTCAATAATCCATTTAATCATTCACAGACGCCATTTGCCCATGGGTGATAAGCTGAGGAAAATAGATGTTGAATGCCTAATAGGAGAAGTATTTGTTCAAAGGGGTCATTAACAAAATGCGGTCCATTATCAGACCGCAGAACCTCACACACACCCCATCTTGGAAACACTTCACGTATGAGGATCTTGGCAGCACATGTGGCATCAGGGGGCCTTGATTCATCTAGAAAAAGAACATACCAGCGTATATCTGGACCCATTGCATGTCTGCAGCATATCTACATAATCTATATGTAGGTGCTGAAATGGGCCATCGGGTCTAGGAATTGCTGCTCTCATTGTTCGCAAAGTGTGCCCTGCAGTCAATTTCTGGCACACATTGCAATTTACAATAAACTATGCCAAAAGCTCTAACAGATTTGGAGAGAACCACTCTTCTGCAATTGTAGCAGCTAGACTCTCTCAAGTCATACGCGCGAGATAGTGAAGCTGTTCCAGCGCTACCCTCAATAATGCTGGAGACATAATGGCTTTTCAGTGATATCCTGTCTCTAAATTGCCTCTGTGGGGAATAAAGAACTCCCCTGTTTCTTCCATAAACACTTCTGTTTGTGTGGTGCTTGTCCTTGGATCTCAATTAACTGGACAATAGACAGCATGATAAAGCTGTCCTTTACCAACATGCATCATCCTGTCATCTGTTTAACACTTTCTGTTTCAAAATTAGAAATGGTTGGGAAATAGGCTGCCTTTTTTGCTTCTAAGTCTGTGGCTTAGTTCCCAAGGGAAATTACATCTTCTCTTTTAGTATGGTCTGCTAGAGTCAATGGAAGTGCAACTACTTCAATATGTTTACCCAATAGCTCTGCATGTTGCACTTGAGTTTCATCTGCATGAGGAAGCCCCTCCTTTTCCAACATATCAAACCTGCGTGTACAGTAGAAGTCACATAGGTGGAGTCAGAGTACACTGTTACTTCCTCATCTTAGAATCTCTGAAGCATGTCAATAAGTGCCACTAATTCTTCAGCCTGTGCTGAGCAATGCGAAGGCAATCTCACTCTTGTCACTACCTCAAATTCACCCTCTCAGACCATCAATAAAAACAACTTCCCTCCTCCCGAGATCATTTTCTCTAACTAGGGGAATTTCATTATAGTTTTCAGTATGTGTTGTGCATTCATGTACATAATTATCCCCCCACCTACTGTTTCAGCTATGAATGTTGCTGGATTCACTGTCTTGCATCTAACAATTTTAATCACAGGAGTCAATATAATTATCTCATATCCTGATGCTCTCTGTGTGATCAATGTACTTTGGGCTTCTCTAAAATCGCAAATAGTGCATTCCATACAAATAGTGTTACTGAACACCCCATTGTTATACTTGAGGCTTTTTCAATAGGGAATGCAGCAGCAGTTCACAGGTATAATGCCTTTTCATAACTGGATGTAAAATCCCACTATAGTAAGCCAATGGTTTGTGTCCATGTCCTTATGTTGTTTTCTGCGTAAGGACTGCTGTCATGACTTCTCCATTTGAATGAGAAAATAAGTAAAACTCTTCATGATCATCTCTAATTCCCAACACAAGGGCTGTACGTATTGCCTGTTTTAATTCTTCAAATCCTTCTGTCATCCCATCTGTCCATGTTATTTTGGTCTTTCCCACCTGCTTCTTTGAGACCTTTTAAAAGAGGTCAAATATATGTGCGATAATCGAAAACCCATACGCTACAATAATTATACATGCCTATAAATTGTTGCATTTCCCTCACTTTTTTAGGCTATGAGGTCTTCATAATTGCTTCTGCTATCTCAGGTGTCACTTTCCTCCCTTCATGAGAAATCGACTGTCCTATATACAAGACCTCTTGCTGGCAATATTTTAGCTTTTCTTTGTCCTCCTGATACCCTTTTTCTCCGACTATAGTAATGAGCTTAACTGACTCTTCTCTGCATCTTTCTTCAGTCTCAGTGCACACCAAAATGTCATCCACATATTGAACTATTGTACTTTTGAGCTGGACATTACCCAGATCCATCTGGAGGACTCTGTTAAAGATTGAAGGGAACTCACAGTACCCCTGGCGCAAACGAGTGTGTTTCAGGTGAACATTTCTATACAGGAATGGAGTCCAATCTTATGAGTCAAAAACTGAATTTGTCCCAACAAAACAGCAATTTGCAAAAAATCCAACTATAAATATTTTTTTCTTTCTTCTCAAAGGCGCCTACACACACATCAAACTCAAGTCTTTTTGTTGACACCACACTCATACCAACCAAATCATCCACATCCAGAAATAAAAACCTCAAATCACACCACTCTAAATAAACATTAATCAACTTTCAACAAATAACCATTACAACACTATCTTCCTCCATCCCATTCCACAGTGGAATGGAGGGATCTCTTTCTATTTCTACAAAGCGCTGTCTTTTTCTTTCTAAGGGGAGACCCCACCTTAATTCACAACTCTACTCTACTTACAATCTCATCTTTCCCCCCAATGAGGAGATCCCTTCAATATCTCATAAAAATTGTATACAATACGGCACATACAATATTACATGGCACCGTCTTTCCCCTAATGGAGGACTTCCCTTCAACCTGATTTACCAACCAATTAAACAACAAACTAACAAACAACAAAGAACAAAAACATTCACAATGCTGCATTTTCAAGTGAGAGTGCACTCACGTGTTATGAGACCTGCGAGTCCCTTTGATGCTGAGTCTCCCCTCTCAACTGCCTGCACCACCCAGATTGGGAACCCACCTAGAGGATCAGGTAGACTTTCAGGCAACTCAGCGTTTGCTCACCTCCTCGGTTATCTCCACACAAACTCAGGGCTTTCACAGGGGGTGAGCAGGGGGGGGAATGGCCCGGGCCTCGCACTTGCGGGGGGCCTTGTGGCCCCCTCTACTAAGTAGAAGGCAGCACAGTCTACCGTGTCCTTTATTCACACTGGGGACTGTGCTATCTGCTCTCTGCCGCTAGAATGATTTAGCTGTTTGTTGTGAAGCCGTTTGGCTCTGCAACAAACAGCAAAATAATGGGAGACAGCAGGGCTCAGAATTGAGCTCTGCTGCCTCCCGTTATTCAGCTAACATGTAGACATGCTGAATGACAAGAGAGGACTCCTCTCCTGTCAGCCAGCGTGTTCACGTTGCTCAGCATGACCACGCTGAGTGATAGGAGAGGAGTTCTCTCCTGTCAGGCAGCATGTATACATGTCGGCTGCGTGGATGCTTTTTAACGGTCCATGGAGGTAAGTGTTTTTTAGTTTAAATTAAAAGTGTATATATGTGTATTCAAATTAAATTAGTATGTTCTTGTGTATGTATGAATGCATGTGTGCATGTTGGTGTTTGTGTCAATACTGTGTTTAGTTTTATGTATGCATGTATGGAGTTGTGTAACTGGTGGATGAATGCATGGGTGAATGTGTTTTATGTGAGTGTGTGTTCAGCCCCACCCCTAAATTTAGCCGCCCTGGGGGGTCACTTCATTAAGGGGTGCACCTAGCCTAATGTCAAGGGGGAGGGGGGACTAACACTTCAAATGTTGGGAGAGGCGCTAACATCAGAGGCTGTGAGGGAGGGGCAAACTTCCTTGTGTGGGGGCACCTAACATCTTTCCACATTTGAATTAGACTATTCTGGTGAAGCTTCAATGTTACAAGCAGCTACCTCTTGCCTTCATTTCTGAAACGTCACACTTAAGAACTGCTGTGAGAATGAGATGTCTCATGTCACCACTTCCCTTCTAATCACTGCCCTAGCATGCAAGTTCTAACCCCACATCACGATTTCAATTACATGCATATATGAATGCAGGTGCTTACAGTGAAATGACTTCTCATGGCCATGCTAATCCCTATGGCAATTCTCACCCAGTTCCTGCCCTCCCCACCCAAAACACCTCCTCACTGGAACCTTTTGAGCTAGCTTTAAATGCCTTGCCATTAAACTTTGCCCTCAATGTGCCTGCAAGTGTTTCCTCAGAGGAGTCTCCTGAGAGTTCATGGCTTCAGTGGAGCTGTAAACACGGAACTGGTGTAATAAAAATGTCTTAATCAGGTCTGCCTTTGGCCACTCAATTTAAAAACACCCTCCTTGTCTTTCACTGAAGGTCTGTTAAAAACAAGCATTGGCAAAGCCAACAGTTTTGGCTTCTCTATAGGTTTTAGGCATTTGCCAGGCATTGCTATTAGCTGCTCAGGTACTCAAATGATTTTGCACCGGCACTATCAATGGCCAGCTAATACCAATACAAAAGTGCCTTTCCCATGCCTACACAAATGCCCAAACTATTAGCATTGCCAGTGCTCTTTTTGCTTTACCCTTGATGCACAGGACTATGCATCAAGGTTAAAGCAAACATTCTACTTGGCTAAATTGGCCCACATTGAATGTAGGCCAATCAACGCAGTTTTAACACTTATGTTACACAGTCAGCCTGCATATACTTTCTGTGGCATGGCATTTTTACTGGTTGGGAGTCCGTACATGGTAATAATGACATATATTGATGCAGCCTGCATGGACATAATTAGAACAACCACCATGAATATATTTTTATACTAGCATATCTTACTTGGAAAGGCAGCATGAAATGTATTGGAAAATGTTCCTATGCACGGTATGTGATTTGCAACTATTGGGATTTTCCATGTGCTTCATACAAAATCAATTGCAACCTGTATGGATTTCTAACCAATTTTGCAAAGAAAGTGCTATAAAATGCATCATTTTAACCCAATGTTTCAAACATTTTCTCGGGAGTTAAAACCCCCCTCAAGCAACCCTTGTTTGGTTTGGGCTCCCTCACTGTGCTCTGTTGATCCTGCCTAATTGGCACAAACATTTAAGCCTCTTAAATTCAGAAATGTACCAGCCTCCACTGTACATAATTTGTCACTTTGTATGATGTGTGTTTTAATGCGCACACAGGGGCAGGGTGCTCCTTAATGATATGATATGGCATTTATAACATACCCTATAAACAAGGGTTTCTAGGCGCGACAAGGCAAGTAGGGGGAAACAAAAGAGTAGGACAAAACACAGATTTTACTAGGCCTTCTGTCATTCAGATCACGCAAGAGCAGGGAAGGGGGGAGGGGAGAAGTGCCAAGGGTGGTGTAGGATGCAGAAGTGCAGGAATAAAGGAGAAACAAGAGTGCAGCCAATGGGTGGCGAGTGTGGATACTCATAAGAGCAGCCAACGAGTGGAGAATAAGTGCAAGAGAGGGGATTGTAGGGTTACAGATACAGACCACAAGTGCAGGGGAGTCAAGAGGCAGTGCAGGATTGCAACAGGACAGGCAGGGACCTGGACCCAAATTCAGAGCTTGACCAGGTGACGAGTGCATGGGTCAGGCAGGTGATCAGCAAGAGAGAGGAAGAGAGAAGGCAGAAGCAAAGAGACAGGTCTTGAGTTGCTTCCAGAACCGGAGATGGTTCTGTTCAAGTTTCAGAGAGGCAGGGAGGCTGTTTCCAGAGGGAGGCCCCTGCCGAAGAGATCTGCCCTCAACTCTTTGCTTGGAAAAGTGACTGGCCCTCAGAGAGTTGGAGGTGGCGCAGTGGATAGCTCATGCCATCCCATATATATTTATGCATATGATACAAAAGTTAGTCTGGCATAAACCTTTCTTCAGTAGAGAAATTTAACTTTGCTGTAGTTGATTTGGAGTTGTATTAATAAACCATATCTGGGATCCTGCACACAAACTCAAGGGGAGATTTTTTGAGTCTCCTGTTCGCAGAGGTGCCACCGCTGGCTGAGTGCAAAAAATTGTAAGGGGGCCTCACCAAATGTTTTGCCCCGGGCCTCAACACATCCTCTGACAGCCCTGCACAAACTGGTCTCTGCAGGCCGGTGCCATGCACCAAGGTGTGCGGCAGAGTGCACCCCCAAAGCAATCCAAGGAAGTAACACACAAGTAATCAAAAATGGAGTGCACAACTTGCAGTGCAAGTGCAGAAACAGCCCGTTATTCATAAATGTACAGCCGGCAGAATGACAGACAGCTCTGTAGAACTTAACTGCAGAAGACTCAACATACCCATTGCAGGCTACAATAGTTAAGGCGGAAAACCACTGAATTTCAATATTTTAGAAAGGCAACAGTAATTATAGCTTAATAGTTTTTCATTGGTTAATCGTCACTGACCCCCCTGTAAAGAACACTATACATTGAACGATCTGATTTGGGGTCTTCTTCTTTCACGTGACAATTTAAATACCACCCCTCATCATGCCCTAATTTAATATTCAACTGAAAATGTTGTGCTCACATTGGGAACCCCTTACTGTCAGGTACTTGGGGTGGAAGCAACATATAGTTACACAATTTTACCTCAACATTTCATCTCTTTTTCTCTAATTTCTTATAATTTCACCATTTTGTTTCACTGAATGCCTCAAGAAAAACCTCTTTACTTACTTTTAATAGCTGATGAAGTACAATGTATTGGTTATTTTTTGCCATTTCTTTTTCTGCATTAATTATTTAGTGCCAAAAATACATATTTCAAATTTCATAACCATATAAACATATTATATTCAACCGTCCCCTGGTATCTATCATTTATTCAAACCAGTAGGACTACATTCACATTTAGAAGCAATTCTACCATGAGCCCTAAATGCTGGTTATAAAGCCATCCTCACCTCAAGAACTAGATCCCACTAAAAACCCATAAAAACACTGTTCAATTGCAACAAAGTCTACGCCACATATGGAAACTGTTTTCATTTAGTTCTGTTCCTTAGTCAGTCGACAGACATTTCGCTGGACCTGTGGTTATACCACCTTCCACAGGACTGTATCTTGTTCCAGGACTCTGAGAAGCAACAACAATGATGTGTAAACATAATGTGTTGAAAAGTATTTACAATCTAAAACGACTAGTCAGAGTTTCTACTACTTTGTCATCTAATCCCTATAGCACTAACCTTGCGTAGTACATTTGCTCCTCCCATTCGTTCAAATAATAGAGGGCTTGGTGCTTCCTGCCTCTGGTCTGTAAAATATTATCAATGATCTAGATAAACATAGTTAGACTTCTAAATGTATTAAGCACATGGGTCAAGTATCCATCTAGCAGGCTACACATATTTATCTTACCCTGTAAGCAGTTCCTTTATAATACAAATGATAAAACAAGCTCTGCCCTAATTGGACAGTGAGACCTGAGAAAGCTTGGGCCGTAGCATTCCACTGAGATGAACCAATAATATTGAGAGTGGAAATCAGTGAGGTCAAAACTTTGTTGCATCCCCTGAAAAAAAAGCATAATTCCTTCCTCCTGATTGGCCCTTCGGCCTTCCTCCCCTTGCACCTGCAACTCCTGACTTGAGACACCTCTGGATGTGGCCTTTCAAATATCTTGTTCAAAATAAGGAGCTTTGTGAAAAAACATGTGTGCGGTCCAGCTCCTGGAAATGTATGTCTTTTATTCATTTGCTTTAACATGGCAATTTTACCTCCAGACAAAATGCCCTGCTCTCAGTAGAAGGCGCTGTGCTCACATTCTAATTCTTCAATTTGGCAATGCTACTGTGTGGGCTTTCTTGTGTGTCTCACTGTATCCTTTATGGCCATTACGTATTCATTTGACTATCGTCTGGGAAGGCACCTGCTGCCTCAGGCCCAATTTCAGGTTTCTGGGAACTTTCCTCATCGCAACAAGTAAATGAACACTATTCGGCATCCTGTCCCATTCTGACATTGGCTGCTTGCAACCTCCTGCGCAGCAGCAAAATACAATTTCAAATAAATGACCAAGGCTCCAAAATGTGGCCTTGCTTTCATTTACATAACACAACAAGCGAGCCATGCTGAGGCCCCCCCCAACTCGGCAACAAATCACAGGTCGCGCCACACTCAGGGCCAGTCTAGATTACCACGCTGGTGCAATACACACAAACGTGCTTCTGCATGGGTACGCCGCACACTGCACTTGGAGAAAGATATAATATGTGTTTTAATGCATTATGCAGCACACTTCCTGAGAGAAATTGGCTAAAAGGCCAAAGCGTTTGCATTTGTTTTGTAGGGTAACACCAATCCAAAAATCCAATACATGCAAGTCACCAACAGTGCACAGGAACATTAATACTTTAATTTATATAATGCATTGCTATTAAAAATGCCATGCCACAATGAAAACATGTCCAACTGGCTGCACAATGTAGACCAGTGTAGACACGTACTAACATATTACCGTAAAGAATGGCAAGTCACATTTAGACATAGCTAGACTGGTTGCACCACAATGCCAGTCGAAGCAATAACACTTATCATAGTTATTTTATCACAGATGCCCAGAAAAATACACAATGCAGCAGTAAGAAATGGCAATACTGGAAGCACCCAAATTCCATTCTAGCCAGGTAATTACATTTAGCAGGATTGCATTATCAGAGATGTGCTGTTAAAAAAAGTCAAGTCAAACTAAGAAATGACTAGACTAGCTGCACCAAAATGCCTTTCTAGCCACTTGTATCACATATCATGCCTGCTTAGCCTGGGCATTACGATTTATCGCACAATACCCGTCCCACCCTACACCCCACACACATCCTCTCTCCCACCCACCCCAAGCCTCAACTCCCAAAATCAACTTCTCGTCCGAGAATTACCTCCATGTCCCTTTTTTCTTGTCCCAGTGCTTATGTATGAGGCTCCTTGCCTCATAGGTAAGTACTGGGATGAGGAAGAGTGGGACTATGAGCAATGAAGATTACAGGTAACTAAGCCAGGCATTACCTTCGCATCCCTCTACCTCATCCCAGTACTTGTTCATGAGGCAAAGTACCTCATACTCAAGTACTGGGACGAGGAAGATGTGGGTTTAGTACTTGCATGCCAGAGAAGTGATTGGAAGGGTAGAGAGGGCACAGGAGACTGCTTATTCTCACAGAAGTCCATAAGTGGGTGCTTTCAAACTTAAATGACAGAGGTAACTGCTTGTAGCATTGAAGCTGCACTAGAATAGTCTCATTAGAATGCATAAAGAAGTTAGATGCCCCCACACAAATAAGTTTTCCCCTCCCCACCACCTGTGAAGTTAGCACCCCTCCGAACATTTGAAGGCTTAGCATCCCCCCGAAATGTAGGTTTTGTTGCGCCCCTGAACACAAGCACACACCCTTCACCATACACACACACACACACAGCCACCCATACATTTAAGTGTGCACCCTTTCACCATACAGGCAGACCAAGGCAGCCATCCATATATTTAAGTGTATACCCTTTCACCATACAGGCACACAGGCAGCCAGCTATACATTAAAGTGTGCACCCTTTCACCATACAGTCACACAGGCAGTCACCTATACATTTCAGTGTGCACCATTTCACCATGCACTCGACAAGCACACCCAGCCATGCATATATTTATGTGTTCACCCTTTAATCATTCAGGCACACCCAGGCAGCTGCACCCACCCATACATTTAAGTCTGCACCCTTTCACCATACACTTCGACATATACACCCAGCCACCCATACATTGAATGGTGCACCCTTTCACTATACACTCACACAGGCAGCCACCTATACATTTAAGTGTGCACCCTTTCACCATACACTCACACAGGCAGCCACCTATAGATTTAAGTGTGCACTCTTTCACCATACAGTCACAGAGGCAGCCACCTACACATTTAAGTGTGCACCCTTTCACCATACAGGCACACCCAGGCAGCCACCTTTTCATGTAGGTGTGCACCATTTCACTGTACACTTGACACGCACACCCAGCCACGCATACATTTAATTGTGCACCTTTTCACAATACACTCACACACGCACACCTCATGGGGTTGAGGGGAGCCCTATTACTTCAAAAAGAAATGGTTCATTTTTTAAGTCACTCCGACTTCATAAAGAAATGATCTTTGTTACGGACCGAATCATAATGGAAATAATTTCTTTATGAAGGCAGAGTGACTTCAAAAAGAAACTTTCTTTTTTAAGTTATAGAGCTCTCCCGACCCCATGACATGGGGCCTAGAGGCTTACATGTCATGGTGTGGGTGGAGCCCTTGGAATTAAAAAAAGAAATAGTTTCTTTTGTAGTCACTCTGATGTCATAAAGAAATTATTCTGTCACATTTGTGATGTCTTCTTTGATGTCCTGGGTGTTAGTATTAGCAGTGCACAGTGGTGGTGTGAGTTATGGTTGCTTAGCTTACTATAACTGGCGAATTTCGAGGTTTTTCGGTTTTACTTGTAACCATAATGTCCCTTTAACAACGTTTTTTCATTGAATTTCATAGGGTTTAATTAGTGCAACTTAACCATAATGTCCCTTTAACAAAGTTTTTCAGTGAATTTCATAGGTTTTTATTAGTGACCATCTGATGTCATTGAGGACCTTACAGACAGTGCCACGTGAACACGCGCTTGCGTACTGCTTAATGACGTGTCCAAAAATGTGTATGCACTTTGTGATCGGGTCTGTGCTTCACGACAGTTCGGAACTGCATTTTCTACTGATCTCAAGCCCAAAATGTACCCTTGCACAACTCCTACACCTATTCTTACTCATTATCCATTAACAATCTAGTACAAAGCACATACTTGGAAGAATATTAGCAAAACTGTTATTTACCTTAACAATGGCATCAGCTATTGCCACCACCACCTACACAACAATAAAAGCGCAGTACTTGCGAAGACAAGGAAGGGGACCAAGAAGATGAGGTATAGGAAGTGCTTACCTCTAGCACCCAGAGTGAATCATGGGTGTGGCAGTTCTTTACCACTGTTGGGAATGTACCAAAGTCTAAAGCTGCCAAAGTTGTTATATTATGTTATTTGGCACTTATATAACGCTCTATATATCGTTGGTATGGCCTTAAAGCGCTTGTGGTTTGACCGCCCTTGGGGACCAAAGTCCAGGTCAGTTGAGAGAGTAGGGTATCATAGGATGCTTGGGTGCACTCATTATGTGCACAACTGATACATTAGGTGTGGTGGTATCGAGATCAGTTGAATGTGTGCAGTCTGGAGGTTGGACTCTGAGACTGGATTCTGCTGTGTTGGGCCTTTGTACGCCTGTGTACAATGCTTATGTGTGCAGCTATGCTGATTTTTCGTGGGGTATAGCTGCATTCTAGCAGGATGTTGAGATGTTCATTATTGTTCATATGTGAGCAGCTAGGTCTGAAATTGTTTGAGGGGTGTAGCTGCGCTCTAATGTGTGTGTTGATGTAGAGCAGTGAGTGAGCATAGTGATAGGAGAGGTGAGTGTCTGGAGTTGGGGTTTTATTCTTATGAGCCCACTGTTCCGGATTCCATTTATGCGTTAAGCAATTGCTGCAACCTTGTTATTGACTTAATAGTCACGCTTAGTGGTGGCATTGCTCTGTATTTCCTGGAACATTTGTTTGCCGGTTGCATGGTCACAGTGGCCTTAGAATGTCTTAATGAACATTATGGAAAGAGCCTATGAAGAAGGCCATGTAGTCATGGGAGTGTTGAATGTGTGATGGGAGGGAGTCCCACAGAGTTGGAGCCAAGGTTGAGAAGGCGGATCCTCCAATCCTGGCAGAATTGGAGGTTGAAATCTCTAGTAAGAGGGCAGTGCTTCATTGCTTTATCTTAGGGTGCGTGAAGGGAGGTAGAGTTGTATTTTCTCTTGTAGATACGTTGGACCAGTCTTGTGCACTGCTTGGTGGATAATGCATAGGTTTTTGAAGGTGGCCCTTTGTCCGACAGGGAGCCAGTGGAGGGTGCAGATAGCGGGGGAGATGTGGTCACTGTGTCCCAGGACGAGAAGGAGTTTGGTTACACCATTTTGGGCTCCCTGGAGTTTGTTAAGTTGGTATGCTGGTGCTCCCAGGTATAATGAGTTGGCACAGTCCAGTCACGACATAACAATAGACATAACAGCGGAGAGTCTGTTGGGATAGGTCAGGTACGGAAAAATGTGTCTAAGGAGTTTGAGGTGGTAGTGGCAGGATTTTGATATATTGATCTGACGGATGAGGGTTCTGCCTTAGTCCATAGTGCAGCCAAGGTTTTTGACTATTTTGGAAGGAAGGGGGGGGGCAAGGGAGGAGGGCCATGGGAGTGGATGCGGGAGAAGGGCAGTATTGCCACACACCATGATTTCAGTTTTATCACTGTTCAAAAGGAGGTGGTTAGTTGCGAAATGCACTGAGTGCAACGTTGTACCTGGACAGTACTCCTACGGGACCACCGCCATGTGCCTCCACACCAAATTCAACCACTGCAATGCTCTCAGAAAGGTTGTTCCTTTCTTAGCAAGAAGTGGGCTGTTTTCCTCCACCTCATCTTCCTCAACCAATACTGTAACCACTGAGCCTACTTCTGTGGGACACACAATCCCATCAGCTACCTTGCAAGCAATAAAAGAGGCTGTTGATCTATATCTTTCAAAGACAACAGTGCTCTGTATATACTGCAACACACCACTCTGCAGGGGGAGCAATTTCGAAGTGCTTTTGAAGCTGTAATCAAGGAGCATGTGAAACACTCCCACCTACCTTAGAAGTAACACAGCGCAACATCTTCCCTGTCCACCTGCCCTGCCATATTAGTTCTTGGTACCCTTTCCCTCATTTCCCTCCCCACCTTACGTTCTAACCTCTCCTGCAAAAAAACCCAAAAGAAATAGGTTCCTTTAGGAACCACCTTTCACAGTTACAAAAAAGAACTAACAAAACAAAATGCATAGACTCCATCTACTTTACATTTCTCAGTAATGTGGCGTCCCGCTGTAGAAAGGAAAATCTTTTTCCAAGATGGCCACCATGGAAAGGGGACGCGGGGCTCCGTACAGAGCCCCTCTTCCCTTTCCATAGCGGCCTGCAAACCTATCCCACTTTCGAATAACTTTACCGCATAGCCGGTCCCTGGTGGACATGGACACTTTCACCCCATTGGTTGTCCCTCATGGTCATGGCCAGTAGCCAGATTGTCCGGGTCATGACCTTATACCTGACCTGGACAATCTGGCTACTGCCCATGGCCACAGGGTATACCTCATTCACCCAAGGTACATCACTATTTTGGGTACCTACATTATGACACTTGTCAAAAAATAAAACATGGGCACATTTGCAAAACCATGCTTTAATGTTCTTGCCAATACTCCTTACATGATTTTGCTCGAAATCCACCCATGTTTTATTTTTTCAAAAGTGTCAAAATGTATGTACATTCAATAGTCATATAATTTAGCCACCACTTGACAAAATCCATTCAGACTTTGAACAAATATTCAAGGTTGGGTCTATAATCATTCTGAAAACATTTGTCCACATTTGTCAAATCGCAACAAAGTTATAAGCCATCTAAAAATGTTGAGACACCCCCAATTTAGCCCCCTCCTGACAACATCCCACCAAACTTTGCAAACACATTTATATCTAGATCTAAAATCGTTTTGCAAACCTTTGTGCAGATTCGGCAAATGGCCATTTTTATAAGCATTAACAATATTTTGGGCCCCCCCCTCTAATTTTATTGCCTCTTGACAAAACAGCACCACACTTTCCAAAACCATTTAGAATCAGGTGAAGAATTAAATTCCAAAATGTCATGCAGTTTCATTGAATGGCAACAAAGTTATAAGCCATTCTAAAACTGCTTTGCACCAACCCTGTAATGCAGAAATAGGCAAAGATGTCCCTGAACATCTGAGGTGTTAGCGAAAATCACAGGGGGGTGAGTGCGTGGACCGAAGCCAGATATCACTCATTTCTTTTTACCTACTTTTAGACTGTTTTTAAAAAAACTACTGGATGGATTTACACCAAATTTACAAAACCACGCTTTTGGGCCGCTCCTGTCCGCAAATTTGGTGAAAATCCGTCCAGCGGTTTGGCCTGTAGGCATGAACAAAATGATTTTTCCATTGCGTCTATGGGAAAACCACAAATTTTGGAACACCGCCTATAACCCTGCCCTCCCCCCCTTGACGAAACATCACCAAACTTTGCAGGATCAATCTGATGGGGCCACATACATTATTGCAAAGTTTCAGGAGGATTCATTCAGGGGGGAATACGCTGCCCAAAAAGTGGTCTTCCTGTGGGTTGAGCAACTTAACCATAGCTACAGGGCTGCACCGCCGCCGCTGTAATTAAAGAAGTCCTGACTGACTGACTCATCAAAGCCCAGCTCAAACCTTTTAAATAAGGAACGTGAAATTTGGAGGGCACATTGTTTTCATGATGCAGGCACCCACAAAGTAAGGAGTTTTTGAAATTCCATCCCTAAGAGGGTGAAAAGGGGGGTGCATTTTTTATGAGGATACCTACAACTCAAAAACCAGAGATGTTATAGATGTGAAAGTTGATATTTACATTCTTCTTCAAAAATAGAGAAGCACATGTTTTACCATTTTCTGAAAATTCAGATAAGGGAGGTAGAAAAGGGGGGTGCATTTTTTTAAGGATACCCATATAACGCAAACCGACGATGTTAGAAAATTAAAAATTCACGTTTCCGAACTGCTTTTTGAAATTGGTAATAGATAGTATCTCATATTTGAGAGCAAAATTGTCATCCCTTCTGACCTAGGCACAGTCGTCAATTCCCTAGCAGACCTCACATCCAAAATTGACCTTAACATAAAACATCCAATGGAGAAATCTACAAAACAAAACATGTGAGCGTACCATTTTAACCCCAAATGACATCATGGCTGCCGTAATCAATAAAATGGTTATCAATTCTTTCGGAGGATTCCAAATGGAGTGCAAATCTATAAACTCACTGGTTCCTTGTCATGATCACAGCAAAGACCCCTAGAGTCGCCCATAAAAAGAATTGGACACTTGTCTATCACTGCTGGATGGTGGGACAGCAACACAGGGTTGAGAATAGGTTGCAGTAATCACTTCCTAACTCCTTAACATGGTGGCTCTGTTTGTTCCCCAGTTGTTCTGTGCAGGTCTAGTGTTTTGCACTCCAGTGATATTTAAGCCCCTCCCAGCTTGTGAACAGAGCTTTGCATCGTTGTCTTCAGGCTAACGCTTACCGCAGTCCAGTGCTCCTGTTTTATCTATGAATAATCTAGTTTCCAAGTTTTTGATCACAGTTACATTGTAGCCTTTATGTTTCACTGTTTTCCTCGTTCGTGGTGAATTCGTTTTGAAATACATTTCCAGTCACGGCGTTAGCGTTGTGCCATTAGTTTTAGGTTTTAGTCAGACAGCAGCGTTTCTAGCATTGCCGTGTGAAGTTCCTGCACATTGTAGCAGCACCTCATTTAAACGTTGCAAATGTAATTTTCTCTGCGTTTCCAGTCACAGCAGTTCAGCGTATTTGGCTGAGGAACGGCTCCGCGCTCGTGAAGAGCTTCGCATGTCAGCGTTCACAGCAAGTATTTATTCCCACAGTAGTTGTATAGCTGCTGTTCTTGTGTGGTCTCTGTGGCGTAGTGTTTTGGACATTGCACACGATTAGTGAATCTTTGTTGCCATATTCTTATTCACATAGCTATTTGTATAATTATTTTGGTGCCATTGTGAAAACTAGTGTTTTTTGTTAAAACGTTCTGCTGACATAGCGTTGTCATTTGAAAGTCAATACAGTCCCCAGGGCAGTTGCAGATGTTCATTTAGCAGTGCATTGTCTCCCTTCCCCCTTTCCCCTCCTCTATGGTTCATTATCCATTTAACAACACTGCAGGTTTTCATTGCTATACTGTGTCTCCAGTCACTGAGGGAAGTGAGGGAGTGTTATTTTCCCTTTGAGGTTTAGGCTTACCTTTTCAAGCCAGTACCTTTTGCTCATAGCCAATGCACTCTTTTACTTAGTTATGGCTATAGTTCACTCTCCATTTCTGTTACACCTCCGCACAGTGAATTCTTCAGGGCATGAGCCCATGCACTGATGCAGGATGGAGAGCCCACTATAAAAGCACATTAGGTAAAATAATTCTCTGAGAAAGGTTAGATAGGTAGAAACAGCACTGCCTTAAGGTACATAGCACTCATTTAGGAAATACTTGTGTTTTAATAGGGAAACGCTTTCACAGAAGAAGTGTAAATTGAGGAACATCGCTATCTGAGAAGAGTCTTAGACTGGTTCCTTGAGTGTTCCTGCAGAGTTAAGGTAAGCGTTACATTCCTGAACACTTTAAATCCTCCTGGTCTTCCCAAACACAAACTTCTTCTTCTTCTCAAAGTGGGAGCACCAGTAATATTTTTACAGGACCTCAACCCACCTAAGCTCTGTAATAGCACAAGATTGCGAGTGAAAGCTCTCCACAGAAATGTGATTGAGAATACGGTTCGAACCCGTTCTGACCAGGGGCAGTCCGTGTTCATACCACGAATACCTCTTATACATTCAGATGAACCGTTTGAACTCAAAAGACTTCAGTTTCCCATAAAGGTTTGTATTGCCATGACCATCAACACATCTCGGGGGCAGACTTTAAAGGTAGCAGGGATTGCCCTAAGAGAAGACTGCTTCTGGCATGGGTAGTTTTATGTGGCCTGTTCCATTGTGAGCACACCTAACTCTATGATAATCATAGCACGTGAAGAGAGAACCACTAATGAAGTTTACAAAGATGTTCTCAAATTGTTTTTTTTGTAGGTTGCAGATGCCAAATAAGTAATTTTTATTTTTTTGTCTGTTTCATTGTCTGTTTAAATTACAACATGAAAAAATGTCCGGACGCCCATCAGTGGAACAACTATCTTTGTTTTGTAGCCAATATGCCCGACTAACGTCTGCAATAAACATTGCTTATTACGTTAAGACATGAACCTGTAAATCATATTTCGTAAAGTTTGAACAAAAAACTCATATGTCTTTTGAAAATAATTGTACCAAATCCCAAAATCCACATGAGCGAAGCCGTGGGCAACAGTTATTTTAATAATATAAATGTAATAAAGAGGAAGTCAATATAATGAAACGTGGTTTGCTGCACGTGTATTTCTCTGTGCAGCACTCAATGTACAAGCTCCCTGAGTGTGGCAAAACTACATCTACCCTAAATACAATGAATGTCACACTAAAAACAACACGTGACATCTACATCACCCACAGCAATCTAATGCCTTGCTAAAAGAGTTTTATTTTCCTATACTTGGCACACCTTTAGCTCGTTTACAGGCCCTCACAAATGGAAAGTCACAAGAACACCTAATACAACACTGTACGTCTATATCAAAAACACATCTATTTGCCATACTGCGAAAAAGATATGGAAAATATGCTTGCCGGTACTGTTCTGTAATAAGGAAAGAGAGAGCCCTACCTTACAGCAGAGCTGTTAACAGAAGGGGAGCCCTAGGTATATTGTTCAATACCTGAATGGTTGTTAAAATAAAACTTCTGGAGGGTTGTGGGGCTCTCAGTTCACCCTGAACTATGTCTGTGTGGAAAAACATGAGCACAGAGGCAGTCTCAATTAAAATGTGAATATTGTTTCTTGGAAAATGCTTCTTCTGGTGGAACAGTACTTTAGAATTCAACCTGGTGCATGGGATGTTGAGACAGCACAAAGCGCCATTGGTGGATTGCCTGAATGCTGTTGAATGTTATAACTCTTGACAGTCAGTGTGGATGAGTGGGGATATGGGCTTCATGCGTTTAAGGTGGGATGCTTGCAGTGGAGGTGCAGGGGGTTAACAGAGCAGGTCATCATTCGAGGCAGAGCGAGGGGAGATGCAACCTCTAAGAAGATGTTCCTAAAATCTAGCTTTAACAGTGCCACAATTCTACCCTGTATCTCTTAGTACACTCTTTAGAACAGGTGCTACAGCAATTTAGGACTCATTGCAACCCGAAAATAAATGAAAATAGTGTTAACACTGTCCAGAGGAATCAAACGTCAGTGACCTGGCACCATTTAATTTGGAATTTGTCCAGACATGCATCCTATCCATGGGCCTGCCAGCATGGCTGGAATCATGAGCACCTGGATGCCTACATGCTAGAAAGTTCTTCTACATCAAACGCTTTGATGGATCACGTGTGTGATGAAAGACATGATTTATGGAACATCCCCTGATTTAACACGATAATCCCACCCCAATTTCTCGGACAGAACCATGGTGTTTTTAATCTGAATATTCAATTTTATTAAAATAGTATTTCAAAGGCAAAGATGGTACCCTAAATTTATGCTGCAGAGGCCAAATACAATACTATATAATCGCAGGCAGGTTGTCTACAAAAGGGAAAAATAATCTGCCTGTTTTTGTCACTAATTGTGAATGCACACAAACAACCATTCATGTAAATCAAATCTATGTTGCTTTTTCTATGCAACAATTTGCAATATACATTCAACTTGTTACCCCTGACCAGTTTCCATATATTTTTCTTTTTTACTCAACAACAGACAATATAACACATTTTATTTTCTCTTACATCAACAACAAGTTGTGGGAGAACTAAAGGTAAATGAAGGTCGCCTGTATTCAAAGCAAGAGGAGCTGAAATGTTGCACTGCTTTTTCAAGTGTGACAAATACGAATACAATGTTTGGAGAAATATTGGAGAAATATTGCTAGTGAATAGGTGCTGCATTTTGCAATGGACAACACCAGATACAAGACGGGCCTCATCATGAGTTGGGCCTTAACCGTTAAATGTGGTGGTTATGCAATTTCCACTGCATTTAAGTGTTGGCCCAATCATGAGTCGGGCGGTAAGGGTGAATTTTACCTCCAGCTTTTTTGCTGGAGGAATAAATCTCCCCTTACTGCCTGTTTTTGGTGTTATTTGCCCAGTGCTAATAGCGCCATGAACCCCCATTGGGTCCAAAGGACCAATTGGGGAATTACGGACAGATAGCTATTTGTGATTCGGCGCTAATAGCACCAGACTGAGTAGCGGTAACCCTATTTGTGTTGGTCAGTATCCCAGCGCAGTTAGCTCCAGGATACTGCCCAACTCCATATGAGGCCTTATATAGAGATTCGGCTCCACTAAGGACCACATGGCTACCGAAGTTGCCACCACCCTCATCAACCTAGGTTTCCAGCAGCGCATTCGTGACCCTACCCACAACAAGGGTAGAATGCTTGATTGGTTAGCAGACTTTAATTGTAACACCACTGTCAGCTCCAACACTACTTGCGCCTGGTCCGACCATCACGTAATTACCTTCCTCTTGCCAGCCACTAACCCTCAGCCTACACCTACCATAGCCCCCGCTATACCCACCAGAAATAAAAAGGACATTACCAGCGAGAAACTGCTTCCTCTCATCCTCCCTATTCTGAACTCCTGTGCCACACAGCCCAAGGACCCCACCGTTTTAGTAGACAATTTCAACAGTACTCTGCTCAAAGCCATTGAGACTATAGCCCCGCTAAAAACTTGCAAAGCCAAACAACAGTCCCACCTGAACTCTTGGTTCACCCCGCAGCTTAATGCTTTGCGCAAAGAAAAGCGTAAGGCCGAAGCACTTTGGAAAAGTCATCCTAGTACGACTAATAAAGCCTCACTTTTGATCACCTCACTTAACTATAAGGAAGCCATCCTTCAAGCCAAAAAAGAGACGTATAATCTACGCATATCTCAAGCAGAATCTAACACAAGAGAATTATTTAAAATTCTCAAAGAATTAGAATCCCCTTCACCTGCCCCCGATTCATGCACTAAAGACAGCACCTGTTGCAACAATATACAAAATGCACTCCTCAACAAAATAACCACTCCGCAAACTAAAATTAACGCTAAACAAAACTCTCTCCACACTCCCCTCGTAAGCAAAACACTGCCACCTAAAACAACCACCCCTGACTCTCCCTTGCCATTCAGCTTCACGCCGCTCACCACCCTTGAGGTTGAAAAAAATCATCTGCAACTTAAAACCCTCCAACTGCCAAGGGGACTCCTGTCCAGCACCGATCATTAAGGAATCGGCCCATGACCTCGCTCCCTTCATTACAACCTTTATCAACTCCTCATTTCAATCAGGAGTGGTCCCTAATAATTTGAAGGATGCGTGGGTCATCCCTCTTCTAAGAAAAACAACCTTGGATCCTGAGGTCCCCACCAACTATAGGCCCATTACAACGGTACCGTTTCTCCTAAAAATCTTAGACAGAGCAGCATATCTACAGATACAGAACTATCTGGAAACTAACAATCTCTCAGGCACTAGACAATCCGGCTTTAGACCTAAGCATGGTACGGAGACAGCCCTGCTAGACCTCAAAACCCAAATTGAGGATCTAAAAGACAAAGGCAAACTAGCCCTGCTACTACTATTAGACTTATCCGCTGCCTACGACTTGGTCAACCACCAAATCCTTTGTCATCATCTGAAAACCGCAGCCCACTTCTCTGACAATGCCACTAATTGGATTAAATTATTCCTGGACAACAGACATATGAGGGTATTCTCCCCTACCTCCTCTGCCGACCCTGCACCAGTCCCTTGTGGGGACCCCCAAGGATCGTGCGTATCCCCGACCCTCTACAATGTTTTCACTAAACCCTTGGTTGATGTGCTTGACTATATGGGTGTCACCTATACCAACTATGCCGATGACACCCAGATACTCATCCCCATCACGGGCGACTACACGGTAGTCTCGAAATCCTTAAATGACATGTCATTCAAACCTGGATGGCACAACATGAGCTCTGTCTTAATGAAGATAAGACAGAGCTCCTCATCCTAGGTACACAGCAACGACTCAACAAGTTGAACCCCATGTTCAATTCCTTTAATATCGACGGAAACTACCTGGACTCCACTCTCTCCCTCCATAGACAAACAAAAGCAGTCGCAGCCGCCTTTGACTACACATGCAAGCTGATCACAGCATGTCACCCTTTTCTCTCTTCTCAGAACTGCATAACCCTGGCTAGGACTTTAGTCATGTCCAAACTTGACTACTGTAATGCACTGTACCAAGGCACTAACCAATGTAACCTTGACAAACTCCCGATCATACAAAATAACGCCATCAGAGCAGCCCTCCACATCCCTAGATCAGCCCACATCTAAGAAACTAGGAAGAACCTTCACTGGCTGTCAGTCTCCCAAAGGATTTGACTTAAATCTCTTGCCCTGACTTGCAAATGCATGAATAACCAGGCCCCTATCTATCTATCTTCACGGTTCACTCAGTATATCCCACCTCTGCCCATAGCCAGAGCCTACTGATCCCTAGATACGAGCTCCAAACAGCTGGTGGGGCCAGCTTCCCAGTTCTGCAGCCAAACTGTGGAACTCTGTGCCACTCACTATCAGAAACCTGCCCTCCCTGAACTTATTCAAACACAAAGCCAAACTCTGGCTAGTCACCTCAGACAACCAAGTGACACTCTGAATAACCTCATTACTTATGTATTATTTGTCTAACCTGCAATGTGATCGTAATCCAATGTTCAACTTAAATGTCCCTTGTCATGGCTTACTGTTTTGTAACCACTGTTTTCTAAGATATGCGCCCGGTAGCCTCCGGGCCTGGTTTGCGCTATATAAATAAATAAAGAAAGAAAGAAATAAATACTAATACTAATACTAAAGGTCCGGCAGTAACCCTGCCAGTAAATCTGGTGAATTGCCGCCGGACCTGAAAAAAAAGACTGGCGCCTGCCTCCCCGGTGCCACCGGGCTATTCCGAGTCAGGTGGTCGGGAAGTCAGGTACCAGTGATTTTGTTAGTCCCCATTTCCATGGAGTCCGGCAACATTAACAACGGTGCTGGTGCCTCCGTGAGAACTCTGCAAAGGGGTGCCGTCCTGTCTGGCAGGTCTGGCACCCACCCGCAGAGTTGTACTGTGCCGGTCTGGAAACAACGGTGCCGGTAGCTTACTGGCACCGTTGTTTCCGGACCGGTACAGTTCTAATGAGGCCCATTGTCGCAATGTAAAGTTAATGACACCAAAAGAATGCATTGTTTTGTTTATTCACATGTTCACCACTTACTTACTTGAGAGAAAGCACTGAAAAGAAGATAAATGTGCATGCGCTATGGACCAAACTTAACCTGGTGGCAGGGGCCAAGAGGGGCCTGCCGCCTGGTTGAATTCCAATCCAAGAGGGTTTCTGCTGGCTCCATGTCATTAAAAAATCAATTCAACATGCGTATGAAAGTGCCCCAAAATTAGATAAACCCCCAATAAAAATTGCCCTAATTCCCCTGGGTGCTTATGTTTTGGGAGGCCATGCCCTCTAAGATGCACTCAGTCCAAATAGAAAAATCTTAATATTTTGAGAGAAATTGTTTCATAAATTTTGAAAGACTTTTATTTGGAAGTCTTCATTTTATTCATGCACTTTTGGTTAACCTGAATTCAAACTGTTTGTTTTGTTATGGGGATCCGCAATGCCCACCTACCTACACCATGCATCACACGCCCAACACCTACACCATCCCCTACTCCCCTAGCCTTACATACACATTATACATGTATATGTATATGTAAAGGGTACATTTGTGTAAATTGTCAATTTGACCAAAAGTGCACAAACAAAATGTAGAATTTCAAATGGAAGTCTTTTAAAATCCCTATTGTAGTGTAATGAAATGCAATAGTGCTTACCATTATATTTAAAGCTTAGTGATAGTTGACTGCATAAGGAAAAACATTGTAGTTTTCTAATTGAATTACATACTGAGTTCATTGTTTTTGAAGCCAAAGGATATTACATTACAATAAATGCCAAACTTCTTTCCCTGTGCTGTGAGCAACTTGTAAAATAGGGAATATTTCCGAGAACTGATTATTTAGCATTTAATAAGTGATGTTTAAAAGTACCATAAGTGTTCTCACAGCTTTAGTCGACAGTAGACCATTGTTCGATGGCCCATAACATAGTCTAATGAAGAATGGGAATTCTCTTAAAACCATTGCTATATTATAAGGAATGGGATATGAGTGCAAGTTTAATTGTGCCATTTTTAGTCCAATATAAATGGTGCAAATTGGTGGGGTGAGTCAAAATAGTCTACAATCTAAATTGAAAATATAACTTCCCTAACCCAAAACCTGCAGAATTCTAATGCAAGTTATTAAAAGCATAGTGTAAACTGCACACACATATTAGTAGCCATGGCATCATATTTTCCTGGGAAGTATGAGACCTGAAACAGTTCTTTGATTCTACCCTGTATTAGTGTAATTGGGGAATGCAATGTTTTTGCATCATTTGCAAATGTAACTTCATGGGTAATTGGAAATGTTTTGATGCAAAGGAAGCGTTGACATATTGGTTGTTAAGAAGCAGAAGCGAAATTAAAATACCTATTGTAATTCAGAGCCTAGTATAGATATAAAATTGAATATGTAAAGGGGTGTTTGTTTGTGTGTGAGACATAGGCCCTCATTAGGACCCTGGCGGAGAGGGTTTTACGCCGGCGTAGTGCATGGCGTACCTCTCCGCCAGACTACGAGTTCCCGTAGCGCCATGGATGATTTTTACGCCTGCTTTTTGCAGGCGGAGAAATCCATGGCGCTACGGGATCTTGATGTTAATTACGCCACCGTAATTTACGGTGGCGTAATTAACGCCTTCCCCACTCCCATTATACCCTATGGGGCAAGAATGGGAATGGTGAAGGGTAAAATGGGGATTGGGGACTTACCGCCCCGCCAAGGTCGGCATGGGGCGGTAAGTCCGCCAAGCACCTTGGCGGAGTTGGCAGCTTTGCGCCATGGACCATGGTGCAAATTGCACCATGGTCCTCCGCCAAGGTCCTAATGAGGGCCATAGTGTGATTCGAGCTTGCAGGGTATTTTCATTTTTGTGAACAAGATGAGTGTGATTTTGTAATATTGTGTCAATTTACCTTGCAAAAAGCTTGGGGGCCACCTTTGATTCCTTTATTTTTCAAAAATGTTTTTTTATAAGCCACCTGTTTCTTGCGCATAACTGCGGGGTGGGACTGTATATCCAGGTGTCATTAGACCAAGGTGTAAACGTAATGTGGTAGCCATACAATAATGAAAATCTATTTTACAAAGTATTGGCATCAAAGAAATGTTTTCAATAGGAATTAAATTGGATTTGTTCTCACTTCATTGACGAGCATTGGCATCAGAGACAATATGAATCATATGCATTGAATACAAATCAAACTGTCTTACTCACTTTGTCATTCTACTAAATATACATGGTTCTGCTGTTTTCTATTGCAGGCATATGTGTAAAATCCAAACTGTGGTGTGTTGAACTACTAATCTATAGACTTCGGTTTAGGAAAAGAGTGCTTTCATTTTTGGGGAGCAAAAAATATTGGTACATTTAAAAGTCACATGAACATAAACATATCATTTTCTAAAGGGATACGAACTAACCACCAATCATACTTGGCACTGGAAGCCTGCCTAATGCAGAGTCCCTTATTTCCTGCACAATGGCATTAGAAAGATAGCAATGGTCATTTAAATTAATATCATTTTTTCACCATACAATTGACAAGTATGCCCCTCTCGTCCAATTAGAAAGGAATGTCTTTCTTTTTTAATACACTATGGCTTTCACAGGTCAAAAAATGAGTAATCCTCATGGGATTAGAAGAACTGGGAATATGTTGTACATGATTCACAGATCCAGTCTTAAAATACACCTGTGAAAAAATGGGGTTTGATTTATTTGGCTGCTGTCAAAGGACAGCATCAATTTTGATCTCATAATCTATAGTATTCTATTTTAAAATGAATTCCACCAATTGCTTCCTTTACAACCAAGTCCCCATTTAACCACCTTACCTGCTAAAGGTTTTTTTGGGGAAATAAGTCTAATTGTGCAGGGCCTTAGCCCTCAAGTGCGGAGGTAACGCTATTACAGCTGCGTTTAAGGGTTTCCCAATCATGGGTTGGGCAGTAAGTGGGAGTTTTACCTCCAGCTTTTTGCTTGTGGTAAAAATGTCCCCTTACCATCCTGTTTTCAGAGCTATTACCACTGGTGCAATTACCGGCAGCATTAATAGCGCCCCCAACCACATTGGGTCAGGTGGACCCAATGGGGAATGGGAACTTACTGCTGTACCCTTACTCGTGATCCGGCTGTAAAAGCGCCAGACCGAGTAGCAGTAACTCTATTTGCACTGACGGTATACTGCCAGGATACTGCCAGACTCCTGATGAGGCCCTTCAGTTCTCTCCTAAATTGCAACCAATATCAGTCTCATACAATTTGTCATTACTCTTTTTATTACTTCATTATAAAATGCATGTAGCTGAAAGCACAAAAGGAACACTGGGCAAACTTCATTGAAGTCCTGTTTGGAAACATTGCAAGGTCTAAATTACTTCTGCAGTCATGGGTCACAGCAGTGATTGTGCCGATCTTTAAGAAATAAAGCAGTCAGGATGATCCATCCAACTATCGCCCGATTGCCCTTCTAGACATCATTGGCAAGATCTTTGCCACTTTTTTACAGAAGAAACTAACAAAGTGAGCCACTGATGCCAGAATTTTAGATTGTTGACAAACCAGCTTTACGAAGGGAGTCGACACGGAGATAAATCTAATACTGTTAAATCTATTAAAACTAGAGGCAATGAGACGAAAGACCAAACTGTTTCTTGCATTCATAGATATGCACCAAGCATTTGACAGTATCGACTGTGAGCTACTGTTGAGTAAATTAATAAAATAGTCCTGTCCTAAAAATATACTGTAACCAGTCATTGCACTCCATCAAAACACAAGCAAATGTATCAGAATAAATAAAGCTGGTGACTTGTCAAAGAACATTGTAACGAACAAGGGAGTGAAACAGGGATGCCCGCTGGCAGCCCTGTTGTTCAAGCTCTTTATTGCAGATATTCCAGAGGCTTCAAAGATGGTCAACTGTTTTCCCCCTAAACTAAATGGTTATCCTATAAGTTGGACGATATATGCGGATGACCTGGTGTAAATAGATTGCACCCCGATTGGTCTGAAAAGACTTCTTAGAGCCCTGCAACAATACCTATATCGAAACCATTTAGCGATAAATGTTGGGAAAACAAAAATGTTGACCTTTGGTTCTAAAACAGGTCAAAGGAACAAAGATTTCCAGTGGAAGGTAGCAGATAAAGTGATTGAAAACAAATCTGAAATCCGCTATCTGGGGGGACTTTTCAACACCTCAATCCGAGAATGGAGCTGGGCAGAAGATGTAACTCGACGAATGACTATCTTCTCTTTAGAAGGAGCAAAACTGCAGGCTGAATATGGTAAGTTCACAATTATTCCCATTTGGACATTATATTCTCAAACGGTTATCCCAGCAATAACATTTGGGGCCAAAGCTGGTTGGAATTTAAATCTGAAAATCTGGCCATATTTAGAAGGCTGGCTCTGGAGACGCATTCTAAGGCTGCCAAGAAATTTCTCCACAATTGCTATTCAGGGCGAACGGGTCTTGGAACCATTATATGGGACCGTGGTGTGGAGATCACTTTCAGTTTTGAGAAAAATGCATTTAAACTGCCCAGCTCTCGCCTATGAGATACCCGCACCTCGGATTGACTTACCATATTATGGCTTGCTGATATCTTGGACAGAAGCTCTAATGAATATCCTTGACAATGCAGATATAAAGATGGAAGTACTACTCTTGACTCCACAACTGGCAAAGAAGAAATTTAAACAATGGAACTCGATACAGAATACTGAGTGCTATATTAAGTTATCCACAACATTGGATCTAGGTGTAACATCGAATGGCCTAGATCAACTACCATGTTATCTAAATTCCCCTCACGAAACCATTGAGATAAATTTATGAAGCTGAGATTAAATACCTGCAAAAACAAAGAAATGCTCTTTTTAAAACATAATAAGGAAACGAAAGACGACAAGTGTAGATATTGTAAAGTAGCAGTGGAGTCCATGGAACATGTGATTGTGGAATGTATTGGTTTAAGAGACCGAAGAACATTATATCTTCAAAAATATGCCCCGTTGAACAACAACATGGGAGAGTGGTGGTTTACAATACTGAGTGGGCACAAAGTTCAGTTAACCTGTGCAGTAGTTCATTATTTAGACAATTGCTTAGTATGATGTTAAGATTAATCAGCCTGTAGAAATAATTTTAGGTCCTAGACAAAAGGGACTGTATAATGATCAACTATCGTGGGGATGAGTGAAACAGTGATGAAATCAATATAGGTAATTTTCTTTTAAGAAAAATGCATAAATCGCGAAATGTTTACCTACAGTAACTTTGCACACAAAGATATTCATTACAATAATATAATATCTTGTGGCATGACACCTCAAAAACAATATATAGCACAATTGAAGTAAGGCATAGTTGCTTTCCTAAATTATGATAATTTTAACAGTATTATTACGGGTCCGGTCATCCACCATCCAACTAAAGGTAAAGCAATTAAATTACAACAGTTTGCCATCTGTACTTCAGCATGGATTACTTACAGCATCACCAGCCCTTTATATATCAGAGAAACAGCTTCATCTGAAACATCAATTGTAATTAACATACTTTTATGATGTGAAATAAGGACATACAGTCTGCCATGGTGAAATACTTTTACGAGAAGCACCATTCAGTGCAATACGTGTGCAGATAGTATCCCTGATCTCCCCTTTAAAACTATGTCATAACTATAAAAGACAACTTTTGCAACTGACGGGCTTCAGTATTTTCACCCCAATACATTTATTTTGCCTGTGCTGAATGAAAACCTGGATCTGAACTGGTCTATTCAGGGTGATCTTATTGGAGCCCTTTTTGCTGCAGGATACATTGGTCATCCTATTTTAAACAAACTGATTGGGTGCAGATGTAAACAAGAGTATCAATTTCTCTCTGAACTATACAGATGGAAAAGTTCATCACCTTGTAAAATTAATATAAGCTTTAGCAGTGTGTGGAGCATATCAGTTACATCCAGGATTAATGATACTCACCGTTTGGATTGCATTACCATGAGCCACATTGAGGATTCAATCCCTGCTATAATAGAAACACGAGTTTTGAGTAATACTTTATAAACACAGGATACTCTTCGATTCTGGAGACAGCATTCTAGCCAACCATTCATTCTGTAACTATTTTCAATTGATCGGGACCTCATTCAGGAAACATTTAGCAACACACCCCAAACAAGATTCACTCAAATAATGGATCTAGGCCTTTTTTACAGGCATGGGTAACCTCAGTCAAATAGTCTTCCACACCACAAACTCACTCAATCCTCTGGGACAAGATAACATGCCCTGTTGTAAAAAATAATTCATTTAGTTTGAAACAGACATGGATATAAATGATAGTTGGCTCCCCACTTTTAGAACAGAGGGAATGTACCTTAAACACGATTGCAAAGAAAAGGCAAGCAGAATAAAACACATCCCAAAAGGATACAATATGCCTGGTTCAATGTTTTTACAATTTGTGATGCTCTTCCATCCATATTCACACACAGTTCTATCAATGTATGGATTTTTTATCTGAATAACACTTGATTACCAATTTACGAAGAAACATATATGAAGTCATGGAGCCTGATTTATAAAAGCATTTTACAATGGCGCAATCCATTTGAAAAACATTTCATGTATCAGGCCCCTGGCATCATTTAGAAAACAAAAAACAAATCACTTTTGAAATGTCACACAAACATAAATTAGGAAATCAAATAGTAAAGGGATCAACAAGTTACTCACTTATTGGTGTCAGGAGTTGACTCAGTGCGAACACCCTTAATTTCTCTGCTGCTTTGAATTAATTTAAATGCAGTTGAAATGGAAATTTAAAATGTACACTTTATTCACTAGGGAAAAATGTAACGCCTTCACTGGTGACTATTGGAATTCATTTTCCCCTTTCACCATCTTCTTTTAGCCCTTTAGATGACAAAAAAAAAGTTAATTCAGGGCTTTTAGTTACACTATGGTCATCACAGGGCAAACAGATCTAATCATGCAGTATCAAGTGGTATCCACTGTACACTCAGAGTTAACAGATCTAGGTATTTTGCTTATGTGATAACAGGGAAGCAAATTGGATAATTATTTGGTTAATCTATAGAAGGAAATATCCCCTATAACATTCAATGTTTAAGGTATATACATTTTACATATTCTTTAAGGGTATCAGTTCACTTACTTTTACAATTTTAAAAGGTCCTTAGTGGATGCAAGGCAGCAGGACTCTGCACACACTGGTCACTCTAATGGCTCCTTGTGGCAAATCTCTCCTCGCTGCCTATACATCAGCAGAGCCTTCCTCTACTCGCAGGATCTACCTCCATCTGTCGGTTATCTGCATTTTCTCTTAAGCACTTGTCTCCCTTCTGTTTTGCTCCAAAATAGCTTCAGGACCCCTCTTCTAGGATGGATCCCTTCTTATTATAGATCCTATGTCTTTCTACTCGACTTTTTCTGAAAAATCCTTATTTTTTCTTATCAACTTTATAATCTTATTCTACACAAGGGTCAACACCTCATCTCTTATGAAATATTTTTGATGATACTATTTTCTATTGGTTTTCTATTTTGATTGCTCATATTGGATGACACTACCTACACTACTAGCCACGAATTTTGCAGGAGCTCAAGAATTATTCAGGAGTTGGAGGATTTCTCAAACTTCTACCTCCCTTTACTAGAGAAGAGCTTACATGTCCATTACAGTTCTGCTCTTAGCAAAATGAAATAAAAAAGAGTGCAATTTTACAAAATAAGTATGATTTTATTAAAGTTATATTTGCAAGAGTTTGACCGTTTAGTTACATTTGGTTAGGATAAACAGAAATAGAGTTATCAAAATGTGTTTTTACATATTCAAATATGGATCAATCACAATAGCTAAATTGGTCTTGATCGGTGGCCTAGCTTAATGTTTCAGTAAGGCTTAGTGATAGGCTGTCAGCCTATGGGCCTCATTACGACCCTGGCGGAACGGGTTAAAAGGCGCCGTAAAAGGCTGCGGCGCTGTTCAACCCGTTCCGCTGCATTACGAGTTCCACTCGCGGGACACGGTAAGCACGCCTGGGAAAACCAGGCGTGCATACCGAGTCCCGCAAGGGGAAGAGGGAGCAAACAACGGGCCATCTCGTAATGGCACGTTTTTTTCTCCCTCTCCCATTTCCATTCAGCCCTATGGGGGCTGAAATGGGAATGGGGATGAACCGTGTCCGTGTCCTCGAGTGAGGAATTACCGGGCCATCCGAACTCGGAATGGTCCGGTAAGTCCTCATTCCGAGGACACGGACATGGATGCGGTTTTGCCGGCAGCCATGCCGCCAGTAGCGGCATGGCTACCGGCATACCTCGTAATGAGGCCCTATGTCTGTAGAATGTCTTTCAATGGACCAGAATCTACTTAGGTGCCTGACACCTAAATATTATTGAGATACTAATCCACATCACAGTTCAAAAGCACTCCAATATTTTTAAACATCTACAGGCTACAACTATGTCTCTGAAATATACCTTTTGAATATCTTAAAATACTCAATGCCCAGAGACAGGCTACAAAAGAATGTGTCACAGTTCTGCAGGCTATAGTCGAGTCTCCTTGCTAAATTTATTTGATGTACAACTAATGGCCACATTATTATTTTATAAAGACTACATTAAGCATTCACAGGAACTGTTATTGTCTTACCAGCCGTGAGAAAGCTCCCAGGTGTGAAACACATGTCGGCTGTACTTTGCAACAGGTGCTTAAGGCTATAATTTTTCTGGCTGTATTTTTCTGTATTTTTCTATAATTGTTTCATATATTTTTTGCTTTTACAGTCATGATACTGTATTACTTATGGAACATTTACAATTAAAAAATACCAATCTCTGTATGGCACAAGAAAAAATACATGCATTACTCATTAACTAATTTTCTGGTCGGCAGGTAAAAGTATCCAAATTAGTTTTTTCTCTATACACAATTCTTAAGCCTGTTAGAGAGAGACACGTCAGAATTATATTCTTTTTTATACAAGGAGTCATCACACAAATCAATATGTCTGCCATCTTAATTAGAGCCATACCATTGAAATCTCTGTCATATGTATTTGAGATCGAACCATTGTTCCTAGGAAGAGCACCAATTTATGGATCTGAAATTTTTGCCACAGATGTAAATAATATATAAGGGGCCTCATTACGAGTTTGGAGGCAGCCATGGTGCTCTTAGCACCATGGCTGCCTCCAAACGGGGCTCCATTACCGGGTTCCTGCAATGGGGACTTACCGGGACATTCCGACATAGGAAGACCCTGTAATTCCTCCTTGCAGGAACCATTCCCCATTCCCATTTGAGCCCTCATAGGGCTCAATGGGAATTGGGAGGGAGGTAACAACGGGCACATTACAAGTGTCCTGTTGTTACCTCCGTCTTCCCCTTGCGGGACCCGGAAAAGACATGTCTGGTCCGGGTCCCGCAAAGGGAACCTCGTAATCGGCGCTCCCGTAATGAAAGGGGACGGTCCCGTACCGGGTTATAATAATAAGAGCGCCAGGGTTATAATGAGGCCCATGGAGTGGTTGAGACAAGAAGCTTGTGCCTCTTGCAGTATGCTGCGATGCAGTGACATATCATGGCATCTTTATGCATTAATAACTACTGCATTTGTATAAACTTCATTTACATTGGTTTTCCCAATTTTTTAAGGAAAACAAGCAAAACAGACTTAGAAAAGTGTAAGAGGTACTGAATATAAATCCAAAGATAGCAAAGGTATGGGGGCTTGCCACATTTCTTTTTTATTAAAAATTGCAAATGCAGTTATTCAAATGAAGTGCACGCAAATGTATTAAGATGTATATGCAGGTGCTTTAAAGACATGGAACCCAAGACGATGGAGGGTAACTCCTGAAAGGCAGCCTGGTAGAAATGTTCTAAAGTGTTTGTAGTTACATGTATTTTATGCATTACATCTTCCTACCCATTTAAGGAAGGATGTTCTTAAATGGGTACGAAGGTGAAATGCATAAAATAAATGGAATTACTTAACTTCCAACATGGGTCACAGAGGAATTATCATAATATTAATGAATGTGTATGTTATTACATTCTAGAACAGTTGGATTGGACTGGTGTATTCTTTATCATTGTGAAAATGGCACAAGTTAGGTTCTACATGGCTGTTCTCTGCAAATAACATCTTACCTCACAAGTAGACTTAAAACCATATATTGCTGAAGGGCGATAGAAACAATTATTTGGCAAGATCGAACTCCACACAGCTTTATCTGGCTGGGGCAAGAAGATGGTGTGGTGAAGGTCATTGAATACCCATTTGCTTAAACAGGTGACTTTGAACATCCAGTGAAATTGTTTTAATGCCCCCTTTAGGTCAGAGAGCATATTGGCTTGTACCCAATCGATGGAAATGTTCCACATATTTTTGCAACTGAACCGCAAATGCTTTTTTTCAACTTTCACTAGGAGCAGAACCTTAGGAGCGAGTTGAACAGTATAATGTTATCCAACCGGATCTTCTGTAATAATGTAGCTTTTCATGCTGACTAAAGACGGGCCTGAGATGAAGCCTGACCCAAAGAACAATCAATAAAGTCACTTATTATGGGTGGCGTTCCTACCTACTTTTTTTTATTGAGGACCAATGGACAAGGATCTCTTGCACAGGAAGTATGTTTCATGGTTTTAGATGTCTCATATCATCAAATGAGGCATTACTAAGATGAGGTACAGATTATTCTCAGATCAGTTGCACATGTGTTTGGTAGAGGCTTGGAAAAGAATAAACTTGGAAGGAAACTTGCCTGAGACAGTTAAGTCTTATGCAAATCTGTGGTAGTCACATTAACATGATGGATATTTATGACATCAAATCTGAAGCTTCCAATGTTTTTTCTTGCAATCCCTCATTGATGGGGAATACCACTTGCTGTAAACATTGGTTGATTTTTACAAACATTGGGCCTCATTACACGGACGGCGGGGGACCAAGGTGCTATTAGCACCTTGGTCTATGCCGGTAAAATACCGGCACCGCCTTGGTGGAAAGGGGAATTACCGCCCTATTCCAAGGTTGGTGGGGCGGTAATTCCCCCTTCCCCTATTGCCCTTCCCCATTCCCATTTTTGCCCATAGGGCATAATGGGAATGGGGAAGGTGCTAATTAGAGCACCGCAAATTGCTGTACCGTAATTAGCTCCCTGGTCCCTTTGCGGGGTCGTTTTTAACACTTTTTAAGTCTCCAACCCGCAAAGGGACCTCGTAGTAAGGTGGTAAGGGTTTACCGGTAATGGTAAAATACCGGTACCGGTAAACCCTTACCGCCTACCGTGTAATGAGGCCCATTGTCTGAGTATAGAGACATACAATTTGGTTTGAGATTGCTCAAAGTTATAGTATTGGACAGTTCAGTTTCTAACAAGAGTACAATGTATTGGCAACCAGATTTGCCGTTGGAGGTTTTAAATCTATGCTTTATTTCTAATTTAAGACAGTACTTTGGTTGAATACAATATTCATACAATATTCAGCAGGGACAAGAAAAATTGATGGCAGAAGCATCACTCCCACCCAATCAACAAATGTGTACACCTGACACATCAAGATAGCATTGCATAACATTGAGGTCAGAACGTGTGTTTTCTGTAGGGCCATTGAATTCACTATTACGGTCACCCAGGACAAGAGTGTTGCTAATTAATGAAATTAAAAGATTTGAAGAGATTTTTTAAATGTGAGAAATCATGGTTAGCACATTGATATAGTGTTTCAAGGCGGATGTGAAGATAAGTGCCAAGCATCAATGGAGCATCAATGGTGCTTCACTGTTTAGGCATTGTAATACGCGAGATAAGAAACATATCAAGGGGGGATACTGCATTCTATCTCGCACAAAAGAAACATGTGAAGCAGAAATGTAGAAACTGGAGCAAGGCACACAACTAAGTTTAATTACAGAATGACTCAGAGGAAATGTTGGCCATGCTAAAGAACAAAAACTCCTCTAAGTTCTGGAGTCTCATCAACAACACATCTGCATCGCAAGACGCACTTCAGGCTTCAGCAATTCCCGAAGTGACTCAGGTGAAATATTACACCAAAATGTTCAGTAAGAACGAGAGCTCTAACGACCGGAGAGATCCTGAACTAGAACTTTGGGACTTAAAATTCGATCGAGCCGACATTTTGAGCTCAATAAATAAAACTTGCGCATCAAGAGCATCAGGGCCTGATGGGTTTACCAACTTTACCATCAAGCACAACCCAGAGGCATGGGCGGATTTCTGTAATATTTTATTTGACAGAATTATAACAAAACTCACTGCCCCTACATCATGGAAAGTGCAATCATCATCCCCATTTTTAAAAAAGGGCAATCCGGCCACCCAGAAAGACTATAGGCCCATTGCTCTCCTTGACGTTCTGGGTAAGATATATGCGAGTCAATTAAAACAAATACTGTCTAAATGGTGAACTGAAAGTAATCATGTGGACCCCGGACAAGCCAGTTTTGTGAAAGGTGCTGGCTGTGGTCTTAACACATTACTTCTGAATCTATGAAAATGGAAGCCATCAGAACTAACACTAAAATATATGTAGCAGCCATAGACTTCTCTCACGCCTTCGACAGTGTGGATCGTGGGATCCTGTGGAGAAAACTAAGTGCCTGGAAGTGTCCACCAAGCTTGCTTGAGGGTATCAGGGAACTCCACTCTAACACAAATATCAAAATTAGGCTGGATCGCAGTGGGACTTTGTCTGATGCAATAAACACTTTCAAAGGTGTGAAACAAGGTTGCCCGTTGGCAGCCATCATTTTCAATCCTTTTATATCTGACATTGATGAAACCCTTGACGAAGCTGCTACTTTTCCTCCTAAGATTCATGGATCGCATGTCAGTTGGCTTGTCTATGCCGATGATCTAATTCTTCTAGATATGACGCCCATTGGGCTACAACGCAAGCTTGATGTCCTTGAATCATAAGAGGCAAACGAAAGTGCGAAACATTGACTCTGCAAAACCTTAAACACCAAAAATATGGTCACAAAAAATATGTCTGGCACCTCGAAAAAACGAGTCTGAAAACCACTTTGAATATCAAATATCTAGGTATGCGGATAAGCTCCAACATAAACAACGCACCTTGGGTAGAATCAACTAAGATGAAATGTCAACAACTAGCTTGCCAAGCGGCAGTCATTAACAAAAAATTTGGGAAATGCTCCCTAAAGCCAATGGTAGTCTTCTACTTTCAAAAAGTGGTTCCTGCTTTAATCTATGGAGCTGAAACTGTGTTCGGATGTTCATATGATCTGTGGAGCACTCTGGAGACTATTTTTTGGGTCAGAGCCCTACACCTACCCAAAGAATGTCAAGCGGTATGTATAAGGTACGAACTGGGCCTCAAATCAATTCACACCAGAGTGTGTTGGAATTTATTAAATCTATTCAGGAAGACCGTATCAACAACCCCTGCACCACAGTTCAAAATTCTTCAGAATCCTGACAAAGACAAGGAGTGCACGGTATTCTCCATGTGGGGCAAACAATGCCTCGAAGTTCTGAAGGAGAATGACATTCTTGTCTCTACTCTATTAGACAATCCTGAGCTAGCTAAAAAAAAGCCATGGAGAATGGATTGGCAACAAACATGCAAACAAAGATTAAAATCTTGTCTAACGGGTGATGTTCCACCCAAAGTAAAAGCCTATGGCGAACTGAAACTCTACTTACTACAATCTCCTGATCAAAACTCGTGTCTGGTGATTCCTAGTGACGTGACCTGTGTTTTGCCCTGTTCTTTTGTTATCTTGCTGACTTTATTGTGCTTCCCTGTGTACCAATCCTTTGCTCGCCTGATTTCTGATTCCTCTTTTGTATTACCTTTGATGTCCAGCGCATTCTACCTTGTTTGCCTACCCATGTTTGAAACTATTCCCTGCTTGCTTTCTGGCTCCTCTTTTGAATTCCCTTTGATGTCTGGCGTTTGGTCCCTGTTTGGCACCCAATATACTGACTCCATATTTATTTGTCTCCTGACTTTTCTACTAGATTCTCCTTGGCCCCTGGTGTCTGTACCCGTTTTTTATTTTCCCATCAGCATACCAAATTTAGTTCAACTGCTATTGACTTTGTTCAATGGACTCATCGTGGATGTACTTTACCTGGATCCTTCATTTACCGGATGGACTCCTTTTTCTTCTTCCTTCTTAGAGTGCGCCCTTCTGTTGCCTGGGTATTGATCCTACTAATCCTACTAACCTCCTGCCCTTTTCCCTTCTACCGTGCCTGACCTATTGGACCTTGTTATGTCAGGCCTCAGGAAGGTCTTATCCCTGCAAGCGCCCTCCAACATCCTGTTATACTTAGGTAGGTTCCTATTATCTATTTGTTTTTTGCATTAATTGGTAACAGATCAATTCATACTGTCTGTTTTCTTCTTCCCACAGTTTGGAGTATCCCAGGTGGGGTCCATTCTGCCTTTCCGTCCAAATTAGTAGCTCCTACTGTGTGTACTGTTTTCTAGGAACACCTGTTTCATGAGAAAGGTCACCCTCCGTTGAGGAGACAGGAATCGTACAAAAATGTCGACCTGAAATTTGCAACGGCCGAAAATGCCGACTATATGTGGGGGGGTATGGGATATCATAGTAACATGGAGGGATGCGGGGGGGTCCCCCTGCATATCTATGTGGTGCAAAGAGGGTTTAATTTAAAACAAAGTCAGCATTTTCGGCCGTCGCAATTATGTGTGGTCTCAGTGATCACATAGATCCGAGGAGACACTCTGAGGGTTTTGCATTCTGCTGCCCCAGAGAAGCCTAAGGGTCACAACAATTAGAAATGTCATCTGTGCATGTTTCTATGATTGTATTTATTCAAGGATCTGAGATGTAAACTATTTCATACCCATATTTTGTTATGTAATGCTATATTATGTTATATTATTGTGTATCATATAGCACAGCTTTTGCCATTCTGGTGGCCTCTTGGCATTTTTCCAGTCAGGTTGAGTTGGATCGCACATTTATTAGTGTGTATTTTGGAAGCATGGTGTTTTAATAGAAAGTATAACTTAATTTTAAACAAATATTTCTAGAGAATCATTCTTATAATGCCTTAGTCAACCTTTCTACTTATTGTTACATACCAATTCGCTGGGGAATCACTGAATATGTTGCCCTCAGAAGAAAAGGGAGATTGGTGAATCATATACAAAATACTTACCCACTGGATCAGGTAATTGAATTAAAAAGTCCATGATTGTCACAAAAGCATAATGAACCCACTTTATTTCTTAACAAAATGGAAAAGAAAGTTGTAGGGTCAAGTGTGGTGTCTTTCAAGGCTCTTCTGGAGTATCTACTTGATGTCCTATATAATCTTCTGCATTCAGACCATGTATGATTGTAAAAGCCAACAGAATACACTATGGCTATCTGATAAATGGGAGCATCAAATCCCCTATCGGGTTGTAAACGATCTCCATCCATTGGATAAAAAGCATCCAGAAAGAATATTCTGTGGAACTTAAAATAATAATCACTCATATATGTATTTGTGACTGGAAACCAGTTGTTAAAGCCAGCATTTCTAGTTATATGTCATGCCTATGCAGAGCGCAGGTAGTAGTAACTGTAGAATATGATTGCAGAAACCTATGATTGAGTTATGGTACTTCATTTAAGGTACACCCAAAAGCAACTTAAAATGAAGAACTTCTCAGGCTGTGAATGTGACCGATAGTCCCCTGCAGATATTTTTTATGGAAAAGTTGAAAAACCTAAGAGGATCATTTTCATTCTGGTGGTGAATGGCCCTGAGTATTATTAACAGAAACATACAAGCACTCAGTCTGTTGAATACATTCCGAGACATCTTACTCATGTGAAGTCCACTCTGACTCTCACCTCTGTTACATGCATAACATACTCCAGCATTTATGCCCGCATCAAAATTAAATGTATGGCTTTGCCTTGTATTTTACACTAGTAAAACGAAGGCGGAATTCATAGGGATTCACATTGATGCCAGTTGTCATGCACATAAATGGTATCCGGCATTGCTGCTTATCATGTGCTAGGCACGTAAAAAGGTATACAACCCGGGGCCACCTGAATCCCCATGCCTTTTGTACAACCCCCAACCAAAGCAATCAAAATTGCAAAGAGAGGGTTTAGGACTTAGAAATGTTATTGGCTGCAGTCCCTTCGATGTAATCAGCACGTGATTTATAATAAACTGCTGAGTGTCCTAAAGACAATATGGGATCCATCTCTAAAGATCAAGATATTAATTGGCCTCTTTTCAAGTACGGTGGTGTGGTAAATAATGATGGTAATTCTGTTACTGCTGATTTTTTGACAGTATCAGAATTGTCACCCCTTTCACTGCACTGCCAAGTTCCGAGTTTCCAACATTAAAGAAGAAGAGAATTTACCTCCAAAAATCAGCAAAATTGAGGTGCCGTAATTACTGATGTAGTAACTCCAAAATAAATCTTGATGGAGTCCAATGAAATCAAAAAAATTAGGAATTACACTTGTAGGCCGCCCCTCATAATCCCATGGTAATCCCGCAGGACCAAGTACAGTAAAACGGTATTCAGATTTCCTGGTAATTCTGCAGATTCATCACTGAATTACTGCTAAACTTGCAATGGGGCCCATTGTCTTGTTTCCTATATATTGAAGAACAGGCTATCATATTTAGTCAACAATTTGATGCCCCAAGAAAATGTCAGGCGCCAACAAAACCTATCAAATATGGACATACCAATGTAATTGATGCAGTTAGGCCCATTCAAATCATCCCTCCTAGAAATAGGTGAGATTAAAAATGCTGCAGTAAGCTTTAAACTGGTTCTGTGTCATGATGCCTACCCCCGGAGCACCAGGCCAGGCCCAGCACCCACGGGAGCAGGCATCACGCCCCCGGGTAAAAGCCCAGCGGCCCTTTATTGGGGCTCTTTGGACTCTGTCCTGGCGCCGCTGGCGCCAGGCTCATGTTGGACATCAGTCCTGGCGCCATAAGCGCCAGGCTCATAAGGGGAAGTGTTTGGTGCACTTACCTGAAGCAGACCATGCTGCACACTCACCTGATGCAGACCATGCTGCATGACGAACCAAGCCAAATGAGGCTTAGGAGGAACTATTTTTCTGATGGAACTATTTTGTTACTTGGGTGGGGCTGTGGAAGAATACTCACTTGGAACTTCTTCTAAAGCTATTTAAGCCACGCCCGGACAGCCACACGTGCTTCGCGTTGTTCTGCATCCCAGCAGCTGAACACTCACCGTGTCTGCTCCTGCACCTGGACTCCAGCCACGCCCGCCTCGAACCTGGAACGCCTGTAAGGGAATAAGAGAAGAGAAAGGTGAAAACCAAGAACTTATTCAACCTTCTTACCTGCATCCAGAATCTTCACGCCAGCATTCCTGAAGGAAGACTTCCATTTAAAAGCACTGCGTTGCTCGCTGCAGCGCCGTGCTTCACTCACCTGTTCCTGAGACGCCGCCTGGCTCCATCGCGGCTCTCAGCACCGGTCGCCACATCTCTGCACCTAGGGGAGAGAAGAAGAGACAAAAGGTGAGCAAGGGAACACAAGAGGAAAGCCGAATTTTCAGCCATATTACTTACCGGCTTTTCTTGGTGAACCATTCCACATCTCGGGTCGGCGCCGCATCTTTGGCAGGTACCGCACCCCAGCCCCTATGGGGAAAGGACAAAAGACATTACTGGGGAATTATAAAGACATTTAGAGGGGTTGCCCTCATCACTAACTCACCTGATTTTACCACCGGCAATTTAACCCCTCAACGCATCGCCTTTGTTCTGCACCTGAAATAAACGTCAGGAAAGACAACATAAAAGGAGGCTCACACCTGAACTTTTACATCTTCGTACTTATGGCGTATTACTCAGAAAAGTCAAGTGGATGTGCCAGCGCCATTCTGAAAACCAGTGAAGTAACTGGACGAACGCACGCCCCTGCACCAGAAGCAGGATGGAGAGTTCATCCTTCCAAACCATAAGGTGAGCTTAAACCGGGGGTATTGGAGGAATCAGAGAAGAACGAAGGGGGGAAAGGGGGAGCAAGCACACTATTCGGCAGACAGTTAATCCCCTTTCTCATCTGCAGAAGGATAATCCTACGGGCCCGACAAGCAAGATTTGGGGGTCGTGTTCAATCGGTGGTCCGAATTCTGCACATCACGCTTGAAGAGGCCACAGCAACCCAGACCAGACCAGCGCCTCCGTGGGAGCCAGGTGAGTGTTACAGAACGCGAAGCCTTCCTACAAATTCCCACCCAGGCGCTATGGAAACTTCCGAGACTGACCAGTTGGCCCAACTACTGGGGGAATTACGGGCCGAAGTACACGCCGCTCGTCAAGAAACTAATGCTCTCAGGAGGGAAGTGATTGTAACAAAGGAAAGAGCTGATGACCTGGCTAGACAGCTTTTGCAAGGTCAAGCTGGACAAACCCCTTTACCCGGTTCCGGAGGGAACCCCGCTCCTGTGCTTTCCAGTAACCCGGTGCAGATAAATCTACCTGGAAACATGCCGCTGGCCCCACCCGAAGGCTTTGCTGGGGACCCCAAACGATTCGCCGTATTCATGAATCAGTGTCGTTTGCATTTCCTGTGCAGACCTGGGGCCTTCCCTAATGACCAGACCAAGGTAGCCTTTGTATTGTCATATCTCAGCGGCAGTGCTGCCGATTGGTCAGTTCCACTGGTAACTCAAGATGGCCCGATTCTTCGTGATTTTCAAGGATTTCAAGCAAGCATGGAAAGGTTATTTGCTCGTCACTCCCAGGGGCAGGCTCTAGATGACGAACTTCTATCTCTGCGACAGGGCAATCAAGACCTCCTTTCCTACATTGCAACCTTTAATAGACTAATTTTGGAAACTGGGTGGCCAGAAGATAAAAGAATCACGTTATTTTATCGAGGTCTACGCTGAGAACTTAAAGATGTCCTGGCCCAAGTTGTAAATCTGCCCCAAGAATGCTCAGAATATATAGACTTAGTGGTCCAATTGGATCACAGACTGCAAAACAGAAAAGCTGATCGGTCCAAGTTTGAGACCCGGGTGTTAGTCAAGACCCACGCTAACCTCAAGGGGGCCTCTGAGCCAATGCAAATCGGAGGAGTTAAAGGACCTTTAACGCAAAAGGAACGTGAAAGAAGACGGCAGATGCACGTATGTCTTTATTGTGGATCCTCTGGACACTTTCTACGAGATTGCCCGGCAAGGCCGCCCAGGAAGGTGGTAGGAGCCGCTGATAAAATCCATGAAACCTCTGTATCGGGAAACGACCCCGCCTGACAAGCGTAGGGGTCCACTTGCCGAGCTTGAAAACTAACTCTCAGACCTCGCATTTCACTGTGCCAATGGTCCTCGTAGATCCGGAACAGCCTAAGCGGTTGCATGCAATAAAGGTATATATCGATAGTGGAGCTATAGGAAACTACGTGGATCGTGAATTGGTCTCCAGGATTAACCTTCCCCTGCGTCTTAAAACCAGCAAAGATGTCATCACCACAGTTGATGGAACCGAAATTGCCTCGGGACCGGTAACACATTCCACAGCTGAGGTGACACTTGTAGGTCCGGACGGCCATCGGGAGGCAGTTGTGTTTGATGTAATCAAGGCTCCACAGTTTCAGGTTATTCTCGGAATCCCTTGGTTAGAGACACATAATCCTCAAATTGATTGGCGAGCGAAGAGAATAACCTTTCCGGAGTGTGCACGAACCTGCTACCCAGAAAATCTGAAGATCAGTCTAGCATCAGTAACCTCTGTCTCCATGCAACTACCTCCGGAATACCAAGACTTTCAGGACGTCTTCCAAAAGGAACAGGCCAACACGTTACCTCCTCACAGATCGTACGATTGCCAAATCGATCTGGTGCCCGGTGCACAACCCCCTTGTAGCAGAATTTATGCCCTTACTGAGCCGGAGAATCTGCATTTGAGACAATATTTAGACCAATACCTAGCCAATGGTTTCATTCGCCCGTCAAAGTCTCCGGCATCCTCGGCTTTGTTCTTCGTGCCAAAAAAAGAAGGCGACCTTAGAACATGTATCAATTACCGCGCATTGAACCAGATAACTGTTAAAAACCGTTACCCTCTGCCTTTGATCCCTGAACTCCTTGACCAAGTGAAGGACGCTTGCATATACATCAAGTTAGATCTCCGGGGGGCTTATCATCTGGTACGAGTAAAAGAAGGCGACGAATGGAAAACGGCCTTCCGTACAAAATATGGACTATTCGAATACCAGGTGATGCCTTTCGGGTTGTGCAATGCGCCTGCTGCCTTCCAATTCTTCATGAATGATGTCCTTCGGGAACACATCGATGTCTGTGTTGTCGTGTATATCGATGACATTCTGGTGTACTCCTCTTCGGAATCTGATCACAGAAAACATGTCAGGGCCGTCCTTGAGAAATTGCGCCAGCACAAACTGTTCGCAAAGCTGGAAAAATGCGTTTTCCATACCACCGAGGTTGAGTTTCTTGGATTCATCCTGACACCTAAAGGGGTCCGAATGGACTCACGGAAAGTGGATGCCATCCTCAAATGGCCATCACCTAGTTCGGTGAAAGGTATCCAAAGCATGCTTGGTTTTGCCAATTTTTATCGCAGGTTTATCCCGGAATTTTCACGGGTGGTGCAACCCATCACTGCACTCTTGCGGAAGAATAAACGTTTTGAATGGACCGAGGAAGCTGAACATGCCTTTCAGGAATTAAAAGCTAAATTTACGTCCGCACCTATTTTGAAACACCCGCGTCCTGATCTCCCATATATAGTCGAAACTGACGCATCCAGCTTAGCCATGGGAGCTGTCCTGTCTCAGAGAGACCCCGAAACCAACCAACTGCACCCCCTAGCATTTTGGTCCAGAAAGTTCTTGCCGCCGGAGATAAATTATGCAGTCACCGATAAGGAATTATTAGCCATTAAGTCCGCCTTTAAGGCTTGGCGGCATTATCTTCTTGGCGCCAGGCATACCATCACCGTGATCACTGATCACCAAAATTTACAATATTTAAAAACTGCTAAGGCTCAGTCTTCACGACAGCTCCGATGGGCTTTATTCTTTGCTGAGTTCGATTTTGTAATCACCTACCGTCCCGGCTGTAAGAATGGCAAAGCGGACGCGCTATCTCGAATTGGAATGGGAGAAATGGACACAAACTCAGAACCTGTGCCGATAATTCCTGAACAAAGAATCTTGGGGATAACCACTTTACAAACCCTTGAAGACATTCAAGCATGGGTAAAACTATTCCTGGACTCTTCAGCCTTGCAGGATTGGATCAAGAGGGGATCTGCCTTTTCAATCAACGATGGCTTACCTTACTTCCAAGGACGTTTATTTTTGCCAGAAAAGGAATTGCAAGAACTGGTTATTTCCCGTCATCACGATACTCTGATGGAAGGACATCCTGGCATTGCCAAAACAGAGGAAAAAATTAAACGACAATTCTGGTGGCCGTCCTGGCGAAAGGATATTAAATCTTTCGTGATGTCCTGTGGAGTTTGCGCCCAAAACAAAGGTCAAAAAACAAAACCCGCCGGTCTTCTTCAACCCTTAGACATTCCACCAGCACCTTGGCACACCTTGTCACTAGATTTTATCACGGACCTGCCCTCTTGTAATGGATACAATACTATTCTGATTGTGGTGGATTTGTTTTCCAAATGGCCCATTTTATTCCGTTGAAAGGATTACCTTCAGCTTTTTTTCTTGCCAAGGAATTCCTAGAAAATATCCGTCTGGATGGATTCCCGTCCATACTAATCTCCGATCAGGGAAGCCAGTTTATTTCTCATTTTTGGAAAAAGTGTTGTCAACTAGCACAAATCGACGTAAGACTCTCAACCAGCCACCACCCACAGACCGATGGTCAAACTGGGAGAACGAACCAGACCCTTGAACAACATCTACGATGTATGTTGCACCAATCGGAGGGTAATTGGAAGGATATTTTATGGGTGGCTGAATACGCATACAATAACTTGATACACTCTGGAACTGGTCAGAGCCCCTTTTATACCCCATATGGTCATCACCCTCGTACTTCAGATTTGGACTCATCTTTGAGCCTCGAAATGCCTGCAGTGGACCATTTGCATTCTACGATTACTCAAGCCTTCAAGGATGCTACTGCACACTTACAACATGCGAAAGGGAAATACAAAAAGAATGCGGATCTGCATCGAAAGGAGGCGCCTCCATACCAAATAGGGGATCAAGTATGGTTGGCTACCAAACACTTATCGCTCAAGGGTCCTCGGACTTTTAATCCAAGGTATTTAGGCCCTTACTCGATCAAAGCTATAATTAACCCAGTGGCAGTCAAGCTAGATCTACCAGCTAACATGCGGATTCATCCCGTTTTTCATGTGTCGCTTTTGAAACCAGTGCAACCAGGAACCAGATTAATAAAGCCACCAGAACCAGTCCAGATAGATGGGGAGCCTGAATTCGAGGTGAAGAACATTTTGGACTCTAAGATCTCAAAATCAAAACTTTTCTATCTAATTGATTGGAAGGGGTACGGGCCTCAGGAAAGATCTTGGGAACCCAGCGACCACGTACATGCACCTCGGCTAGTAAAAAGGTTCCATCGGAATTTCCCGAACAAACCGAAACCTCCTGGGGAAAAGACTTTCGGAGGGGCCTTGGGGGGGAGTGCTGTCATGATGCCTACCCCCGGAGCACCAGGCCAGGCCCAGCACCCCCGGGAGCAGGCATCACGCCCCCGGGTAAAAGCCCAGCGGCCCTTTATAGGGGCTCTTTGGACTCTGTCCTGGCGCCGTTGGCGCCAGGCTCATTTTGGACATCAGTCCTGGCGCCATAAGCGCCAGGCTCATAAGGGGAAATGCTGCATGAAGAACCAAGCCAAATGAGGCTTAGGAGGAACTATTTTTCTGATGGAACTATTTTGTTACTTGGGTGGGGCTGTGGAAGAATACTCTCTTGGAACTTCTTCCAAAGCTATTTAAGCCACACCCAGACAGCCACACGTGCTTTGCGTTGTTCTGCATCCCAGCAGCTGAACGCTCACCGAGTCTGCTCCTGCACCTGGACTCCAGCCACGCCCGCCTCGAACCTGGAATGCCTGTAAGGGAATAAGAGAAGAGAAAGGTGAAAACCAAGAACTTATTCAACCTTCTTACCTGCATCCAAAAACTTCACGCCAGCATTCCTGAAGGAAGACTTTCATTTAAAAGCACTGCGTTGCTCGCTGCAGCGCCGTGCTTCACTCACCTGTTCCCGAGACGCCGCCCGGCTCCATCGCGGCTCTCAGCACCGGTCGCCACATCTCTGCACCTAGGGGAGAGAAGAAGAGACAAAAGGTGAGCAAGGGAACACAAGAGGAAAGCCAAATTTTCAGCCATATTACTTACCAGCTTTTCTTGGTGAACCATTCCACATCTCGGGTCGGCGCCGCATCTTTGGCAGGTACCGCACCCCGGCCCCTAAGGGGAAAGGACATTTTCAGCCATTTTACTTACCGGCTTTTCTTGGTGAATCATTCCACATCTCGGGTCGGCGCCGCATCTTTGGCTGGTACCGCACCCCAGCCCTTATAGGGAAAGGGCAAAAGACATTACTGGGGAATTATAAAGACATTTAGAGGGGTTGCCCTCATCACTAACTCACCTGATTTTACCACCGGCAATTTAACCCCTCAACGCATCGCCTTTGTTCTGCACCTGAAATAAAGGTCAGGAAAGACAACATAAAAGGAGGCTCACACTTGAACTTTTACATCTTCTTACTTATGGCGTATTACTCAGAAAAGTCAAGTGGATGTGCCAGCGCCATTCTGAAAACCAGTGAAGTAACTGGACGAACGCGCGCCCCTGCACCAGAAGCAGGATGGAGAGTTCATCCTTCCATACCATAAGGTGAGCTTAAACCGGGGGTATTGGAGGAATCAGAGAAGAACGAAGGAGGGAAGGGGGGAGCAAGCACACTATTCGGCAGACAGTTAATCCCCTTTCTCATCTGCAGAAGGATAATCCTACGGGCCCGACAAGCAGGATTTGGGGGTCGTGTTCAATTGGTGGTCCGAATTCTTCACATCACGCTTGAAGAGGCCACAGCAACCCAGACCAGACCAGCGCCTCTGTGGGAGCCAGGTGAGCGTTACATTCTGGTTCCCTATTGAACCCTCTCTTGCCAGGTTACACAGGTTGTGGCTTGCATAGCATTTGGAAGTTGAGACGAGTCAAATGCCTGTGACCTCCTCCTAGTGCTCTGACAGCTGAACGTATGGTTCTTATCTGTTTCGATTCTGAGAATAAAATCTATGACTGCTGATGCCTTTTGGTTACTGTGGAGTTCTGTTACCCTACTCTGTCATAGTATGTTGTCCTTTCTCTGGTCTGTTGGGATGATGACGTGTTTAAAAGCTGCATGATGTACTTTAACGAGGATGCTCACCTATATTGCCATACCCAATAAATGTTTGACAATCTGCTGTGATATGCTTCTCAGAAGGAAAAGTTGCACAACATATTATTCTTTCCCCCCAAAATACAGATGAGTGCATCCCCGATAACATTACTTAAAATATCTAAACCTGTTACTGTTTCATCGAATGTATGCAGAAGATACATTAACTGTACCAAGCATTTTGTTGTCCAACTCCAGGCCTCAAGGGCCAGATCCATGCTGAGTTTTCAGGATACCACTCATTAATAGACATGAGATAAATTTGCAAACAGTGATTCTAAATGTATGCACATTTTTCCTCATGAATATTAATAAGGGATATCCTGAAAACCCATCAGGATTCTGGCCCTTGAGGCCCAGAGTTGACAACTCTGGAAGGGTCTTAGCATCATTATGGGCCTCATTCCGAGATTGGAGGTAGTCATGGCGCTGTTTGCGCCATGACTGCCACCAATAAAGGGTCCGTCACCGGTGTAGTTCAATGGGGACTTACCGGTGTAGTCCGACCCCGGCGTGACCGGTAAATCCCCATTGAACATGCCATTCCCCATTCCCATTTGAGCCCCCATAGGGCTCAATGGGGATGTGGAGGGTGCTAATAACGGGCTCGCAAATGGCAAGCCTGTTATTAGTGCCCTGGTCCCTTTGCGGGACCCGTAAAGGACGTGTGGTCCGACCACACGTCCCTTGCGGTTCCCGCTAAGGGACCTCAGAATTGGGCAGTAAGGGATTATCAGCACCGGTCTCCTTACCGGTGCCGGTAATCCCTTACCGCCCACCTTGTAATTACCCCCTATATCTCCATGGAGAAACAAGGTGTGCATGGGATTCATGTGTTGAATCTGTTGAGAACCACTGATATCTTTGGTCAAAAAGGTTGTTTTTCAGTCTTCAGGTTCAGGAGGACAATTATGTCTGTTAAACATTTTCAGTGTAGTAGCCATATCTTGCAGTAACTGGGAAGTTAAACTAGTAGGATGTTTGGAGATGCTTACTGTTCAATGAAAAGAGGTAACACATGACTCTACAGAGAACGGGTTAGGAGAGCAATGTATTCGCCACTTAGGGATAGTGTAAGGGCCAAAGAGGTTTGCACAAGTTCATACAGATATGTCAAATGAGTCAAAAGTTATTAGCAAAAGAATTTCCAAAATGTTATTGGCTCTTACCTTGCATCTTAACTGTAGACCATCATCTTTAAGTTAAATATATAACTTAGCATTATACTATCATACATAATATAATAAATATATTTACAACTACATATATAGTTATTTATTTATTGTCCATATGAGTCACAGGTTTGCCCACTGAGTTGGATTTGACATAAAATCTCATAAAAGGTGGGACAAATGTCCTCAAACGTTTTATTAATGAAAGATGTAGTTTACATTTAAGAGAGTTGATGAAACTAAAATCCCAATCTCCAAAGATTTCATGAATTGCAATTATACATGAGACAAATTACATTAAATTCATGTTTTACATGGGATAGGAAAGGTAAAATGGTGGGAGGTAGTGCTAGGGAAAATATTGCTTGATGCCCCAAAAACTCAATACAGTACATTATCAGAAGATGGAAGAACATAGTAAGCCAACCTCTATTGGGGATTGTGACCTGCAGTAACCAAAACCCTTAAGATGACCTGTGCCTCACGTTAGTCCTGGTTAGTTTTGGCTATTAAGTGGCACTTAAGCACTGTGTATAAACCCACACTATTGCATTGGAGTGCAACTAGGAGGAAATGACATGTGAGGACAGACACACAGCTTGTGGCACGTGTTTGTAATTGTGTACCCACCCATTGAATACACATGTGGATGTTGATCCCTGTGAGCTTTCCCACCACTACCTGTGACCTCTAGCTAAAAACACATTTGCTCGGGTTCTCTTGGTGCAAGCTCTGACAAGCAGTAACATCACTCTTTGGCCTACCAGTGTTATTTCTAAGCAGTCTTGAAGAGGGATGGGAAAGCCTACACCCTGCTCCCCCTCCTCCCTCTCCAACGAAATTCATGGCAAGGAAAAAGGGCAGGAAGGACTGCAATCACCCATTCTATTTTCAACCGTTTCCCTGTAGTGCCATGATTAACAAGTATGTCGAAAGATATCCCCTCATCAAACCATACTCCCTCAACCAGCCCTACCGACCAGGTGCAGTGCGAATTTACCCCAGTGCGGAAGAAGAGCCAGAAACCGTGATCAAGAATAACTCTATTGACAGCCTGGACTAAGCACCAAGAAGCCATGTTGCTGACGTCATTAGAGACACCACGACATAGCATTGGAAGACATGAAGCACACGTGCCATCCACACTTCGGGACACAAACACGCACTTGAATACATGAAGAACACGAGCGTGCAGTTCCAGAGTTAGAGGACAGCCACATATACATACTGTCATTGCTTTTATTCTTTTTGCCATTAGCCATACTCAGCCATGCTGAAACCGCAAGAAGCAAGAGATCCTGAATAAAGCTTGCAGATGCTTACATGCAAATAATCCCATGGAAATGCAGGGGCACCTATGGGACCTGACAGAACCAAGTGGGACTAACCTATGGAGAATGTAGTATAGCATGGACACTGTAGAAACCGTATTATAATGTGTTAGGAAAATTACAGCAGGCCACAAGCCTCTCAGCCAGAGACAAGCTGAGCTGATTCAGGCTGAAAAGAAAGCAAGATGTTTGAGACAGGACCCACAGCCAAGGCCACGAGATACGAATGACATTCCAATCCACAAACAACAAAGGCACCAGCTGCAGTAAATTTGAATAATTCTTCACAGTTCACAGCTGCACAGCCCAAATTCGTGGTCTCTGAACATGTGAAGTGGCCAAAGCAGACAATGGACAGCAACCAGTGGTGGGAAAGAGAGCCGGTCTCAGGCTATCAGACATAAGACTGCAACTAATATGCTACAATGTGAGACAAGTGTTGCACCAGGCAGGAAAGCACTCTCATGAACTAAGGTGGTACACACAAATTACAATGCAGACACAAAGTCATTCTTATTTCCTTAAAAAGGTACACAGAGAGCTGAGAATCTTTGCAGATCCCAGGCCTGGGGACGTCAGCTCTAGCCAATCACAGTTTAGTACCCTATGGGTGGGAAGTAACGGGTAAGAAGCAATGGTAAGCCCACCACACTGCAACATTGTTATAGATAGTAACTAAGGGATGGACCAGGCCAGCCACCTGACATGCGGGGGCCAGTAGAATAACATGTATAGTGTCCACTATAGGTGATATAGCACAGAATACCCAATTGTGGAGCATGATGGGTTTTCTAGAGAAGGGCACAGGTTATGGCGTCACTCTGTCGTAACTGTAGTGTACATCCAGCTTGAGAGCCGAGTAAGAGCATGTTGTGCATGGATTGTCTTTACCCTGTGCTGATCCCTATTGGTTTTGTCTGTAATAAACCACAGTTGGAACTGGCTGTTGACTGAGTCCTCCGTGTGTCTGGGAAGGAGGGAGTTGGGCTTTCCAAGTCTGAGGACTTCGAGCGTCCCTCTGGGATACCTGGGAGTTCTTCCCAACAAGTTGGTAGCAGAGGTGATGGTTGGCTGTGCCAGCCCAGCACCAGGTTGTCTCCTCCGCTGCCGGAGCGCGGGAAGACATCTGTGGGGTTTCTGTGTGGTTTGGGAGTAATGGGCTATTATAGTGTGTGCATGGAATTTGATCTTGCTATGTACCCCTGTTAGCTTGGTGACGTCACCCTTATGTTTGCACATAGGACACAGAGAGCTTGAGGTGGGGAGGAGCTAGTATTGGAAACTTGGGATTGGCAGATGAGGTGAACCAGCGGAGCTGCACGGAAGGTGCATGCGCAAGATTGTGGGTGTGCCTGAGGAGGCAATGAGTGTGAAGAGGGGCGGTGCGCGTAGCATGCAGGATAAGTTGTGGAGCTCGAGAGGCTTGATGAAACTGAAAAGTATTGTCACTATATTGTGCCTTTTCCCCTTAACAGTGGACTGTCAAAATCCTTGACTTGAGGTCAGGAAAAGGTACTGAAAAATGTATCAGGGAAATTATGGGGGACACGCCCCTTCAGCACTTGTGTAAGACGTCACCACTTTAGAGAGAGAACATTTGTAAATATAGCATAGAATGATACAACGGTACAGAGGGGAGGTTAACCAAACCATGGCCACCTTGTGGAAGTTTCCCCAAAGATGTGCAGCAATCCCACTGACACACATACAGGGTGCCTATAAGGGGAAGAATCTGACCAAGCGCTTGGCTATATTTGAGCTATGGTGCATGTTTCATGAGGGGGATGCTGCAAGGCATCAGCAGATGCTGACCAGGGACTCATCCCTCTGCACCTCCCCCTTCCCCTCCAAGTGTAGCATTCGATGGTACGGATAATGAACAGGGGATGTATCCAATGCAGGTCCTAATATAAGTCACCACCATATACAAAGGAGGAAAAGCCTAAAGTGCAGGACAGCCAGCGATTGACGCAGAGGCGAGCAGTGAGGCGCAGCAGGGTGTGAATGAGGGGTCTGAGGGCATAACTATGAATGAATGTATAGCAGTAAAGATACTCTTGAAACTTCAAGGGAAGACAAATGGAGAGGCAGAAGGAGCGACCGGACCAATACAGTGCCTGAAGAGGAGCAGCGAAGCAACAGATTGGGCAGAGATAATGGATGAGGAAGATAGGAGGGAAACGGATAGGGAGGTGAGATTAGAGCACGAGGATAGAGAGAGAAGGAGAGAAGAGAAGTTGGAAAGGGAAGATAGGGAACGAAGAAGGGAGGAGGAGAAGGAACGCATGGAAAGGGAACTAGAAGAAAGGATCAAAAGAGATCTGAGGGAAAGGAAGAGAGCAGAAAGAGAGATGAGGGAGATAAGGGAAAGGGAGATGGAAAAGGTAGAAAGACGAAGAGGAATAGCAGAGCAAGAAAAAAGCAAGTTAGCTGAGAGAGAGCAGAGGAGGTTACAGTTGGACAGACTAGCAAGAGAACGATTGTGCAGGGAGGTGGACAAGTGGGCAATAAGGGCAGTAAAGACACAAGTAGCACTAGATAGGGGAAAAGATAGACTTGAGGAGGACAGACGAACACAGCCAGACAGCACAAACTCTCAGGGCAGGAGCACAACAGAAGGAGGAGGAGCAGGACTAGGGGCCTGGGCGGGAGGAAGTAGGTACAACTTGAAAGACATCGATCTCAGCATGAAGCCTAACACAGACTTGACGTCGAGGAGACTGAGTTTTGAAGGCGATTTCTGTAGCAACATGGACACTGGATCTGAAAATGAGGACAAGTATAGTGGGGACGAGAGTGGGGAGCAGTTTCAATCCCAGTCAGTGGGGATGGGGACAGACAAATGGGTGTCATTGGATTTTAGGACGCATACACAGGGAGAAGAAGGGAAGCTCAGAGGAGCAGGCGAATGACTTTTACACCTCACACAGCACCTATATCAGTAGATCTCCCAGGATGAAGGAGAGGGTATATTGCCGTAGCTTGTTCAGGGGACGATTGAGCAAGACATGATTAACCTCATTAAAGATATCAAGCAAGCCCTCTAACTGTAAGGGTGAGCCCTGCCCTGCCGCTATCATCACAGACTGTTCAGACACCCTCACACCATTCCTAACAGCCTTTGTTAACGCCTCCTTAACCACAGGGAAAGTCCCCTCATGCCTCATGGAAGCATGGGTCCATCCTCTCAAAGAAAAACACACTTGACTCCACCTCACCTAACAATTACAGGCCCATTACCACCGTCCCATTTTTACTCAAGATTCTGGACAAAGCAGCATACCTGCAAGTACAGCACTTCCTCGAAGAGAACAAACCCTAGGGACTTCGATAATCCGCCTTTTGCCCCAGACATGGGACAGAGACCGCTTTACTTGACCTCAAAAACCAGATGGACGATGCTAGAGACCAAGGTAAACCGGTCCTGCTTCTTCTCCTTGACCTCTCCGCTCTATTCCACCTCGTAGATCATAACGTCCTATGCCATTACCTCACCTCCACAGCTAACTTCTCCCCTGAAGCCACCGCATGGATCACTTCCTTCCTACAAGGCAGGACCATGCAGGTCTTCTCTGATCTTGCCACGGCCACACCCACCATCATGCTATGTGGAGTACCTCAAGGTTCATTCCCATCCCCTGCTCTCTATAACATCTTTACTCGCCCCCTTCTTTCTCATCCTTGACGCCATGGGCATCTCTTCCACCAACTACGCGGATGACACGTAGATCCTTCTCACACTCACAGGCCACTATGACACTGACTCCATGACCCTCCACAACATATACAATACCATCCAAACATGGATGGCTGTCAATGGTCTATGCCTCAACTCGGACAAAAGTGAACTCTTACTTGTAGGATCACCTGACACACTCAAAAAACTTGATGCCCAGTTCAGCCACTTCATCATCGACTCCATCAGAATCGCAGTATCCAACACAGTAAAAACTCTAGGTGTCTATCTAGACTCAATCCTATCTATGACCAGGCAAGTAAATGCAATTGCCTCCTGTGCAGCCTATCATGCAAAACTTTTTAATGCAGCCAGGCCCTTTCTCTGTAAAGAGAACTGCACCAACATAGCAAGACTCATCACTGGATCCTGGTTGGACTACTGCAATGTTCTCGCTAGGGACCTCCACTAAAAATCTTGAGAAACTGCAAGTAATTCAGAATAGTGCCCTGCACGCAGCACAAGGTATCTCTAAAAGAAAACACATCACTGCCGCCAGAAAAACAGCCCACTGGCTACACATAAAGGAGAGGGTTATCTTCAAAGCCCTGACCCTCATCCACAAATGCATCCACCTCTCCGCTCCTGCCTATCTGTCACAAAGAATCCACCCCGCCTCCTCCACAAGGCCTACCAGAACACCCTATGCTAACATGCTCTCCGTATCAAGGGTAAAAAGAGCTAGAGCAGGGGGCGCCAGTTTCCCTTACCTTGCCTCCATACACTGGAACGCCCTCCCCACCACCCTGCTGGCCGAACTATCACGCATTGCCTTCTGCAAGGCTATGAAAACCACCCTGTTCGCTTGATCAACTCTACTAGCTGATGCAACTACTTGCCTCTCCCCTAGGGATACTGCGCATCCTCTACCACCGCAAATAGTCTACTGTACTTTGAATCTCAATGCATATTATGTATAATACCTATACTGTCAAATGCTTGAACTCTGACCCCACTGTTACTAAGCTTCCTACAAGTAACAGTGCCACAATGCCCCTGGGCTGTCTGTGCGCTATACAAATGTAATAAATAAATAAATAAATAAATAAATAAATAAATAAAGCAAGCTGCGTAAGTGTGAATGAGGGAAAAAATAAAGAACATTATCATTATGTCGTGTCTATTACTTCCCAATGGTTTGATGGGATTCCTATTCTGACACTTATATATTGTTGTTACTGCTACTGCTGTATGCTCTACTAACATTCCCCCAACTCAAGCAGGTAGAACGACCATATCAGGTGGACAAGAGAACACTGCTGATAAGGTAAGAGAGGGAAGTGCAGTGTTTACACAGACATGAAGGACAATGATATGTACCTCACCAACACTGCTCGAGTGTCTTATAACATGTGGTACAATCACATGACAAAAGTAGGTAAGGAAACCACTGGGGAGAGCTGTTATATCTGCTCTTTAATTCCCTACGCAATGAGTGCCTCCAGCACGTTCATAGCAACTGTAATACCTGCAACAAGAGCAAAATGCCTGATGTATTTCTTGAAGGTGCAAACCCGAGGACGATTTCAAGGCAAGACAGCAATGCTTAGATGGATGTCCAAGGGAACGTTCCCATATGAAGATAATTACAAAAAGACACTGGACATGATGAACAACTATTGGCAGCTGGATGAAGGGTTACAATACATTACTGACCGACCCGAGAAGGGAGAAACAAAGATTTTCACCTTGAAGGAACTGCCATGTCCCTGGACGAGAGTAAGAGAGACAGGAGGAGAAACTGGGATGTTGGGAAAGACCACAGATATTAGTGTATGGCCAAGTATACACAAACTATGGATGGCAGGATGGAGTGATGGGGAGAAAAGCACTGACAGTAGCACAGTCATCAGTGAACAAGGTTCAGAAAGAAAATTACACGTACCTGAAAGAATGGGACGCAAGTGCAAAGTTACTGATATGGGTGGAGAATGAAGCTGGTCCAATGCCAATAATACCTCAGAATACACCAGCACTGTTCTATCCGAACAACAGCAAAGTTGAAGTTGGTGAGAACGTTGGTTGCAAAACCATTGAACAACTCGCAGCTATGAAGACAGGAACAGCAGTGCTGATGGATCACTATTGGGCTTGTGGATGAAATGAATACGAGAAGCTGCCATCTGAGTGGGGAGAAGTTTGCTTGTTGATACACATCAACATGACTTTGTCGGTCGTGCCCAGAAAGGATGTGAAGCTCGATGAGTTGCTGAAGAAGGACATCAACAAACAAATGAAGAGATCGATTTCACTGGCATCTACTGCCAAGACAGAGAAAGTGCAGAAGCAAGCGGGATTGAGCAGAGGAAAATGAGTAAAAAGAGGAGGAAATTACTTCTCAGAAGCATCCGAAAAGGCATTAGACGAAATTACAATGTAACGGATTGGATAGCCCCGAATGGCGGAACGTAGGGCTGGAACAAGAGGTAAAACAAAAGAGTGGTAGCTGCCAGTATGGATTAGATCATACTATTAGTGGTGTATGATATTCTATTCATAAAGGGTGTGATGGCATTGGAAACAATTGCCAAAGGCCCCATCCTTTGGTCTGAGGTGAGTGTAACAGAGCAAAGTCACAGTAAAGAAATTAAGCAGTCTATAACAATCGCAGAGTCAAACTAGCCTTGTTTCATTGGCTGTAATTTAGAATTTATTTTTCTCATCTTTTTCATCAATTTTTACAGTCCTGGGTAATCATTTAAGAGAATACATCCAGGTTTATATGTGTTAGACAAGTGGTGTCAAACTCATTGTGTTATTACACATTATTTTAGAGAAGTGACATTAAAAACTCCATATTTGAACAAAACAAAATTGGGTATCACAGTGGTCATAAATACATACAAAACAGAGGAAAGAAACCTAAAGAATATAAGCTAACAAAGATGTCTATTGTGGGTGAATCCTAGGATTGGTCGATTTTCTTACTTCAGTTAGACCTACTCTAGTCGGGGTCTATCTTTGAGAACACATACTTTTTCTTCACCCACAATATTTTCTTTGTCCCTGTGCTGATCCCTGTTGGTTTTGTCTGTAATAAACCACAGTTTGAACTTGCCGTTGACTGAGTCCTTGGTGTGTCTGGGAACGAGAGCGTTCGGCTCTCCAAGTCCGAAGACTTCCTGTGTCTCTCTGTTATACCTGGGAGTTCTTCCCAACTAGTTCTTCCCAACTAGTTCTTCCCCATCCCTCTTCAGTCTGCTGAGATTGAATGGCTTATTTGCAGCTATAAATGTACTACCATTGAAATGAAAATGTATTAACCAAGTGTGCCTTCAGACACTTGATTTACATCTGTTCCTTTCACAGAAATCCTGTTAAAAGCAAGCACTGACAAAACCAACAGTTTTGACTTGTGTATTGGAATAAGGTAGGGATTTGACAGTCCCTGCTATCATATACCAGATAATCGCATTATTTTCCAGCTGGTGCCATTTTATGGCCCGGTAGTGGCACTTTGGCAATGTGTGGCAAATGCATATCCCATTCCTTCACAAAAGCCAAAACAGTTGGCATTGCAAATTATTGTTTTTCTTTTGCAACTTGTATGAGAAAAGGAAAAATGTATGCCCCATCATTCAAGGCCTATAAAGCTTTGCATGGCATTGGGCCAGTCTATCTGCAGTTCGTGTACTGGACCTGGACAATGCACGGCATGAGGTCCTCAGTGGGAGTGTGCCACACTGCGCATACACGTTTCCCCTCCACATTTAAGACTCGTGCTTCCTCTGAAATGCTCTGCCCCTGCACTGCAGCCACAGCTATGTGACCCTCTTCTGGAATCTATTCCAGACCCATCTTTCCTGCCTGGCTTTTCCTGATTTATGTTGTTTTTACTTTTCTTTTTTTTATCACATTTGATGCTGGCTCCGTCCAATGTGTTGTGACTCCATGAAGCTCCCACTTGAATGGTTGAACTTAACTGAAACATGAAAATTGTCCCACTGAACATGACTACATGAGCTATATTCCCAATTGACATGGGCACAATGAGAGCCCTGCAGGAACTCTTTAGCCTCCAACAGTTTGATACACTCAACTAGCTTAAAAAGGAGCTGATTTGTATTCTAATTGCCTCTATTTTGGTGAAAGACTAGATAGAGAGAACTCATACTTTCACACAAGTTATGTTGTCTCAGCTACCAAAATAATGCAAAACCGCAAAATGTGTAATTATGTATTTAGCAGAGGGGGGTGAAGTCTGCGGTAAAATTGTCAGCCCCAAAGATGTTATCAACAGAGTTACCAAAAGCATTAAAAGAAGACTTGACTTAATATAAATATTTTCTTGACTTGAAAGATTAGCTTTTTTCCTAAAAAAAGAAACGCATTTATGAATTAAAACATGAGGACTTAACACATATTAAAAAAGTATGTTGAGTTATACATAGCCCATACATAGATAAGCGGCACTTTAAATAAACTTCGGATTGGAATGTGCTTTGAAATGACTGGTCCTGTCATTTTTGTAAATAGGCGTTCATTTGAAGTACAGAGTATATGAATTTGATCAATCAATAAGACACCAAGTCCAAGAAACGGCCGGGGATTGGCAAAAAGGAATCGAGTATGAAATTTCAGAAAGCTCAGTTTACCTGTTTAAAAGCTGCAGGCACAGTTTGTTAAATTTCGAATCTGCATTTTAACCCACCGTATGTAACCACAAGGGGCGACTATGTAATACGTGCATTCTATATTTTTGCCCGGATCAGAGCTGCTTAATTGAGAGCCTACAGTAATTGAGAAGCCTGTTTTAATTCCCAAACTGGTCTAAGTAGGGTGTGTGCTTCAAGTGAAAGCCCAGAGGCGGCACTGCGCAATTATCATTCATTGCTAACAAGCTCAAATGAAACGCCGCTCAACGAGCCACTGATATCAATTATGGCGGCAGGCCTCTGATAGGCTGTCTGGGAGCGACTCAGGTTGGAATGTAAACAGCCATGGCGTTCTACTTCACGCCAGACCAAGAAACCAGCCCAATTTGCTGGTCGTCCCCTTGGAATAGGCTGTGTTGTTATTCGTGCTATGAAGGATCTGATGCTGTCTAAACAAATCACTGTTGAACTGGTTGGTTAATAGTTTAATGTAATTAATTAGAGTCAAAATGTCTTCTTACAAGTTAGCTGGTATTTTTTAGCCTAAGCGCTTTCTTCCAAGAGGCACAGCTTGAACGGTATCACGATGGGGTCAGTTTGTTACTTACTATAGATGCAATGTTGCATAGTCATGTCTATGCTGAGTTGTCAACTGAGCTCGAATCACCATGGTAACCTTAAGAGTGACCTGAAATTAAGCGAGGCCTGGAATTGAAGCCTCCACAAGTAAGATGATGCTTGCAGTTTCAGCCCATCTTTAGTAGGTGTGAACCTACAAAAGCCTGAATGCAAAGCTGGGATGGCTGAAAAAAAAGGTCTGAAAAGTGTGCACAATATTAGGACCAGGGCAAAGTTTGCCGTATTTTTAAAAACACTGGGACACATTAAAAAATCATTGCACCACGAGAAGTGCAAGTTGCCATATTAAAAGCACCAGGGCTAGAATTGCCCTAGTGCAAACAAGATGTATTTTCTCTACATTTTTGCACAAGGTGCTAATACGGAATTAAATTAGCACTAGGGCAAACGTTCCCATGATGCAAAAATGCATCAAAAATTTATCTTTTTAGCAATAGGGCCATTCTAGCCCTGGTGCTTATGGGTTTTCCTCCACAGTGCCAAGGCCTTTTTTGGTGATTTTGGTATTTCGCCATTCAATGACTTCTAATGTTTTCTATTTCGTTAACCCCTTAAGTGCCAAGGACGAGGTATCTCGTCCTTGGCAACAGGGAGGTAATCCCAAGGACGAGATACCTTGCCCTTGACACTTACGGAGTTAATATGCCAACATGCGCTTGTTGTGGTGCAATGATTTTTTAATGTGTCCCAGTGTTTTAAAAAATAGGGCAAACTTTGCCCTAGTGCTAATGCCGTGCAAACTTTGCACTTGCACCGGTGAAAAGTTTCTGTAATCTGGCCCCTGATGTCATCAGTGCAGTTGGCAGTTTTGCATTTGCCAGGTTTTTTAGCGAAGTGTTTCATTCTGTTATAATGTCACCTCATGGACTAATGTAAAACTCTAACATATTATAAGTTGTGTTTATCTCAACATATTTTCATTGGAAAACCTTTAATAGAAGTATAATGCATTCAAAATAAATATTGTTATTTTAATCTACACGCTTTTTCATCTTCGCCTCCCCGCAAAACATTTTATAACTGTGGCTGCACAATAAAGGCGCAAGCCGGAACTGTGGATGTTATGTTCCCTTTCTTACAGTGAAGTACAAACAGTAACACTGATTAATCATTTCAGCTGAAACATGGTTGTCCTTTTGAATAAAAGTGTATTCATGCAGTCTCTTCGTGTGCCGTGGTGCTGGGTCTTGTGGAGAGATGTTTCTTGCTCACTATGGCCCTCATTACAACACCAGCGCTAAACCATGGCGCTATTAGCACCATGGTTGGTGCCGGTGTTGTAACGAGTCCGCCATGGTGAAATGGGGAAATACCGCCCCATTCCAAGGTTGGCGGGGCGGTATTTCCCCATGGCCCTTCCCCATTCCCATTTTTGGCCAATAGGGCTCAATGGGAATGGGGAAGGCGGCAATTACGGTACTGCAAATTGCGGTACCGTAATTGCCTGCGAGGTCCCTTTGCGGTTCCCTACTTTAATGGCTGGTCCAGACCAGTCGTTCAGGTCGGGTCCCGCAAAAGGATCTCGTAGTAAGGCGCTAAGTGGTTAACAGCACCGCAGCCTTTTACGGCGTCGTTAACCACTTAGCACCTGGTTCGTAATGAGGGCCTATGTCACTGAGGTTATTTGGTAATGAGTGTCGTTTACAAAACCTATTTTGGTTCACCTGACTCACGAGCTAAAATGGCTTTGGAGTGAGATCCTAGTGAGGCTGCTGCAGCATAAAACTCCCATTGGTTAGTCAAGTGCTGCCTCTCTGCCAGCTATGTGTTGGAGAAAGTGGGCCGGCATGAGTCGAGCATCCACAAGGACCGCCTGAGTGAAGGCCAGAACTGTCAGTAGGGCTGGCACAGTGATCACTGTATGCATTTGATTGATCAGCCAAGAGACCCCTGCAGGACCCTTGTTGCCAACGTGTCGGTTGATGGTTAGGTGCTGCTGCCTGACCCAAAGAGTAACCATGGGTTGAGTCATGAGGACTTAACTGTGACAGCGGACAGGCATTCAAAAGACTGACACAAGCTGTGCTCGATACCAAACGTGAGTGAAGCTGCAGCCTGCTTGGTGGTGAGGGTTCAATTCTTCAAGAAAGATTACCAAAATTGCATACTCCCAGTTGCACAAGCCCTACCGGTGTTGACAGGAAAGATGGTGATGACAGATAAGTTGAAGGGAAGGACAACAGGTACAAGCCATATATAAACAGGAGAGCCCTTGCTCAAGGTCCTCGATGCACTGTGGTTAAGAGCAGATCTGCAGCAGGGTGGGCAGGGTGAAGGCGAATCCAAGTGTCAACAGTGCCCCCACAATCCTCCAGGGTGGATGCAGACAATACTAATTTTTTGGAGAAAAATAAAAACAACACCACCACAACAACAGGGGAAAGAGCACTTGTAACGGCAGCTATTTTATTTACCACTAGTGTAATTATCAGACAAATCAGTAGAGAAATGATAAATCCCAGGGTAGTGTCCAAGAAAGTCTGAGAGCTATATGGTGGCAGAGGGTGAATAGGATGTCACAGGTCATGCAACTGCTGAGGCAGTAGAGGAAGGCCAATTAACCAACTTGGCCACAAACTGCCTCGGAAAGTGAGGGGATGAATAAAAGTGATGCATCATCTGGGCAAGCTGTGAACATTCAAATAACAATAATAGTCCTGAGGGAGTTCAAGCAGGGTGGGAGAAACCTTGTTTATACCTGTGAGCTTATGGCCTTTAAATAGGTATCATATTGCGCAGTAGATGGGGTGCAAGGTAACACTTAGACCAAATAACTCAGGAAGAGGGCACATTTTCTTGTTACTGTTTTATTGTCAATGGTCTAAAACAGGGAGTTACAACAGACATCAACCAAGCTCTCAAAGCATTTCATAAATAATTACATCTATATAGTAAAAACTCATCATACGTGATGTCATATTACGTGGTAAATAAGAAAAACCTATGTGGTGTTGTGGTTGCCTTAAAGGGATCATCTAAGTATACTTTTTATAAGGGATCAGATTGTGATTGGGTCTCTACAGTCAGGTGGACAACTTACGTCCACCCCTAGTACAAGTCATCTTCAACAGTTATTTGAAACACATCTTACCATTGGCTATCAAAATATAAGGCTCTTTGTTATATGTCCTTCTGTAATTGGTTGGCACGCTCATGCCCTTCTGGAACATTTGGCTCACTAGCAGCACGTAAGCTGGTACCCCAGGTGTCAGTGGGTGGACTTTGACCATGTCTCCCCACCCAATTAGCCCAACATCTCTCATTGTCCATGCCTTCTGCCATGGAGATTGCCTTTGAACTTGGTATTGCAAAGTATCCTCGCTCCTGGGAATATATTGAAGTGTGAGTATATGCTATCTTAAGTCTAGAGCTGCGTGCCCCACTTCTACTTTCATCCATAACCCACGTGACAGGAGACCGCAATTTGGCTCCTTTTCTAGCATTAATTGTATTAAAGGAATGAAACAAGGCACTCATAGTGTTCTTTCTTTGCACCTTAACAAGGGATGACTCAGCCTCTACAGATTCTATATAACGGCGGCACCGCCTGCAGTCTATTCACTACGTATAGCCAGCTTCTAAGATGACTTAGTCTACTTGCATTGCTGCATCTGTACAGTTATTAAACAGCTTGCATTTTCTGCAGTGTGCTTCACGCGTGCAATCTTCACTTTGCATATGAAATTTTACTCGATTCTTTACTTCGTCATCAGATTCAATAAGGTCTATACATCCACTTCTTCAGCCACTCTTCTCAGTGTGTCACACTCATCTTTTGTGACGTCACCTACTTCTCTTTTGGCTTCATATTCCCTCAGGGATCTCTTCCAAGAGATTGTCATCTCTATGGGGATACATCAGATAGGGTTTTCTTAGTGGATACCTTTTCTCAAAGACTCTCCATGCAATAGGCACAACCACTGGTGTCGTGCATGCCGCGATTTCTGGCTTCCAGCATATAGGCAGGAGGGGGGCGGGACTTCCTGCAGAGGCATTCGGCTGCTCCTCTACACACCCGAGTCGCTGGGAGCAGAGATGGTGTTTAGACTCCATAAACAACAGGCCAACTTGGTGTCAGAAGTCAGGTTTGTGAGTGGATGTGAGGGAGAATTTATACAGGCCCTCCAGGAAACATAAAGCAGTCAAAAACCTCACCCCGGGCATGGAACCATAAGAAGCCTCAGGAGGCGCAAGAGGAGGCTGAGGGCATGGAAATTCTTTCGCTGGCCACCATGTTTGCTGGTTCTAACCTTGAAAAAGTAGACTGGGGGCCAGTGTTTGCCCAAATGGAATAAGGGGAAATGACTGTGCGGAAGCCATAGGTCCACACCTTGCACGGTAGGGTGCAAGCCAGTACTCCTTCAGCTTCCCCAATCTTGCTGACCCCAGATTTGCTTTAAGCTCTCGTTCAAAAGTGTGAGATATGTCCAACGCAGTCTGAAGAGGCAGGCAAGAGAGGCACAGACCCCCAGACTTCTCAAAAATGGAGCAAACAAAAAGGATGTCCACTGATCAAAGGCAGTGATCTAAAACACACAGAGCTAAACATCATGCCATGACTGTCTCGCAAAAACGGAAAGAAGACTTTGTATATAGCACATGCACATATCCCAAATAAGGGTTATCAAGTTAAAGTGCTATGTTAGTGTAACATAATGCATTGAGTATATGTTGTCTGCCATGTCCTCTAAGAGCAAAACAGTCTGTTGGCTTCGTAATCTAGTCTAAATGAGAATGGTATGCTGCAATGGAAGAAGCCTCTTCCATCAGATGTTTAAAGGCTGAAGCGAGGGAAGAGACATATTCCGAGGATTGTACCCAGGCTGGCATGCATGGAATGAGTGCTCTGCTCTGATCATCTTATCTAAGAGATGCTTGCATTTACATAATTAAAGTAGTCCAGACGTGTGCTGTCCCACAGATGTCGTAAGTGATTAAAAAAAATAACTGGAGGGCTACTACTTGATAAAAAGTACACTTCTGTCCATGGTAAAAATCTCTTCAAGTGCAGGGTTTAAAAAGGCAGAGGGGGCAGGATTTTAAGTGAGTAGTAATTTTACAGTTACCGTTGCACTGCTCAAAAACCCACACCAGAAATTTACTTTTTCAAATCTCCCACTGGCAGAGGGCCCCATGCTTGCTGTATGTAGTAGGGACTTTACACTGCTATGCATAATGGGTGGTGAGTTCTTTTAGGTATGGGCAAACCCTTTGTGAACTTTTCTGTCTTGGTAAGGGATTATAATTACTAACACCTACATAAAATTGGAGGGTAGAGTGCAAGTGCTTGTATGGTAGGTACCCTGATGGTCTGACTTCAGAGTTGCCACAGTGAGGCTTGAAACCTGCGTCTCTATTCAAATCTCTGTTCTTTAGGTCCAGCGTCTTCAAATACTTGAGTTGTCTTGTTCTTCTGTGTCGTGTATTTGGGAGAACTCCCTTCAGTACCACCATTGACAGATCCTTTAGTGTATGTCCAACCTCAGTGAAGTGCTGTTGTACCGTTGTTTCTGTTTTATGGTTCAAGATGGTATGTCTGTGTAGGTTTGTTCTTCGGACTGGTCCATGCAGATTTCATCTATGTACTTTCCTAGTGGACATTTCTTGCATTGGATGATTTGCAGTCTTAAATCCCTTCCATCTGTGTTGTTTGCTTCTGTGGGGCTTTTATAGAAGATTCAGTGCGGCAGTGTTGTCAGGCTTTGCATCTCCTCCTATTGCATGGGTACGTTCCGGGTCTCATTTGTCCTTGATACATTAGAAATACTCTCTTAGTAAAGGCAAAGAATTGCTTAAGTGCAAAATGATGTAAAATGCAATTAGTACAAAAGTGCAAAACCTAAGCACATTCTGGCAAGAATAAGAGGTTAAAAGGAGAAAGAGACAACAAGTAAGCAAAATATGTTATCATCATTTTATCTGTATTATTTTGATTACAAGCCACAGACTAATAGCTGTGAAGGGCAATGGGAATTTCCTGTGCATTTCATTCAGCAGCCTTGAACCCCCTTTGATTAGGTTGCAGTGGCAGTGGGCAGAACAACCTTTCCAGTAATGGTGATACAATGACCAGGTTATGTCCCCTCACTTTGATCTGGTCCTTACCTTCTTCAGCCAGTCATTACCAGCGGTATTGGCCGGCCTGCAGGGTTCTTATTGCGTAAATATTCAATTTACCAACTGGAATCTTTGCTTACACCTTGAACAAATACATATTCCCATGTCCTGGCGGAATTTCTCAACCCCATTGTGTTTTAAAAATATATTTATTAGTAAGCCTTTATTTCAACGTTACCTCACACAGCAAAGAGATTCCACTTAGTTTTATACATCTCCTATTACTATTTCTGGCATATGAACTGAGAACCCTATAAGCCCTGTCATAATTCAAAACCCATTGTACTTTTTTGTGAACCTCCCTACCTCAACCCCTCTGCTTTATCACTCTTTCTTTTCCCTTATTATCTTTTCCTTTTTATCTTTTCTTTTTTCTGTTCCCCCTCTCTCTGTCTTCCTTCCTGTCTTATGTTGGATACATATTGACAACCATATTTATCTCAGTGGTGGTCTCACAGATCTAAGGACGTTTGTCCATGACATGCTTAAGAAAAGCATTGAGTCTGAAAGACTGTACAGAAGTACAATACAATATAGAGAAAGCTGGCCAGGTTCTATATTTCTGGACCAGGAAAAAGGACAAAGCACAGGTTGCTTTGGTCAATGTCCTTACTTTCTAGATAAAAGAACTCTTTCTAAATGTATCATGATCCAAGAGGACTATATGTACACTCACATTCTCCTAATCTCTTGACAAATGAATATCCAAAAGCCTCTAGGTGCCTAGGTGTATTCAAATGTTCCATCAGTCAGCCGCAAGGGCATATGTTCAGTCCCTGAACTCTGTCGTCTTAGAGTTAAATGGACACATATTGCACAAAAGAACAGAAATGTGTAGATAAACTGGGATGCTCACTTTTGAGACCTTTACCGTGGCAGTCTCAATTAGAGGAAGAGCTATTGCAATAGTAAATACTTCAATAAAAGTCCTGCAATGCAAAAAGGAACATACAAGCTCAAGACCTTCCTTTTCGCCTCTGGTTTCTCTCTCCCGTGCTGACCTACCTGTTTGCCATGTTTACTCTTTTCCTAGCTACCCTCAGAGTCTCCATGGGTACCAGGCTCCCCATGACCAGTCACCCCTGCAGTGCCTCCGGGCCTACAGTGCACTTAGGGGCTGTAACCCTACCTGCCCCAGGCTCCTTGCACTTACACAGAGCCGTGCTGCTTTGGCTGCACTTCCCCCTTCCCTCTCCCTGGCACTCCCCTCTCTAACTCCCTCCTGCAATTTCCGTTATCGCACTTGCACAATCTCAAAGACACAAGGCATAGTAAGAACGTTTGTTTTGTCCTCCCTCCATTGTCTTGTCGCGCCTATAAACACTTGTGTACCAGCACGTTATAAATGACTCATCATATCATATCATATTATATCATTCGCCACATTTGTGGTGGGTGGTGAAATAATGACAGTCTGCAGAGTATATGGACCAAATTGAGCTACTTCTGGGATCTATGATGATCAGAGATCAGAACTATTGCAGGGAAGAGGATTATACATGCTATTCAGCAGTGTGTAACTAGTACCCCTGGATTGGTGTAATATTCTACCGGCAGATGCTACACTCATGCACACTTTGCATCCTCCCACTGCTCGGATCATTCTGATAATTCTCTAATTTTGGCTGAGTTACTATCTCAGATTACCTTTAGCGAACAGGCCGTTTGGACAGTGCCTGCCCAACTCACCACTGCATTTAGTGTTGCAACCATTTCACCGCATTTGTCATGGCATTTATTTAGGGTGTGTGTGGGTTAAGGGCATAATTTAGTTTGCATCATAGGGTAGTTGGGGGTGGAGGAGGCATATGTGGTGCATAGAATAGTATTTACGTGGGCTACCCTTCATATCAAATGCCACAAAGAATGTGGTGAAGCTGCCAATGTGGTAAGTGGTTCCTGTTCCTGGTGGACAACTGGCCAATATCCCTGCTAGTCAATGTCCTCTTTTGCCAGCAAATAGAAGAGGAGATTATTGCGTATTGGGATCTGAATAGGAGGTCTGTTAATCGTGTGCAGGCCACTACGGCCGACAGGAGAGGACTGGCAACTAAATCAGAAGTTAAGGACCTGCCTTGATAGACCAGAACACTGAGGGATATTTCACGCCAAAGAGGTCTAGCAATGAAGAGCAGGAAATGCAGCAGACATGTTACAGATAAACCTGCTGTGCCTGGGTGCAATACAGTGGCTGCTATAGAGAGGAGCTAAGCAAAGGCAGGCTGTCCAGAATACATTGGCATATGGGCAGAGTGATGGCGCTGGTATAATTAAGGGCCCAGTGGGCTTCAAGGCAGCTAAAAACTATCTGTAATGGTGAAGGAATTTTGCCGAAACCTGTTTTTGCAAAAAAAAACTCATCGAAATTGAAGCCCACTTCATTTGACCATTTTTTTTTATTCGGTTCTCCCAACCCATTATTCCCACCCAAAACAATTTCGATGAGTTTTTTCATAAAAACTCCTGCTGCAAAACACTCGTCGTAAAAACAGGTGTCGGTGAAAGGACGCCATACCGAAGGAATTGTATGCAATAGTCAGGGTGGTATGGTCAACGTATATTTCCGACTTCTGAAGAAAGGTATTTCAAAATGAGGATTTATCTCTGAGTGCCGAAATAAAAAATTTCTGCACAGTTGTTGGAGTTGAAAGAATTAACTATGTTTTCTTCAGTCGCCCGTCATGTCCAGGTCAGAGTGCAAAATTTTAAAAAGACAGCTTTCTCCATACCTAGCAATAAGCGGCTGGGATGGTTTATCCCTGGAATTTCACAGTACGTTTTTCTCTTAGATGGTTTCAATATTTGTGGAAAAATGGAGGCCTTACAGAGTGAGTCAAAATCTCAGGGGTCATGTTCAAGAGTCAATATGGCACTGCTACTAAAGAAAGGATAGGCAGGTATTGACTGTTCCTCAGAAAGAACTATTTTGCTAGTCTACGCCAACGCAAAAGTATTTTCAATGATTTTTACTAAAGGTTTTTAAGGGTGTTTGCCCTATTAGTCTTGGAATTCCCAAATGCCTTTGGACTGGGATGATCGAAAGTTCAGCATGTCCATATAGCAGTCGAACTGTTGGATTGCAGATCGGATGAGAGGAGGCACTTGATCATGTTTGATGGAAGTTTGTATGGGTATTACCGACCCATTTGCAATTTGGTGCTGGCCAATTGAAATTGATTCAGGATCTTAAAATTGGTGGATTGGCAAGATGATATATAAAGGACCAGAGTGCATGCATAGAACCCATTGTACTCTAATAAAAGAACCAGAATGCAATATGATATCAGCCTTAAGCACAACTGGTTGCTTATTTTACACTTGGGATAACTTGACATCTTGTCCAATGCGCTGTGGTACTTTCAAGATTTGTACACATTTCGGAGCTCACTTGTGACAAAGGCACTTGTGTGTTAGTAATGTCAGACATGGGCCTGCAGCGTGTTGCTATTCAGAACATTTGCAGTCCCACAAAAATTGTAACATGTTGTATATGCATCAAACATGGAAATATGCACGGTCTGCTAGCTGGGGCAGTGCTAAACAAAGCTGAGCCTTGACATAGATGCCAGACTGGACCCTGGAGCATTGTGAGCGGGTCTCGTCCCTCATGCCACACACAGGGCCTCATTACGAGTATGGAGGTAGCCATGCCCTTAATAAGGGCATGGCTGCCTCTATACCGGTTTCTAGTACCGGGTTCCTCCAATAAGGACTTACCGGGCTATTCCAACCATGGAGGACCCGGTAAGTCCTCATTGGAAAAACCCATCCCCATTCCCATTTGAGCCCCCATAGGGCTCAATGGGAATCGGGAGGGTGCTAATAACGGGCCCGTTAATTAACCGTTTTACCAGGCGTCCTTACCGGGTCCCGCAAGGAAACCTCATAATAGGGCGTCCCGTAATGAAGGGTGCCGGTCCCGTACAAGCACCCTTCATTACGGGAGCGCCATGGCCGTAATGAGGCCCACCGTCTTTGTCAATGAGCATCATATCCAGTTAGCCATGCAACGAAAGATACAACTTTCCAACAGTCACAGTGGAGATTTGCCAAAGCGTGTCGTCCTTACTCGCACGAGATAACAGCGTAATGGGAGAGTGTTTGGAGAAGGCATTTTGCTCCTTTTCCCACACACCTACCACATACATTATGGGAAATCAGTTCACCCTACATATCCCTGGTAGATATTTATAGGCTCAACATTCAGGCTGAATGGGGCCTTCTGTTCTCGCATACTTTGCAATATATGGCAGTGAAATATTTTTGTTGGTTTTTTAAAATAAAAATCTTCTCAATAACAATAAGCCTGAGAGCGTTGTTTGTATTCATTTCCTGATGCAGAGCGAGTAAACCGCCAGCGTGACATGCTAATTCTAGTACTTGCAAAATGCGTTCATGGTAAATGAGTCACTGTCACACTAATTATATCAAAAATAGGTGTGCAATGTGACATCACTGCTGTGAAACGATCCCCTCGCCTGTCTAGCACTGCACGCTTAGCGTCTATGCGGGCTGTGTCACTCCATTTCATGCTTGTCACATTCTCTGCCAGCGCGCCATTAGAGGAAGAAATGCCACGCAAAACTCAACTGAATGCAGACAGCCAGCACATGGGAAGCCTGTTAGTGCTACACTGACGTGTAACCGCGCTGAATAGTGGAATTCAGAGGTATGTTTCCGGAAGTGGAATGAAGCCAAAGTGCGCGCAAGTTTTGAAGTCATCCGAGACAATGTTAATTTTGCCCATCACCCTGCAATGGGGTCAACTGTGTAATCTGTAGGGCCAGTCTGGGGCCTCTTGTGCCCCTGCTGGTAGGTTCCTTCACAGTCTCCTACAATTGCCTTTAACTAGAGTTGAACCTGCTGGAAGTGATGTCAAATCCTGCCTGATAGTAGTTCCCAGCAGCCAGCAAGTCCTAAATGATGTCACTGTAAACCACACTAGAACCTGCAAAGAGATTTTCTTGGAAATGCCATGCTAGTAACATGAGTCCAGAAGATTCTAGAAGGCCTCGAGCATTAGAAACGATGACGCACACAGAAAATATCACGCCAGAGTCAGGCCTTTACTCTGTAGTTAACACATTGGAAATTCAGTCCATATTCTGTGTCCTGTGAGCAATCCCTAAGGTCCACTATTAGGAATATAAACTGGTTATGAAGTGTCATGTCTGGGGCCACCATTGTGGCTTGTTAAGCAATTCAAAGACTCTCAGGCTTGGACTGGCCGGTAGGGCAATAGGCCCATGGCCGAACCAAAAACACAAAATGCTGGTGTGGGCCAGTTTTTTCCATCAAAGTGAGCAACTTTTCTGGCCTATTTGGGGCAGTGATGAGTTAATTCACTCTGCGACTAGTAGTTTTGACCAGTGATGCGGAATAAATATTCTTTAAAATGCACAATTTGCATCACACTTTATCAACAAACAAAAAACCGTTGGTATACTATTCAAACAGTGTCACAAAGGGAATAAAAAGCCATTTGCAACTGTGTGCCACATATTCCTTGGTACCAAGACAATTTTATGTCCCAGTCCGAACCTGGAGACTCTCCTGGGACTTGAGAACAGGAAGCCTGGAGGTAAGTAATGATTAAGAAGCATACTCGTGGGGGGGCGTGGTCAAGTGCCGTGCGGGATGGTCGCCTAATTTTCCAGCTCCCGCTCCGTTACTACTTTTAATAACATTTTGCAATGTATTTAATCATAGATACATAAATATCCTCTTAAGAATTCCTTGCCGGTCCGTGGTGGCTTCTCAGGAGTGGTTTGGGCTGCCTGGTCAGAATATTGTTGTGACGCTCGTGGGCAAGGCCTCATGTAGCGAGGTCCTGGGATTGAAGAAGCCGACGTCTCCTGTCAGCTGTTCGGCTGCTGTGTGATGTGGTCGGACGAAGGAGGCACCGTTTTGTTCAGGGCTGGACTGCCCCACCGGGACACCGGGACATCCCCCGGTGGGCCTCTGGCCTCTAGGGCCTCTTTTTGAGCGGAAGGATACACAACACATCGCGTCGTGTTACACATGATCGCGTCCTCTCTGCTCCGTCTGGGTGGTTTGCAATGAATTGGCTGCCACCACAAGCGTGCGGGAGAAGAGCGAAAAGAAAACGAGAACTTTGATGTTTACTTTTCAGAGCCAGTGAGGCACCGTAATTTTTTTTTTCACAGGGGGCCTGGGCTGGGCCCGCGCCTGCGCAGGGCCCCCTGGGCTGGCTGCTGCTGGGCACTAGATTGGAACCGCACGGCACGTCACGTGCCCTGCAGAGGCACCGTTTTTTTTCTTTCCTTCCCTGGGCTGGGCTGGCCGGGCCCGCCCCTGCGCAGGGCATCTGGCTCTGGGGGCACCATTGAAAGCACACGTGCGACGGTGCGACGTGCCCTGCCTGCAGGCCAGCCTGCTGCGGCACAGAGAGTGCAGTGCACACATTAGCAGGCACTGCAACGGCATCGGCGGCAAGCCAGAAGATCGATCGATTTGTCAGCCTCAGGTAAGAAGGCGTGACACGTGTTACACAGATTGACTAGAATGCGCGCACATGTGTTCTATGGTGGTGGGTGGGGCTCTGAATCAGGGAAATGAAGCCCAATTTGAATCTTCCCATTTTCTTTTCGGTGAAGTGGGCCCAACAGTGGACACCAAACAACAAGCAAGCGAGCTGTATAGCGAGGTGGCCTCGGAGTCTAGGCCGGTAAATGGGACCACCCCCCGCAGCCCCCAGCGCGATGTGTGTGCATTGGTAGCACGACTCCCTTGTCTGGGGCGGTGGCACCGCCCCCTCTTGGAGTGCCCATCAGCAGCGTTCAGTGCCCCGCTGGCAGGCCTTTGTGATGCACCTGCAGGTGCAGGCAGCGCAGCCATTCCTGCCCATTATCTCTTCCTCCTCGCCACCACCTTCCAGCACAGCCCCCCGCACCCATCCCCCAGTCAACCCACGCACACGCACTGCACAGCCTTCTTCACATTCCGGGGGGAACTCAGGAAAGGGGATGGGAAGCCTGGTTTCAGGGGGACCGCCTCACTCCAAGAATCTTAGCCCAGAAAGGGCGCCCTTTCTCACACACACCACATCTTAGCGCTTTAATGATGGCTGTTATTATGAATCACTCTATCTGCGGCTGCCACGGGTGACTACGAGCCCAGACTTGTGTTGGAGCCTGGGCTCCCCCGTGTGACTCGGGTGTCTTCACTTTCCCGCGCTGACTTCTTGGCCTGTTTGGGGAACACGGGCGCCGAATCTGAGAGAGCAAATGGCAAGGCTGGCGAGAGGCGGGGTAAAGCTGGAGACCAGGCAGGGAGTGCGGGCCACGGGTACGCACAGACTTAAGACGGCTAGGTGGTGACACTGCGGGCCACGAGCCCCCCTCACTCCCCCATTTGCGTTGTTGTGACCCGTCAACATCTGATCTAGAAAAACTACACGCATGCCGCTCTTTTGAATAAAGTTTATTTATTTATTTATTACAAGTCACATCCAAGAAAGGAGACAGTCTAGGCCCACACCCTGGGCCGGTGCTTCGAGGCGCTGCGGGTCCTTCTGCATACCTCCCCGCTCTCGGAAGGTGCCCGTGGAGCAAGTGTTGAGGAATGGGGAAGGAGGGGCGTACTCACCCCAAGGCCTCTCAAGTGTAATGCCCCTCAAGCAGCCCCCGTGCCCGCTGTGGGGAAGGAGTGGAGGTTGCCGTGTGGGACCAATCCTTCGCTGATTGCCCAGCCAGGCTCTGGGTTTTCCCTGGTCACTCATGGTGGGTGGTGTAGCGACCCGCTTCTGTGTTCCTACCCGATTCGTGCTCTCTACGTCAACTAGTCCCCTCTCTGGGGTGGGAGAGTGGGGCACCCTCTGTGCCCATTCAGTGCTGGGCCTCTCTTTGAGAGCTGGTCACCTCTGCGGAATGGGAGAGTGGGTCATTCCGTGTGACTATTCAGTGCCTGGCATCTCTGCGTGAAATGATCACCTATAGGGAATGGGAGAGTCGGTCATTGTGTGTGATCATTCAGTGCCGGGCCTCTTTGTGAGGGCTGATCGCCTCGGGGGATGGGAGAGAGCTCATTCTGTGTACCCATTCAGTGTCGCCCAAGCATAGAGCTGGGCCATGCCACAGAATGTGACGTCAGCGTGGCCCTCTGGGCTTTTCTGGTGAATTTAAGCTGGGATAGTGAACACTACCACTAGGCGCTTAACCTGACTGTGCTTTGTGCATTAAACGAGCAGTCTCATGGTTGAGGGCCCACATATACTCTTGTGAGGAAAGTGGTGTGGACTGGGGTGCACTTCCGAGTGTGCACTTTCGACAGTTTCCTCACCAAATCCTTCCACGGCCATTTCGAGGGTGCTGGGAAGAGTGGCGGGGAGGGGTCGTGACAGCAGCCACGTACATGATCGAAAAGTGGGTGCAAAAGGTGCTTTGCATCGTTAGTGTCACCAAACAGCTTATGACCTGAGTAAAAGGGCTGTGTAAAAATAGAAATGTGTGGCTCCAAGCAGGAACAGAAAGCATGTGGTGTGCTGACATGAAAGCCTCAGGGGCACACCTGCCTAACCTCCGAAATTTTCCCGGAGACTCCGAAATTTTAAGCATTTCTCCTGGTCTCCGGAAAAATCCCTCGAATCTCAGGAATTTTGAGATTCTTTCCGGTCCCGTCATATTCCTCACCTGATTGGCTCATGCCGCCGGTAGTCAATCAGGTGGAGAATATGACGGTACCGGAAACGGCGCAAAATGTTCGTGCCCACTGCCTCCAACACTATAATAATAGTGCTTCCAATGTATGTCATTGGATTGGAAGCAGCATTATTTCTGCTGGGCGCCACCTTCATTTTACTTACTATAGCACTGAATGAATGATGTTCAGTGCTATGGTAAGTAAAATGAACGCGGCACAACCGCCGTAATAATAGTGCTTTCCATCCAATGACATGGATAGAAAGCACTATTTTTCGGCGGCGGCGCCGTCTTCATTTTGCTTACTATAGCATTGAATTAATTATTTTCATTGCTATAGTAATCAAATTGAAGGCTACAACAATCGAGTTTACCTTTTTGACAGGTGGGCGGGGCGTGTGGGCGGAGTCGGGAAATCACGTTGTTGGGACTGTCTCAAGACCTGGAGACCGTTGTTGAAAACCCTGATAATCATCAAATGAATACAATGTGTAATAACAAGTGTGCCTTGGAGGGAAATAATGAACTCAACGTAAATGGCATTATGCTAACATTCAGGCCTTCTAAATGAAATAGTCATGCCCTTAACTTCACTGCCTGATCTTTGTAGGATGATGATGTCAGAATGGTGCTCCGACTTCCAAAGGAATGTAAATAATGTGAATGATCCATCTGAGAAAGTGATACCCCAAAGTGTAAAAACTGGAAACATCTTCCCAAAGGGTAGATCATGCTTGCTAACATGCATATACGTTAGACCTGGTTATGATATAATATGTTATTTATAACACGGTTAATACCCAGAGGTTTCTAAGCACGGACCTGAGGATCGCCCCTGTGTTGCTCCGTGTCGTCTTGTTTCCAAGGAGAGCACGTTGCCGCTGAGTTATCCACCTCTTTGTAAATGTCCTGACCAGCCATTTTTGACATTAATATAAAGATGTAACTCATCGTGCAGGCAAACCCATAGCTTTGTTAGGAGGTCCCATAGGAGTTGCAATAATGCGATGAAATGAAGGGAAAATAGAGAGGGGGGATAAGTGGGTGGATGGATATTTGGGTAAGTTAGTGGGTACATGAATGAGTGTGTAACTGTCTGAGCGCTGTGAAGGCACAATGAAGTAAGACACAGACAACAGATTTAGCTTTCTAATCTCAAGCTTTATTTTTACTTCAAAGTGAGTTGGAGTTAGGCCTAACTTGCCGCATACGAAGTTGGGATTTCCCTACCTAAAGAAAACTAAGGATAGTCTGTGTCAGTATGTCCAAATCAAGACTGTGTCCAAAACCTGTACTTCCCCTTACAACTTACAAGTTTCGAGCTTTGTCCAGCTTTTGGCTTGAACTCAGCTTTCCCTTACCCAAATTCAGAACAGTATATGCACGAAGCCCAGCCAGGACAGTTGTCCCGAGTGACTGACCAATAGCAGACTTGATTGTAATACTTGTTTTGTTAAAAGTAACCAAAACATGGAAGCTTTTTGATTACACAAATGTTCTTTTATCTTGGAAGATTTCAGCATGGATAAAAAAGTAGATGATGACGGGAAAAGAAAACAAGTTAAAGGAGGAGCTGAGAAAAAGCGTGAGAAGAAAAAGAAGAAATTAGAAAAAGAAGCCAGCCAATATCAAAAAGTAAGTGACATGTTTATGTCAACAAAACATGTCCATTCTCAGGAAGATCCTAGACCAGAAAGCAGCTGTTCTGCCACAATTACCAATGACACTGAACCTGGAGGTACAGGACAGAGTGATGAAAGAACTGAAATAGAGGCTTCAACTTTTGAAGGTTCCCTAGAAGTACAAGCTGAGGAAGTAGAGTGTGACAATGTTGATGTACTGGCTGATGCTGAGTCAGCTGAAAATGTTGAGGAGAAACAGTGGTTTATCAGGCCATCATCAGAAACCCTACTTGCCTTTTTAAAATTCCATCCATGTCAACCAGAAGAGGACCTTCCAATTCATTTCAATACAAAAAAATTATATCAACATAAAGATGGGGAACGGCGGCAGTGGTTGACTTATTCATGCAAGGCTAGAGCTTTTTTCTGCATGGTGTGTCTTGCGTTTAGCAGAAACACAGACAGAAGTGCTTTCATTGAAGGATGCATTGACGAAAAGCATATGTATCAAAGAATTGATGAGCATGAACGAAGCAACCTACACAACAATAGTTCGACCTCTTTCTTTATGAGATCAAAGAATGCTGATATTTTTAGCTGTCTCTTTCAAAAACAAAAAACAGCAAAACAAGAGGAAGTGAAAAGGAAACGGGCCATTCTGGAGCGTGTGGTGGAAACAATTAAACTGATTGGCAAAAGAGGTCTCAGCTATCGGGCAACAATTGAAGCAGCCCATACCTTAGAAGATGAAAGTTTGGATCATGGCAATTTTCTGGAAATTCTTCTTCTTCTGAACAAATTTGATCCTTTACTAAAAAGTCACCTTGAAGAAGTAGGAAAACTTAGTAAAAACCGGCATGACCGTGTAAAGGGTAGTAAAGGGCGTGGCAGCCTGGTTACACTGATTTCAAAAACTACTGTTAACAACATCATTGATATTATTTCATCATTATTGAAAAAAGGAATTGCTGAAGAAATCAGAGAAGCTAGAATGTTCTCAATACAGCTGGATACAACTCAGGACATAAATGCTTTAGATCAGTGCTCTATTGTAATTAGATACATTACGGATGTTGTTCATGAGCGTCTTATATCTCTAGTAAACTGTGCATCAACCACTGGGAAAGCTATGTGTGATCTGGTCTGTGATGTTCTGCAGTCAATGGATATTGATGTATCAAACTGTGTTGGTAATTCAACAGATGGAGCCTCCAACATGCAAGGGCAGTACAATGGCTTTACAAAATGGCTGAGCAGCAAAGCCCCAGGCCAAATTCATGTGTGGTGCTATGCACATGTACTTAATCTAGTAATGTTGGATGTCACAAAAGTGGCTATACCTGCAATATCGCTGTTTGGCCTGTTGAATTCATGTGGTGTATTTATTCGTGAATCATACCTCCGCATGAACGTGTGGCGTGACAAATGCCAACAGGATAGATTTCGTTCAATATCTGTAATTGGGGAAACAAGATGGTGGGCAAAAGATGCAGCACTTACTAAAATGTTTGGTTCATATAATGACCCAAGTCGCGCAATGTTTGTTGATGTTGTGGAAACGATGCTGGAGTTAGCCAGATCTGATCGCTTCAATGACGATACTAGGTACAAGGCTGAAGCATATGCAAAGTCACTCATTTCATTCCGTACTGTTTTGACTGCTCAGATGTATCTATCTATTTTTAAAAATACCACTCCTTTATCTCTGTACTTACAAACACAAGGTTTGGATGTGCTACAGGCATATCGAATGGTAAATGAAACTATAGAAAGACTACAGACACAGGGTCGTAATTTTAGTGATATAATGGATGCAACAAGGAAGTTCATAATTTGGGCAAATTACAAGCTGGAGGAAAGGGAATGTGAAGTTGTAGTCGAAGAAGACTTCCCAGTGCCTCGAGTACGTCGAAAGAAGGTGATGCCTGATGAAACTGCAGCGGATGAACCTATCGTGTTACCCAGTGATAAATTCCGAGTTGAAGTATACAATATTGCAATGGACAAGATCATTACAAGTCTGCAGAGCCGGTTCACTACCCATGGTCAGCTCTTTGCAGATTTGGCATGTTTGGACCCCAGAAACTTTCAGGAGATCCTGCAGAACCTTCCGAGTAATGCCCTGGCTCGACTAAGCAGCTTGCTGACACGATTTGATTCAGAAGCATCTACTGAAACATTGCAGACTGAACTGCTTGATTTTGCATCAAAGTGGAACCGACTCAAAATGTCTCTTGATAAAGAATATGAATTGTATGCACAAGAAGATGAGGCCCATTTTCATCTCATTTTTCAAACTGAAGAAGGTGACGATCCTGAGGACAGAGACAAAAGTACAACATGCAAGATGTGCAAGAATTGTATAGCATGTTGCTATAATGTGCTACGAAGATTCAAAATGTACAGTAGAGCCTATAGATCACTTTCTAATGCCTACAAGCTTACACTGACATTGTCCTGCTCTCAGGTGGCATGTGAAAGGTCATTTTCAAAGCTCAAGTACATCTTGAACAGACTTCGCAGTTCCCTTACTCAGCCTCATTTGGAAGCCTTCATGCTTTTGTCAGTTGAAAAAGATGCTTTGATGACACTTAACAATGATGAAATCATTAATCATCTGGCCTCCAAAAGTAGCTTGTTACAAAGATTGTTAATTATTTAATATAGGCTTCTATACAGTTCTACAGCTTTGCATGGTTTACATTATTTAATACTGTATGCATAACATGCTGAATGCAATATCTTACTATACCTCAGTAGGAAGCCTTTATGCACATTCCTTAAATTGATGCTCAATGTTTTGCCTTACAAAAGGCAGCTTGTTACAACAGATGTTAATTATTTTATATTTATAATTTAATATTAGCGACTCCACAGTCCTACAGTTTTCATGGATGTGTGGTATTTAATAATAAAAAAAATATATGTTCAATTTAATTATCTTTCAAAATCTCAGTTGGAAGCCTTTATGTTGAAGGTAAGGGAGAAGTGATGCTTTTAGTCACTTGGCAGTGATGTCACCATTGATCTGTTTGCTTTGAAGTTAGAATGTTACAAGATATATTGAATATTTATTATTTATTATTAGCTGTTTTACGGTTCTAGAGTTTTTGCAGATTTCTGTTGAAAATGTATATTTATTATTTATTTTTAGCTGTTTTATAGTGCTAGAGTTTTCACAGTTTTCTGTTACTTAATAAAAACATTTGTTACAATCCATCCTTTATTTGATATGTTTCTGACGTTTATTGAGACTGATATTGCACTCGTGGTTTGTCCATCTATCATTGAAGATATACTTTATGAGATCATGAACTTACTTAAAACATGAATTTTTAAAATCCATATATGATTATAACATGGTTTAAATGTACTAATTTGGACTAATTTTATTTAAAATCTTCTTGGGGGGATACTCGCAATCCCCTCATAGAAGGGTTGGGCACGCGTGCTATGTACGCTCCTTCGAAGAAATATGGGGCCACTTTGAAAAAAAAATCCAGGGCCTCTTTTGGTTCCCAGTCCAGCCCTGGTTTTGTTCACAACACAGGCTCCTAATATAAACAGAGTCTGGAAACAGCTATTAAACAAAAAAGGTACCGTTTGTTTCTTCAGCAGCAATATTTTTTAGCACTGAGATTCAGTTGTTTCTACATATTTAACCATTAGAAAGGGAAGTGAGTGCATATTTGAACTGAAGCTTCGGTATATCCTATATTTTTTTAATGACTATTTTCCAAAAATACAATTTTAATAATAGAATTAAAGCAATATGAAAGCGACAATTTATTAAATGCCAATTGTAATCTTCATCTACCTAAAAGCACTGCATCAAGTACATATGCTGGTGTTTTATTGAGTGGGTCACAGTAATACAGCTACTTCTTCATATTGGTTCCCATTGTTTACATAAACGACAGCATTCATTGTGCGCATTCATGACTAATTCATATTATTTAAGTACAAAACAAATATACTGACCCTTACAGTAATTACAAATTAAATAATATACAAATATGGCTAACCACATAACAATGTCTTGAACGCCTTGGACAAGTTGCATGGGTAAATATACTCTGCGTACCTCTTTTTGGCATCTATGTTTTGAAAGTGCTTACGCCTTTTGTGGTATCTGCAGGCTCTAATGGTTGCGCTGTGAGCTATCCTCGGAATGTGTGAGGTAATGCAGTGTGCAGTGGGTCTGGGAGTTCTGGGTTTGGCATTTGGGAAGGGACTTCAGGATGGGAGCTGCGACATGGAAGTATGAGTCTGCTTTCCTGCTAACTCCTACCTGTGACCTGTAACTAATAAAGTACATTCCTTTTGTACTTACCTTGTCGCTGCCTGGTTCCTGCGTCATGGATGTCCTTCATGTAGTGGTCCCAGTTACTACATTTTGACAACGAGGATGTTTAAAGAAGGAGCCCAGGATGAAATTCTGAGCGGCGCTGGTGGATGCCCATCTTGGGGATAGAGGTGTATGGCAGGAAATGCTGCCGGAAGCCAGAAGATGATGGCAGGAAGTACAGGAGAACAAAGTTAACTGTCCAGCGAACTGGAGATAGCAGGCAACCAGAAGAGAGGCTAGGAACTGTCCCGCTTCAAGAGGCACAGCAGTGTGTGAGGCGATGCAAGAGACCAGAAGCGGGGTGCAGCAGGAGGTTGCACCCTGAAGTGAGAGGCTGCTGGAGGTCAGAGGAGGAGTCCACAGGGCAGCAACATGAAGGCTGTTACAGCATTGGTCGGGCTGGAGGCAGTAGGTGCATGGGAGGAAACAGCTGCCAGTTGCAGGGGAAGGATGGTTACCCTGTTTCCCCTCCTTGGTGGTGGCCGGGGGACAGCAGGAGCCTCTTCTGTGAGAGAATTGAAAGATCAGAGAGGTGAGCAGCGGCCGTTGGAGTGGCTACGGAGCTGGAGCTGTGCTGTGCTTTGCAGTGTCGGGAGCAATAATGATGTCAGGCTGCGGCAGCAGGGTCTATCGACAAAGGGACCTCTGGAACGTGCTGCTAATGAGTTCCATTTGGTGCAGGAGTATCGAGGAAGAGACGTTGGCCGAGAACTAGAAGAAAGCCCCTAACAACGTGGCAGTGCGTCATGATGGGCTGCTTGAAGAACAAGGAATTGCTTTATCTCAGAGTTTCCTTCACCATGCCTGTCGTGGTCGTGGATTGAATAAGGTATTCAGTGGACAAAAGTGTGCCAGCGAAAGAACTGTATTTTGGAGCAGTGGTGCTGTGAGAAATAAATACAGTTTGTGTAGTTTCAGTGCGGCAGCGTTGGGAAGTTTCCGAAGGAGAGGAATTGCCGATTTTGGAGTTGCCAGTTTATTTGAAAATATCCTACGCGTACATTTCAGGGTGCAGAGTCACCAGGAGTTTGGAAGCCATTTTAGGAAGATGTTGGAGATTACATGCATCGTGTAAGGGGTTGAGCATGTTAAGTTTGCAGTCAGGATGCAGTATATTTTGAAAGACGTGGTGAGTGCAGTGAGAATTAAGGAATATGCAATGCGTGCGGTTTGTATTAGGAGTGTTTTTCAAAAGTTAATTCATGATGTCATGTAATCTCTAACCATTCAAATGTAGATCTATCATGCTGAGTTATTCTTTCAGCATGTTTGTAATGGTGATGTTATGCCTACCACAGTTGCATAGGCGGGATGTTTTAACATGTACATTTTGATATGACATGTTGTAGGACATTTAATTTGATTTTGATTTGATTTATTGATTTATAGAGCGCTTTACACCAAGGCGCTGAAGATGAAATTTAGATGAAAGATTTAGATTTAGATGAAATGTTTCTAAGAGGATGGTGATGATGTGGGTTTGCGTGTAAGAGAACGATTATAGCACAACATGATAGAAACGTATTTAGAGGTGTTTATAATATGCTACTTACTGGTACAAGATGGATAGAGGGCATTGGGTATATGATTTTTTAACAGTTCACACAAATTCTTTAGTTGTCGTGACAGTGCTGCCTGATCACCACAACTGTTGCACGTATGTAGGCGTGTTTCCATCTTGTGTACATGTGTAGGAGTGTTTAAGTGGTGTGAGCATTTGGAGTTTGTTGTGGATAGATGGTGGGCATTGCTCGTGGAGAGCTTATGCTATGGTGGGTTGTCGATTTGCAGTATGGGTGCAGCTCTGATTGCAGTGTTTTCTAGTGGTGGTTTTGGTAGTGTGTGGGCTGTGCACCAGTGGCAATGTGTCAATAGTGTATCAATAGGCAAACTTTAAAAAACATGTTCTTATGGTGGAGCAGAGTTCCCTGATTTAAAAAAAATACCATTTAGCCTTTGTCTTGAAGCTAACGCAGAAGTGGTTTGTCCCTGTGGAATACAACAGTGTGCCTAAGTGTCTGCTCATAGAGAGAGCTATGGTTTCCCCTTTAACTCTTGCTGATTGCTACATCATCAAGGAGAAAAATAGATTAATTAAATATACAAGTATTATCCTATCTGCCCCCTATCTTAGAACCTATATGTATCATTCTATTCTAAAACCCTCTCAGTTTATCTCAATATCTCTGGTTCAATACATTAATTTGAGTTAACGGTAGGTCTATTTTTTGGAAACCATGGCTTTCTCGGGGCATTAAGTATATTAATCAGTCTTTCTTACAGGGAGCTCCAGTGATTTTTCATCAATTTGCTGGGACATTTTGTATCCGAGTTTCCTATAAGCAACAATTATCAATGCAGTAATGGAAAATTATGATTCACTAATATGCAAGTCTGACACTCCTAAAAAAGAAACATTACAACATATGCATAAACTCAACGTTAATGCTTCTATGTTCTACAAGTTTTTTTCTGATGAATCTCCCTCTGAATCTAGGTGGAAATCTCAGATCGCATGGCAGAAAGAAGGTACTTTATTGGATAATGAATCAGATTGGGCCCCTGTTTGGAACAACATCTCAAAGGATACCACGTCAGCCAGCCTACTTCAAACCTAATATTTCTAACATCATAGAGCCTTCATCACTCCTATAAAGCTCTTAAAATGTAATGCTGCAGAGCATGACATATTCTGGAGCTGCCTCCATGCTCTGGGATCATTTAAGCATATGTTTGTTGACTGTAAACATGTTAAATCATATTGGTAAGTTTTGTGGAGCACAATCAAGCTAATCTTTAAAATAAACCAAAATTTAGTTTTACATTTCTTCTACTAGGTAGTGCACTGCTGCAAGGTGTCTTGAAAAGTAATACCTGCTATTTATTTGGCCGCCTTATTCTAGTGGCAATTCAAACTATATTGTCCAATTGGAAAAATCTTGATTGCATTCATTCTAAAATGTGGAACTCTCTATGCAATATTCATAGATTAGAATGATATAATGCCTCCTCCCCTTTTCTTTTACTTAAACATGAATTTAAGTGGCAGGCTTTTTCTAAGGTTCTTATCTAATGTAGACCCTAACTGATGATGAAGTAGAGATCTACTCATCTTTTTCCTACTTATCTCCCCCCTGCTAACCCCTCTTTTGTGGGTGTCCTTTTCTCTTTGTATTTTTGTCATTGTATGTTTTGCTATGGTTTATACTTTAAATGTGTTAATTCTTTCAACATTAATTCCAGACATTTTTTCTAACTTTTGAATTGTCGAAATCTTTCATCATAATGTTGTTTCAGAATATCCTCTGTAGTTAGTATGTGCCTTGTATTACTCTTGGGTGAAATAAAAAAAAGTAAAAAAAAAGTTTTTTTTAAAAAAAGGAAGCTTTATCCTACTATGTCAGAGTGGCTGAAGGTAATGAGCTGTGTATTGGGTTTTTCAGGTTTAAGTGCATTATTTTGATCATGTATTCAGACATGTTCTAAATATGTTCAGAACGTTCGCAGCAACTGGAAGGTTTCAGTGATAGCATGTCTGCTAGTGCAGTAACCATGTACATGCTATTTGTCATACATACTTCCAATGGAGGGGACATGCACTTTAATCATGCATACAGCTCTGGAAGTCAGTCTCAGACCATCACAAATCCGCGGGATACCTTTCAGTGCTTTAATTCCTTTACACTTTGGCCTAGTAGCTATTGCAATTGTTAAACCACACGTGGATAATCATTTGTATTTTCCTGTAGCACCTGTGGCAAATTAAACTCCTCTTTAAGTCACACTTCTACAGCACCCAAGTATTTTGAAGCCACCCTATTAGATACTGCATTTAAAACAACACTAAATCATCTTGCCCAAAATGTTCCCGTATTCCATTACAATAATCAGCCTGCCAAGACTACTTCTATCATCAGGGTCATGTGAACACTATGGTAATGGAGATGAGGGTTGCACCAGGCCAGGCAACGCCCTCACCTGTTCCCATTTATGAACGAAGATACAAATGACAAAATGTTCAGTGAATCGTCCATGAAACACTAAGGATCATGGAGCTGGCATTAAGAGTAGAAATGTTGTGTACACAAGTAGGGCACAAAGTAGTTTACACTTATTGAAGTAGGATGTTGCAGAACACGTTGATAGGGTACACATGCAACAGATACAAAGAACAAACACCAGACACGAAGAACATTAACATGGCTGAGAGAGAACAGAAGTGCCGCCATTACTCTGACCAAAACCTGCAAGGTTTCAATTCTGAAATGCTGCATCGAGACATAAAATTGCTTAGCACACAGTTTTCCAGGCCTCACAAAGCTCAGCCAGTAGCACAACACCAAAGTCAGTGTGCCAAAGGGAGGGTTGCCCAAGAAGCTGAAAGCACACCAGATAAAGTTTCCCAGAACACACAGCTGACAATTGTATGGTAAATTGGTTTCAGCTGGTAAATGTCAGAAATACATGAATCCTTGGATATCAGGTGCAGGTACCTACCGTGCCAATTGATCCTGTACTGAATTAACACACAGTGCCCTAAATGGCCATCAAAGGAAAGTACACACACACACACAGACACATAGAATAGTAGGAAAATCCCAATAAATGGTTGAAATGATTTTTAGCACAGCAGTTCCTCATCACATGATTGAAACAATAGTCATTCATGCAAGGCTCAATCAGATAGCACATCTGCCATTTTCCTATTGCATTCAGGTACTGAGATGACATGCCCAAGGCCACAAATGGGCTGGTAGATAAGCCTCATGCATGGCAAAGAGATGGGAGTATTACTTTCACTAGATCATAGTGGTTAGCCCTTCTCCTTTCCCACCATGTGCCTTGCCACCGCATAAAAGCGTCCCAGGACAGATGAGCAAATGACTGGCCAATCAAATTATGTTTTTCTTATCAACTATTGTAGTAGAGTGCCAACCACTAGCACTCTAGATTGAAATGTATCATTTGTAGAAGGATGTACCCAGGAGGAGTTAGTAGAACCAATAATAAACGGTTCACTTATAATATAATATAGAGCAGACATTTTTTATGCTTAGTACTAACAATGACGTCAGTTATGACGATATCCTTGTACACAACTTTGTGGTTCCTGATGCCATTTTGAAATTGGCTTCTGTACGTTCTCCCAGCAGATGTCTGTTTTCAAATAAAGCTGGGTTTCTTTGTGCACTTGAAGTTATTCTGTTATTGAGGAGCCAGAAATGAGACGCAGACTCAGAGGAGACGTGTGTGGCTACACACATTTATTAACATAAAAAGGGGTGGGAAAATGCCTCACTATCCCTAATCTAGGAAGGATTTCCCCACCTCAACAAAACTAATGAGTCTATCCAGTGTCAAGATGTCCAAATAAAACAGGCTCTCCTGTATCTGTAATCCTATTCTGGCCTTCACACTCGAGCTAAACTTCAATGTGTAAGAGAATTGACTCTTGCGGTTTCCAAGTGCTGAAATGTTCAAGATCAACACACAAAGTTCAAATACAACAAAAAGGTTTCCAACGAACAATGATCACGGTTCCAGGGATCAACTTCTTTCCCAGATTCTTTATCTTAAGTTACACCACTTCAAAAAGAAAACCTAAATTCCAAGAGGATTATCCTCTCCCCTTGGTACACTTTGCTCCTCTTGTGGTATCAGCTCCCTTGCCCAAGCGTTGTCTTGCCCTTTTATATGTTGCAAATTCCAAGGGAATGTCTCTTTCTAAAGGCTCTCTTTTTTCCTGATACAGCTCTACCATGTCCTTCCTTGGAGTTCTTTACAAAAGGTATTTGGTCTTCACCTGGGACACTCTCCCACCAGGTTGTCTCACACAATTGCCTAACTTTCACGTCATCCAGTGCATCTTCCTACCAGGACTTTATTATACATACATCAATCTTTACCTGGTATGCTCTCCTGCCAGGGGGTTATTAGACACACACACTTAACTACACCAGGGATGCTGATTCACCAAAATGGCTGTGTCGGCGGAAGTGACATCACATACCTGATGACATCACAGGAAGTGATGTCATATGACCTTTGACCTGGATGGTATCAGTTCCTCTTTGACCCTGATGGCATCACCCAAATGACTTGCAGGTGTAAATAAAGTACGTACATGTACAATTTTAAAAATAACAAGTAGGTACTAAAGCAGACAAGAATATTTTAGATACCAACCACATTTTAGCAAGAGTGCTGCCTTCATATGCCATGTATGGGTTAATGATATTATAGGGTTAGACCCAATAGAATCAACATTGGCCAACGCACGGCCATAGATATGCCACTTCAGCATTGTATGGCAAGTTACTTCCATATTATTCCAGTTATAACTGCATGTCAGGTATAGTCATTATATGATAAGCAGAATCCCTACATTGCCATTTGCTGTATCCAAAAATTCAATAGAGGCAAGTCTCCAACAATGTACAGGAGCATTGCTTGAGGAAGCAACAGATGGTTTACTTCAAAGGTGGGGGCATCTTCATGTATTGTATTGTGATGGGTATTTGTATGCCAGAGAGAAATAGGATGCATGTGTGCACTTAGTCAGTATGAAGGTAAGTAGGGTTGGCCAAAACCCTGCTAGACACCCATGTTGAGCATGCATGTGGGTGGGTGCAGTGAGGTATCATGGAGAGAATGTGAGAGAGACATTATGTGTGCAGCTAAACCAAGTGTTATCATGGGGGATAGATGCATTCTATTGCTGGCAGTGTTTTGCAATGCATGTAAGGCAGCAGAGACATTTTGTGAGTAGCTAGACCTAATGTTGTCATGTAGGATAGCTGCATTCTAGTGCCAGAGTGTTGTGCAAGTATTTGAGGTGTAAGATACTTTATGTAAGCATATAGACCAAATTGTATTGTAGGGGAAGCTGCAGTCCAGTGCAAGAGGTGTTTTGCAAAGTATTTGAGGTAGGAGAGACATTATGTGAGCAGCTAGAACACATTTTGTTGATGGGGATAGCTGTGTTCTAAAGCCAAAGGTATTGTGTAAAAGTTAATTATCTCACCTTGCCGAAATCTAAAGTGTATCTCTGATGCAGGTCTGGCATATCTGGGTCCGGTCACACTGTTCCCAGGCAGGACTGGTGGCAGAAGCCCCTGGAGCAGAACCCTATCATCACCTGTCCAGTGGCTCACTGGATGTGCAAAGCAGAGGGCGAGAAACCCTTACGAGATTTGCATTCATGCTGTGATGTTACTGAATACTGCAGGCTGCTCTTACCTGTTCACAGCTAGCCCCCATACTGTTCCTGTTTTCATAGTACTGAGTATGAGCTGCACAGACAGCCCTGCCTCTGAATCCAGCCATTCAGACATTCTTCACAAATGGACTGCCAACCTGTTAGTGATGGTGGCTTCATGGCTTTTCCGGTTCTCTGTTATTTCTCCAGCTAACGAGATCTAGCTTCCAAGAGAAAAAAGCTGTGGCATATTTAGCTGCATTTACAACCATCGTTTTCAGGTGCAACACAGATATCTGCTCTTGGCACTGCCTCTTTGTCCACTGGCCATGGGGTTACAAGGACAGGTCTAGGGGTAGCAGAGGGGGAGCCAGGATTAGTAACTGCTACCCCTGGCAACCCCCAAATGACATCTCTGAATTACACCGGGTACACTCTCCCACCAGGACTTTGTTACACCACTACTAACCTTCTCCTGGTATACCGATCTGCCAGGAATTTGTTACACAGATACTTAACTTCACCTGGCATACTTCTTTACCAGGGCTGTCCTATGCAACTCACTCTTTCTTTCAACTTAGGGCTTAATAACCCACAAACAACTTGCTTTACAGATGCTCTCACTTCTTTAGCAACGGTGTGGTTTCACTCGTGCTGCATTTCCGAGAAGTGATTCACCTTATTTGGCCACCCGGTAACCCACTTGCTTCCTTTAGGTTCACTCGATGTTTCTATGGCTTCAGTGGAAGGAAATATGCCTGCTGGCAACCTGGTAAGCCTTTTTTCCTTCCCAGGGCTTACTGGTTTTCTCCAGCATTTCTCTGCTCTCCCCTGCTGCAGGGTACTGGTTTGTGTGTGCCCTGTCAAACACTGCACTCCCGTTGTGTCAGCTTCCAATGTGTGCGGTTCCAAATGCCTTCTATCTTGCTGCAGCGGACCGCCCGCATCCTGGTTTCTCTGTCCTCATGTCGGTTTCACCTCTCGGTTGCCTGCCATGGCTTGCTTTCCTTTAACGTAGTGCTCAGCAGTCCTATGGGCTGTGAGGCTGCTCTGCATATGCAGCTCTCCTCTCTCCTTCCTCTCATCAGCTGCAGCCAGTTTGATTTTGAACTTCCAGGCTTTTTTACTCATAGGTCAACAACTAGACTGCTGCATTCTTCATAATCCTCATTTCTCTGTTGCTCTTGGTGTCAATCAATATGGAGTTACTTTCTGAATAGCTTACAGGACATGAATACTGAGCCTCCTGGGAACTGATCCTCACTTGCCTCTTCCTCGTCCAAGTTGCCAACATATTCTCCCTAATTGGAGTTTGGGGATTAAGCACAATAGATTTATTAGGAGATGGGGGATGAGTGTTACAATATGACATTAAGGCATGGGGGACTGAGGAAAATCCATGAAGAGAAAAGGGGGATTTGTTCTTTCCTCCGACAATGCCATGTCTCTCTTCTGATATGTCCCTCCTCCCAGATGGTCCTCCCTTATATAGCCACCCCCAGGGCCAGGATCAGGCTGCCGTCACCTAGCCATATAGGGGGGCATCACTGCAGGGAAGGAAGTGAGGACATTGTCAGATTCATTACAGTACATTTTATTGTTACTGGTTCCATGGTCACCAAATTAATATTGAGAAAAACGGCTAAATTCCCAACTTGGGAACTCACGTCCCCTGCACACTTGTTTGTGTCTGGAATACCAGACCAGTAATTAATTAATGCTTTTAACAGTAAAACACATGTTATATCCAAAAGGAATTCAAATTTAGTAGGTTTGCAAAGACAAATTGTTAAAAAAAATAAGTTTTCAATCAGATTAAGGTCACAAGAACCAATCTTCATTTTATTCGTGATGTTGAAGCTGTGGAAGGCCCAACGCATTTCGAGTGATTCAACACTCTTCATCAGGGGCAGATCATGTTTCTAGAAAAGATATGTACAATCATATTTACATGAGTATTTTGACATAATATTCAAATCCAATAGTTTTTTATGCAAATATTTTTATGAAAACAATATTTTTGCCATCATGGAAAGCTATCTAGTAGAAAAACCTTTTTTTATCGTGCAACTAGTACTTATTGCTTTTATAATCATGGATCAGAATCCTTTGTGTAGTGAGAATCTTGTCATACCTAATTGGTCTACTTAGACATAGTGCGCATCACAACCCATTGTGAGATATTTAATGTTATACCAATTGCTTAAGGCAATACCTAGAGAGAGCTCAATCTAATGAGAAGAAAGCTAAAGACAGATATATTAAACTAGTCTACTGTATATCAGCAACTAACCTTGTGATTAGTTATGGTGAAAAGAATGTCAGCCAACGGAGAGAAGTCTCCGGATTATACGGGGAAATGGAGCTGCATGAGAATTCGGGAAATCAAGAAGCAAAGATTATGAGTTCACATCCAATCTGTAAAGAGAGGAGGGGATTAAATCATGAGAATAGTGGCTTTAGAATTATAAAAATCTCACTCACACTGGGGGGTAAAAAAAGGAAACTTACAGTTGTTTCATAGGATGGGTGATATGTCATCATGGCCGGGAAAGTATATCAATAAAGATGGCCAGGCTTGTAAGGTGTAAGTGATGAGGCTATGCTCTATGTAAAGGTGAGGAAACAAGATAAGCAAGGAAGCGATCAGGCAATTGTAGAATGTAAGGCAAGTAGGCTATTAGAGTGACGCCTCCTAAAGAATTCTATGGATCTTACCTTAACCCGACGATGCTGCAGCATGGAAACAGGAAGCACTAACTGCATCCTATTCCATCAACAGCGCGTCAGAGTTTTTATGATGAATCCGACAGCAACGTCATCACGCGGATGCTTGCGCGACGTCACTGCCATGTTCCCCACATGAATTTTGAAAAATATATATAGTCCATGAATAAGGTATTGCCAATAATGAATGATGAGGTTGCCCATAGATCTTGTTACGGTGTAAAAACATTGTTGTTGGAAGGTAACTGTTTACCTGTCTGATGTCATCACGTTGGTGCGTGTGTGACATCACATGTAAACAAGGACGTGGTGGCTACAGGTAACGCAGCCTTAAAAATATAAGGTGCATTTTATAGTTATGTGCGGAATTCTACACAGATGTGAAATGCCGTTTGACGTGCTTGCACGTTCTAATGGGGAGAGTGGAACAGGTTACTAGTATACTCAAGTCTATGTACATAGCTGTTTGAATGTTACCGCCAATTTGAGACAATGTTGTTTAGTCAACATCACGTGTGTGTGCCACAATACCGGTAGAAAGTACAAGAGGTGTCAAATATACTAGAGTGATGGAATCTAGATATGAAATACCCACTGTTGCAGAACAAGAAAGGAATACTAGAGGAATAATAGAGGAGACTAGATGAGAGCAGTAATGAAGAGATTAAAGCAATGAAAGGATAATTACTCTGGGTAAGAAGATCATATAGTACTCTCATAATGAGAGTCATGTACATATAGTATGTAGAGGCCAATGCCGGCGGGACGATATATAGGACACTAAGTCAAAATTGTGGAATGAATGAGCAGTCCAATCTGCCATCGATATATACAAAGTAAGGATAGAAAGGCTCACCGTAGAGTATTGCCATAGGCTATTATTATATGACTTAATGTGAAAGTGCTCAGTCGAGAGTACATGATAGAGAAAAGGGATCAATCATACATTATGTTTTGTCGATAACTAATTTGTACAAGGAAATACACATCTTATCATTCTTAAACATTGTGAGAATGTCCATGTCTAGCCAAGATCTATAGTTGGCTGGTGGTGGTAAAAAACTATTTCCGTGACACTTTTCATAGTATGAGAGTCTTCATTTACATCAGTGACTTTAGATGACATATTTAGCTGCCCAATCCTGGTTCACATTCTAATGGCTTGGATGATATCATTAAAGGAATACCCTCAAAACAGGCCATTTTCAAGAGACCTAGTGAAAGTAGAATTTAAGAAAAAGGAAGTATAGACAGTATCACTAATCGTCTGATGGTTCTGAGTTTAGATAAAAGGACCCAAGTAATAATCTTCATTCAGGCCAAGTGGAGACATACCATCTAATTTATGTATCCAGTAAAGTTTTTTTTGAGCAAGTATTTTTGGTAAATCATCTCCCCTCGGGAGTGGGTGTACTACATCCAATATTGCAAACCGCATCTGTGCGATGTTGTGTTTGTTGTCACGGAAGTGGCGGAATACCGGTGATTTGAGGTTTTTGGTTCTAATCTGTTACTTGTGCTCCGTCCACCTTTCCTTTGCTCTTCTGCTTGTTTTGCCCACATAATATTTCCCACATGGGCACCTGATGGTGTAAATTACATTTTTGGAGACACAGGTGGCGTAATTTTTAAGGGGGCTCTTCTTTCCATTGTTTGGATGCCTGATGTGGTTCCCTTTTAGAATGTTGGAGCAAGGTTGACAATTAAGGCAGGGGAAAGTACCATTCTTTTGCTTCGTGAGTGTTCTTTGGGTCGGGGTCGATTTTCTGGGTCTTTCTGCTTTGATAAGGGTGTCTCTGAAATTCCTCCTCTTTTATATGCCAGCATTGGGGGAGATGGAAAAAGGCGATTAAGGTTTGGATCTGATTTGATGTGGGCCCAGTTCCTTGTAATGATCTTATTTACCTGAAAGCTCTGTGCCGAGTATCTCAGTGTGTAGATGACGTTGGATTTAGTCTGTGTTGGTTGTTTAGTTAATAATTTTGCGTAAAAGGGGGCCACAGCAGAGTCCATCCAAAAGATTATATCCAAAGCTATTCACTCATTTGGTGTATCCTTCTGTTCACATCACATTTTTGAAACATAGGGCTTGATCGCGGGTTGGGTGGTAGCCCTTAAATGCAGTGGTAACACTATTACCGCCGCATTTAAGGGTGCGCCCAATCCTGTGTATGGACACATTTACATGTGCAGGTGGAATGGGCATTTTCAGCACTATTAGAACCATCGCAATTTGCACCAGCGCTAATAGCGCCCCAACCCCATTGGCTCCAATGGACCCAATCAGGAATGCAAACTTACTGCTGTACCACTACTCATGATCCAGCGCTAATAGCACCGGACCGCGTAGAGATAGCGTTAATTGTGTTGGCGGGGTCCCAGCAGTATTACTACTGGGATAACACCAAGGCTGTGATCAGGCCCTTACTTCCTTGTAGCAATCAGAAAGTGAGATAAACCATGAAAAAAATAGAAATACTGACTCATTTTTCAATTCATTGTGTGTATTAATTTCAATTGTTTTTTATTTCTTTTCATCCCAGCTGAAGTTTGCATACACTAGTCTTCAGTTTCTAGAATTCATTTTTCTAGAATAGGGTCTGCCGTAATCAGAGTTATTGTCGCAAGTTAGGTGCAGAGCTGGAACTCTGATGGGGAGTTGCCCTCTAAAGTTTCCTTCTTCCAAAGTGGCGCCTTCTGGTCATGTCTTCACTACCTGTCCAATTTCACCCAGCTCGGCAAACAAACATGACCCTGCATCCCAACGTTTCGGTGAGATCTCCTCTGGGTTGAGAAATTCTGTTATTTCATTGTGTACATTCACCTTGTACCCTCATTCTGCCCTACCTCCTGCTACTTCACTCCACTTCTCTGCTGCAAGTTTGCTTTTTTCATGTGTCCTATCGTTAGTCTGCTGCTATCCTACGTGGTCGGCCACATGTCTGCTGCTTCCCTCTGTGCCTGTGCCATGAATTGCGGCTCCTTTGCTTCAAGTCTGTCACTCCCTTCCATATCTCTCTAGTTTTTTAGCCGAAACTCTCTGCAACTCCCAGAAAAGCCTGATATCCACCACGTACAGTAAATCAGAGAAGAACTAAACAATTCAAAACAAGATTTTGTTTTCCCAGTAGGGTTTTTCTCCTGTAGCACCAAGTCTATTTTAGTACCTATATTCAGATGAGGCAAGGTGGATTTGAGAAGATTATAATGCCAGCAAACCAATGTGCAGGTGGAGCAGATCCAAGAGTTAATGTCAGCAGTCCAAAAGCTGACGGTAGAGTTTCAGCCCTCATAACTAGAAGACACAACTTTGAAGTAAGCATTGGTGACAAGGGAAGCCCATGGAAAGGCCTGGAAGCAACCTGGACATTGGGAAGCTTGATGTTCAAACTCACACAAATAGCCTATTTTTCAATTGCATTGGGCCTGCCAAGGCTGAACATGGAAAGCTGTTATGATGTTTCTGGGGTTGGAATATTGTGATATTCTGTGTTTACCATCCTTTCCCCTTTGCTGGGAATACAAGGTATTGAACATGCACTCTAGAGACAGCCTGAAACCTCCTCTTGCTGTTCACAACCTCAGTTTTGTGCCATCAAAGTATAAGGAGTTTCTTGATGTGATTAGAGAGTAGATAGATTGCTAGTTACCTACTCATTGATAGGAAGATTCCTCTATAGAACAGCCAGAGTAGTGGTTCCCTTTGGGAGGATGTTTGTGCTGACTCGTCCAGCGGAAGAAGCCCTTCGGACATACCTAGACACTAATCTAAGAAACTGTCTGATAGCTGTGTCCATGTCCTAGGGGTCTTCTGTGCTTTTTGTTCTGAAAAAGGACACTACTGAGCCTGGATTTTCGTGGACTTAATAATAAGATCACCTTCAAGGAAACATATCCTGCCCCCCTGATCTCAGCTATCCTGGAGGCTATTAGAGTAACAAAGGTTTTTACCAAGCTCAATTTAAGAGGCGCCTACCATTTGATCAGTATCTGGACCAGAGACGAATGGAACACCTGCTTCAGGAATCCTTTTGGCCTATAAAACACAGAGTGATGCCATTTGGACTGGCCAGTACTCCTGCAAGTGTAGGTGTTATCCAGTAGACTTCATGTAAATGTAACAGTCTATTTGGATGATATTTTGGTGTTTCAACTACCCGATAAAACCACACCAACATGTCCTGAAGGTTCTACATCACTTGAGAGTCAATCACCGCTTAGTTAAACCTGTAAAATGCCTTTTTGATATGTTCTCAATGTCTTATCTCTGCTACATTCTATCAGAGAGGGGAATAATAGTAAAAATGTTACAAGTCCCAGCTTGAGCTCCCCCTCTTGGTACAGGATAGGGAGAGGAAGCTCCTTTTTCTAAAGCAGAAATACTGGTTATGTGTGATTTTATCATTCCGCAAATATCAAAAACTAAAGTAGTGGTGAAGTAATAGAGGTATCATTTTCAGTCCGCCCCCATGCAAACACTGGAGTGGGAAAATGCATTGTTGAAAACATAAATGCTGCTGCCATTAGCACAGAAGAAACCTGAATTGTGTGTCCAAAAATCCACAGTTGTTAAGGAATACACATTTTAAACTTACGTTGTAAATATCCATCCAAATGTTGCATCGTTTAGAAAAGTTATATTTCTTTCCATTTCTGGGAAGAAATGCACTAACACAAAAACCATAGCTTGTAAAATGGATCCAAATCCCAAATAAATGGACATCCAAACTGGTGTGATAAAATCCAAGTTCCCAAAAGTAATCCAGCTATCCAAACAAAGCATCCGGATAAAGCATTTCCAAATCCGAAAATGTGAAACAATCCACGTTCCTAAAAGCAATTCAATGATCCAAACAGTGCCCAAAGAAAGTATTCCAAAATCCAAAGATTCCCAAAAATCCATCCAAAAATGTGAAGAAATCCAAGTTCCTGCAAGTAATCCAGTGATCCAAACACAGTGTGCCAAGAAAGCATTACAAAATCCAAAGATTCCACACAAAAACCATCAGAAAATGCAAATAAATCCATGTTCCCAAAAGTAATCCTGCGATCCAAACTCATTGTCCACAGAAAGCATTACAAAATCCAAAGATACCAATAGAAAAACATCCAAAAATGTGAAAAAATCCACTGTCCCCAAAATAATGAAGCATTCCGAACCCAGTGTCCAAATAATGTGTTCCAAAATCCTAAAATTCCTGGAAAAAAATCCATCCGAATAAATGAAAAATAACAAGTTGCCAAAAATAATCCAAATCCATGAGTAGCGCAGGGACATAGTCAACGGGAATTATTGCCGGAAACAATGATGGGGTAAAAAGTGGGTGCCTGTAACCAGAAACCCAAAATAGTGAGACAGGCGCTGCACAGGATTAAATGTTTGCAAAAGCCTCCAGTGGTGGAAATGGAAACTACAGGATATTGAAATAATAATTGCATAACAAATATACATATACATATACATATTCCTAATGTTATATATACTACCTTGTCTATGAAATAATTTTTAGATATTGCTGTATTTGATGTAAATTCACCACTGAATAATGCCTCTTTATTATTAATGGCAATATTGTCACTGGTTACCTAAAGACCATGAGAAAGGGGAAAATACTGACAAAATTCTGGCTTGGAAACTTAGAGAGAAAATTAAATCCAAGAGGATTGTGGTGACTTGTATGATTGATGGCCAAATCCTATATGAAAATGACAGCATTGGAAGGTAATCTCAGAACTTTTATGAAAGCCTGTACATGGCTTAGTATAAGGGTGATGGTTCCCATACAACTCAATTGCTAGGCCAACTGAAGAGACCCAGATCTCCTCTGATGCCTCTACTGCCTTCGATTCCCTGATTACTGATGAGGAAATAGTCTGTATGATACAGAACATGAAAGCGGGTACTACATTGTGGGACGATGGCTTCTCAGTCCGTTTCTATAAACTTTACTGATTCACTCTGGCACCCTATTTGGCAAGGGTATTCAATGCAGTTCTCGAGGGCAGGGACTTGCCAACCTCGGTCCTGGGGTGCATAATAGTAGTGATCCCAGAGCAAGGGAGAGACCCCACATCCTGTTCTTCATATAGACCAATCTCCCTTTTCAACAAGGATGTGAAGATCCTGACAAAATTAATAGGCAATAGGCTGGAGGGGATCCTTTCCTTGTTAGTTCACAGTGACCAAGTGGGGATTATCAAAGACTGGTGAGCATCAAATAATATTCGAAAAACAATAGATCTCATTCATCACACCAAAGAACAGGACATAGATGCATGCCTGGTCTCGCTTGACTCTGAGAAGGCATTCGACAGAGTCAAATGGCATTACATGGTGAAAGTTGTAGAGAAAATGGGTCTGGGACCAAATTTCTGGAAATGGATCGCAGCACTTTACAAAGCCCTGAAAGCAAGGGTTCAAGTTACTGGGAGCATGTCAGCCCCCTTTCACCTCTTCAGAGGCATGAGACAGGGCTGTCCCCCCTGCTATATGCACTCTCATTGGAACCCCTAGCGATAGCTGTATGTGAAAACTCCACCATAAAGGGTATAAGATGTGGGGAGGTGGAATTCAAACTATCCCCCTTCGCAGACAACATTCTGGCCTATGTTGAGGATCCACACCACTCTCTCCCAGAACTCCAGAAATTAATTAAAACATTTGGTAGATGTGCGGTCTGAAAATGAATGTAGCTAAATCCATATGGTGCCAGGATTCTACTCTAGAACAGCTTGATGTACTGCTGGGAATGAGGGTAGAACAACAGGTGATCCTATACCTGGGCATCTGGACTCTAAGGGACTTATCTGAAATAACTGCCCTTAACTTCGACCCTCTCTCAGACACGCAGGAGTGGTGGAACTCACTCACTCTCTCATGGTATGGGAGAATGACCTTGGTGAAAATGAACGTCATCCCCAGGGTTCTCTATTTGTTCTCCAATATCCCATCGGTCCTTCCTGACTCATTGTTTAAAATTTGAGTGTTATGATTTCCAATTTTATTTGGCAAGGCAGGAGACCGAGAATCAAGAAATCCACTCTCACCCTACAAGGGAGTGTGGGGTTTTGGAGTGTGGGGTTTTGGCCTCCCAGACCTCCAGCTGTACCACAAGGTGGCCCAGCTGAGGGTGCTGCTCAAACACATGAGGGATGACCTAGGGACTTACTGGTCATATTTGGAGGACATGGTAATGCACACCAAAAAGGTGAGGGTTTTGCTCTGGTCTCCCCTGAGATCTATCACTGCTGGTTTCTGGAAACATCCAGCGTTAGAGGTGTTTTGGTCTCTGTGACAAAAGAGAGGCCTGAATGAAAAACTGACAAGCTATCCCTCCCTTATGAGTTCTCTGGGGTTGGCCACTGGATATTGCTGAGAAAGGGTTTAATGGTATGCAAAAGTGGTCCAATAGGGGCCTTGAAAGAGCAGGTCAGTTGTTTGTAGAGGGTGATCTGAAGGGGTATGAAGAAGTTGTGGAAATGGAGTGCCGGGAGGCTATGCCCATATTGGAATACCTGAGACTTAAAGGAATACATAGGGACCCAAAGTGGTGAGAAAACATGGCTTGCGACCTATCATGGTTTGAGTCGATTCGAATCTTAGTGGAATCGAGGAAAGGCATCCTCTCTAAAGTACAATGCTTTGGTTTTAATGGACATCTCCGGATGGCAGAAATTTTAATTTTATTGGGAGAAGCTAGCTTCTCCCAGTATAATTTAAATGTCTGCCTTCCCGAGATGACCATTATAAGCAAAGCTTTGTACAATTTGGTTGAAATCATGGAAGAGACCTTGAGTAAGGTCTACAAGGTGATGTTCCATGGCGATCTCTTTACGGCGGCAATGGAACACAACTTCAAGATACTGCATGGGTGACACAGGGACCCCTTAAAACATTCCAAGATGTACAATGGCGTCTCTCCATTATGCCCTTGTAGAGGTGGCCAAATAGGCTCGCTGGCACACATGTGGTGGCACTGTCTGCGAATTCAGATCTTTTAGGCCTAACACCTGCGTTGGATGAACGAGGTGACAGGGGTTCAACTTGATTGTTTAAGGTACTTAGGTTTAGTCACCCTAAGTTTCCTAGGGTCATCCAGACGTGGACCCCTTGCTCGCTGTGGTCCGAGAGGCATAGCTCCACCTCAATGATGATGCCCAACAAGGATGAAACACATGCCTGGGGTTGCTGTTGGTACTCTTGTTCGGAAGAGAATTGACATAGCATTTTGGTGCTGGACTTCCCATGTGGGCGGGACAAAGACTGATATGCAAATGGATATTTCACTTCTGTGAAAGGTACAGTGAGCTAAAGTATAACTGCGGACTCTTGAGTGGACGCCTACGGACTATTTTTTGATTCTCAGAATTAAAGATAGTGTTTACCCAAGCTCCAATTTTATGCTGACCAGATACATATAAGGCACATGCTTTTGGAGAGAGCAATCAGGCCCACACTCCTCCAGGACCAAGAAGGTCAAGAAGTACATCTTGTAGCATTTTGTTGAAAGCCTTGATGAGCAGTTAGTACAATTATTCGTTCCAAGAAAAAGAGTTACTTGCATTGAAACAGAATTACAGAATTACAGAATTACTGTAATGTGCTTCTGGGTGCCAAAAATGAAGTGAAGAGCTGGATGGATCATATGGATCATGGTATCCTACGTGTAATATAACGTCTAGAAAACAGCAATATCTGACAGGCGCACTGGCACAACTTTTTCATCGGCAAACCTTAGGGACGGCAAACATCGTGCAAATGCCTTGTCAAGTAAGAACATTGAGGAAATGACAGAACAAGTACAAAGAAAGCTGATACTAGGGAAAAAAGCCTTTATTTCAGTTACCTCCTTCGTGTATAAGTTATGTCAAGCTACAGAAAAGACAAATCCTGAGAAAGGATCACAACCTACTTTAACCTTCAGTCAGAGTTACGACTTTTATTTTTTTTAAACCACTGTGCATGACACCAATTGACCTGCAGCAACATGTTTTCAACCTATGCCATGACAGTGTTCCCACTGGATACAGAGAGTTTGCATCCTTACAAAAAACGTTTGGAGAATAGTTTATGTGGCCATCGTGGGGAAAGGATGTTGGCAAAGGTGTGTCATCATGCTCTATCTGTACTCGGGCTAAAAGCTTCCTCTCCCTATAACAACTCAGCCATGGAAAATCATATCTACAGACTTTATCACAGACCTGCACTCCTCTGTGCGATTCACTAACATCACAGTTGATGCCTTTACCGAGCTGGCACACTTTGCATATTTGCAAATAATTCCATTTGCTCCTGAAAGAATGCAGGGCTTTCTAAGAGATATCCACCTTTTAAATAGACTTCCAAACACCACCATGTCAGATCGGGGATTGCAATACATGTAACGCTTCTGTAAACATCTATATTTTTCAGTGAAAACTGAAGGGTCCTTATGCTCTGGGGTTCAGCCTCAGACAAATGGGAGAACTGAACGACTGAACCAAACCCTAGAGCAGTATGTGTGCTGGTTTTCTTCTGACTCACAAGATTCTTGGGCTGCATTATTGCCTACAGCCGAGTTTGCCTACATTCTGATATTGCCTACATTCTGATATTGGAATAAGCCCCTTCTACTGTACCTGCAGATTTAATCCCTAAGCCTTTCTTCTGGCTTTGTTTAAGGAGACCCCCTTCCCTCTTTGGAGGAGTTACTTCGAAAGAGTTTACAAAGCACAAAAAAGAAATAACACTTTAGGACTGTAATTAGAGTCTAGAATAAGCCTTTCAACAAGTGATATGATTTGGTTTCCCTCACAATATTTACCTCGACCCATTGCCCCTTCCAAGTTAACACCCAAGTACTTCAGACCATTTGGTATATTGTAAAGGATCAATTCAGTGACTTTTTTTGTTACAGCTGTCTGAGTCTTGTAACTACATTCATCACGACTTCTACACCTTCTTGCGCAAGAGATTTATTCCAAGTAAATGCCAGAGATTGGGGCCTCATGACCCACACCAATGTGAAGAAGCAGAGTACTGACTATGAAGTAGCAGAGATATGTGACTCTCGTTACCACTGTGGCATTTTTCAATACCTAGTAGGCTGGAAAGAGTTCCTAACTGGTAATGCACACCCACCCCGAATCGAGAGGTGTATTGCTAGTAACCCCCCCTGAATGCTTTCGTGGGTGCTCATAGATTTTTTAAAAATCTTTGCATAATGGCCATTACCAGTGTTGGTAGTCACCGTGGGCCAGGTAAGTGAGGCAGTGGTGTGTGGATTGAGTGGATGGTTGGGAGGTGGTGTTGGCGTGGGGCTCTAAAGGGAGTTTATTAGGATTGGGGTGGAAGTTGCAAGGGTAGATCTGTGTCCCAGGGCTAAGAGGGTGCCCTCTTACTGCTTATAGGGCTTGGGGCACAGGCAATACCATGGGATAAAGCCTCCATTCTGAGGTCCCGGATTGACTGGGAGGCCCCAAGACACCCAATCCAGAGTGCCAATACTAAAGAAGATTAAGGAACCATCCTATTGTAATCTGCAAAGACAGTAAGAGTAAGCCAAAATAACCTGGTGATAGCCCCATAGGGCTTCTTCAGCCAAAGATATGCTGGCCTAATAACTGTTTCTACCCCTTTTTATGACCCATTCACCACAGCACAGGGGATTTGCGTCTGAGCGAGCAAGCTGCGTGGTCATAACGCTACCTTGGCACCTACCCTAAAGAAGTTCAAATGATGGATATTGAGTCAATTCAGTTCATCCAGCACACCTAGCGAATCCACATAAAAGTTCTATGGACTACGCAGCCACTACTAGCACATTGACCGCTAAACTAGAAACTCTGAAGACACATTGTAAGAAGAATATCACCAAGCCACATGCAAAATGGCTGACTCAAGATTGAGGAGCTGCCACACAGGGGAAGATAGTGTGCAATCAAGTCCCAGTCAAAAGTCCCTGCTATGACATTTCAGTAAAGGAAACTTCATAAAAAGGACACTTTCAGGGGAGAAAAATAAACACGCAATAGAGAGACAAATAAAAAAGGTGAAAGTGGTTCCTACTCTCTCTTCTTAATTCTGGAGAGCAATGAGACATGTTGGAGGCAGTTAGGAAGTAGCTTCACTAGAGAAAACTACAACCCAAGATGAGGACATGAGGAATCCCGGAATAAACATATCACCAGAAACATTGGGGGAAGTCATGGAAAAACTGCATGAAGGCAATATTCATGAGATGCTAATTCGAGATAAAGAGAGCAACAAGGGGGTCGATCCAACAAACTCCCATTCAGACATACAATGATGCTCTATATGTCTTCACATGTAGAACCAAATAGTTATTGAAACGGAAAGAGCTCAATAAATATAACTTTTTCAACAGATCCAAGAGAAGCCAAGCTAAGCCATTCATTATAATGCAACTATGAGAGATAACGTGAAACAAATGCAAGCAGAAAAGTCATCAGCATAGCTTACATGTTAGCCTAGCTCAGACCATAAATCCCGGAAAGCCTCCTACCATGCTTTCTTTGGCACGTTGGTCACGGTGTAACACAGGAAGCCATACGGTGCTGCACAAAACCCCATAGCTGAGACCTAAACACTGCTCACGTGTAGCACATCACATCAGTGCATGTTATGTTACATTACTGGTTGTTGCTACATCATGTCTTTTTCCATTTGCATGGCCTCTTGGCGCTGATGGTCCTGCAAAGAACAAGGTAGGGGTCTGGGTGCATAAGTGGCAGAAGAGCAGCGGCTGCAACAATCATATCATATGTGCGAGGCAGCCTTTGTCTTATCGTTGCCTTTGTGTATGTGAACATGCACTTTGTGTGAAATATGCATTTGGATTTTGCTGTGTATTGATGTTCAGCAAGCAGGAGTCTGTCGTCTGAATATGTGTTAGGAGAACCTGAGGTGGTCACGGTGTGTGTGTGTCATAAGTGAAGAGTTTAGCAAGTACTTTTTTGTGTAATGATTGGGTTCTATACAAACATGTAATAGTGTTGATGCCACATGCACATTTTACTACTGCTTGAATTCCCCGTTTTTCCACAGGGGGGTATTCCTCCGTGTACTCTCATTAGCCTATCTCAACAAACCATCCAACCTCATGCCCTTTCTGCGAAAGGGAATATTGTCAGCAGCGATTTGTCAGTGGCAGTATTCAACCTCCAGCCAAGTCATCTAAAATGGACACAAGTTGTCTGGAGACAGGAAGGCAGGTGGGGGCTCCTATTTGGGAGTTGAGTGGCATTGTTAATGATAGGTTGACAGCTGTTAGACACAAATTAGAGATGCACATTTTTCAATACATGATAAAGGTTGTGGAAACTGTATCAAGCAGCAGTCATGAGTCAGTGCTTTCACCCATACCACACATCAAGTGGATTGTACCATAACATGCATCGCTTGCATTGTGGACATTAGGGCGTAGACCTCAAATTGAGTCATTACTTGAATCTGAGTATGGGATAGTGAAAATGTTCACACATACTGTGATCAAGTGTGTCAACAGGTTTCTTCTTGATGTACGCTAGCAAAAGAGAAAGCAGTATATAATAGCAGATTAAAATACAACGATGTGACATCCTAATGGATTGTGTTGTAGGTTTCTGCCCTTTTCCCAGTGCGATAGACCATACTGGGTATGAGGAGGCTGTGTGAGATAATGTTGCATAATAGTAGGCTTGTGTCGTATTTGTGTAGTTGAGTGGGTTTGCTGGTTGAGTGTTTGGTTTGCACAGTGCTTTTAGTGACAAGAAAAGGTGTTTCTTTTTGGTGGTGTGTTCATTGGTATAGGCCTCAGAGTACCGTTAGACAGGCACGCCTTTCTTGCTTTCTGCTTTTCATTTGTTAGATTTTGTGTAGAAAGTTTTGTTTATTTGGCCCATGAGGCCATTTGTTGGATGTGATTGTCTATGTATCGCCTTTTTAGAGTGCTGGGCTGTAATTTATTCTTGTGTTTTGTAGGATTGTAGTCTTTCGTTGTTTTTATGTAAATACATTTTCACCAATGAGACTCCATAACGTTTGCAGTAGGTTCACAGAGTTGGTTCAGCCCCTAATCCTGGATATCGAGTTGGGCTATGTATGATGCCTTAAATTAGATCCTGTCTACAACTGGTAGTCAGTGTAGTACTAAAAATGATGGTCTTTTGTGTTCCCTCAGACACAGTTACTGTAGTAGACTCACAACAGTGCTTTGTATTCTCTGAGGCTCTGTCAAGAGATATTCAGGAAGTCCTAGGTCCACGCCGTTTGTCCAGATCAGCATTGAGATAAACAGGTAAATGAGGGGTGCCGTTCTTTATGGGCAGGACATACCTCCGGTTGATTTGATGTAGAAGAAGCTTTCCACATCAGGTTTTTGATATGTGTTTCTAGTGTGAAATGGCTGCTCTTCCAGCTTCCCAGGTTTTAACTATTGTTGATGCCAGAATGCAGATACGCCTTTCGTCTTCCCGTTGGGGGAACAAAGAGGAATCAAACATTTATGCATAGGCTCAAAGTGGTGAAAAGATGGATGTGACAGAATTGAGCCTTGGCAAAAAGAACAAACAAGCTCAGGAAAAACAGACAAGGGGAGCATATCTGTAGCAAATGTCTCAACCTATTCCAGAGATGAGAACAAAATAGGAAAGTCATCACATCAGAATTGTAAACCTTGTAAACTTCCCCTACGTAATTTGGGAGGAACGGGAACCCTGAGGATCTGGCCGTATGAGTGAGAAGGGCATAACCCTGATAGAGCGAAACCAAAGGTTCACTGTCATACTTCCAGACATTAGCAATCTCGCTCTGTTTAAATCAATAACTATTGCTCTTCGATGTTCTTGAGCATGTCCCTGTCCTAGTGATGTTCATATGAACAGGTGACCACTAGAGTATTACTACTCCTCAGGGGGAAGTTGACTGCTTGATTCCAATTGGTGAACTGGCAAATTCAGACTTTTTATTATTATTATTATTATTATTATTAATATTATTATTATTATAAAAGACAAATGCAGCAATATCAAAAACCAATGTTAACAAATGCCAATAACAGATACCACTACCTCCCTCCACCAGTATCCCTTTCCCCACCTGGGTTATGACAATGAAAGGAGATGCACCTAACAAGATACTAAGGCTCCTACCAGTGATGTTGTCAAAAGTGCAGGTAAGTTGAGTGAAGTGCAGGGTAATTCATAAAGCAACACTTCAGATGGAATACCTGTCCCGTACGACACAAGGGTGCAATCTTGGGAGGAGAAAATCACTGTCCAGTTCTTGGATATGATGCAATAGTTCAAATTCCTTGGTACACAGTTCCAGGCATAAAAAAAAGTCCAAGAATGAAAGAAGTAAAAAAACACTCAGCACAGTTCCAGGAAACAAAAGGTACGTAAATAGAGTCAATAGGAGGTCCAAATGAAAATCCAAACGTCTACACCAGTAAGGGAAAACCACTCCATCCAGAAAACAAGCCAAGTCTTTAGACCAGAAAACTGTTCCGCTCGTAGAAAAATAATGATGAGATGTCAAAGCAGGCAAGGGCAAGGGCAAAGAATAAGGAATCCAATTAGTAGAAACCAGTCAGGTTACCGGCAAATCCTTGCATCCCTGAGTATCTAAGCAGTCTGGGAACTGCAGTCCTTAACCTGTGTCGTGCTCTCTGCAAGAGAGAAATGTTAGGGGTAAGTACGAAGCACTGTTGATGGTGGCCGGATTATGACAGTATACCCCCTCAAGGACTCCCGTCCCTTCAAAGTGCGCAGGTAAGAGGTAAAGAATGTGCGCAAAAGTCAAGGAGCACGCACATGTGCAGCTGTCTCCCATGTCCTGTCATCAGGCGCATAGCCTTTCCAGTCAATCAGGTAGTAACATACCCCCTCCTGACACGAGTATCCAAGATAGACCGTACCTCATATTCATCTGTACCTGTACCCTAACATGAGCAGGCTTGCAAGCGAGTAACCGCAACATAAAGCCTGAACAGGGCGACATGGAATACAGGGAGTATACACCATGTGGGGGGTATAAGAAGGCGTACTGCCACCGAATTGATGCACTTATTGATGTGGTAAGGGCCTGTGCAATGATAGAGGGGCAGGACGCCAATTTTTGTCAGCTTGTCTCTTGGCGACATTCTGGGCCCTTCTTAGATGTTGTACAACAGCAGAGCGAATACGTAACAAAGAGCACACAACGTTATGAGTGGCAGGAATCTGTACAGCGACTGGCAGCAATTGTGGTAAGGTGCGCAGATGTTGCCTATGAAGAGCAAAAAAGGGAGAGCATCCCACCAAGGAATACACAAAATTATTGTAGGCAAAGTTGAGTTGAAATTAGAGGACCCTGAATTCGTAGCATCTTGACAAATTGTACAAGCAAGCAATAAGTAGTAACAAACTTTAATGTGGCAAATGGTAGATGGTAAGTGGCAGAGGAGGTATTAAATGGTCAATTTGTAAAGTGTAAATGTAGCATGTACAAAGATGTTTTTTTAAAAAAAGAAAAAATGTGAATTGATTTTGTATTGAAAAGTTGATTAATATCAGCTATAGCAATTTAAAAAAAAAAAATTGTAGGCAAACCGAGCTGCCCCTAAGCCCTTGAACCAATTCGTTTGATATTGCAAGCAAATACAATGTAGGAATTGTTCAATGGTTGCGTTGGTTCTCTCTGTTTGGCTGTCAGTCTTGGGATGGTACGATGACGAGAAAAAAGAATCCATGTATAGGGGTTTGGTCAGAACCAACCAAAAATATGAGGTAAACTGCAGTCCACGGTCAGTGATGAGAATAGAAGATAGACCAAAATACTCAACCACATTCGCACAGAACAATGTGGCCAATCTGTAGCCAACGGCATACCTCGACAGGGCACAAATCATGCCATTTTCGTGAATACATCAACAATCACCAGAACAGTTGTCATTCCTTGTACAGGTGGCATTTCAACCACAAAGTCCATGGAAACCATAAACCATGGTTTATGTTGAATCGCCATTGCTTGCAACAACCCCACCTGTTTACCAGGGACTATTTTGCATTGTATGCATATAGCACATTTCATGATGTAATCCACAATGCCTTGCCTCATATGAGGCCACCAACACCATTGTTGCAGTAAATGTATCATCTTCTGGCAACCCGGATGGGCAGCGAGTTTAGCATCATGAGACCATTTAATTGCATACAAGTGTGATGTCATGTCAGGTATGAACAGCCGCTCCTGTACATAAGGTAAGGCATTGAAGATATGGGCGTTCATTTATCTGATCTCAGATGGAAGTTTAACCACTGAGTTTTAGATGGTATCCAGCATTGAGGAAGACACAGAACAAACACAGACCATGGAGTTGTTGGGTAAGATAGCACACTCTACCCGGACTGTGTTGTTGTCACCCCCAGCCTGGATAAGGCATTGGCTTTACCATGTAAGGGACCAGGACGGTAGGTTACAGTGAAATTAAACATGGCAAAAAAACAATTGCCAACGTATTTGACGTGCATTGGTGCATTTGGAATGCAACAAGGCCTGTAGATTCCGATGGTTATAATAAATTACAACAGGGGAGCTAGGCACCCAATAAATGATGTTTCCATTCCTTTAAAGCTGATCGAATTGCCAGGAGTTCTCTTTTTATAATGGTGTAATTCCTCTCACATAACGTCAAAGTCAGAGAGAAATAAGCCACTGGATGTAATTGGCGTGTCATAGGGTGCTTTTTTGATAATATAGCACCTATTGCTATGGCTGAAGCCTCGGCTTCCATTAAAAATGGCAGAGAAGGGTCCGGATGTTGTAGAACCGAGGCCATAGGGAAGGCATTCTTCTAGGCCTAGAATGCACCCTGCACCTTATTGTCCATAAGAACGTGACAGACGGTAGAGTTAACTGGATTAAGGTGGTCGCTATTTCAGAGAAAGAAGCAACAAAGCAACTATAAAAAGTGGCAAAACCCAAGAAAGATTGCAATGCCTTCACTGTAGTAGGTGCTGGCCAATCATGGATTGCTCGAACCTTGGTGTTACTCATCTGTACCTCACGGGAAGTTAACATGAATCCCAAAAACTCAACGGAATCATTGTGAAAAACACACCTTTCTGCCTTAGCATGTAAGGCATTGACCCTTAACCTTTGCAGCACAGTTCGTACATGCTGAAGATGCTTCTCATATGACACAGAAAAGACCAGTATATTGTCCAGGTACACTACTAAATAACAATCAAGAATGTCTTTGAACACATCATTGATCAAATTATGGAAGGTGGCAGGGGCATTACAAAGGCCAAAAGGCATGACGAGATACTCAAATAAGCCATGTCTTGTCTTAAAAGTGATGTTCCACTCATCGCCATGCTTTATACGGACCAAATTGTAAGCCCCCCTCAGATCATGTTTATTGAAAATAACCGAAGATTGCAACCGGTCTAGCAATTCTGTAATCAGTGGTAAGGGATATAGATGTTTCATTGTGATGGCCTTCAATGCCCAGTAATCCACACAAGGGTGCAGTTCCCCATCCTTTTGGGTAAAAAAAGATGGGAGAGGTGAGCAGAGACCGAGAAGGACGTATATGGCCCAAACGCAAGGCTTTCTCAATATATTCCTTGAGGATATCTTCCTCATTGTTACTGAGTGAACAGATGTGTCCATGGGGTATGGAGGCACCAGGTCGATAGGGCAGTCATAGTCCTGATGCAGTGGCAGTCTCTCTGATTGTTCCTTATCAAAAACATCAGAGAATTCCTGATACGTGGGAATGCTAGACTCTTCAGTAGTGGCCCTAATTCTGGAAATATGCGAAAGGAGTGCCAAACAAGGGGACGTCACTGTCTGAGTTTTGGATAACACACAATGTTCTCTGCAAAAAGCAGAAGAAAAATGTACAGTTTGATCAATCCAGTGTGTGGCTGGATTGTGTCGCTTAAGCCAGGAAGACCTAGTATGACACCGGACTGTGGGGCATCAATAAGGTCAGAAATTATAGTTTCAACATGCCCCTGATTGGTACTTATTTGAATGGGTCCCGTCTGTTCTGTTACCTGCCCTGATACCAGACGGGAACCGTCCACTACATGCACAGTTTCGGGGTGCTCTTCGGTTGTATGGGAAATCCGTTCTCTTTTGCGAGTCGAAAATCCATAGAATTCCCTGTTGCCCCAGAGTCAATCATCATGGTTATGGTGATCTCATGAGTCCCCAAAGAAGCGAAAAGCATAGGCAAATACACATGCATGACAGCTAGAGGAACCACAGAGCCAGAATAGGCAGGACTCCTCCGAGCGGCCCTATCTATGGATGAGTCTTGGTGTTTCCCACCCTTTTAAGGGGTCTCTTGGGGCAAACACAGATAAAATGGCAAGTGTGCCGCAGTACAAACAAAGGTTATTGGTCATCCATCTCCCTATTTCCTCCTTGGTCAAGGGACCATGCGTTGCTCCAATCTGCATAGGCGCTATACCACCAGAGGCAACAGGGGAGGATGTCTTAGTTTTACCAGGACGAATATCAGGGATTCTGCGTTCACCACGCCTTTGTACAAGGTGAGCGTCAACTTGTAATACTAGATATGATAATTCTGGACACCTTGAGGGTAGCGAAGGAACCACAGACAATGAATCTTTTAGCTCATCCGCAAGACCATGGTGAAAGACAGTAGGGCTCATTATGAGTCCGGCGGTAGCCGTGCCAGTAAAACCGGCAGGCTGCCGCCAGACCCGTAGTGATTTACCGTCACCGGAATGTGCGCAACAGTGCTGGTGCTTCCGTGAAATTCTGCGGGCGGGTGCAGTCCCGCCCGCCAGGTCTGACATGGCGGTTGGGACAGCACCCGCCCACAGAACTTGTAGTTTGCCGGTTCGGAAACAACGGTGCTGATAAGCTTACCATTGTTTCCGGACCGGCAAACTTGTAATGAGGGCCAGTGTCTTTCTTTTGTTCTGGAAGGACAAGCGTGCCCGAAGGCACCGAGAATTAATTACCCCTTACTACTCTAACTCTAGAGATATAAAGAGATCACAAAATAATGGTCACATATACTAAATACAAACAGACATCACTATCAAGGACTCATATAAGACAAAAGAAAGGCAACACGAAAGAAACATCCCCCCAAAGAAGATACTTGAAAAAAACCCTTTGAGTCTTATGAAAGTTTTTAATCATATAAATATTAAAAAGACAAAATCAATTCCTACATCCAGGTCTCAAAAAAGTACAAAAAAACTGAAAAGACATAAAATACACAAAAGAATACATAAATGCGTCAACCAATGACCCTATTTTGGAACAGAATTCATGAGCTATATTGCCCAACTTTGGACATTAGCTAAGGAATAGGTTGTCGACATGTTTCGGCCCACACATAAATTGAACATTTCCTCAAATGTCCATTCAGAAATGAGTACAAAGGCCATCTTCAGGACATATGATTTCTTCACACTTGGTCTTTTGTATGATGTGGATGGAGCATCATGGATCTACAAATACAAACAGGGGAATGCCATTACTTCATATATAACAATTCATACGTTACGTCGTAGTTTTTTAAAAGTGAGACAATTTTACAACAGAGGTACTCCATAGCTCTAAGCTAATAAGTTGATATCAAATAATAAACCTCATTCGTTATGCCAGACATTGCATAAACTACTTTTTTCATGTTAACCTTTTTACAGAAAATTTAGTTAGTGGGTCAGCAGAAGAAACACACTCACAAACACCCTACATAACATTATGTGACACATTATTTCGATCTCTTACTTGTTTCCTCCAAAGAGAGTGTAATTCATCCAGATATTACATAGATATTCAAAGACCACCGTTGTAGGCTGAACACCAACTTCACTGGCAAGGATCACCTTATCCTATAATGTGATAAAGAGGCATGTCTACATCACTGATTTGATGTTATCTAATTAGACTATCTCCTAATTAATAGCCGGTTACCATGGCTCTTGTCTAATAGAAGGAACAGAGCAGTACGTCTTTAACTGTCTTATGAGTATTATTTTATGATATGTTATATTTTTGTAAAGAACCTTAATTAATTCACAAGGGAAAGTGCTTCCGACCTCATAGATACCTAACTATTAGGTTAAAAAACAATTTGTCGTGCACAGAGTTTACATAGCTATGCAGAATCCGGTCTTTAAGCCAAAATATTTCATGGCAATAACTGCCCTGGATGTTGTGCTATCTTTTATTTCATTTAAAATCACTTTTCTTTATATAAATTTTTATTAATTTTGACGGACACCCTTTTCGAAAAATGAATTATACCTTATTATAAATAGATTACTCACAAGCAAAATTGTCGGGAGATTAAGGTGCTTCGTTATGAAGAAAAAGGTTCCCACGCATGAGATGTTAGTGGGTGGATATGTCAGTTCCCACAAGAGAGTGTCCGCAGTCTACAAGGCTGTCAATATCAAGAAAAACAGCTGCAAACACCAAAACAAACGACAAACTATGTTAATCGACTATCAAAACCCACGGAACCCTCCACCGTAGTGCACGAGAAACGAGCTTACCTCTGCATTCGCCGTTTTCATAGACGAGCCGCTCGTCAGAATCGCTTCATTCACAAGCGAGAAAACCGGACTACCCGGATGCCTGATTAAATACGCGAGTGCGTAAAAAGACGTTTGTGGGGAGCCAATAGCCTTTGAGAGAATACGTCATGAGTCAGGACGTGTAAGTCATGTGAGAAATGTTTACCAACTTTATCAAAGCGCTACGCCCGTCTCTGTAACTGAGACCCAGACAAATGGGCTTTTGGAATACTGAATATATCCTCCGATGTCATCTGGGCAAAGAAAACCGTGGCTCAATCCAACAGATACACAACAACAATCACGAACACATCAAAAAGACGTGCCGCTGCAATACATCCACCACAGTCATGAAAATAGATGTATATTTATACACGACATGTGTAAGGAATAGGTTATCTCAAGACTCTGACTTATACCAACTGAACATGATTACAATCTCGGTATCAAACAGTACTAGGGGTGTTATCTTCCACAGTATGACAATTTCAGACATACACCAGATGAAAAAATAATGTGATGCAAGTATTAGGAGCAGATATCAGGCTACAAATTAGTTAATCAAACTATTCCACTCCACAGAAACATTTAAACCCTGATTCACCGTGTTAAAATTGTAAATCAGTCTCTGTTCAGCTGTTGTAAGAGCCAAATCGCGGTTGCCACCTCTAGGTAGGGCCGGTATCAACTGAATAACAAACCAAACTAAATCGGTGTAACTATGTTTAGCTAATATATAGTGGGCCACCAAAGGTTTTTTATCTGTTTTGTTTTTTAAACATGATCTATGTTCACATATTCTGTGTCTAACAGCTCTACTAGTTTTACCAATATAGAGTAAATTGCAAGGGCACTTAATGCCATAAATCAGCCAATCTGAGCCGCAGTTCGAAAAAGATTTTAAATTCCAAACCTTCCCATTCAGTGTCAAGGTTTTACAATTGGTAGTGAGAGAACAGACCGAACAATGGCCACACTTATAATGGCCAAGGACTGGAGGTAAATTCCAAAGGGTCTGTTGTGTCAAAGGACTAGGTAAAGTTGGATATGTATGAACCAACATATCCCTAAAGTTCTTCTGACGTTTGAATGCAAATCTCGGTTGCATCGGACGAAAATCGTCAGTGGTTAAAATGTGCCATTGTTTTTTGATGGTTCTACGTAAGGCATTACTAATAGGACTAAACGTACTTACACATGTAATCCTTTCTTCCAAGATTTTCTGTTCTGGATGTAAGCAACTATGTCTATTGGCATGTTTGGCTCTCTTGTAGGCACGATTGATACATTTCTTAGGGTAACCTCGAGTAACCAACCGTTGTTTTAAATCTTTTCCCTCTTTGACAAAATCACCAACTTCAGAACAGTTTCTTCTTAGTCTGAGAAACTGTCCAACCGGTAGGTTTTCTCGTAGACTTAAAGGATGGAAACTATTAAATCTCAATAAGGTGTTTTTATCAGTAGGCTTGCGGAATAACTTTGTTTTTAAACCAGACTCCGTTTTATAAATGGAAAGATCCAAAAACGGTATAGAGTGTAGATCATACATCATAGTAAAGGTAATATGTTGATGATGATTATTTAGCCATACTAGAAAAGATTGCAACAACGTTGCGTCACCTCTCCAAATAAGAAAAACGTCGTCAATGTAGCACAGCCATTTAATGATGTTGTTTTTAAACGGATTGTGTTCATCAAAAATGGAGGTCGATTCAAAATGATCCATAAAGAGATTCGCAAGGTCAGGGGCAAAAGTAGCCCCCATACTTGTACCGTGTATTTGTTTATAGAATGTTCCATCATACAGAAAAAAGTTTTCTGTAAGGGCGATTTTAATACATTCCAAAACAAATGGAGTCGGCACTTTCATAAGAGTATCCGTCCGCTTGTTCAAATATAATTCCATAATGGTCAAGCATTCTCCCTGAGGAATACTCGTATAGAGAGAGGTAACATCTAACGTTACCAAAATGTCCATAGTTTCTAACTGTATGGAATCAATCAAATTAATCATGCTGGTAGTATCTTTAACAAAAGATTTCATAGATCTCACAAAAGGACGGAGAAACCAGTCTGCATACATAGACAAAGGTTCCAAAATCGAATTAATGGCTGAAACTATCGGTCTACCAGGAGGATTAATGGGATTCTTATGCACCTTAGGTAGTAAATAAAAAGCTGGAATAGTAGGTGACTTTTTTATCAAAAATTGATATTCATCTTGGTCAATCCACTCTTGAAGTAGAGCATGGTCCATCAGACTTTTTATGTCCCCTCGAAGGACTTCTGTTGGATCTCGAGTCAGTCTGCGGTAAAAAATAGGGTTTTCTAACTGATTAGCGGCTTCGGCTTTATATAGTGTAGTATCCCACAAAACAATGCCTCCGCCCTTGTCGGCCGGTTTAATCAAAAAAGCTTTATTGTTTTTCAAAGTGTTCAGGGCCGCTCTCTCTGCCCTGGTTAGATTATCTTTATGATGATTGTTATCCCTGAGTAGGTGTTTGGTTTTTTCCAAAACCTTATTTTCAAAAGCCAAAATAGCAGGACTCACCATAGAGTTTAAAGGAGTAAAATTCGAGGGTGTTTTTAAACCAGTTGTACTTGGTTCTTTAGTGGAAGAATGACCATCTTTAAAAAAATATTTCAGACGAATTAGACGGAAAAATTTATGTAACTCCATCTGTGTATCAAAATCTTTGGCTTTAGTAGTTGGAACAAAACTAAGGCCATTTTTCAGGACTTGTGTTTCTAAATTAGTCAAGACATGTGTGGACAAATTAAAGATCGGGATCACCAATTCTGTGGAGGCCCCCTCCAATTGCGTGTTTGCATGCGGGGTGGCCCCTGTTGCCAATGGCGTGTTTTCTGACCTCGTCCCCGAAAAAAAGGTTGTTGATTATTGGGATTAGACCCATTTGGGGTAGAAGAATTGTCGGAATCACTACTCGTTGTAGTGTTAGATGTATTAGAGAAACTCACAAACTTATTTCTCTGACGGCCTGTGTTTTTATTCCTACCCTGGGATAGTTTATTTTGGTCTGAATAAAAAGTTTCAACTAAATAAGGGTAGGTTATATTTTCTTTGTAAGTTTCAGTGTCTTTTTTGTATTTCCAAATTTTTTTATCCAAAGTGAATTAATTAGGAGATACTCTAATTAGATAACATCAAATCAGTGATGTAGACATGCCTCTTTATCACATTATAGGATAAGGTGATCCTTGCCAGTGAAGTTGGTGTTCAGCCTACAACGGTGGTCTTTGAATATCTATGTAATATCTGGATGAATTACACTCTCTTTGGAGGAAACAAGTAAGAGATCGAAATAATGTGTCACATAATGTTATGTAGGGTGTTTGTGAGTGTGTTTCTTCTGCTGACCCACTAACTAAATTTTCTGTAAAAAGGTTAACATGAAAAAAGTAGTTTATGCAATGTCTGGCATAACGAATGAGGTTTATTATTTGATATCAACTTATTAGCTTAGAGCTATGGAGTACCTCTGTTGTAAAATTGTCTCACTTTTAAAAAACTACGACGTAACGTATGAATTGTTATATATGAAGTAATGGCATTCCCCTGTTTGTATTTGTAGATCCATGATGCTCCATCCACATCATACAAAAGACCAAGTGTGAAGAAATCATATGTCCTGAAGATGGCCTTTGTACTCATTTCTGAATGGACATTTGAGGAAATGTTCAATTTATGTGTGGGCCGAAACATGTCGACAACCTATTCCTTAGCTAATGTCCAAAGTTGGGCAATATAGCTCATGAATTCTGTTCCAAAATAGGGTCATTGGTTGACGCATTTATGTATTCTTTTGTGTATTTTATGTCTTTTCAGTTTTTTTGTACTTTTTTGAGACCTGGATGTAGGAATTGATTTTGTCTTTTTAATATTTATATGATTAAAAACTTTCATAAGACTCAAAGGGTTTTTTTCAAGTATCTTCTTTGGGGGGATGTTTCTTTCGTGTTGCCTTTCTTTTGTCTTATATGAGTCCTTGATAGTGATGTCTGTTTGTATTTAGTATATGTGACCATTATTTTGTGATCTCTTTATATCTCTAGAGTTAGAGTAGTAAGGGGTAATTAATTCTCGGTGCCTTCGGGCACGCTTGTCCTTCCTTATTTCTGGGTCCCGTTTGAGAATTTCTCCCCCGTAAACAAAAAATTTGGGACTGTGCCTTTTTCCTTTTTTTGATCACTTTCTTTTGTTCTGGCCATGTTGTTTCAGCTGCCAACTCATTGAATCGAGCTAGATATGATAACAAGGAACATTTTCATTGAGCCAGAGCTAAGAACTCCAGATCTGAAGCCTGTGCTTTGTACCTCTGTATCTAGCATCAACGGCCGAGTTCATGGGCCTCAGAAGGGTGTCAAAATCAAACAATAAAGGGTCATCGGCCTCCAAGAGAGGATTGACCTAAGCTACTGCAGTACCTCCCAGATACAAAAGCACAAAAGCTGCTTTGGTCGTAGCATTAGGAAAAGATAAAGGGTGACAAATAAAATGCAGCCTGCATTGATTCATAAATGTTCAATAGGTCTTTGGATCACCCACAAATTGTTCTGGTGGAATTAACGGGAAGGTTCCGGGCAAAACAACAGGTGGCAACCCTGGATTTTGAGGGTCAGGAGGTGGGGGATCAGCATCAGCTCCATCCCCAAATACACCATCAGGGGTAAGGGGTGTACTAGACTCTGCACGACATCCATGCACTGGTGCAGCGAGGCATTGGCCACCGCCATATCTGTGCAGAGAAGAGAAAAGGCCTGCAATAGGGCAGCCATAGGGTCACCCGCCATATTCATCAGAATAGGGCAGAAAATAGGCTCCTTAATCTATGATGGAATATCCGATTCAGATAACCCCAGTCACCTCAGCAACCAGGGTCTCCTTTCACAGAGAGACTTTCATCCCAAGAGCGTAGCCATGGGTTATCGATAACCTGCCAGCCTAGGGGCTCATGTGAAAAGGCAGGTGCGACCAGCAGAGCTAGGGAAGAAAAAAGACAAATGCAACTGTATCAAAAACAAATGTTAACAAATGCCAATAACAGATCCCACTACCTCCATCCACCGGTATCCCTTACATTACCTGGGTTATGATGATGAAAGGAGATGAACCTAATGTAAAATAAATTGAATATTTGTATTAAAAAATGATTTGTGAGGAGGATAATGTGATTATAGAAAGAGCACGAGTTTAACAAGTGTTGGGAGGGCATACCAAATATTTTTCCAGACTCTTATGCTTGATATACATATGCATATGTATTCTCTTTATCTTTTTATATCTTACATTTCGAGGACTCTATTATCCTAATGGTCCCATTGACGATAGAGCTCCTATGATTTTCCTACTATAGGTACAAATGATGACAATTTCTTTGATCTCTACGAGCAAGTCAGGCGACATGGAAGGAATGCAGAGGGGATAACCAGGGGATAAATACCTATCTTGATAATTCAGCTCACCTGGGGAATAATATGTGGTATCAACACATGAAAAAAGTGGGGGAGAGAGCATCTGATGATAATTGCTAGCCCTGCCCTATCTGCTCTCATCCCTGATGCCACAAATACAGTAAAGACTTTCATTTTAAAGGAGGTGTCTGCATCTGATGCAAAGTGACTCAGTCATCTTGCAGCATCGGGGACTATTCCAAGGGAGTTGGGCAACCTTGCGTTGGAGAACAAGACAGTAATTCCGATGACTACATTAAGACTACTCAGATGGAGAAGGAACCTGGATGGACAGACAAGATGCTTGTCTATCCTGCTGCAGGACAATATAAGGTGGTCATTGAAGAAATGAAGAGGATTAACTTTTCTGATATGACAGAAAAAGCTTGGATGCCTGGATGCTGGGAACGTTCACAGTTGCCAGTTTATGGAGGTGTGAGCACAAGTAAAGGATGGGAAGATGGAATGATGTCCTGTGAAGCCCGTCTGCTAAGGAAGGAAGCAATACAGGCAGCACAAAAAGTGAATGATGAGTGCCTGAAGTCTCGGGCCAAGTACTCCAAACTACTGACATCAGTGGAAGACGAATCAGGCCCAGTGCCGTAGTCCCATCAGTATATGTGACAATGTGTTTCTGGAGTCATCACATTGGACATAATAAAGGGTGCAAAACCATAATTGACGTCACAGGAATGAGAAAAGGGATCAATATTGGGCCTGTGGATCTAGAGCATATATGAAATTGTCCAGGAATTGGGGTGGAGTGTGTTCCTTGGTGTTCTCCCATGGTCTAGCATTGGTGATTTCTCAGTATGATTTAAACATTGATGAATTCCCAAAGGTGGATGACCATTTCAGCAAAAGAAGATCACTTGAACTCCAGCGGATGGAAAGAGATATGTATTTCTCATCAAAATCAATAAAGGCTTATGAAGCCATTCCTGATTAACACAAGTTGTTCAGCAAGACTTCTATTATAATGGCATCTGTATTTATGCCTGGACTTCAAATAGCAGTGAATGCCAAATGGCTGCAGATCACCAGGTGAGAGCTTCTGCAGACAAGCAATGCTTCTAAAAATGGATTCAACACCATAAAGGATGAGCTGAGGGGCATACGACTGATGTCCCTCCAGAATAGGTATACCCTCGACATGATCACAGCAATGAAAAGAGTTTTGCTCCAAAATTGGGCCATCATGTTGCACATTCATATCTCCTCACGACAGTGAGAATGGGACCTTTACGGAGGCCATATCAATGTTGACAGACCTGCATACTAAGATGGAGGAAGAGACAGATGGTATTGAAGATGACAGTTGGTTTGCATGCTTGTTTTCATGGATTCCTCATTAGATGGTGAATTGATTCAAGTTTTTTGGAGCAACATTGGTCCTGATCATGTATAATCAGGATCATAATTGCACAATGTAAGAAAATGGCAAGGAAAGCAGTAGGAATGAAGATCATGATTGATGCCAAGGATGAGCCAGACGCCAAAGAGTTAACCGTTGATACCGTCAGAGATTACATAAAGGAAAGCATTGTGGCACCTGAAGGAACAAAGTTCTGGTAGCCAAAGGATCATAAAAGGTATGTGGGATGTTAGGTCTACTGTACCCCAAATGGACAATGTAGTTACATGACTTGGAGTGTGGATGAACACATTATGACAGCAGGCACCATAAGGCGGGTGATAAAGAAATGGACACCCAAGATAAACTTCTTTAGGAGAAGATTCAAGGATGCAGAGAAACTTAAGGAGGTGGTCGAGGACTCGACCAGAGGGGGGAATGTGGAGGAGCAGCTGTATACATCTGCACCAATGACGAAGTAAGGATTGAGTGAACTCTCAAGTGTAAAAGAAGATTACACATGCACAAAGTGCTGCATAAAACAAATGTTCAATAAATGTACAGACGCTGAAATGCAAGGTAGATTAAGTCATCATAGAAGTTAGCTATGAGTAGTGAATAGATTCCGGTGAAGCCACCATTGTACAGAAACTGGACATTGGTATCATGAATTACGTACGCCAGAAACCATGAAGCGGGAATGGAAAAGTTGTGTCGTCATAGGATAGCAGGCTCACGGAGCGGCGAAGATGCCTGGCCTAAGGCCAAAAATCTAGAAATTGAGATCAGCTATCTCCTCACGCTAAGGTGCAAGAAGGAACACAAAGGATGCCAAGCTTTAATTCATTTCGAGCATTTGAAAGCTGCAAAATGGACCAGATTGTGGTCTCCTGTCACATGAGCCAAAGATGGAAATAGAGTTTGAACTTGAAGTTCCAGACACAATAGCAAGTGCCCTCACTCCAATGCATTCTGAAAGACAAGGATATTCTGCAAGGCCAAGTACAAATATAATGTCATGGCAGATGGCATGGGTGATGAGAGATGCTGGGCTAATTGGGTGGTGAGGTAGCTTTATGTCCTATCTCCCTTGTCCTGGGTCTGGGCTTACGTGCTGCTAAATTAACCAAGTGTTCCAGACATGGCACAAGTGTGCCAACCAATTGTATTAGTCCATATAATGAAGGTCCTTATAGTTTGAAGTCCAATGAGAACCTGTGCGTCTAATATTTCTGAAATGACATGCTTTTAGAGGTAGGCATAAGTTGTCCACCTGATAACGGCCAGCCAATAACAATCCTAGCTCCTATAGAAATGTATACTTAGATGTTTCCCTTAACCAATCCTGACCCTTGGTAGGTTTTTCACTGTTGCCACGTAGTATGATGCGACTCTGATGCATTATTTAGTATAAGGAACATATTTTGTGTGGAGATCATTGAGAGACTGAGCATATGTCAGTTGAGGTTTGTTGTAACCTCCCTGTTTTAGATACTTGCTAATAAAACAGAACTTGCCATATTCTTAAGTTTGTCCAGTTATTTTGGACTCAAAATTATTCTGGTGTATTCCCATCCATTACCATATGCACGTTCCAAAGGGCCATAAGCTCATATGCTTCCAAAAGTGAATTTAATGTAGGAGGACTGCATTGCTGACCGTGTCTTTGGCGTGCCATAGAATCATGAACAAACTACATAAAAGCACCAGAATCGATAAAGATGAACACACTCAGCCACTCTGTAACCCAAGGTGCGGTACACACACAATGAACGATCTCTATATATCTCTTAAAATGCAGCGCTGAAGGGAACACGAGAAGTGGCATGCCACTCTGGATGCTTCCATACTTCTTTATGTATTTTTAATAGTCCCTATTCTGTTTATAAAAAACCATCAGGGCTATAAATTACAAAATCTAAAGTTAAACATTTACACAAATATTATTAAAATTAAATAAAAAAATATAGTGAAACAAGCTTTCCGCTACTAGAGGCAAAATTGGATATTTCCTGTTCTCTACAATTCCAATAGGTTTTGCCTTTGAGCAATTTACCCAAACACAACATTTAAAAGCTTTTTAAAAATGCTAGTTCTATTAATATCCAGGTTCTCTTCAATAATTTCTCACTGTCTAACAATATTCAATACTAGGACAGATGAGCATGCTTGCATTACTATTATCAGGGCTTCATCAATGCAGACAATATCATATTTCTTCAACTGAACCATTATTTAAAAAAACAGTTTATTGATTTCTTACATTGCAGCATTAAGGGTCTCATCCTAGAAATGGGTGGCATTGGAGCTCCCGGCAACAGAGCTGCCACAGCTTGGTGGTCCTCTATGAGTCGGTACAAAAGCCATGGTGGCATTGGGCAAAGGTTCTTGCCAGCAATAAGAAAAAAACACAAGCGGTAACCTCCACGCGAAACTGCCTGCAGGAGCTGTGTGGGCTCCATGGCCTAGTTTGTTATTTTGGAATAGGCAGCAAGGAGAGCAAATGTGTCCAATTATATATATGGAGAGTTGAGACCAGGACCAAATTGGACTTATTGATCTCACTGAGCCCATTAGTGTGGGGGGCTCATGGGACCCACTGCCCCCCTCCCCCCTGGGAAAAGAGCCACAACGGATGGTTCTCAGATAGGGGGATCCACGGTACAACATCCTTTCATCAACAGTCTTTTTTTCGATGAGTTTTATTACAAAAAATGCTCAACTAAAAAACTCATCGAAAAATATAGGGTGGGTGGGAAAGTGCATATAAAGGGTGGTAGGGTTGGGAATAGAGAAAAAACAATAGGGGATTGGGAGGTTGTGGCAGTAACCCCCCCCCAAAACAATTCGATGAGTTTTTTCATTGAACAACTTTCCATAAAAAATATTTGCTCAAAAAAGACTGTAGATGAAATGCCATAACTGACATAGAACCAGATCCACAAGGCTCGCCAGGTGAAAAAGGCCAGGCAATTGGTAAAAGAAGCCACTCTGCCCTTTTTCCCATACTCTTGGGCAGAGTGGCACTACTTTACATAATTCAACTTCTCTCAAGCTTTACCACCCAGCAGAAAAAATAACTGTCTGTATTAGTGCTGTAACTGTTTTAATGTACGAGTTTTCACAGCGCATTTTATTTTGTATTTTATTGGTTATTTGTAAGGTGCCTATACAACAAATGGTGTTTCAAAGTGCCACTAAACAAAAAAGGGAGGGGAAGAGCGGAGAAATATCAATAACGGTCCGACAAGGGCATGTGACATTCAGAATGTGCAGGTGCAGAACAAGATGTCCTCAGGAAAAGGGGGCGGGGGGGCGGTTGAAGTGCCAGTTTGCAAAGAAGTGCTGAGGTGGGAGGGAAAGGGGTGATGAAGGGGGAGTGCAACATGGAGGCCATAGGGCAAGTGCCAGGGAGTACAGATAAGTGCAGCCACTGGAAGTTGGTCTTGGAGCCCTGTAGTACCCAGAGGGAACCAGGCAGCTAATCGCAGAGGCAGAATGAGGGTATTAGCAGGTGAGGGGGAGAGTAAAGGAGGAGGAGAAAGGGAAGGTCTTGAGGAGCTTCTGGAACTTAAGGTGATCTGGCTCAAGCCTGAGAGTGGCAAAGAGACTATCCCAGAGGGAGGCTCCTGCAGAGGAGAGAGATCTACCACCCACTCCTTGCTTAGAGAAGCATCTGGATTGCAGAGCGTTGGAGGTAGCAGAGAGAAGGGCTCTAGAAGGGAGATATTTAGGGAGAGTTGGATGTAGCGAGGTCCCAGGCCCCATGAAGCCTTATGGATGATGCTGGGGATCTTGAATTTTATCCTAGCAGCTACCAGGAGCCAGTGAAGAGAACTTAGGGCTGGAGAGATGCGGTCCCTGGGCTTGATGCCAAGGATGAGTCTTGCAGTCCTATTATGTATTAGTTAAAGAGGGTGAAGCGAAGATGCAGGAAGAGCTAGGAAGAGGCTGTTGCAGTAGTCAATTCTAAAGAGAACCTGAGCTCTATGGACATTGGGCCTCATTACGAGTTTGGAGGTAGCCATGCCGTCATTACCGTCATTACCGCCTCCAAACTCGTGTCCGGGTCCTGAAAAAAGAGAATTACTGGGCTATTCTGACTTTTGCGGGCCCGGTAATCCCCATTTTCGGGACCCTGACCCGGTACTTCCCCATTCCCATTTGAGCCCCAATAGGACTCAATGGGACTGGGGAGGATGCTAACAACGGACCCGTTAATGACAGGTCCGTTGTTGGCATCCTGGACTGCTCGCGGGTGCCGGTCTACACGTTTGGCCAGACCATACGTGCATACCGCCACTCGCAAGCAAGCTCGTAATGTGGCGGCTCGGTATGAACTGTACCGGTACGTTACTGGCGCCGTACATACCCAGCCGCCAGGGTCGTAATGAGGCCCATTGAGTTTCTGGGGGAAATATACGGTTTTTCTATCTATCTGGTCCTTTGCCAGTCTGCATATCATCCTTCATATCAATTGAATAATTAAATCAAAAGAAAAGAAAAGACCCATGAACTTCATTGTCTATTATGTTTGGACCCCGTTTCCTATTTACAGTTAGGTCCTGGAAGTGAGATGGCACAAGTTACCTTTTCCATCCCCTTCCAAGACCCGCTTCATTAAGTATTTCTTGAAGCAGGGCATTGCCAGCATGTCGGAGCAGCATGTCAATTAGTGATCGTAGCCTTATATACAAGAGAAGCTATTGTACGAAATCACCTAACCCAAAATTACCGACCTCACCAAAAGATCTAAAACACACCACGAAAAGTTCTAACTACCAAAATTTTGAACTTTTTGTGGTATGTGTTTAGGTCTTTTGGTGAGGTCGGTCGGAAAAAGAAAGTATAGTGTGCATCAGTTGCGGGGGACAACCCTGCAGCTGCCTGACAAAAAAAAAGTTTTTTAAAAAAATAAACAAAAAAGAAAAAAAGTAAACAAAAAAAAAAGCTGGAGACCCTCCCCCGCTCACTACACCATAAAGACACCCTCGAAGTTGACCGACAAAAAAAAGAAAAGAAAAGGACCCTGCAGAACCGGTTCCCGATCACGAAAGTGAAAGGGAACCGCCGCCGCAGGGACACAGAGCGTCGGAACGAAAGGTAAGTAGGGTGGTGGGGAAATGTTAGGGGTGTGGGTGGCGGGGTGGGTGTGAGTGGGGGGGTATTGTGGGTGCATGTTTGTATGGTTTTGTAATGGATGTTCGCATGGGAAATGTACGAACATTTTGATTTGCATACATTTCCCATGCAAAGGTTTCCGTCACGGGTAATTTACCCGCGGACAAATCACACAGATCCTAAGAGAATACCACTCAAAATCCAGACTTGGGTGGATAAATAGAAGCTCCTTCAAAACTTGCTCAAAAGTCATTTGATTGGATGCGTCCTGTTTCCAACAAAAGTTGAAATAGAAGTGTGGTGACCCTTGTATTATTTCAAGTTCTACTCTACCTGCCTTTCTCAGGTACCTTTCCTCAAAGGCAGTGTTTCTAGGGTTTACCATCTTTTGATGCCTAGTCCATCAGTAGCAGAGGCAGCTTTTAGTGCGGTGGTGCAGATAATAGGGCACCAGCATGAGGCTGGGGGGTGCACTGGGCACCAGGGGGGTCCAGGAGGGGCAGCCACCCCCTTGCCCACCAGGCTCTGCTACTGTAGTCCATCCTTCCAGTAGGAAACCAAAATTCTGTAACATTTTAAAGGGGGGCTTTTTACTTTTTGTACTGAGGGGGGCTGTGTCCTTTTGCAGCAACCTGCAAAGGTACCCCTTCTGTGCAATTGTTGTCATTTCCAAAACAGAATGGAAATACGAGGAGTAAGATAGCCCTTACGCTTCACTATTCTGAATGTTCTGGAAGAATGTAAATGCGGGCTGCAAATAACCCTTTGGATACAGAATTTACAATGGATTCTTATGGAATCTGCCTTTTAGCAAGTGGAGGAAGCCGGGTGGATTCCATAGGGATCCTTAGGCTTTCTGCCAGCATGAAAATACAGACTGGAGGAAAGCCAGAGAGCAAATTGAAGGCTGAGTGAGGGAACAGCATGGCAGCAAATATACCGTTGCATTGCCCCACTCCACTTCAAAATGCTTGAAAATTCCCCAGATCATTAAAACATGAAGAGTAAAGCACCTCCACATTGTTTTAATGTTTCATTTGAATGATACTGGGATTTAGAAAATGACTGCTTTGGAGTTCACCATATCCTGCAGTAATTCCAAATAGGGCAGAGGTCAGCTTAGATCCTCTGATTTTATTTTCCTTCAACAGTTTCAAAGTGGAAAATGTCTTCGGTTGACAGTATAACCAAAAATACATATATTACTTTGCAACATTTAAAGCTTTAGAGTTGAGCCCCCAAAGATATGTGCGCTGATTATGACAATACACAATCTTGGTATTTCTGTAATTTATATTCAAATCGATTGTAATACAGTTTTCTGTAGAGCATCCAAGGAACATTGTAAACCTATTGGTATATGAACTTGTCATCAAAGCCCACCACTTCCCGAATGCAGCTAGCAGGCCTGGCACGTTAAGATTAAAGGACAGAAGTACCAAAATGCACCCATGTTTCAATTCAGAATTTGCACTCTTTGGGCTTTTTTATAAGTTGGGTGGTGCAGATAAAATGTGGTGGTAATACCGTCTACTGCCGCATTACTGCACCACCCAACTATGGGCTTCATCACGAGTTTGGCGGTAACCCTTAAATCCGGCGGTAGCGCTGTTACCGCCGGATTTAAGGGTCCGCCAAATCAGGGCTCCGGCGGATTTCTCCCCAGCTCTGAGCTGGGGGGAAATCCGCCGAAAATTCGCTCTCATACCACCGGCAGGAAATCCATCGGCGGTATGAGCGCGAAATTTCCCCATTGAGCCCAATGGGGAATGGGGCATTCCCGAATGGGCTCCATGGGGAATGGGGATTTCCAAATCCGCCAAACCCGTGATCCGGCGCTAATAGCGCCAGTGGGTTTGGCGGAGGGGCAGATAGCGCCAGTGTTACCGCCCAACTCGTGATGAGGCCCTATGAGTTTGGCGGTTAGTTGGAGGATTCACCTCCAGCTATGAGCTCAAAGATAATTTGCCACCTTTCCGCCAAATTTTAGTGTAATTACAGCTGCAGTAATTCTGCTGATATCACTCATGGAGTCCTATTGACTCCAAAAAAATGGGGACTAACACCGCCACTTATAATCTGGTGGTAATACCGTTGGACCAAGTGACAGTAACGGTATTACAGTGCAGTGGCTTGTCGGCGGATTTAACACAAACCCTAGCTCAAGTATAAAATAGTGTATCATATATAGATTAAACCCTGGGTTTGACCTGCAAATCAGTTTACACCAGAGTTTAGATCTAGTGACAGGGTTGAAGACTCTGGCGAAGTCAACCAATAGCAGATAAGGGTCATCATTAACAGCCCGATTCATGGAATTAATGTGTGCTGAAAATTCCTGTGCAAGCGTGCGAAATCGTGCGAATCGCAGTGCAAGTGCGAAAATCGCAGTGCAAGTGCGAAAATCGCAGCAAAACCCGCGCACATCGATTCATGGAAGTCCGTGCGCGAGTAAAATCTGGGATGTGCGCTGAAAATCTGCGTGGCGCACGCCAGCGCACAGGTCATCTAACGGCGTGCGCTACGGCCACAGCGAAAGCGCACATAGCGCGGCGCACATAACAAAAGTAGGCGTAACACAGGGCGTGACACGCGGAATGGAGAACAACGCGTGAAAATGTGGGCGTCACGGGGGAAGTACAGGAGGCAAGTGCGCGGAACGCCCACACACTCGCCTACAACACGTATTCATGGAATCAAATAGGGCAAACCAGCGCACGGGCGAAGACGCGCACAGGCCTAAACACATCCGCCACACGAAGGCAGGCGGTAGCGTCCCTGCGCATGAAAAAAATGTGCGCCAAAATGTGCGCTAACAAAAAGCACGTATATACAGCTCTGATGATTGTCCCATACTGTGGCCCTCTAGGACAAATGACGTGCAAAGGGGTACGCGACAAACACGGACACCCGCTGTGTCAAAAATAGCGCGTACGTGTATTTCGGGGGTGCACGGGAAGTTTCACACGTGATTGGCCTTGGGTGAGCGGGGTGCGTGTAAATCTGGGGTTCGCGGGAAGTTTCACACGCGATAGGCCCTGTGTGAGTGGGGTGCGTGTATTCCTGGGGTTCGCGTGAAGTTGCACACGCGATTGGCCTGGGTACGTGTAAATCTGGGGTTCGCGGGAAGTCTCACACGCGATAGGCCCTGTGCGAGTGGGGTGCATGTATTCCTGGGGTTCGCGTGAAGTTTCACACGCGATTGGCCTGGGTATGTGTAAATCTGGGGTTTGCGGGAAGTTTCACACGTGATTAGCATTGGGCGAGCGGGGTACGTGTATTTCTGGGGTGCGCGGGAAGTTTCACACGCAATTTCAGCAGGGTACGTGTATTTCTGGGGTTCGCTGGAAGTTTCACACACAATTCCAGCAGGGTACGTGTATTTCTGGGGTTCGCGGGAAGTTTCACACGCGATAGGCCCTGTGCGAGTGGGGTACATGTATTTCGGGGGTGCGTGGGAAGTTTCACACGCGACAGGCCCTGTGCGAGTGGGGTACGTGTATATCTGGGGTGCAGGGGAGTCCTACACGTGAATTGGCAGTGTGGGTCCTCCCAGGTGTTCCCTCTACACCCTCCACGGCCCCTGCAGGCAGCCCACACCACAGGGGACTACCCTGCACCCCTGGTCATGTCCGCAGGCAGCCCATCCACCATGGGCATGCCCCCCAGGCAAGCCACATGTCAGCTTGCACTACCGATCACCAACGCATGACCCCCTCCACGCCCACCCCCCAGCACTGAGGGGCACCTGCCAGCAGGCCCCTACTCATGTCCCCTTGCACCCACACCCCCCAGCAGTGCAAGGCACCTGCCAGCAGGCCCCCACTCATATCCCACTCATGTCCCCTTGCACCCCCACCCCCCAACAGTACATGGCACCTGCCAGCAGGCCCCCACTCATGTCCCCTTGCACCCCCACCCCCCAGCACTGAGGGGCACCTGCCAGCAGGCCCCCACTCATGTCCTCTTGCACCCCCACCCCCCAGCACTGAGGGGCACCTGCCAGCAGGCCCCCACTCATGTCCCACTCATGTCCCCTTGCACCCCCACCCCCAGCAGTGCAGGGCACCTGCCAGCAGGCCCCCACTCATGTCCCACTCTTGCACCCCCACCCCCCAGCAGTGTGGGGCACCTGCCAGCAGGCCCCCACTCATGTCCCACACATGTCCCCCAGCACCCCAACCCCCAGCAGTGCAGGGCACCTGCCAGCAGGCCCCCACTCATGTCCCACTCATGTCCCCTTGCACCCCCACCTCCCAGCAGTGCGGGGCACCTGCCAGCAGGCCCCCACACATGTCCCCCAGCACTCCCACCCCCCCCAGCAGTCAGGGGCACCTGCCAGCAGGCCCCCACTCATGTCCCCTTGCACCCCCACCTCCCAGCAGTCAGGGGAAACTGCCAGCAGGCCCCTCACTCATGTCCCCCTGCCCCCAGGTCATGACGATCCTCAATCATGGCCCTTATGGCCAGCCTCCCCAGCCCAAAGACCCAACCAAGTATTGCATCCACCCACATAGAAAAGGCAATTACATGATACAACCCCAATGTCAAGTATGTAAATGAACACATGTCTGTCACACACACACAATGGTTGCAAGTGAATTTGAAAACCCATATCATGACATGCATGAAACCAATGAGATAATACCACACATCAAAGTATGAAGAAAAAAATGTATTAAACGCAACATGAATGGAATTAAAATCAAACAAAGAACAATGGGAATAAAAAAAGAAAAGCTGCATGTCCGTAAAATAATGAAAAACAAGAAATCATAATCCAAAGGAAAGGTGTCCAAAGTCACAGTCCAACAAAGCAAATCCAAGGGAAAAACATCGCTTCATGGGGAAATCCAAAAAAAAGAGATGAACAATCCAGGGTCTGCACGTGTAATTGGAGGAAAGGGTGCGTACACGCGTAAGTGACGTCTACGTGTGGGCCGGTTTAAAAGGTACGTATAGGACGCCATTTCCTTGTTCGTGCTTTTTGTGGAGAGCGAGTGGGTGGATTCTGTACTTCTTGTCGGTTCACACGCGATTACTTCACAGCGTTTCAAGTTCGTACTCCCTGTTACCTCTGACAGCTTTCATTTTTCTACTTTTTTTGGGCCTGTTTCCTCAAACAGTGTTCACTTCTCCTTTTGTCCTGTCTCCTCAGACAGCGTACAATTCTTCTTTTGGCGGGGGTGTTGCCAATGCGCACATGCGCGTATTTTTCACCTTCTTTTTCCAGGCAGACGGTGAGTTCCGCACGTACTTAGCAAGTGTGCTTGCCCCGTGTGTCGCGTACCCCTTCAGAGGTCATTGTAGGCTGCGTTTATCATGCGTACGGTTATTTTTGTGTTTCTGGGTGCCACAGCGTAGTGCGGGTTCATTTTTCCACGCACGTGGTCTACAAGGGGTAGCGTGCACGTTTATTTTTGTTTTTGGGCTGCCTGTGCATTGCTGACCCGTCATCTTCCCCCAGGGGTCACAGACAGCCTTGTTAGAGCACTAGGGTACGAATTCCATCTAGTACCCTACCCCTTTGACCCCCAATTGCCCAGGACAATAGTTTACTGCTCCTCCCATACGGACAACAACATCAGTGCCATGGTCAGAAGGCAATCAAGCGGTAAGGGAGGCAAAGGTGGCCGACCTTCAAAAGGTGGACGTGGTGGGCGCGGTAGGGGACGTGGCTGGGATTTTCAGGGTGCCCCTATACCCCATGTGTGGAGGACCAATCAGGGACACACATGATTTCCCCCCAAACCCCATGGTTGAGGGAAACGTGGATGAGACCATCCCAGCTCAGCCCTTGTTGGACCAGCCCATTGTGGCACCTGACCTGGCACAGGATGTCTCCCTGGCTGACTTCCAGGTCAGCAAGTCTAAGCCACGTGTGGCGGTGCAAGTTGTCACCAAGCCACGTGGATCTGGGGCAGCTATGTTATCTGCTACCCCAAGTATGCAGGGTGGTGAGGCTGCAGGGGCAGCTGCAGCTCCATCCGCCCCAGCTCTGACTCTCCCAGCCAGGACAGTGTCGGTCCTGGTCCATCACACTGATGTTCCCCCTGCCAACATCACACTTCAGACAATGCCTGAAGTCCTATGGTCAATGTGCATTCGCACACTCCAACAACCCAGTCCACCTGTGATTCTGCCCCTACTGACCAGAGTGGCGTTCCACCTTCCACCTTCTAAAAAGAGGAAGAAGGGTGCTCTGGCACGACAGGCTGAGACCCTAGGCACGGCTACACACTCCGGTACCTCAAGGAAGCCTTGCTTCAATGATTCGGAACTTGATGCACTTGAGCTATGTGTTGGCACATAGCCACGAAATGGTGGTGACTGCAGGGTCCAAGACCACACCTGGTCAACGTAAGGGGCACTGGCAGACCATCGCCAACCACATAAGTGCCCTTGGATTTGTGAGGCGCTCAGCTGATGATTGCTACAAGCGGTGGAACGACCTGAAACACAGAGAAAAGAACAAGCTGGCCTCAAGTCATGCCGCTACTCTGGTGACTGGCGGTGGGTCTCCACAAGAGGACAACGAACTCACTGAACATGAGTCTGTTGCTGGGACCTTCGTCACAGAGGAACAGATCCGAGGTGTGCGAGAACTACCCGATTATGACACATTGTCCGGTGTGTGCCCATTCGTGTGTGTGTAATGCATGTGTATGTTGTTTGGGTGATGGGTTCTGATTGAGTGGCAGGTGAGGGTGTGTGTGACTGAGCAGTATGTGTCACCCATGTGCTTCATCCAAAACATTCTGCGGCCTTGAATTTGGGTGTGACACTATCCCTTCTGCCCACAGTAGTAATTTAGCGCAACATTACGGCAGTTGCCCTTGAGGTGGCATCATGCAACAACATTGTTTGCATTTTTCAGTGTTCTTTCAGGCTGATTGTTTCAATTCTCCCACTTTTGCAACACATTCCTCAGCCCTATTGTGACATATGTGACATGCTTCTGTCATTGAAGAACCCCACATTGGCCCACATGTGTCACCTTGGTAGTTGAATGATTTAACCATTCAGGCTGAATGAGTATTGTCCTGATCACATGATGTTTTTGGGCCTGTTTGAATGTGGAACATGCTAGTTGTTTCCTGTCATGTTGAAGTGCACAACCATTGATGTGTACATGGCCCTGCAATCACTGTATTTTTGTACACTGGATGTGTTGCAGTGTGTGGCACATGGCGTATCCTTTCACATGGATGGGTGACAGTACTCATTCACTGACATATGGATGTACTTGTGGAATGTACCATGGCTATGGTACATGCCATCTGTGTGATGGCATGTGTCATTTATGTGTATAGGACATGCCACTCACAGGCCAATGTGTGATGGCAGTGCTACCCAGCATGCAGCAAATGTGTTGCTCTTCCATCTTGGTGTCATCAGTGTCTGACTTTTGCCTCCCCTTCCAACTCTGTGACAGTGCATGCATGGGAGGGTTATAGTCATGTGGGACATGTGTAAATCATGTATTGGTTCTGTAGTTTGTCAGGCCTATTTGTGTGCTATGGTGCTAATGCCTGTTTCCATTTTTTGTCTTTCATGTTTTTGCAGGGGATGATGCACTTGATGCTGTTGAGGTTGAGGAGATGGTGCAGACCCAGGAGGAACCTGAGGCACAACCGGCCACCAGTGGGGGACGTGGTGTGGTGGTGGGTGAGAACCCACTCTTGCTGCAGACGATTCTGTCAAGGGGTGTCTCTGGGTGCACCTCCCCAGACCTCTATTCAGGTGTTGATTCGGATGATGAGACCTATGTGGCGTCGCAGGTAAGTGTTTCTGGAAGGGGTTCTGTTCTGTCCAACCCACTGCACCAGGGGTAGAACCCTCTATGGGGATGTCAGTGTTGGTTAGTCAGCCTTTGGCGGTTACGGGTGCAGGGTCACACTCCACAACATCAGATCCTGTTCCTGGGCCAGCAGATCAGAGGGGGAATGCAGTTCTGCAGCCTCAGGAAGTGCCGGCACAGCAAGGCGCAGATCGCCTTGCCCCAAACCGGTGTGGTGCCCGCCGATGTGGTGGCCGTACGCCACCAGGCAATACCGCATGGGAACAATCCATGTACGGTATGGCAACCCAACAGGCAGCATGAATTGAGATGATGGCTCAAGCAATGGAGAGGGTCGCCACTTCCATTGTCCCCCCTGAAAGGCAGATGGAGCAACTACAGCAGGCAACAGACTCCATTTGCCAATCACACAGGGAGGACATGTTGGTGTCCAACAGGGAGAGACGGGCGGCACTGGAGACTCTACGCCAATCGATATCAATAGAGTCCCAGGGCCACAGGGAAGCCCTGAGGGTAGAACTCCATCACCTCAGGGAGACTCTTGTTGACCTTGAGACTTCCACTAACTTGAGGACAGAACAGCAGCTGGAGCGGCTCACACATTCGCTCTCAGCGGAGATGCAGGCAACTTTTTTTTATTTGATTATTTTTTGACAGTGTGTTGCCTTGTGTGGCTCCCGTGGGCATCCACTGTATTCCGACTGGGCACATGCAGCTTGTCCTGAGTTTGAGTTCGATGCTTGGGTTCGTGAGACACACACCCCTCCTGCTTCCCGTTTCCATGGGCTTGCAAAGGGTGTGACTAAGTGACAGTGATGTACACAGTGATGTTGGGCTCCCATGAGCTGTGTGGGCAGTCTGTAGTCAATACTGTGCAGACATTCCTTGTGTATATTGTTGTTGTATTGTACACTGCATGTTGTAATTATGTATGCTTCTGCTTCCATGTCTCCCTCTAAATCTGCAGGTTCATTTCTCATGTCTTCACAAGGCCGTCTACTTTGGAGATGGAGTTCATGTTGTATGCAGTACACAGACAGGTTTTGAAGCCTGCAAGACTACAGTTGGAAGGGGGCGATGTGGTGGCATATTCAGGTTGTAAGACTACGACTACTTTAACTTAGTACTGTCATGTTTTAGTTATGTTTGAGCTTGTGTAGCTGCATTGTATTGTTGGTAAGTATTTGGTCATGTGTGTTTTTAGTTCAACATTACTGGGAGCATATTGTGTGTGGCCAGTTTCCATTAGGGACACTGTACTTTGTGACACTTGTGTCAGGTTTTGGGGATTGCTTTGTTTGCTCTCACATAGCATGACATGCCATGGTGTGTTGGGTGGCGGTGCTGGGGATGGGTTGGGTGACATGGCACTGTTCTCATGTTGTATTTTGCAAGGGGGTAATGCATTTAGCTGCAGATGTGTCTTTTGATGACATAGCATTGGTGGTCTTTCTGTAGGTAGGGATGCACACTTTGTGACACTTCCAGGTGACCAATCTCAGGCTGGCATGGTTGTGACAGTTGACTGTCCCTTATGTCATCATCGATTGTCAGCTGGTATGTGGCAGGGCTGTGTGCACTCCACAGGGGTGTGATTCAAAGTGAAGTAATTAGCCACCAGCTGCGTTCGGGCTGCTTCACCCCGTGCCCTTTCCCCTCCCATGCGCAGCGGGCGTGCATGTGGTAGGGGATGTGGGGCACCACCATGTCCACCGGCAGGCCCCGGCGTGTTGCAACGTTGTGCAGGACACATGCTGCCACTATGATCCTGCACACTACTGGGGGAGCGTATAACAGCTGCCCGCCAGAACGGTCAAGGGAGCGAAAGCGTGACTTGAGCACTCCGAATGTGTGCTCCACTATGCCCCATGTTGCAATATGGGCTGTGTTGTATCTTACCTCGGGTGGCGTGGTGGGGTTCCGAATTGGCGTCATCATGTGGGTGCTCAGAGGGTAGGCACTGTCCCCTGGGGAGGTGGGGATGGGTATCATTAGTAGGGTTGTGACATTACATGCCGCCTAGCTTCTAGGTCCCGGTTTAGGGTTGACATTCTGTAAATGAAACTGTCATGGGTGGACCCTGGATAGTTGGCATATACTGAGGTGATGATTCCCTTGGCATCACATACTACCTGCACGTTGATGGAATGCCAGTGCTTGCGGTTTCTATAGATGTGCTCTGATGCCCTGGGGGGACGTAGAGCCACATGGGAGCAATCAATGGCACCTAGGACTTTGGGGAATTGTGCCACCCCATAGAAATCCTGGACGTCAGCCTGCCTTTCTGCAGGTGTTCTGGGCAGGTGTATGTGCCTGCGGACTGATGGGCGTGCAGTCTTGATGGCCAAGACCTGGTGTAGGCAGCGTGACTGCGTGGCCTGTGACAACCCCCCCACTATGGCACTTGTCCGCTGAAATGATCCAGTGGCCAAAAAGTGCAGTACATTGAGGACCTTCTCCAGGGGGCTGAGTGTTTGGGAGCAGAGGGTGGGTGATGTGAGGTCATCCTCCCACTCACTGACCAGGTCGAGTATTATGTGAGGTGGAAACCTGTACCTCCCATTCACCTGGTCATCAGGCATCCTAAAAAGGCTGGTTCTGGGTGTGAAAATTCTGGGCCTGACTATCCTCCTCCTCCTCCTGCGGTATCCCACGACCACTGCTGCTAGGAACGCTATGTTCATCCTGGCGTCTGAGCTTGTTTGTTGTTTGCGCGCACTTTTATGCTGCGCTGGTCCACGTACGCCTGCTTCCTGCTGGCGTACGTGTTTCTGGATTAGCGCGTCTTTTTTTGGCGCATGCGTGTGGCAGGACATGAGTGGGACATGAGTGGGGGCCTGCTGGCAGGTGCCCCTGACTGCTGGGGGTGGGGGTGCAGGCGGACATGTGTGGGACATGAGTGGGGGCCTGCTGGCAGGTGCCCCTCAGTTCTGGGGGGTGGGGGTGCAAGTGTGGGTGTTCCGTGCATTTGCCTCCTGTACTTCCCCGCTATTTTTGACACAGCGGGTGTCCGTATTTGTTGCGTACCCCTTTGCACGTCATTTGTCCTAGAGGGCCACAGTATGGGACATTCATCAGAGCTGTATATACTTAGTTTTTGTTAGCGCACATTTTATTAATGCGCAGGGACGCTACCGCCTGCCTTCGTGTGGCGGACATGTGTTGATGTACATAGTTGACTTTTGGTTTGTGTCATGAGATCGCCATTTCACTGCTGGGGGGTGGGGGAGCAAGGGGACATGAGTGGGACATGAGTGGGGGCCTGCTGGCAGGTGCCCCTGACTGCTGGGGGGTGGGGGTGCTGGGGGACATGAGTGGGGGCCTGCTGGCAGGTGCCCTGCACTGCTGGGGGGTGGGGGTGCTGGGGACATGTGTGGGACATGAGTGGGGGCCTGCTGGCAGGTGCCCCTGACTGCTGGGGGGTGGGGGTGCTGGGGGACATGTGTGAGCCATGAGTGGGGGCCTACTGACAGGTGCCCCTGACTGCTGGGGGGGTGGGGGTGCTGGGGGACATGAGTGGGGGCCTGCTGGCAGGTGCCCCACACTGCTGGGGGGTGGGGGTGCAAGGGGACATGAGTGGGACATGAGTGGGGGCCTGCTGGCAGGTGCCCCTGACTGCTGGCATGTGGGAGTGCTGGGGGACATGTGTGGGACATGAGTGGGGGCCTGCTGGCAGGTGACCCACACTGCTGGGGGGTGGGGGTGTAAGGGGACATGAGTGGGGGCCTGCTGGCAGGTGCCCCTGACTTCTGGGGGATGGGGGTGCTGGGGGACATGTGTGGGCACTTGCTGGCCGGTGCCCCGCACTGCTGGGGGGTGGGTGTGCAAGGGGACATGAGTGGGGGCCTGCTGGCCGGTGCCCCTGACTGCTGGGGGGTGGGGGTGCAAGGGGACATGAGTGGGGGCCTGCTGGCAGGTGCCCCTGACTTCTGGGGGATGGGGGTGCTGGGGGACATGTGTGGGCACTTGCTGGCAGGTGCCCCGCACTGCTGGGGGGTGGGTGTGCAAGGGGACATGAGTGGGGGCCTGCTGGCCAGTGCCCCTGACTGCTGGGGGGTGGGGGTGCTGGAGGTCATGTGTGGGACATGAGTGGGGGCCTGCTGGCAGGTGCCCCACACTGCTGGGGGTGGGGGTGCAAGGGGACATGAGTGGGACATGAGTGGGGGCCTGCTGGCAGGTGCCCCTGACTGCTGGGGGTGGGGGTGCAAGGGGACATGTGTGGGACATGAGTGGGGGCCTGCTGGCAGGTGCCCCTCAGTTCTGGAGGGTGGGGGTGCAAGGGGACATGAGTGGGGGCCTGCTGGCAGGTGCCCCTGACTGCTGGGGGGTGGGGGTGCTGGGGGACATGTGTGGGGGCCTGCTAGCAGGTGCCCCTGACTGCTGGGGGGTGGGGGTGCTGGGGGACATGTGTGGGGGCCTGCTGGCAGATGCCCCTGACTGCTGGGGGGTGGAGGTGCAGTGGGACATGAGTGGGGGCCTGCTGGCAGGTGCCCTGCACTGCTGGGCGTGGGGGTGCTGGGAGACATGAGTTTGTGATCATATTGCAACGTGACATGTGGCTTGGCTGGGGGGCATGCCCATGGTGGATGGGCTGCCTGCGTGACATGACCAGGGTTGCAGGGTAGTCCCCTGTGGTGTGGACTGCTTGCAGGGGCCGTGGAGGGGGTAGAGGGGACACCTGGGAGGACCCACACTGCCATTTCACATGTAGGACTCCCCGCGCACCCCTGAAATACACATACCCAGGCCAATCACGTGTGAAACTTCCCGCGCACCCCTGAAATACACGTACCCAGGCCAATCGCGTGTGAAACATCCCGTGCACCCCTGAAATACACGTAACCAGGCCAGTCGCGTGTGAAACTTCCCGCGCACCCCTGAAATACACGTACCCAGGCCAATCGCGTGTGAAACTTCCCGCGCACCCCTGAAATACACGTAACCAGCCCAATCGCGTGTGAAACTTCCCGCGTACCCCTGAAATACACGTACCCAGGCCAATCACGTGTGAAACTTCCCGCATACCCCTGAAATACACATACCCAGGCCAATCGCGTGTGAAACTTCCCGCGCACCCCTGAAATACACGTAACCAGCCCAATCGCGTGTGAAACTTCCTGCGCACCCCTGAAATACACATACCCAGGCCAATCGCGTGTGAAACTTCCCGCGCACCCCTGAAATACACGTACCCAGGCCAATCGCGTGTGAAACTTCCCGCGCACCCCTGAAATACAGGTATCCAAGCCAATCGCGTGTGAAACTTCCCGCGCACCCCTGAAATTCACGTACCCAGGCCAATCGCATGTGAAACTTACTGCGTACCCCCGTAATACATGTACCCCACTCGCACAGGCCCTTTCGCGTGTGAAACTTTCCGCGAACCCCGTAATACACGTACCCTGCTGAAATCGCATGTGAAACTTCCCGCGAACCTCAGTAATACACATACCACACTCGCACAGGCCCTTTTGCGTGTGCAACTTCACGCGCACCCCAGTAATACACGTTCCCCGCTTGGCGTTTGCTGTTTGGCAGCCCTGTAAACTGGTCCAGGTTTAGCGCAGCCCTTTGCACTGAATTGGGAATTTTTATGGCTTTTCCTTGCGCGAGGGCGTTCTTGGGTGCGTAACTGGCGCTGCTGCAGGGTCGCTGCGCCACTCTGCGCCACGGCTGGTTTTGGAGGCTAAAATCCATGAATACGCTGTGTGCGGAAATCGATTTTAGTGCACGCGGCTGGCGCAGACATTCGCACGCGCACACTGTGCGCCAGCCGCATGCGCCACTTTTGTGTGAAATTCTATGAATGACCCTGTATATGTTTGCTGGTCCGGAAACAAGGGTGCTGGTAAGCTCACCGGCTCCCTTGTTTCCAGACCGGCAAACTACAAGTCTGCCTGCCAGAGCCGCTGTGCCCGACAGGTCTGACCCTGCCGGACCCAGTGGCCACGGTAGGCAGACTTGTCACGGGAGCACCGGCACTGTTCTTAATGGTCCTGGTGCTCCCGTGTCCCCACTCCCATAGAGTCCAATAGGACTCTACGGGAATGGGGATTAACAAATGTAACAGTGCCTGACTTCCTGGCCGCCGGACTTGTAATAGCCTGATAGCACCGGGAAGTCAGGCGCCAGTAAATTATTACGGGTCCAGTGGCAACCCGCCGGTAAGACCAGCAGGGTTACCGCTGGACCCGTAATCAGGCACAATATCTATTTTTTGACCCAGCCACAGCCCTCCCCACCTATAGCTCCAATGCAAATCAATTAGAGAGTACAGGGAGACCCCTAGGAAATCCAAGCACTGAAGAAACCTTATTATTGCTCATATCTAGATTTTGAATATAAGCAATTGTATCAGTGTTCTCAACAGTGACATTCTTGGACTGTGCAATCTTGTCTTCCAGCCCTTGGACGAAGGCCTATAATTGTTTCAATTTCTTTCTATCAAATATTTTTTTCCCACTATGACCCAAAATTTCAGACACAATATTCTCTTAAAGTATGTCATATTTTTTTGGTCATTTTGCTTTAGCTTTCTCATACAGGAGCACATTTCCAAGACCTTCAGGCGAGAGTAGATTTCAACATTGTCTGCTAAGAAACTGAAACTCATTGTTTACTCTCACCATACATGGAACATTAAAAAAAAGTACCGTTATTGGCTATAACGGCGGGCACTTTTAGTTATTTGAGTGCCTCCTCTAAAAAGACAGAGCTCAGCATATGCTCCAACCGTAGCGTTAGCACCCTGCTGGGTGCTCAAGTTTAGTGGGCCACCAAGAATGGGGACCGAATCTTTAAATGTTTACCAGATTTCATTATGTTTTTTTCTGGCCATACTACTTTGGATATTATGCCCTTACATACGCCATTAAAAGATGAGGGTGAATTATCAGTTTTACCCCCCTGGCAATGTGAATACAGGCATATAAGGTGACAATCAATTTAAGGCCTTGCATTACCAGCAAACAATGTGATGGCAAAGGCTGATAACACCAGTGTTAGAATTAGATAACAAAACACCTTTTACAACTTCAACTAGATGAAGGTAAAGCTACATATACAAGAGACCAGTTGATAGAAAAAAACATCCAAATGCACCATGGTGCATCCCAAGAAAGATGTTGTAATGATGGCAGTAACTTAAGTTCACTATACTACATTAACCAACTGATAAAAGAGGTGATTTCTACAGTTATTATTTTTAAATAAAAGAAATGCATTCTTTCAGAAACAGCTGACAGTTAATCTTTTGTATGGGCTCACTTGTCCCAAATCTGTAACTCCTACATAAACCTGTGATTATACTTTATTAGGTTCCCAAGATCCGGCCAACCTGAGTTTTAGTTGTACTGGCTTTATTGCTCAAAAAGCAACTTAGCGCTGTCGCTACACTTACAATTTATTGCGCACCCAAATCAACATCAGGTGTAAAAATAAACGCTGCATCATTCACGTAGAGGGGTTTGGTCTTTCATACAAAACAGACTGGAATAATGCAGGGAATGTACATGATCATTACTACGAATGTATCTATATAGATGGGGATTATTAATGTGGAGTCATGGGCGTAAATTTAGGGGGGACAAGGGTGTTTGTCCCTCCAACTTTTGTGGCACACCATTGTTTCCCACTCATTGGGCAGTGGACCCTTTCATTTAGAAGTTATGTCCCATCCCCAACATTTTCAGCAAAGTTAATCCACTAAGCAGAATCCCTGCTACTGTTACTCTCCCAATTTGAAGTGATTACCCCATTAGCATTCTAGCAACTGTTTCTGTAAGTAATGCCTTAATCCACCCAATAAATGTTAGACCAATCCCAGAGTGTGGCAACAACCCCCCACGAGGATCACCAAATCTAATAAGCATATTTTTGTATCGTAATAGCTGATGGTGTCCCAGTCAGTGACAAAACCATGTTCATATCGGAATTCAGTCTAGGTGTCAATAGTGATCAGAGCAAGTGGGTGGTATGACATACAGTGCGGGTCAGGGTCTGTTGCTAGCATGATAGTTTATATTGGTACATCCAGCATAGTTCTGGCAGATATCGACAAACGATCCCACTGCACATCACGTGTGAGTGTCAGTAGGATAGTTCAGTGCACATTTTACTGCAGTTATGCACAATCCCTGCACATGCCTGGATTTGTAGGTTGGGTATCCTAAGATATTTTCAAGACATTATTCAGGCATTTACTAGCTCACATTGTAATACGCCTAACTGCTAATATCCTTTCCAGACCGTCTGACAATATGGCTTCCAAGCCTGCGGCGGTGGGCGGACATAGCCGGTAACAGCCTGCCAGCCCTAGCCTAGGTAGGCTCGACCGAAGCATGGGCCTCTGCGAGGGCTGGGGGCTGTTACCAGCCATGTTCACCCCCCACCGTGAGGGTGAAACCCATTCGCACACTGGGGTTTATCTGGGGTGCAAATGGTTTATTTATGTTTTCTCTTCAGACTGGCTGAGCAAGGGACGACAATGTTCAGAGAGAAAAAACAAAAAAAGATATGGGGCAAAGGGACTAAGTCCCTTTTCGATTTCTATGGTAGTGCCTGGCAGTGGGAGGAGTGTCGGGACTGGAGCAAAAAGCTCCAGTCCAGCAGGTAAGTGGGGAGGGAGGGGGTGGTGAAGAGGTTCGATGTGTTTTGGAGGGTGAGGAGGTAAGGTGGCAACTGGGAGAGGCTCCCCACATTAAAAACATATAAAAGATGGCACTACCAGGGGAGACGCCTCTTGTGGCTGGAAACAGCAGGCAAAGAATGTGTATTATCGCCCCCTGTTCCAGCCACCTGATTGGCATCGTACTTCCCCAGCTGTGAATCAGAATTCTGCACTGGACGCAGCATTCATGCACCCTATGTCACAATCTGAGATTACACTCTTCCACCTGTTTACACCAGCCACGTGACCATAGTATCATCCTATAACTCCCTGGGAAATGTTACTCTGCCGCCTCACAGAAGTCTGACACTGTATTGCAAGAGAATACTAGTTGCTAAGGACCAATAGTTGAACTGCTCATAAGATTCCAAAGTTTTCAGGACTGGTGAATCCGACTGGATCAATCCTTCTATGAATCTGAAGCCATTATCTGCACAGTGCCTTAGATTTCAACCCCTGCACTAGCCACTTCAACATTTGCACACTCTTCACTCATCATGCATGCTAGGTACCATCTCCTTTCCTACTGATATTGCTATCCAGTACACGTCCATATCTACTAGGAGTTCTATTGTCTGCAACACACGTTAATGTGTGTCTCCAAAAAGCTTACGAGTGTTGAGGAGTGGGTGGAAAGAAATGGTCCCAAGGACAAAAACACTCCAAATATCTTATTCTCTTTTGAGTAAGGGACACATGCTCTCCTCCCAGGCTTTCCGCACTCCACCATCTTCAGCCATCAAATCACTTGCAAACTGAGAAAAACCTTGGAGTCAACAGGGACAGCAGGCTAAATATGTTCTCCCATGTGAGCAAGGTAAATGAGGCCTTTTACAACTCATTAAACTTAGAGGGAGCCTACCCCGTTTCTCATTTCTCCTGAGTACTACACCATGGTAGTGGGTACCCAAGTCAATTCCAAACTTAACTCCACCAGCACTCATATCACCAGCCGTCTATGGGCGCTTCCCAGACTAGCAGCTGAGAAGATAACAAATGGTTCAAAATACCACTGCAAGACTTTTAAAAATAATGATAATCTCACCACACGCTGCAACTGAAACACATCTACCATGCCTTGGAATTGGGTAACCACCATAAACCTTCTAAAGCGATCAGGAAGATAGGCATATTGATTGACATACGTCTGCTGGATGCCCAAGTCAATGAAACAGTCAAAAAGGGATTCTACAATGTCTGCTTTGTGTGAAAGATTGTGCTCTACAACTTCTTCGCACATTGCCAGAGTGCTGACCATCATCTTCCTGATTCATTCAAGAATCGACTCCTCAAACAGCATTTACCTAGGTATGCCGAACTACCTACCCAAAAATTGGCAACTGATCCAAAACACAGCAACCAGACTCCTATTCTGACTCAACTGCTGGGAACACATAACACCAGCTCTCAGAACACTCCACTGGCTATCAAGAAGAAATTGATTAGGTGTAAGGCTATCTTAAGACATCAAACATTACAAACCTACACCATTAACTCCTGAAACTACAACGGACATAGTTAGACCTGGGCGGTATAATCCCATGCTATAGGCCTGAGGCCAGCCCTCTGAACATAAAGCCTTCAATGCTTCCTTTACTTCACACCTATTTACAAGCAAACAGAGCTCAGGGCACTTCTGATCTGCACCCGCAACACAAAGCACTGCACCTCTCCTCCAACCTAACCAACCTCACCCACTCTCTTCCAGATCCATCAGAGCCCCTGGATACCATGCAAATAGCCATGCTGTGCGGTACAAAACCTGATAACATAACACAGCATTCAGCGTAGCCAGAGAAAAGAGAATTTATCACTGGTGCTACATAAAGTGACCGTTTGCGCACAAACAGAATTCAAAATTCCAAACTCTAATCCTAACGTATAACTCCATTCCTCTGCAACCAACTCTCGCTCTTTGTTTCAAGCCGATTCCTGTGGTCTGCCACCTTATGGTGCCTAACTCTCATCAACTTTCCACTCCAATCACATCCAAAACACGCAATGAAAGGAGACAAAGCATAGTTGCTCAAGAAACAACAAAAACATTCTTCTGGGTACCAGGCTTGGAACTGTTCAGAAGCTAACTCCTACTTCATTAATATCAAACCCTCTGTAAAATCCGGATGCTGCTACTGCGTGCTGTTGGATTCAGCACAAGAAGAAGACTGTATGCATCAAATAGTGCCCTCTGTCCTTCCAATGGCGCCTATAGGGGTAACTTCACCACACAGGTGTCCTGCATGAAAGTGGGGGTTGATGTCTTTATAGTTTGGTCTCTATACTGCAGGATGCTCCTTCTGTGCCCTATTCTGGGGTGGGCTGTGCATGAAAGCATGGCCACCTTCGAGAGATGCAAGACGTAAGTGGTGGAATCAGTGTGCACCCCGATTTCAATGGCTGACAGCGGACCGAGAAATGTCATCCAATATGCACTGTTCGTGATACGCAAATAGCCTCATTTTGGTTAAGGTGGATGTGACGACATTATGTGAAAAACGTGTCTCCTATGATTTACCTGCATGTGTTAATTGTGCTCCTCGGTCACCAAATGATTATCCACACTGCTGCGGGAGCCGCACGCAACAGCTCTACACCAGTTTTCGCATGTGTATGGTTCCCACTGTGGTGCCCGGCAAACCTACGCCTACTGAAAACCACCATTTTGATCCCTGCACAAAGGGCGGGATGTCCAGGGGTTGTGCCTAGTAATTGTTTGCACCTGCAGGCATCAGGTCCAATCTGTGGAAAGCAACGGTTCAAGGGGGGCATATTTTTTGCAGAGACGCCCACCACTTATATCTCAGCATGCACGATTCGAAGGGTGTGGGAACCAGGGCGGAATGTTGCATCACACAGCATGGCAAAATGGATGAAATCGGAAGTACACGGCTCCCCGTGGCCCTGCCCCTCCAAGGATGAGAGGGTTCCCCGAGTACATTTTTTTTACCATTTCCAGCACTGATGATAACGAGGCTCTGATCCTGCTATTACAGTGTACTGTGACTCCAAGGAAATGGTGCTACCAGGAAGTTCACCTTCCTCTGAAGAAAGGTGGCCAGGAGCAGGAGGCCTGGAATGTGCCAACAGGAGTCATATTGCCAGTGTTTTTTTATTGTTTAGGCAACTTGTCTGCCTGCGTATTTTGGATGGCTTTCAGTAAAATGGCCGCTGGCAGTAGGAATCTGTTTAATAGCCCAGTGTCCTCAGCACTTAATACTTGTGAACACAATTCTTTATGCGTGTTCTGTTCCTTTACGCGTTATTATACTTTTCAACCAACAGCGTCTCCGGATTGCTATGCTGATTTTATCACATCTTTGTACATTTAATTGCAACTTTTCAATTGGTCGTTGTAACGCAAATCCCCAGCACGTCTCCAAAAAGTGTCAAGCTGCTGCAGGACCTGTTTTCACTCGCCTAAAACGTGCAGGCTTCACTTATTATGTCGATGGGCTGCTAATAACCTAGGTGTTTGGGCTTGTATCATGCCACTCAATTATCGCAAACAACTGCGCTAACATTCGCATTAACTGTACCGCGGAAGCAGCCATCATTTCCCGCTGATGACTGGGCTGGAATGATACGATTCTTTGCAAAATATTCAAAGGTGTGTCTTGGGTTCAACGTGTAACTAGAGGAGTATTTCAGATGCCAGTGGGTAGTGGCGGTCATTCAAAGTGGCCCATGGAATGTCATGTTCTGTACTTGCTCTGTCACCTTTTCATCTACTGCTAATAAAATGATTAAAGAAACAAAATATTTCTATCTTTGTCAATGACATATCTGCTTTTAGTCATCGTTAGCAAAAACAAGGAGGACGCATTCTTGATGTGAGGTCATCTTGAGAGCCTTGTTTCGTTGTCAGAACAATATCGTGCACTCCCATTCCCAGTGCAGCTCTAATTCTATAATAATGGACTTGTTGCAGGCGCACGCAGTCGCTGTGAGTAGCAGCGCAAGGCTGCTATATGATCAAAGTTGACAGTGAATTGCTCAGAAACTAGCGCAAGTGCAAAATTAATAAATATCGAGAAATGCGCAAGTCATTCTGTTCTCTCACCCCTGATTTTACACTTCAAAGAAAAAACATGAAACTTTCTAAAAATGAACCACTCACACTTTGTGCCTTACCCTGGGCCGTTACCAAAGAGGTGACATTGAATGTTTTTGATTTTTGTGCATTCTGTTGGTGAATTACATAACGCGCATGGAAAATGTGCAATGTTCAGATACACCCCCTTATTTGCACCTGAATTAGGGATCCTGGATGGTGGCGTCTTTGGGATTCCAATTTTTGGGCGCAAGTGATGAGATGCAATAGCGCATCTCATCATTTACACTCAAAAAAGTTTTTAGAATCTCACTCTTCATTAGGGAACACTGGTTTGACGAAGCAGCATGCAGATGCGGTTCCATGACATTTCACCTACCCCCTTTTTTCCGACGGGTGTTTTGCCGTGGAAGTTTTGCCCCATTGACATTTTTTTAAAATTATTTTTGGGGGGTCCCGCCCCCCCCAAGTCTTACATGATTTAATTTTTTTTATTTACCTTTCCACCAACCCTTTATTTACCCTTTCCTACCCCTCGCCACCAAATATTTCAATGGGAATTTTCGGCAAACCTCCTGAGGCAAAACACCCATCAGAAAACGGGTTTTCGGCAACGAAACGTGATACCACAGATGTGTACTATGGTATCATTAGCCCCTCCCCCTGCCACAGATTGATTGTTTGCTCATTGTTCTCTTTGCTTGATCTACAGATGTTGTCTGCACCAATAGGAACCTCGACCATTAGTAATATGTTGTCATCCACCATATGATAGGACACACAACTGAGATGCACCTATTCAACATGCTTTATTTTTGTTTCTGTTGCTTTTCCAGTAAAATGCCAGCTCCATATCTGACCTACACCATGGTGTGCTGCCTGATGCTAACCTATCATCTATAGCAAGATTGAGGTACACCCCTGTAGAGGAGGGGCCAAGTACCCCTACTCCACCTACCCCGCCTACATTACCTGAGAAGTATGAACCAAAGTATGTGACGTATAGTACACCAATAAGAAAGCAGGAAGAAGAGCAATGACTGCAGTACCCATAAGAATACCTATACCTAAGAGAATATGGGAAGTGAAGTACCCATTAATGAAACCATACTTACATTTAAGACAATATGATGGCCATTTGAACGCCTTTCCTGATGAAACAAAGAAACTGAATGACCAGGATGAATGGTGACATCATACGAAACTGAATCGACCCCATATAGAAGATAACCAGACCAGAAAGGCAGATGATTGATGAAGAACAAAGAAGTACCAAGGATAAGTGACGCCTTGGGATCAAGATGAAGAGACTTATGCCATAAGCATGATGAAGATGCTTAGTTAATTTAAACGTGTACAGATGCAATGAAACGCAAGCAGCAAAGCAATCATTAAGCTAGCCAAATGCTTATAGTGAATAGGTCGCGGCAAGCTCCAACATATACATATATACCTCATAGATACATATGGATTAAATAAAGAATGCATGTTTCCACTACGTATATAACAGTCTTGAGCAACGAGGAAGGCCTCAATTCATTGTCACAGTTACAAAAGCAATTGAATTAAACAGAATATATTTATGCTTATGTTTATTGAGTTCATGTAGCGCTTTAAGCCAAAGCGCTTTACAGTATAACAACAAGGTACAATAATGAAAGAAGCATATTTACAAACATGAAACCAACCAGTGATACAGTATGTAGAACAATTTACTTAAATGGGGGGGGGTGGAGGAGAGGAGGTAGGTGATGGGGGTTTCAATGTCTGATTTGAGGTCAGGGGAGTGGGAGGAAGGGGGAAGTAGGGAGGGGACGGGGAGGGGGGAGTCCGGTGACCTCCTACGCCCCTAAGTGGTTTCAGTGTCCAATTTGAGGTCATCGGGAGGAGGGAGAAGGAGGGAGGGGAAGGGAGGGGGCAGGGGGTCTGAGGGGGGAAAGGTAGGGAAGGAGAGTCAGGGGTCTGAAGAATAAGGGCTTTCAGAGAGGAGCGGAAGGATGAGTAGGTAAGGGTGGAGCGGATAGAAAGAGGTAGGGCGTTCCAGTGGAGGAGAGCTAAGAGTTGGAAGGAGCGGAAGCGTGAGGAGGCACATGGGGCTGGGGGAACAGTGAGAAGGTAGAGATCGGCTGAGCGGAGAGAGCGGGAGGGAGAGTAAAATGAGAGGAGGGAAGAAAGTTAGGGGGGCCAGGTCACAGAGAGATTTGTAGACAAGACAGAGGAATTGAAATGTCAGTTGTGAGAGGAAAGGAAGCCAGCCGAGTTAAGAGAGTGAGATGGAAATAGAGTCTCGAGGGCCAAGAAGACATAGAGTATGGATAGAGGAGTGGTAGATATATTTTAGGGCAGTCAGGTGAGAGACAGGGAGTCCAAAGAGGAGAGAGGAGCAGTAGAAGAGGAGGGAGAAAATAAGGGAGGAGATTAGGAGTTGGATGAGCCAAAGAGCCAAGGTCTTATCAGAACTACATTTGGCTGACATTAGATACAATTAATAAGAAAGAACAGAAGCTCCTGTTCAAGAAGGCTAAGTGAAAACAAAAGACGTCAGAGGACTAGTGGAAAATAAAATCAAATACACAAAAAGGCTCATATCATGGTGTCCAGTCACGTGATGAAATGAAGTTGGATGCATTAGGAGATCACACCTACGCAAGGAAGCCAGACAGTATCCAAACTCCTTAAAAAATCTCAGACAACAGCACAGACTCAAGGCCAACTTCAAACACTAATTGACACTGAACCATCAAGGTGATGATGGAGTGTACTTTTAATTGGTGGGAAGCTGGTATCAAGACAAGCTCACCCGCACCTGGTTGTTCAGTCTACATGCTGCTCATGGAGGTGGAAAGTTACTGATGGGGGTTAGTAGCCAACCAATTGTAGAGGACCACGTAGTTCGGGGTCCTACAGTTTGTGTAGCCAATGGGACATTGTACATTTAGTGACGTTCATAGTGGATATTTTGAAGGAAGGGCTTAGTTGCCCCACCTGATGTTAAGTATCCAATTATTTCTCTTTGTTACTCTATACAGATATAACACCTACGCTTAATTATTCACTTAGAACCAATCCCACTTTCCTAGAAGTTTGCAACGCAGGATGACGTTGGTAATTGTTACGCTCACCTGCACTCTGCGGGGGTGTTGGGGCACGGTTTGAGCCCCTGTGTCGGCTATCTTCCCCAGCTGCTGCAGTTTAGGGTATTCTGGATGCTGGTCTTGCCCCTGTTGTTTTGTAATGCTGAGCTCCCCGTCCTGCTTCCTTCAGCAGGGGCGCGTAGAGTGTACCTAGTTGCTTTACTGGCCCGAGGAAGTGGTGATCCTGACCGGCTGCGACCAATCCACTTGGAAGGTAAGTCTTTTGTTGTGATTACTGTTAGTTTATTATAACGTCTTTGGCAGTGAGTCTTTTGCCTTGATTGTAAAATAATAAAATAATTCTTGCAATGTCTGTTCTCTTCCCAATAGATGTGAAGATGGTAGATCGGAATCGTGGAGTGGTTCCCTAGGATGATGGAGCTCTCAAATTAGCAGGTAAATTGGCCGTTATAATGGAGTTCTAAACTCATTTATGGAGCAGCCAATTGTTCGTTATTTCTAAGATCGCTAACCTGTTGTGTTCTTTTTCCCTTGCAGGAGCAGTCTGGTGGCGTGGAGCAGAGTCTGGAGGCTCCAAGGCCAATCTACAGCCCCGGATGAAGATACCGCACAGATGAAGAAAAGAAGAGGAGTTCCCGCGTCGCTGGACATCCTTATTGGTTAAGGAAAGGCCCTGACTCTGATGGAAAGCAGGTAGGGTGCGCGCTCAGCGATGCAGCGGCTGGAATCAGGCAAGGTGCGCCTTCAGCAATGGAGAAGCTGGAATAAGGTAAGATACTCCTTCAGTGATGGAGCGGCTGATCTCAGGTAAGTTGCGCCTTCCACGATGGAGTTGCTGGCTTCAAGTAAGATGATCTTCAGAGGTGGAGTAACAGGAACCGAGCTGAGGAACGGCGGTAAGCGTCCCGCTGCAAAGCAGATTAACGCGAGCGGGGGCATGAGGTTGGGCTGGCCTTAAATAGGCTCACTCCGGCCCCTCCCTTTGGCCCCACCTTGTGGCTCCACCATGCCCCTCCCTGGGATTCTTGTACGTGCCTCCCAATGATGTTCTATGGCCACGCCCGGCCCTGATGCACGTGCCTTAGGCACAGAGTGTGCAAAGCACACTTTTCTATGAGCCTGGCGCCAGAGGCACCGGGACTGGGTGCATTTGGACCCTGAGGGTGAGGAAGGCCTGGGCCCTCGCCCAATGGCCATGACAGCACTCCCCCGCAAGGCCCCTCTCACTAGAGTCTCTCTCCCGGGTCCAGGCTTGGTGGAATTGTTACGGTGAAACCACCTGATTAGTCGAAGTACATGTACAAATTCCACAGGTTCCCAAGTACGATCTTGAGGTCCATAAGCCTCCCAATCGATTAAGTAGTACAGCACAGCTTTGATCGTACCATCTTCGAATCCAGAATGTCTTTCACCTCGTACTGAGGTTCTCCTTCGATAAGTTCTGGTTCCGGCAGCCTTTTGATCCTAGTCTCGGGCTTCACAGGCTTCAGAAGAGAAACGTGAAACACTGGATGAATTTTCATGTTGGTGGGTAGATCTAGTTTTACCGCGGCCGGGTTGATGATGGCCTTGATAGGATAAGGTCTGAGATATCTGGGACGAAAGAGTCGAGGTCCTTTTAATGGTATATTTCTGGCCGCCAATCAGACTCTATACCCAATTTGGTAATGTGGGGCTTCCCTTCTATGCCTGTCAGCAAACTTCTTTTGTTGTTCCTTGGCTTTAGTTAAATTCTTGGTTGCTTCTTTAAGAGTTTGCATAATAGTGTTATGTAGAGAGGTGATTCCCGGCATTTCTAGTTCATCAAGCGGGTCAAAGGAGGATGTCCGGGGATGCCGACCATTCATGATATAGAATGGGGTTTGTCCAGTACTAGTGTGGACTGAGTTATTGTATGCATATTCAGTTAACCAGAGAATGTCTTTCCAGGATGCTTCGGTCTGCTGCAGCATGCATCTCAGGTATGGCTCTAGCGTCTGATTAGTCCTCTTAATTTGACCATCGGTTTGGGGATGGTGACTGGTGGAGAGGCGAAGATCGTTCTGCGCTATCTTGCAACAACTCCTCCAGAATGCTGAGGCAAATTGCGATCCTCGGTCAGAAATCAATACCGAAGGGAAACCATGTAGTTTGATTATTTGTTCTAGGAGTACAGTAGCCAGAGTTCCAGCAGTAGGAAGTCCCCTGAGGGGAACGAAGTGTGCCATATTGGAGAATAAATCTACCACCACTAAGATTATGTTAAAGCTGTCGCAGGGAGGTAAATCTGTAATAAAGTCCATGGATAATTTATGCCAAGGGACTGGTGGTACAGCCAGTGGACGTAATAATCCTGTGGGACTTGACTTTTGGGATTTTTGTTGTACCCAAACTCTGCAGGTTGTAATAAACTGGACCACGTCCTTTCTCCAGGTTGGCCACCAATAATTCTTCCTGATTTTGGCTTGTGTTTTAGTAATCCTGGGATGTCCTTCCACTAATGACTCGTGGTAATTTGCAATAATCTTGTTTTGAGTTTCTTTGTCTTTGATGTATAGTCTCCCCTGTAAATAGGATAAGTTGTACTTGATGGAGTACTGGCTCCCCTTGTTTAACCATTCTTGTTGGGCGGTTTGGTCCATTTGAGACTGGGGGTCAAATCTTCAAATCTTCCCAGCAGGCGGCTACTACGATCTGATTTTGAATTCGCTCTTCTGGAATGATGGGTACTGGTTCTGATGATATAAATGTGTCTTTATTCTCTCCCATTCGCGACAGAGCGTCTGCCTTTCCGTTACGCACTCGAGGTCGGTATGTGATCACAAAATCATACTCCGCGAAGAAAAGAGCCCAGCGAAGCTGACGACAAGATTAGGCCTTTGCATTTTTGAAATATTGCAGATTACGGTGATCCGTGATAACGGTGACAGTATGTCTAGCTCCTAAAAGGTAGTGTCTCCAAGTTTTAAAAGCTCCTTTGATCGGCAGTAATTCTTTGTTGGTTATGGCATAGTTCTTTTCTGGTGCTGTAAACTTATGGGACCAAAATGCTATGGAATGTAACTGTCCTGTGCCTGGATCCTTTTGCAATAACACCGCCCCATGGCCACACTGAAGGCATCGGTCTCTACTAAATAGGGTAGATCGGGTCAGGATGCCGAAGGATGGGTGCGGAGGTGAAAGCCGATTTCAATTCCAGGAAGGCTTTTTCGGCATCGGGAGACCAATAAAATATCTTAATCTTTTTTAATAAAGAAGTGATAGGATGAACGATTTGGGAAAATCCTGGGATGAATCGCCGATAGAAATTGGCAAATCCGAGTACGCTCTGCACTCCCTTCATCGATGTCGGGGATGGCCACTGAAGAATAGCTTCCAGCTTACGCGTGTCCATGTGCACCCCTCGTGGGGTAAGCATAAAGCCTAAGAACTCGATTTCCGTAACATAGAAGGAGCATTTTTCCAATTTAGCAAACAAGCGATGTTTGTGGAGTTTCTCCAGCATGGCTCTTACATGGCCCATGTGATCTTCCTTGGAAGCTGAATAGATGAGGATGTCGTCAATGTAAACTAGGACACAGACGTCCAACAATTTGTGGAGTACATCATTCATGAATAACTGGAACGCTGCTGGTGCATTGCATAACTCAAAGGGCACTCGAAAAGTCTGTATTTGGTTCAGAATGCCATATTCCATTCGTCACCTTTTTTCACTCTTACCTAATGGTAAGCTCCACTTAGGTCCAATTTTGTATAGATTCGAGCATCCTTTTCTTGGTCAAGTAGTTCGGGAATGAGCGGCAGAGGGTACCTATTCTTCACGGTAATCTGGTTTAATGCCCTATAATCTATACAAGTTCTGAGGTCTCCTTCCTTCTTTGGCATGAAGAAGAGCGCTGAAGAGGCTGGAGACTTGGACGGGCAGATGAACCCATTACCTAAGTACTGATCTAGGTATGTTCTTAGGTGCAGATATTCTTGGTCAGTCAGAGCGTAGATTCTGCTGCAGGGAATTTGTGCTCCTGGGACCAGATCGATTTGGCAGTCATAAATTCTGTGGGGGAGGCAGGGTATTAGCTTGTTCCTTTTGGAACACATCCAGAAAATCTTGATATTCAGAAGGCAATGAACCAACAATTCCTAGGATGGGTTTCCCCTCGAGTTGTAGTTTCCTCCAGTCCCTGTGGTAGCAGCGTTTTGCACATTCTTGAGGCAAGGTCAGCTTCCTTGTGCGCCAGTCAATCATTGGGTTATGGGTTTCGAGCCACGGCATTCCGAGGATCATTTGGAACTGGGGAGCCCCTATAAGAGCAAATGAAATGCTTTCCCGATAACCATCCTGGCAGTCAGCATTACCTTATCGATGTGTTGAGTTACTGGCCCAGAAGACAGCTGCGAGCCATCTACGGAAGTGACGTTTTCCGAGCGTGGTTTTTGCTGAAGTGCAAGGCCTATCCGTGCGGCCAAATCATGATCGATGTAGTTTCCCACCGCACCACTATCTATGTAGGCTTCTAGAGCATGGACTCTTGACCATTGTTGGTGGTGGGTTATTAGTACCGGGATGACCAGGTGGGAGGTCTGTACAACTTTATTAATTCCGCTCGACAAGTGGACCCCTACACTTGCCGGGCGTCCGAGTTTTCCGACTTCTGTTCTTTTTCTTCGTTACCATTCTCCGTGGCACCTACCATTTTCTTGGGGGGTTTAATAGGGCAATCACGCAAAAAATGTCCAGCTTTTCCGCAATATAAAGAAAGTTGTTGTTGTCTCCTTTTTTCCCTCTCAGCCTTGGAAATGGGAGCTCATAAGCCCCCAATTTGCATAGGTTCGATAGTTACTTGAGCCTTGGTTTGATTGTCCCGAGGTCCCATGTAAACCGACCTCCCTTCCGCCCTTGTGCTGTCCATTTTTCAGTCTTGTAAGCAATGGTCCAATTGCACCATCAGGTTGACATATTCCGCACAACCCTCGGGCGGATGGACCACTTGAGCTTTTAACTCACCCCGTAGCCCCCGATAAAAAAGTGTGGTCCTTTTCTCCTCTGGCCAATTAGTCTGTGCTATGAGGCGGTTGAAGGTGGCAATGTAAGTCAATAAATCATGGCTCCCTTGTCTAAGAGATAGTCATTTGTTGTCTAATGCTTGTCCTTGGGTGTGCCTGGCAAACAGTTTTTCCAGTTCCCGTTGGAATTCCCCAAAGTTCCGAAGTATTGGATCATCCTATGTTACTAATGGGATGGACCAGTCAGCTGCACAGCCTCCCAAATAGGAAAGTACAAAAGCCACCCTTGCGCTGTCGTTGGGGAAGGCTTCTGGTCAGCACAAGAAGTGGAGACGGCACTGGTTCATGAACACAGCGTATTTGTTCGGGTCACCAAAAAAGCGCTCTGGAGGAGCCAGTGGGACTGCCCCCGGAAAACCACTTGCTCTGGAGGTGAAGGTGGTGCCAAAGCAGTTGGTGTAACCCCGGGTAATGGAACCTGTCCTGTGTGTGCCTGGAGCATCTGTCCGATCTCGAGCTACTATTAGGTCTCTTCTCAAGGAATTAGTATCTTGTCTTGAGGCATGTACTTCAGCCCGCAGCTCCCCCAGTAATCGGGCTAACTGGTCGGTTTCAGAGGTTTCCATTACACCCAGGCAGAGATTCGGAGAGGCTTTGTGTTCTGTTATGCTCACCTGATCTCTGGGGGCAGGGGGGCGCTGGGGCATGGTTGGAGCCCTCCCTCGACTTGGCTCCCCTGTTTCGGCTATCTTCCCCCGCTGCTGCGGTGTAGGCTGTTCTGGATGCTGGTCTTGCCCCTGTTGTTTTGTAATGCTGAGCTCTCCATCCTGCTTCTTTCAGCAGGGGTGCGTAGAGTGGACCTAGTTGCTTCACTGGCCAGAGGAAGTGGCGATCCAGACCGGCTGCGACCAATCCACTTGGAAGGTAAGTCTTTTGTTGTGATTATTGTTTGTTTATTATAATGTCTTTGGCAGTGAGTCTTTTGACTTGATTGTAAAATAATAAAATAATTCTTGCAATGTCTCTTCTCTTCCCAATAGGTGTGAAGATGGTAGATCGGAATCGTGGAGTGGTTCCGGGGATTCCCTAGGATGATGGAGCTCTCAAATCAGCAGGTAAATTGGCCGTTATAATGGAGTTCTAAACACAGTTATGGAGCAGCCAAGTGTTCGGTATTTATAAGATTGCTAACCTGTTGTGTTCTTTTTCCCTTGCAGGAGCGGTCTGGCAGTGTGGAGCAGAGTCTGGAGGCTTGAAGGCCGATCTGCTACCACGGATGAAGATACCGCAAAGATGAAGAAAAGAAGAGGAGCTCCCGTGTTGCTGGACGTCCGGATCGGTTGAGGAAAGGCCCCGACTCTGATGGCGATGGAAAGCAGGTAGGGTGTGCGCACAGTGATGGGGCGGCTGGAATCAGGTAAGGTGCACCTTCAGCGATGGAGAGGTGGAGACAAGGTCAGATGCACCTTCAGCGATGGAGCAGCTGAACTCAGGTAAGGTGTGCCTTCATCTGATGGAGCGGCTGGAATCAGGCAAGGTTCGCCTTCAGCGATGGAGAGGCTGCGACTAGTTAAGATGCACCTTCAGCGATGGAGCGGCTGATCTCAGGTAAGTTGCGCTTTCCGCGATGGAGTTGCAGGCTTCGGGTAAGATGATCTTCAGAGGTGGAGCAACAGGAACCGAGCTGAGGAACAGCAGTAAGCGTCACGCTGCAAAGCAGAATAACGCAAAGCAGGGGCATGTGGTTGGGATGGCCTTAAATAGGCTGGCCCCTCCCTTTGGCCCCGCCTTGTGGCTCCACCTTGCCCCTCCCAGGGATTCTTGCACGTGCCTCCCAATGATGTTCTATGGCCACGCACGGCCCTAATGCACGTGCCTTAGGCACAGAGTGTGCAAAGCACACTTTTCAATGAGTCTGGCGCCAGAGGCGCCAGGACTGGGTCCATTTGGACCCTGAGGTTGAGGAAGGCCTGGGCCCTCACCCAATGGCCATGACAGCACTCCCCCGCAAGGCCCCTCTCACGGGAGCCTCTCTCCCTGGTCCAGGTTTGGTGGGTTTGTTACGGTGAAAGCGCCTGATTAGTCGAAGTGCATGGACAAATTCCACAGGTTCCCAAGTGCGATCTTGAGGTCCATAACCCTCCCAATCTATTAAGTAGTACAGCTTTGATCATACCATCTTCGAATCCAGGATGTCTTTGACCTCGTACTCAGGTTCTCCTTCGATAAGTTCTGGTTCTGGCGGCCTTTTGATCCTAGTCTCGGGCTTCACAGGCTTCAGAAGGGAAACGTGAAACACTGGATGAATTTGCATGTTGGCGAATAGATCTAGTTTTACCGCGGCCAGGTTGATGATGGCCTTGATAGGATAAGGTCCGAGATATCTGGGACAAAAGACTCAAGGTCCTTTTAATGGTATATTTCTGGCAGCAAACCAGACTCTATCGCCAATTTGGTAATGTAGGGCTTCCCTTCTATGCCTGTCAGCAAACTTCTTTTGTTGTTCCTTGGCTTTAGTTAAATTCTTGGTTGCTTCTTTAAGAGTTTGCGTAATAGGCTCTGGCCCCTCCCTTTGGCCCCGCCTTGAGGCTCCACCTTGCCCCTCCCAGGGATTCTTGCATGTGCCTCCCAATGATGTTCTATGGCCACGCCCGGCCCAGATGCACGTGCCTTAGGCACAGAGTGTGCAAAGCACACTTTTCTTTGAGCCTGGCACCACAGGCGCCAGGACTGGGTCCATTTGGACCCTGAGGGTGAGGAAGGCATGAGCCCACGCCCAATGGCCATGACAGTAATGATGCAGGTCAACACGTCAGCTATGACCAATTTTGGGTTTAAGACCCCAGCTTTTTTATGAAATAATTGAGAGTTGAGTATCGAGCGATTGCTGATGTTCGTTGCACTCCCTGTTTTAGTTACTTGCATTAAAACAGACAAACGTTTGCCAAGCTATTTGTGTCATCTGAATTATTGATGTTTGATTAAAATCTGCATCCCCATCCATCTCAAGGTTATTGCTACTCATCTTAAAGGGCGGGAAGTCTCTAGTTCACTCCTATGGTCATGTGACCGCATTAAGCTACAGCATCTCAGCTGCCCTTACTCCTCTGATTGCACATGCCAGTCTATGCAAACTGCCTTTAATACACAGGTAGTTCACAGCATCTGGCTGGGTCTACCATAGTCCATTCCAGACTGTACAATAATGACCTTCTTTAACTGACTGTGATAGTCGGTGCCATTTATCATCTTAAATACAATGCACATGCAAGAAAGTATAGCTTGAGACTTATACCAAGTCAAAGCAATGGTAAAAGCTAGCATAGTCTATCATAATCTGTACAGGACTGTAAACTGTGCCTGTAATATGTTTGACCATGTCAAGTGCTCAGTAATGGCCTGTGCCATCTGGCAGTAAAACGTAGACAGAATGTTAATGGCAGTTAGCACAGTCTGTGCCACCCTGCATAAACTGGCCTTACCACATTAACTATACAACACAGTTTCAATCATTGCCATGTGCCATTAGAAGACTGACTACCTGTGCCAGATTGTGAACACCTATCCTGAATAAACTGTAAGCCCCCACTTATAAATGTTTTGTATATTTCATGGAAAGGACTTTGTTTGCTTACACATGCGTACACACATTCCTCTCTGTGGAATATTGATTGCTTCCTGATTGGGGTCTATCAAATGAATGGGAATCTGGAAGGTCTCAGGTCCCTGTGCCTTTTTATAACTCCAACAGGAAACAAGCGTTACTGCCAGCCACCATGCATGGTCATGATGGGTGGCATTACAATGAATCAATATGGATTCCATCTTTTTTTGACTACTGTAAAAGGTAAGTGTAGTCCAAAAGGATTGATGGCCTATCTGCCTGCATCACATTAAGATGCTGGGGTAATGCAGGGATGAATCCAGGATAAGAAGCAGAGCAGACCTTATGCCACGTGCCACAGCTTTGTGCAAGAAATATAATCATAATCTCCCCAAACATGTTTTAGAGGTTTCGTGCTTGTCCCCACCTTTTAATCACATTTTGTGTCATTTTGTGCTGGCAGCAGCATGCGCTCCTAAGTGTTAAAATACCAGCTACGCCAGTTAGTTTGATGTGCAGCTGTTGCCTATTGGCTGCATCCAAGCAGATAGAGCCCAACTGTACCCAAGAACATTCCCTGGAACCATTTGTCTGCAGTGGAAATTTAGGAGATGGGAATTTGACACAAGACCCTAAATATTTGATTGCAAATTTGACTAGCAGTAAACAAATAGGGAGGTCCCATATCTGGCAAATCTGAGTGTGTTATTAGAAAGTGAGACCACTCCATGTGCCCTATAGGAATGTGACTCCAAAAACCCAATGCAAAAAAACAGCACCAACGGAGAGTAAATGCACTTTATCAGAAAAGCAAGTTTATTGCATGCTGATGGCCGGAAGGGGTTAGCCAGCCTCATGAAGCTGAAAATAAACAATTCCATCCAGTGCTCAACAAAGTTGCAGCTTTTATACACATTTGAACAATTTACATAATCACACATATTTTGTTACAACGTCATCCCCCAAAATCCCATTGACTAACCCTGTTCAGGGAAATCTAACCCCTCCATGATCTCTTACCCTATTGGACACATTGACAAAATACAGTCCCCTTCTCCATGGGCTTTCTTTCCATAGTCAGTCAAAACATTTTGTACATAATCTCCTTATTATCTAAAAACAGTTCAATGTATATCTTGTCCCATTTGGTAGGAAACATTTAACCCAGTACATGATGTGGTGCAGGGCTTTTACAAGAACACTTCCAACAAGAGGAGGGAGAGGAAAAAATAACCATGTCTTTGATCAAGCAATAAACATCTTATCATCCCAGACGTGCTGGCGTCCAGTGTTAGTCATTCTGCATTCCTTCATGTCATCTTATTTGTGACTGCCATCGCAGATCATACGGCCCCCAGCTCGTGTCCTGCTTATTTTCCTGAGAGCCCAAAAGAAACCCATAAAACACTGGTAAACTCTGCCCTTCAGCACCCCTACCCTGTGTTTTATTGACTAACCCCAATTTGACTCACCACTTGGCTGGACTCAACAATAAGGCTCCATGCTCCCAGGAAGAATTGTTCCCTATACCCACAAAGCAATTTAGTTGTAAACCCACGACCCAATGGCACTTCATTTAATTTTCACCTCAAGCAACCATTTGATGCTATAGCCAGCTTCCCAAATGTGGTTTGCTTAATTTCCCCTTCCTTGACCTGGTCATTCAACCCTTCAGGCCATCCAAAGTTCACCTCCACAAACCAAACTCTCTGCAGCCTACACAAAACCCAGCTATGGGGGAACGGTGATGTGTCATATTTCCATGCACTCGCAACAAACCCCATTGTCCCCTAATATCTCAGAACATGTCTCCCACCTAAAACATTGTTGAATCCCACATTACATTGTTCAAGACTACCACGTCCCTCACAGTGGCGTTCCCATCAATGACTTCTCTTTCTCGCATGCATAAAGCTCTGGCTTCCTATTTGAAGCACTACACATTGTACATTGCACAATTACATTTTGTCCCCATGACTTCTATTATGTTGCTACTTGATGAAAATCAAAAATGTATCCAAAATAAATGCAAAGTAACACTTATAGTAACATTTATCCCAATCCATTCAAATAATTACCTGTCCTATGGCCACATTGAACGCATCTCAAATTGCAACATCGCGTCAACACCACGTCTAACCTAGCCACACCATTGATGTAATACGACGTGCACAATGTGAACCTCTTCCCATTATGTCATCAGCATAAGGTAATGATGCAATAAAAAACTCATATAATGACATCTGTGCAATTTGCAGCAATATGCACTTTAGGTACAAATGATAGTTAAATGTTAGCTTCAGTCATCGTGATGATGCTGACAAAGACGAACGGCTCCAATGTATGATGTTCTTATTACATTCTTGTGGCATATTTTCAGGTACACTTCAATGTTCCTCTACCGAAGAACATCCGGTTGGATTTTTAGCTACTGGTCATCCTTAATTCAACCCTTACTAATCAGTGATTTTTTGTGTGCTCTTCTAGGATAGAAAAACACTGCTCCATATCCAAATAGTACATTTTACAAATCCAGTCTAAAAAATATAAAGGGCCTGATTCATGGAAAGTTTTCCTATGGGATTGCGCCATTATAAAACACGTTCATGAATCAGACCCAAAGATGGGAAAGGTGCATTATTGTTTTCCGAGCAAGACTTGATATTACGCTGTTATGGTATGTAGTTTGGTGAGACCAAATTTTGCACTATGTTTTTTGTAAATTCTTCAGTGAAAAATGCTGTCAAAAGTACTAATCAACAGAACTCACTTCACAATACAAAGAAATGTGATCTATAACAACAAGTAACTATTTATCTAACTGTTCATTAACAAGTTGAATGAGAAATGTTATACATAACTATTAATTATAGTTTTTCTTCACAGTGATTACAAACATAAATGGTTTCAAGATAATGTGATAACCCTCAACAACCAGATTTGTAGGGTGCTTCGGGACCAATGGTAACCTCCAACACGAGGAATATGAACACCTATTTCTAAATAAGGGATGTTACAACAGCATCCCCCTAAGGTATGCACTGTAATTAGACTGTAGGAATATATGATAAACTCTAAAATATGGAATATTAATCACTCATATCTAATTCAAGGGTTGCCATAACAGTATGCCCCAGAGGAAGATCCTGAAATGAGATTGTATGCAGAAACCTTTTGAGGAGTATATTCTTTTGAATACAATATGTTTGTTGCTAATTGTACATTACTGTTCTGTCTAAACAAGGGAATGTATTAATGTTTTGTTTATATATTTACATTGTGTATCATCATACTGTATGTTTTTGATCCTAGATGTTGGTTGGTATGTAAGTATCTTATGAACTTTCAAAGTATGATCAGAGTAGTATGATATGAATTGTCAATAAATGTAAAGTTATCTTCAATAAAGTATTGTTTGTATGTATTTACTCTTGTTCAACTTGTTAATATTAAATTGTTGTCCGAACATTTGCTACACCTCCTTTTTTGTGTATATGATTTATTTGAATTGTATTTATTTATTGGTTATTTATAATGCGCCTATACATGAGGCGCAACAAGACAAGAGGGCGGGGGAACAGGGAGGACAAAACAAAAACTATCCTACTAGGCATTGTGACAATCGGATAATGAAAATTTAGTAAATAGAAGTGCAGGGGAAAAGGGGGTGGGCGGTGCCAGTCAGGGCAGAAGGGCCTGTGAGAAAAAGCAAGTGCCAGGGTTGGCCAGGTGGACAGAGCCAGGGGGAAGAAGAGAGTACAGGGGAAAGAAGGGCCACAAGCTAAGTAAGAGGTATCGGGCTGGTAGGGCTACATTGGTGCAGGCCCAGCCAGGGTGGTGCAGGGGGAGGGGTCCAGAAGGGCATGTGCAAGTAGAGGGGGGCTCAGGGGAGAACAAGTTCAGGGGTAGACTGGACTAGGAGGGCCTGGTGCCCTGTATGACTCTGAAGGAACCAGGCAGCCAGTCTAGAGGCAGAGGGACATTAGCAGGGGAGGGGGCGAGGGAAGGAAGAAGAGAAAAGGAAGGTCTTGAGAAGCTCCCAGAACTTAAAGAGGTCTGGCTCAAGTCTAAGAAGGGCAGGGAGGCCATTTCAGAGAGAGGCACCTGCAGAGGAGAGAGATATACTCCCATGCTCTGCTTGATAAAGCGTCTAATCTGCAGAGAGTTAGAGCTAGACAGAAGGGCTCCAGCAGGGAAGTATTTAGGGAGAGAGAGTTGGATGTAGTGGAGTACCAGACTCTAGAATGCCTTGTGGATGATGTAGATGGTCTTGACCTTGATCTGCGTGGCAACCGGAAGCCAGTGGAGAGATTTAAGTGCTGGAGAGATGCGGTCCCTGGGCTTGAGGACCAGGATAAGGCTTGCAGTCCTGTTCTCGATTACTTGAAGGGGGTAAAGGGAGGAGTTAGGCAGATTGAGGAAGAGGCTGTTGCAGTAGTCCAGCCTGGAGAGGACCAGAGCTCTGGAGACATTGAGTTTCTGAGTGAAGGTGTGGAAAGGTATAATGCCTCTGAGAAGGTGTAGCTGAAAGTGTGCCTTCCTGGCAAGGTCCTTCATGTGAGGAGAGAGAGGAGTCAAAGATGACTACAAGGTTTTTGCCTCACAGCAGGGTGAGGGGAGTGGGCCCAAGAGGAGGAGTATCTCTGTCTTAATGGCATTAAGGCAGCGATCATTAGCAGTGGAGCATGCCTGAATATCAGATAGGTAGTCAGGAATGAGAGAGGAAGAGGAGGAAGTAGAGGAGGGACGCTTGAAGGAGAGCTGCATGTCATCCGCATAACACTCCAAGTTAGGACTGAAGGTGGAGATCAAATAGGCTAGATGACCAGGTACATGTTGAAAAGCCAAGGCGAGAGGATAGAGGATAGAGCCGTCTAGGACACTGCAGGTGGAGAGAGAGAAAGAGAGAGATGGTGTAGGAAAAAGGCCCCAGTTGAACCTGGGAAGGTCGGTCCGAGAGGAAGGAGGTCAACCAGTCCAGAGCCAGGTCTGTGATGCCAAGGGTATCACGTAGCCGATTTATCAGGGTGGCATGGTAACCATATCAAACACAGGGGAAAGGTCAAGAAGGATGAGAATGGAAGGAGGGCAGGAATCAATATTAGCGAGCAATTCTTCACAGGTGTTCATGGAATGTATCTATCCAAATACCATCAAAATCACCCAGTCCCTCGATTGCTCATATCAATCCTTCTAATATATTTCAATGAAGTGCTGTATCTCTCCCACATTACGTGTTGTATAATGAACACCTGGGTGGATAAAGGATTCCTTGATTAATGCATGGAGTTGATGGCTTAGATCTTACCCTTCAAATCATATATAAGTGTGGATAGATGTAACTACCAAACGGACCCGAAAGATAATTCCTCTTGAGCATGCCCGTTTGGGTTTTTCGCTCACTGGGTTACAGGACTGCTTCATTACCAGGGGCATACACTTGACCCTTTATTCTCCCACAATCATAACCTCTCCAAGGTAACCAACACCCCGCTATCCTAGTCTGACCGCCACATAATATCAGACACCTTCCTTAAACCATTTCAATATCATTAACCTATTATGTTCAGTACCCAAGCACTTTGCCTCCTCCAGGCCATGTCAGAGAATCCTTCCCTTGCATCTTCCTAACCACTCTTGTGATGAAAAGGATCTCCACATTTTCCGACATCATGCCAAAAGCAAGATACAAATAACTCATTTGGATACTGGATATTGTATCAGTGATTTCCAAAAGGAAAACTCAACTTGCCTACTAAAGATAGAAACAAATGGTTCAGCAGATAATTGCTGAATATGAAAAGATTAAACTGGAAACACAAGAGGAAAAGGCAGCTTGTACATCCTTGAAAAAATATAAACCAATCCACAGCAGGAAATGGGTCACGGTCCAAGTGGGCATTATGAATGCCTCTTATCATACATGAGAACTGTTCAAGAAATTTGAGAAAATGTTAATCAACCTAGGTGGCACTTCAACCATCCACAAGGTAACACCCCTACAATCCCTCCCATTCTGAAACATTTCCAGGCATGTTCTAAGCATTCTAACTCCTGAACTAAGGCACCCATCCTGGAAATCATTCATGTCTGGCAAACTTCATGAAAGACTCTATCTGGCCCCTAACCTAGTCATTCCCATCCTTTTGCAATGCCTCCTTCAGCACAGGTTCATTTCCAGACCTACAGACGCATGCAAATGTCATACACCTCCTAAAATAAATCCAACACTGATGAATCTCTTCTATATAAGTAATGCTCAATAGACAATCTCCTTTGGAAGAACAAATCCTTAGAAAACGGTCCTCCTCAATTCCAGAAACACAGTGAAAATAATTACCTGTCCTATGGCCACCAATCAGTCTGACGGGGGAATTAAAGTCCTGGTTGCAATCCTATGGGACAAAATCCTCCAGGCCTCCATTTTGAATCAACCTTCCACACTAATCCCATTTGATCTCTTAGCTGTATATGATAGAGTCAACCATGTCACTCTACTCCTAAGGTCCTATGGTGTCTCCAATCCTTCCTCCAATACAGACCACACCAAGTAAAACTGGGTCTGTCCCATTCCAAGGCATATTCCACAACTACTGGAGTACCCAAATGATCATATATCTCCCTTATTAATGATAACATAATGTATTTGTTATTTAGTTAAAGGCAGCTATGGTTGTGTTTTATTTTCTTATTTCTCGTGACTGCTAAAATGAAAGTGTCATTTATCTTGGGAGAATAGCTCAGGGGCAACATGCTCGCCTTGGAAGCAAAATGACACAGAGCAACACAGGTTCGATCCCCGGGTCTGCGCTTAGAAATCTCTGGGTATTAAGCGCATTATAAATAACCTATCATATAATATCATATCATATCAAAGAAGAATATGTTCAGGACTGGTGGCTTTGTAGGGAGTGTATTGCTAAGCACAGTACATCTACTGCATCTCTCATGAGTTCCCAGAGATCCCAAGCCCAACTCACTCACAACCTGGGAACTCTCTTAGAGCTCCTTTGAGAACTATAGACCTGGGAGCAGACCTCCCAGTGGGGGTCATTTTCATCAGAAAAAATTCCAGTAAATATTGTGAGGGGACAGCAGTGCAAGGTGAACATCTTTTATGTTTGTTCAACATTTGGCATTTTATTAAATGATAAATAAACATTAAACACCTCACTAACCCTACTCTACCAAAGATTTCCCTGCCTAACAAAACTAAGGGGAAACGCTCTAACATAGGATGTCTGGCCCTCACACTTAAACATAAAACACAAAGAAAATATATGGCATTTCAATTAACATTCAACATTTGGTTGTACAGTTCTTTGATAACCTTTTTGTAACCTGGGTTAACTCCCTTCCCCAGTCTTCAAAGAAAATTCAGCTCCAATGTTCAGCTCAAAGAAACAAGGAACCTCCTGTAGTTACAACAGTGTCAGTTTGGTACTTGATGTTTCAATGTCAAAATAGAGTTTTGTTAACCAAAGTTACAACAACAACATAGCTTCTCCACTTGGTGATACGACTTTCGACTTCACTACAACAGCATCAATGTTATTTCTGCCCACAATGCTTTTCCACAAATCTCAGTTGTTCAAGAAGTATTATCACAAATCAAAGGAAACACAGCTTCTGAAAATGTTAGTGAAACACAGTTCTTGGTCATCAGTTATAATGTCTCTCTTTACAAGATTAGGATGCACAATAGATATGTTTGTCAGAATGACTTCAGAGTGTTGCTACTTCTGCTTCAACAACTTCATTCTACCACAGTTTACCATGAAGACATTTTCCTCTGTCTCATAGTACTCCACTCTGTTTATGCTACTGATATATAACTACAACTTCAGTATTTTGTGATCCAACCACAACTTCAGTATTTTGTGACTCAGAATGAGTTTTGTTTCTGACAGATTTACTTCAAGGCACTTCAACAGTTAAAATATGCAAGGCACTCTTCCTCTAAATATCTCTCTTCAAAAGTAGCAGCCTACGATTCCAATATGGCCGCCACTTAGAGAAGACCTGTGAGCGTGCGCTCAGTCTATTTTGTTATATTTTTAGCTTGTCCAGAAACCAGTAGCAGCAAGCTTCCTCAGCTTCAGGCTACAACCGAGAATCTGCAGTCCCCCGCCAGCGCGGTATCTTGAGATGACAAGGAACTGCCCGGATATGTGAAGGAGCAAGTGGCAGATCATACACGAGGATGGGGGACTGCTCAGCAACGACCTAAGCAACACACTGGGGCTGAAATTAAGTGTGGGCATCCTAGAAGATTCTGGCAGACCCGACAAGCGTGTCATTGGTTCAGAGAAAGTGGACCCCCGGTGGAAACGGGTTGAAGTTAAAGGGAATCCGGAGAGCACAAGGACAAACAGACAAAAATGCACAATAAGGAGGAGTGCACAATTAAAACTCTCCAGGCTGAACCAACTACAAAAAGGGATGCATTGGAGGGCCACTGAGTGACATTTTAATACTATCCTCAGCAACCGATAATCTGCTGGGATACACCCTACATCGCATCAGGTAAGGATACTTTACAACATTTGCATATAGTCTCTATGGCAATCGGCAGCTGTTCTCAGTCTCCATTGCTCAGAGACTGTAAAGACTGCAAGTTGGACACCCCTTACCAAACTGCACTTTTCACGCAAGGCATCAAACACTGACACGCTGGACGCTGCGCAACCCTATACAAGGAACAAGAAGCAGTGTTGATCATACACACAAGGGCACGCACTACCTATTGAAATTGGAAAGCAAAGGCATTTTTAGGCACTAAAGGAAGATACCTGCCAGTGCGAATCCACTGGCACAAACATTCGCAACACAAGGTCTCTGGTAGGGATTGGCTTTAGGAAGGAGATCTTGGCATAATAAAGGAGACCCTTAAGAAGCTGTCATTGCTGGGCGTATGTCAAAGTTGTACGGAGAAGCAAAGTCAAGCTGGGCAATACCAGTCTCAGCAGAAACAGCATAAGTCTCTGGAAAGGATGTGGGCAAGACACAAAGCCCCTCAGAGTCCACGATTATGCCAAAACAGAAACCATCGCCAGTACCGCACCACAAGGTGCCTGACATGATGACATCCAGGGAAGACTTCACCAAAAGCTTCCAAGAGTTTCAGCAGTGGTTCACCTCCAATTTGCAGCTGCAGTTTACAGCGTTTACAGCTAACATCAGAGGATCACTTGCTGAGGTCAGCAAAGTAATCGCTTCTTTAGCAGAAAGGGTGGACTCGAATGAACAAGCAATTCAAGCTCTGGCAGAAGAAAGTAAGCAATCAGATGTTGCCCTGGAAGAACTGTCCAGGATAACACACAACCTAGAACTGCAATATGAGGATCTGGAAAACCGATCTCGACAGTCCAATGTCCAGATAAGGAACCTTCCGGAAACTATCGTAGACTCAGAGCTTCAGGAAGTGATAAGATATTTACAGATCTTATTGCTGGTGAGGAACCCATAGATATTCCGCTGGATAGAGTTCATAGTGTTGGGCCAAAGAGACTGGAGCCTGACACCCGCCCCTGAGACGTTTTAGCTGCACGTGCACTGTACCCTTAAAAAGAACTAATACCCAAGGAGGCGAGAATTATACCGGCAATCACATACAATTCGGCGTAAAATTCAGATATACCAAGATCTCTCCAAGATAACTCTTCAAAAACATCACGCCATGCATGAAGTCATGGGAACCCTCCAGATACGGGGCATAAAATATAGATGGACATTTACGTTTGGGCTATTCTTCACCCTGGACGGCAGACAACAAAGAGTAACATCTAGGGAGTCAGGAATGGCCATGTTACATATTGAAGAAGATACCTTGGGGCTAGGGGGTGCCACTGAAGAAATCCAATCCAACGCTGCAAAACAATATATGAACCCATGCATGGGCAATGGCTAACTGGAGACCTGCACAGTAGGGATCACAGGAGGCCGCATAGAGAAGATTGGCGATCCAGGCTCATAGGACAGCCTCCTAAACCATCATCATAAAGGGGACAAATGCAATCAGACTGCCAAGAGTTTTTCTTTTCAGGACGGAGCAAGCATTGACAGGAGAACCTCTGACAGATGGCAAGATCGAGCGCGATATCCTGGGATCTATCTGTTTTAAGTAACAGATGGGAGTCTTTCCACACTTTACTCTATATAAAAGATGAACTGCAGCCGGGTGAGTTTTCTCCGGAAATCGTTAGGAACTGAGATTCACAGCAGGGAACTCTTTAGGGAGAGGGTTGTTTAGGGTGAAGGGGGAGGGTTGAATTGGTTAGTGGGTCTGTTAAGAGGTTAGTGAGGGAAGCGGGGAGCAGTATAGTTGGAGGGGGGTATGCCTGTTGTGCAGCAGAATATTTGTGTATGATGCTAAAATTGTGCCAGCATTTATCAGTCCCACAGCGTCTAGGTAACATTAAGCAAATTCACGTGCTTGTCATGGAATGTAAGAGGGCTTAATATGCCGCAGAAGCAAAGGAAGGTGGAGTCCCTCTTGAGGCGGCACCAACCAAATTTGCTGGCGCTTCAAGAAACTTGTATCCGCAAAGCATGCAGAGGCAAACTCTGCGTGTGTTAATATCTGAAAAAAATACAGGCATGTGCAGAGCGTAAACTCACGGGAGTATTGATAGTGATTAGGGTGGGGAGTGGTGTCCAAGTCATCCACACTAAAATCCAAAAGGAAGGTAGGTATGTGTCTGCAGGTTTGAAAATGTTTTCCATAAATCTGACGGTGGCTTCAATATACGCCCCGGACACTGGCCAGGAAGGTTTCCTGAGACATGTAATGGGTTTGCTGGAATCTTTTAGGGATGGGGAACTATTGATATTGGGGGACTTCAATGTAGCATGGGATCCCGCAAGCGACCGGAGCAGGGTGACACAATGGGTGCACCACCTTCCCACTCGAAAGGGTTACAACAGACATATCCAGATCTGTCCCTGGTAGAGGTTTGGCTTAACCTCAAGGGAGATGAAAAGGGATATACTTTCTACTCACATGTGCACCGGTCATTTTCTCGAATAGATTATTCTTGGACTTCTACTTCAATCCTGGGACCAATTACGCAAATCAGGACACACACAATCACTTTATCTGACCACGCCCCAATAACAATAGAGCTAGAGACTGCAAAAGATATACCCAGGCTCTGGTCATGGAGATTCCCATTAGCACTATTACAAGACCAACTTGTAAGGGAGGAGATTACTGAACACATTAGAGAATATGTTGATCTAAACCTAGGGGGGAGACCTAGCTGAATATAACTTGGAACGCCTTTAAAGCTACTATGATGGGTTTTCCCTCATAGTAGCTTTAAAGCCACAGAAGCCAATAGGTGAAAACAGCATATAGCATTGGAGGTAGAACTAGAGGTGTAATTATCCCCAATACTGAAAGAGATGGAAACAAACACGGGTGCAAAGTTGCAGAAGGTGTATAGAGCAGCAACCATCAGATTAAATCTTCATATTGCCAAGAAAGTGTAGAAATCCCTTCCATTTCTAAACAGAGGTACTACATAAAGGCCAACCAAATGGAATGCCCCCTGCATCTAAACTCAAATGGCAGCATCCAGGATCATACAAGAGATTAGGTTGTCCACAGGGGAGGTGACATCAGAAACTACAGTACAGGTATCCTTAAGCAATTTCAATCATTCTACTCTAATTTATACAAATCTGACACCTCGGATTCACACCTTCAAACAGAATACTTAGAGTCGGTCTCTCTCCACTGGGCTTGCATTAGCAGATAGCCAGGCCCTTGAAGAACCTATCACTTCAGACGAGGTGCTCAGGGTTATTCGTGAGCTCCTGTTAAACAGGTCGCCTAGTCCAGATGGATATCCGGCCAGGTTTTATAAAACATACTGTACTATTTTGGCCCTTATGTTAGCTAAAGTGTATAACTCTTTTACGCACACAGGTGAAATTTCCCCCACTATGGTAGAGGCGAAAATAATCTTATCCCCCAAACCAGGCAAGGACCCAACTATCTGTGGGTCCTATCGCCGAATTGCGTTAATCAACATAGACGCTAAAATGTCTCTTTCTGACATTAGATGAGATGGGATTTGGACCTAATTACATTGGGTGAATCAGGGCAAACTATAAGGACCCTATTGCAAGACTTTTAATAAATGGCCATCTATCTTCTCTTATCCATCTTCAGTGCGGTACCAAGCAAGGGTGCCCCCTCTCACCTATGAAATATGCATTACATCTGGAACCCCTATTAGCAAAGATTAGGCACACAGAGGATATAAAGGGCATTATGTTCAGAGGTGCCTATCACAATATTATGGCGTACGCAGACGATATATTGCTTATGGCAGCAGAACCGTCAACCACGCTTGCAGCGGTCATGCCAACGTTGAGAAATTTAGAGAGGTGGCAGGTTTGAAAATAAACGTGAATAAATCAGAGATTCTAAACGTACTGCTCTTGGAAATCCAAGACTTGTGGGCACATACCCCACTTGGGTGAGTGAAAGAGGGGTTTAAATTATTGGGGGTAATAATTACCCCAACACTTAAAGGCTTATACGCAGCTATCCTCCCCTACTGAGTGAAATCGAATGGCGATTACATAAATGGGATCCAGTCATGATTTCATGGCTAGGTAGAATGAATTCCACTCTTCCCAAGGCCCTTTACTTATTACAAGCATTACCTATTAGTGTCCCTCTGTCATTTGTTTTGCAAGATACACAGGGCAATCTCTGCTTTCGTGTAGCGCAATAAAACTCTGTGGATAGCCTTATCCACATGAATGCTTCCGGCACCAAAAGGAAATTTGGGTCTAACCAATTGTTTGACCTACTACTGTGCAGTGCAACTGAGGGTGATATGGAAATGGTCCCTGGGGGCAACTGGGAAAAGATGGGTACAGATGGAACAAGCGGTAGGAGGACCTAGACTAAGAGAAGCACTGTGGTTGCCAAAACAAGATCGCCCAGCCAACATACATGTGAGACAAATCATGAAAGTAGTGGAGGAATCCGAGGAAGCAGCAGTCAAAAAGTATGGTCTAATGACCTTCCCCTCAACCTTTACGCATTTGTTTTTTAAAGCCCAGTTCACGAACCAAATGCATTCAGGGAATGGAAAGATGCTGGGTGCGAAAAACGGAGAGATATGTCCCAGGGGACAGAGCTTAAATCATTTACACAATGCAAGCAAGAGCTGGGTCTACACGAAAACTGTAGTTTTCAATATTTTCAGGTGAGACACTGGATTCTGGCTGCCCCCCAGTTAAAGCTAGGGCAGTAAGAGAGCTCACCCCATTTGAACATTTTGTGTCGTCTAACCCACTGCATGAGGCTTATTTCCAACCTAAAGTAGATTATGGGGGATGGGACATCAAAAGAGGCAATTGGATCTAAAAAACGCTGGCATGTAACATGCGGGGTGGAAGTTCTGGACCAGGAATGGGAAACATTGTGGAAAACAATTCCTAAAGTCACTAGGTCGATCCAAATCAGAGAAGTTTGGTATAAACTCACGGTGCAATGGCATTATACTCCAACCCGTCCTGGTCAAGTAGAGCCTTCCATCTCTGATAAATGCTGGAGGGAATGTGGATCAGTGGGAAATTGGGAACACATATGGTTAAACTGTCCGTGCCTGATATGGTATTGGGGAAAGGAGAACAAGGATATGTATCAAATGTACTCTATTCAAACACCTTGCTCGTTGCAATCTTGTCTGCTGGTTATGATCGAAGAAGACCTTGGACGACGTCCTAAAGCAATTCAGAAAGCGTATTTAATATTGCAACTAGCAGCATTGCTTGCGATTGCTCAGAACTGGAAGAAAAGGGACCCACCTCATGTCTCAGACTGGTTCTCCAAAATATGGAACTTTTTAGCTTTAGAATGGATGACTGGAATGTGGTTTTGAATTTTATACATGAAGACTCTAATGTAATGTACTGCCCTCAGAAACTGTGCATACTGGGTATTGCCTGATATATTCTAGTATGACAACCAGTGGTTTGTGGTACATCTAACATAATAGTGTTAATCCAGTTGCACAGGAGGTAGGGGTGGTTAGGGTGGGTGGGAATGGGGTATAGTAGGTGGAGTGGGTGCGGGATGAATCATTTGTTATTATAACCTTTGAAATGCCAACAAAAACAATGTATTGAAAAAAAGGGGCAGCCTCTTTTATTTATTTATTTATTTGTTTGTTTATTTGTAATGCATCGGTAGCCCGCACGCATCAGGGCGCAGAGAGACAGAATCATGTTGAGCCGTGGGTAGAAGAACAGCTGAGGGTGGAATATTATTTAAAAAGATGAGTCTTCAGTTTTTTTCTGAACATTAGCAGATTTGGCTCTGCTCTCAGGTAAACTGGGAGGTTGTTCCACTGCTGAGCAGCACAAATCGGAAGGGATTTCCCAGCACCAGTCGTTCGGAATGCCTGGGGTATCTGTAACTTGCCTTGTGTTTGGGATCTTAGAGCCCTGTTAGGGGTATATTGGTTGCCTCCCTTGTCTGTCTACCACAACAACAACCAAGGTTTGCCTTTAGGACCCACTTCTTCCCTTCTCTGACAGTCTTTGGCAATGTAGGTTGTGTCAACTTCAAATAATATTTATGAGCAGCAGGTTTCCTTTCCCCAACGTTGCCTTCATCTCTCTGCCAACTGTTAGCAAAAATAATTACCCAGAAGCCTTGGTGCCACTCTCTTGGCTTCAGGCAATGCTTAACTTCCTTTGGTCTCACAGTATTGGTTAGATGGCTTTAAGAAAGGCTACTTTGTTATGTTATGTTATGTTATGTTATGTTAAACATGTAAAGTTCACTCTTCCTTTGAAAAGCTAAATTAGGCACACGCAACCATTTCTTTATAAGGTTTATAATGTTTAAAGTGTTTAACAATGGCTTTCTGCAGCGTTTGCTCTTCACACAAATGAAATAGGAATTACAAAACACACGCGAGTGCTACTTTTCCATTGTCCCATTATTAAAAAAGTTTAAACAAATGACTTCAAGTCACTTCTGCTTATACGCGAGAGAATACTGTATGATACTGTTGATGGCAGTGCTTGAGCAAGAACTCAGAACACCAGGTTTGACACACCGGCTTCTGTGTTCCTTGTTCCGTGGGTTGCACAACTTTCACAGCTTCTGGCACGACTTCTACTGCTTCTGGCTTCACTGGAACCCACTCCCTTCCTCGCCGAAGGTGTCTCTGGTCTGACCCCTCAATAAAGGAGCCCCTCTCGCTCCTGAGAGCCACGGCTTTCCAACAGTTCCTTGCTTCATTCTCTGATACACTTCTGGTACAGCAATCTCCACAATTAGGTTCACATGTGGAAAGGCACCCTTCATACACGCCTTCCACTGCGCAGCCTCAGCAACTCAGCATTTGGGTGAACAGGAGCTCAAAGAACAAGCAAGTTCAAATCTGCTGTATCAGTTTGGGTGTCCACTTCTGCCTGGATTGCCATCACTTTGTATTCTGCCTTCTGCTTCTGCATCTGCCTCTGCACAAACTCCAGCTCCTTCTCTCTCTCATTGCCTGCACCTGAGGTGGCCTTTTATGCCTCTAAGGTTCCTTCAGGTTTGGGCTGTTAGTCTTAATTGCCTGACTACTACTACAGCTTGCCTATTCATCCCTCTTCCTCGTCCCAGTACTCATGGGATTATGGGACTTGTCCGCAACAACAAAGTTACTTCTTTTAAATAACTTCTGGGTTTTAAGGATAGATTTATTTCCCTTATATTAATTTAAAGATGAACCATTAGAATTCATTGTTACAGAGGAAGACCGTCTGTTTGGGCCAGTATTTATGATTTCCTTTTCATTATACCTTTGGGATCAGGGAGGATTTTTATGCTGACATACCTTGCATGGTCTTTCTGTTATTAAGGTCTGTTCGGGTTTAAAGGCATTTGCATTCAAAGCCACTGATCTTATATGTAGTTCAGATACATCATAATGACAATAGGCCATCACCTATTCTGGTAACTTTAAAAGGTTCTCCTTTTTGAAGGACAAATACGGTATCTCACTATACAGGACATCCACACCACCCTGGGCTTTGTCTCCTCCCAGATGATCCTCTGCAGTACATCACCGCAAGGTCAGGATCAGGAAGCATCTGCCTTTCCCTGGCCACCGGGTAGGAGACTTTAGGCAGGATTTCGGTGAGGCATCCATAAGATTCTTCACAATATGCTTTGTAAATTTGAAAGGTGGAGTTGGTGAGCAGGGCGGACTTGCTGTGTCCGCCTCCATTTCCCGCTCTGCCTTAAAAATGTGGTTGCCTTACCATCTGCATGTATTTTTATGCTGCTGATAATACAATGAATTCCTCACCTAGTAAAAATAGGTGGACTCTTTAAGAATCCATTGTAAATGCCTCCTGAAATGTGTCAATTTCAGGGAGCAGTTACACTTTTCCACCAGCGTGGTAACAAAGTGGAGTGCAAAGCCAACTTCACCTATATTTTACTGTTCACTTTTCGACAATGTCGTGGAAATGAGGAACATTGCAAAGAGGTGGGCCTTTTTCACAAACGTGCAAAGAGATCATGCCTTCCATGCAATGTACATTGGGATTAAAGTGATCCACAGTGAAGTGCAGCCATATATGGAATGGCAAGCAAGCAGAACACAATATTATGTTATGCTACATTTACCATAACCCTATCTAGATAACTGCATTTACATGTGCCTGTATTTACTACAAGCCTAATGTCCAAATATAAGCTTACATTTACTATACTTTTGTTATCCTTTAATGTGACACTTCATGTGTACTTTTGAAATGTTTATGTTTACAGAACTGTAATTGTTTTATTCATTATGGGTTGAATTACAAAGAAACATGCTTTTGGTATACGTTGCATAAGTCCTAACTAACTTCAGTATCTGGTTGGAAATTCTGACCACAAATGGGGCTCACAAACTCACCATATCTTGTGACATGTATATTTGGTTCTATATGTAATACAAGCCTGTTGAAGGCCGCATCCCAAAAAGACTGCTTTTTTAGGCTGATTTGGTGCAGCCATCAACAGGCAGGACAATTATTCTTTGGGGGTTTAAACCCAACTGAACCTATCTCCTCCACCTGCTCCCTATCCCCACCATCTACTGCGCTGGTGGGATTGTCTTTTAATTGGGGGTTTCACCCCCTCCATTCTTTTGCATCCCCTCTCCTTCCATCACTATCACAAACATGGTGCGCCATACCGTACTGCCCCATGCTTCACACCTCACACCTCACATACCAACGTAGCTTCTCTCCACATATCTCCGCCTATTCTCTCTTGCGCTTCTGCTCTGAGGAGTGGCCTGTAAGCCCCTGAACCCACTTGTGTGCTGCATGGGGTGGAGCTGGGACCTGGCGGTCTGCTGTCTCCTTCAGCCTTTGGTATCCAGTTTATCTTTATCTGTGATTAATAGATTACGGGCAGAAGACTACACACTGCACATTGAAGTTGATATGCAGTATTCTCACAAAACCCTGTGAATGCCATTGGCAGCCAAAACTCACACCAGAACATCTGTGAGAGATTCAACAAAGAGCCAATCAAAACCCCCTGACATCCCATATTGGATCAATCGGCCAATTAGAGCCCATGATTCTCTGGGGAATGTAGGTGGGTTGACAAATGGCCTGTGCCCTCGTTTTCCGTGGGTTGTGCAAAGGAAGGATTAGGCTATTCCACATGGGGAGACAAGGACATTTGGTTATGTGGTCGCTGAGAACATTTTGTGTAAGTATTTGTGGCATTCCATTCTCTATTAGTATTATTTTGCATTTTGCTTGTTTTAGGAAGTTCTTTAAAACCTACCTACCACCTGAGAAACGTTATGTGAATCCCATTTTTTTTGCACTTTCCTTTTTCGTTAGGGTGTCGACTATAATGGTGCAAGCAAAGATAACAGTTATACTTGTGAACTTCGACAAATTCTACTAATATAACAAATAGTATCACACCAATGCATATAAGCACACTACTATGACTTTGGGAAATTAAATAACAATTATCCAAACTGTGTCATCTAAATGTGCTTCACCTGCACACTACTAAAATATTCTGATGTTTTGTTTTTGACTCCCATTGACTCTCCTTTTTTCTTTCCACTCCAAAAAAAGAAACCTTGGCTAAAGAAACTCTTTGTGAAATCCATTGTAACGCCCTTTGCAATTCTTTCTTTTTTTAAATATATGTCCGTTGGCTTTCCTCTTTCCCTTCCAAAAAAGAGAAAAATAAACCCTTGGTGAACCTCTTTGCAACTCCTTTGTTATTTCTGTTTTTTATTCCCTGTCCCTTACACTACCCCAAAAACAGAAAAAGAGAAAACCTAAGTAGGTCTCTTTGTGCTAGCAGAAACCAATTTGCAATCTTTACCCTTAGTGCTCCCATGCTCACAATTGTTATGGGACAAATGCATCTCTGTGGGTGCATCACTTCTTCAGGTGGGGAGAAGGGACAGCACCAAAAGGCATACAAGGTGCAGGCAGACATGGGAACCTACAAGAGGGGTAGCACCAGGAGGAGGGTCAGCATTGGGTGGATCGCCAGGAGGTGGAAACAGAGGAGCTGCCATAACAGGAACATGACGAAGTGGATGAGAGGGCAAAAAGTGGTCCATTAGGTGGTAGAACAGGAGGAGGAAGATACAAGGCAAGGTGATGTGGATGAGGAGCGGGAGTGGAATAGGAAGAGGAGTAGGAGTAGGAGTAGGAGAAGGACTTAGCCGAAGCTGGTGGCTGCCATCCATTGGAGATTACATTTTGGTGTAAAAGCAAAGAGAAAATATCGAGGCTGAGTACCCCAAAAGGAAATACACCAAACACGGGCTTATAAAGATTCACATATCTTTATTCTATAACTGTACAGTTTACAAAGAAACAAAGTCTCAGATAGCTATCTGGCCCTCAGTACATCACAGTGAATACCAGCCCTTTCGGTGTGAGAAGTGAGAGGTACTGGACGTCTAAACATTTACACATTTTATACATTTCTGATCGTAATGTCCAGCCCCCCTACAGGTTAATGATACTCAGTCTAGGGTTTGTGCCGAGTTCACTACTAGTTTGTCCAACTATATGCATGTGGATCATCTTCAGTTTACATTTCAACAAGTCACAATGGCAACAGTGTATTCTCGGATTTAACAGTAAGTCTTAACAAACGTCCTATACAATGTAGTTCAGCAAGTGTCCACGTTCAGTATTTAGACAGCATTGTAGTTGATTTATGTCCGTGGATCAGACTTGTTGGTGCAGGTAATCCTCTGTCTACAAGTCAGGCATGGGACAAGGTCTCTTTACTCAACCCAAACATTCGGTCAACTGACAGTTTAGACATTAACTTATGTACAAAGGTCAGGACGACTCAGTTACAAGCGGGAAACACTGTCCACCATTTTAGAACACAGAATTACTTTGGAATGGAAATCAAAATGGCGGACAGACCTAAAATGGCGGCTAAGTCATTCTAAGATCAGAACTTTGCTACGCGGTTTTCCTCGCAGAGCGACTGGGCTTAGGCCAATATATACAATAAAGGAGGCACAATATAATATCCCGTTTAACATGGGGCAGTGGTGGGAATAATCAAAATGGTAATTGTTAAGCAGTTTTTGTATCAACCTCTGTTAAGGGTGGTACACTCACTAAGTCGCTAACAAACCTGACAATAAAGGGAAGCAAGACCTCTTCTAGTGGAGGTAATGTGGTCAGAGCAATAAGGCGTAACTTACAAGTAAGGGTAGTAGGTTTACACAAAGGTACAATAAGTCCACACACATATCTCTAGAAAATACATCACACTGATATACTGAACAAAATGTAATTTAATAAGGTCACACACATATAACGATCAATTGAAATAAGCAGTAAGGTAATATGCACAGTATGAAAAAGAAACAAAGCATATTGTAACAAAAACAGCTATGCCTATACAAGGACTCTTCTTCCCCTAATGTCTATATGTAGGCCCTTTACTATTGTCAAATTGGTAACTCTCAGGTTATAGAAAGATAACAATAAACTCTCTGTTTGGCAGCTCCAAGGAAACAAAGAGAACTCAAAGAATTCTCATGTTGGCAGCACTCAGTCAGGTTCTAGGCAGAACCCCATTTCTATATTATCAGTTTGCAGGTAGCTGGGAGAGTATTACACATTCTCATATTGGTATGTCTCATCCCTGTTGAAAGCTCTCACTGCCCTAAACTAGTTTAGTTTTCAAATAGAAGCAGAAGAACCTAGGAGCAGGACTTGAAATCAGAAGAGTAGTAGCACAAATGCTAACAGCATCTCAACAGGATATGAGAGTCACATTTCACCCACACCAGCAGTTTCCCACTAGAGCTATCCATTTCATAACCACATGCCCCACTAAATAACCCTGATCCACTTTTCGGTGTATGACTTGAAGCAGACAAGTCTTCATCCTCTGAGTTGTTATATTGGCAAGAGCTGGGTCTACACGAAAACTGTAGTTTTCAATATTTTCAGGTGAGACACTGGATTCTGGCTGCCCCCCAGTTAAAGCTAGGGCAGTAAGAGAGCTCACCCCATTTGAACATTTTGTGTCGTCTAACCCACTGCATGAGGCTTATTTCCAACCTAAAGAAGATTATGAGGGATGGGACATCAAAAGAGGCAATTGGATCTAAAAAACGCTGGCATGTAACATGCGGGGTCGAAGTTCTGGACCAGGAATGGGAAACATTGTGGAAAACAATTCCTAAAGTCACTAGGTCGATCCAAATCAGAGAAGTTTGGTATAAACTCACGGTGCAATGGCATTATACTCCAACCCGTCCTGGTCAAGTAGAGCCTTCCATCTCTGATAAATGCTGGAGGGAATGTGGATCAGTGGGAAATTGGGAACACATATGGTTAAACTGTCCGTGCCTGATATGGTATTGGGGAAAGGAGAACAAGGATATGTATCAAATGTACTCTATTCAAACACCTTGCTCGTTGCAATCTTGTCTGCTGGTTATGATCGAAGAAGACCTTGGACGACGTCCTAAAGCAATTCAGAAAGCGTATTTAATATTGCAACTAGCAGCATTGCTTGCGATTGCTCAGAACTGGAAGAAAAGGGACCCACCTCATGTCTCAGACTGGTTCTCCAAAATATGGAACTTTTTAGCTTTAGAATGGATGACTGGAATGTGGTTTTGAATTGTATACATGAAGACTCTAATGTAATGTACTGCCCTCAGAAACTGTGCATACTGGGTATTGCCTGATATATTCTAGTATGACAACCAGTGGTTTGTGGTACATCTAACATAATAGTGTTAATCCAGTTGCACAGGAGGTAGGGGTGGTTAGGGTGGGTGGGAATGGGGTATAGTAGGTGGAGTGGGTGCGGGATGAATCATTTGTTATTATAACCTTTGAAATGCCAACAAAAACAATGTATTGAAAAAAAGGGGCAGCCTCTTTTATTTATTTATTTATTTGTTTGTTTATTTGTAATGCATCGGTAGCCCGCACGCATCAGGGCGCAGAGAGACAGAATCATGTTGAGCCGTGGGTAGAAGAACAGCTGAGGGTGGAATATTATTTAAAAAGATGAGTCTTCAGTTTTTTTCTGAACATTAGCAGATTTGGCTCTGCTCTCAGGTAAACTGGGAGGTTGTTCCACTGCTGAGCAGCACAAATCGGAAGGGATTTCCCAGCACCAGTCGTTCGGAATGCCTGGGGTATCTGTAACTTGCCTTGTGTTTGGGATCTTAGAGCCCTGTTAGGGGTATATTGGTTGCCTCCCTTGTCTGTCTGCCACAACAACAACCAAGGTTTGCCTTTAGGACCCACTTCTTCCCTTCTCTGACTGTCTTTGGCAATGTAGGTTGTGTCAACTTCAAATAATATTTATGAGCAGCAGGTTTCCTTTCCCCAACGTTGCCTTCATCTCTCTGCCAACTGTTAGCAAAAATAATTACCCAGAAGCCTTGGTGCCACTCTCTTGGCTTCAGGCAATGCTTAACTTCCATTGGTCTCACAGTATTGGTTAGATGGCTTTAAGAAAGGCTACTTTGTTATGTTATGTTATGTTATGTTATGTTATGTTATGTTATGTTATGTTATGTTATGTTATGTTATACATGTAAAGTTCACTCTTCTTTTGAAAAGCTAAATTAGGCACACACAACCATTTCTTTATAAGGTTTATAATGTTTAAAGTGTTTAACAATGGCTTTCTGCAGCGTTTGCTCTTCACACAAATGAAATAGGAATTACAAAACACACGCGAGTGCTACTTTTCCATTGTCCCATTATTAAAAAAGTTTAAACAAATGACTTCAAGTCACTTCTGCTTATACGCGAGAGAATACTGTATGATACTGTTGATGGCAGTGCTTGAGCAAGAACTCAGAACACCAGGTTTGACACACCGGCTTCTGTGTTCCTTGTTCCGTGGGTTGCACAACTTCCACAGCTTCTGGCACGACTTCTACTGCTTCTGGCTTCACTGGAACCCACTCCCTTCCTCGCCGAAGGTGTCTCTGGTCTGACCCCTCAATAAAGGAGCCCCTCTCGCTCCTGAGAGCCACGGCTTTCCAACAGTTCCTTGCTTCATTCTCTGATACACTTCTGGTACGGCAATCTCCACAATTAGGTTCACATGGGGAAAGGCACCCTTCATACACGCCTTCCACTGCGCAGCCTCAGCAACTCAGCATTTGGGTGAACAGGAGCTCAAAGAACAAGCAAGTTCAAATCTGCTGTATCAGTTTGGGTGTCCACTTCTGCCTGGATTGCCATCACTTTGTATTCTGCCTTCTGCTTCTGCATCTGCCTCTGCACAAACTCCAGCTCCTTCTCTCTCTCATTGCCTGCACCTGAGGTGGCCTTTTATGCCTCTCAGGTTCCTTCAGGTTTGGGCTGTTAGTCTTAATTGCCTGACTACTACTACAGCTTGCCTATTCATCCCTCTTCCTCGTCCCAGTACTCATGGGATTATGGGACTTGTCCGCAACAACAAAGTTACTTCTTTTAAATAACTTCTGGGTTTTAAGGATAGATTTATTTCCCTTATATTAATTTAAAGATGAACCATTAGAATTCATTGTTACAGAGGAAGACCGTCTGTTTGGGCCAGTATTTATGATTTCCTTTTCATTATACCTTTGGGATCAGGGAGGATTTTTATGCTGACATACCTTGCATGGTCTTTCTGTTATTAAGGTCTGTTCGGGTTTAAAGGCATTTGCATTCAAAGCCACTGATCTTATATGTAGTTCAGATACATCATAATGACAATAGGCCATCACCTATTCTGGTAACTTTAAAAGGTTCTCCTTTTTGAAGGACAAATACGGTATCTCACTATACAGGACATCCACACCACCCTGGGCTTTGTCTCCTCCCAGATGATCCTCTGCAGTACATCACCGCAAGGTCAGGATCAGGAAGCATCTGCCTTTCCCTGGCCACCGGGTAGGAGACTTTAGGCAGGATTTCGGTGAGGCATCCATAAGATTCTTCACAATATGCTTTGTAAATTTGAAAGGTGGAGTTGGTGAGCAGGGCGGACTTGCTGTGTCCGCCTCCATTTCCCGCTCTGCCTTAAAAATGTGGTTGCCTTACCATCTGCATGTATTTTTATGCTGCTGATAATACAATGAATTCCTCACCTAGTAAAAATAGGTGGACTCTTTAAGAATCCATTGTAAATGCCTCCTGAAATGTGTCAATTTCAGGAAGCAGTTACACTTTTCCACCAGCGTGGTAACAAAGTGGAGTGCAAAGCCAACTTCACCTATATTTTACTGTTCACTTTTCGACAATGTCGTGGAAATGAGGAACATTGCAAAGAGGTGGGCCTTTTTCACAAACGTGCAAAGAGATCATGCCTTCCATGCAATGTACATTGGGATTAAAGTGATCCACAGTGAAGTGCAGCCATATATGGAATGGCAAGCAAGCAGAACACAATATTATGTTATGCTACATTTACCATAACCCTATCTAGATAACTGCATTTACATGTGCCTGTATTTACTACAAGCCTAATGTCCAAATATAAGCTTACATTTACTATACTTTTGTTATCCTTTAATGTGACACTTCATGTGTACTTTTGAAATGTTTATGTTTACAGAACTGTAATTGTTTTATTCATTATGGGTTGAATTACAAAGAAACATGCTTTTGGTATACGTTGCATAAGTCCTAACTAACTTCAGTATCTGGTTGGAAATTCTGACCACAAATGGGGCTCACAAACTCACCATATCTTGTGACATGTATATTTGGTTCTATATGTAATACAAGCCTGTTGAAGGCCGCATCCCAAAAAGACTGCTTTTTTAGGCTGATTTGGTGCAGCCATCAACAGGCAGGACAATTATTCTTTGGGGGTTTAAACCCAACTGAACCTATCTCCTCCACCTGCTCCCTATCCCCACCATCTACTGCGCTGGTGGGATTGTCTTTTAATTGGGGGTTTCACCCCCTCCATTCTTTTGCATCCCCTCTCCTTCCATCACTATCACAAACATGGTGCGCCATACCGTACTGCCCCATGCTTCACACCTCACACCTCACATACCAACGTAGCTTCTCTCCACATATCTCCGCCTATTCTCTCTTGCGCTTCTGCTCTGAGGAGTGGCCTGTAAGCCCCTGAACCCACTCGTGTGCTGCATGGGGTGGAGCTGGGACCTGGCGATCTGCTGTCTCCTTCAGCCTTTGGTATCCAGTTTATCTTTATCTGTGATTAATAGATTACGGGCAGAAGACTACACACTGCACATTGAAGTTGATATGCAGTATTCTCACAAAACCCTGTTAATGCCATTGGCAGCCAAAACTCACACCAGAACATCTGTGAGAGATTCAACAAAGAGCCAATCAAAACCCCCTGACATCCCATATTGGATCAGTCGGCCAATTAGAGCCCATGATTCTCTGGGGAATGTAGGTGGGTTGACAAATGGCCTGTGCCCTCGTTTTCTGTGGGTTGTGCAAAGGAAGGATTAGGCTATTCCACATGGGGAGACAAGGACATTTGGTTATGTGGTCGCTGAGAACATTTTGTGTAAGTATTTGTGGCATTCCATTCTCTATTAGTATTATTTTGCATTTTGCTTGTTTTAGGAAGTTCTTTAAAACCTACCTACCACCTGAGAAACGTTATGTGAATCCCTTTTTTTTTGCACTTTCCTTTTTCGTTAGGGTGTCGACTATAATGGTGCAAGCAAAGATAACAGTTATACTTGTGAACTTCGACAAATTCTACTAATATAACAAATAGTATCACACCAATGCATATAAGCACACTACTATGACTTTGGGAAATTAAATAACAATTATCCAAACTGTGTCATCTAAATGTGCTTCACCTGCACACTACTAAAATATTCTGATGTTTTGTTTTTGACTCCCATTGACTCTCCTTTTTTCTTTCCACTCCAAAAAAAGAAACCTTGGCTAAAGAAACTCTTTGTGAAATCCATTGTAACGCCCTTTGCAATTCTTTCTTTTTTTAAATATATGTCCGTTGGCTTTCCTCTTTCCCTTCCAAAAAAGAGAAAAATAAACCCTTGGTGAACCTCTTTGCAACTCCTTTGTTATTTCTGTTTTTTATTCCCTGTCCCTTACACTACCCCAAAAACAGAAAAAGAGAAAACCTAAGTAGGTCTCTTTGTGCTAGCAGAAACCAATTTGCAATCTTTACCCTTAGTGCTCCCATGCTCACAATTGTTATGGGACAAATGCATCTCTGTGGGTGCATCACTTCTTCAGGTGGGGAGAAGGGACAGCACCAAAAGGCATACAAGGTGCAGGCAGACATGGGAACCTACAAGAGGGGTAGCACCAGGAGGAGGGTCAGCATTGGGTGGATCGCCAGGAGGTGGAAACAGAGGAGCTGCCATAACAGGAACATGACGAAGTGGATGAGAGGGCAAAAAGTGGTCCATTAGGTGGTAGAACAGGAGGAGGAAGATACAAGGCAAGGTGATGTGGATGAGGAGCGGGAGTGGAATAGGAAGAGGAGTAGGAGTAGGAGTAGGAGAAGGACTTAGCCGAAGCTGGTGGCTGCCATCCATTGGAGATTACATTTTGGTGTAAAAGCAAAGAGAAAATATCGAGGCTGAGTACCCCAAAAGGAAATACACCAAACACGGGCTTATAAAGATTCACATATCTTTATTCTATAACTGTACAGTTTACAAAGAAACAAAGTCTCAGATAGCTATCTGGCCCTCAGTACATCACAGTGAATACCAGCCCTTTCGGTGTGAGAAGTGAGAGGTACTGGACGTCTAAACATTTACACATTTTATACATTTCTGATCGTAATGTCCAGCCCCCCTACAGGTTAATGATACTCAGTCTAGGGTTTGTGCCGAGTTCACTACTAGTTTGTCCAACTATATGCATGTGGATCATCTTCAGTTTACATTTCAACAAGTCACAATGGCAACAGTGTATTCTCGGATTTAACAGTAAGTCTTAACAAACGTCCTATACAATGTAGTTCAGCAAGTGTCCACGTTAAGTATTTAGACAGCATTGTAGTTGATTTATGTCCGCGGATCAGACTTGTTGGTGCAGGTAATCCTCTGTCTACAAGTCAGGCATGGGACAAGGTCTCTTTACTCAACCCAAACATTCGGTCAACTGACAGTTTAGACATTAACTTATGTACAAAGGTCAGGACGACTCAGTTACAAGCGGGAAACACTGTCCACCATTTTAGAACACAGAATTACTTTGGAATGGAAATCAAAATGGCGGACAGACCTAAAATGGCGGCTAAGTCATTCTAAGATCAGAACTTTGCTACGCGGTTTTCCTCGCAGAGCGACTGGGCTTAGGCCAATATATACAATAAAAGAGGCACAATATAATATCCCGTTTAACATGGGGCAGTGGTGGGAATAATCAAAATGGTAATTGTTAAGCAGTTTTTGTATCAACCTCTGTTAAGGGTGGTACACTCACTAAGTCGCTAACAAACCTGACAATAAAGGGAAGCAAGACCTCTTCTAGTGGAGGTAATGTGGTCAGAGCAATAAGGCGTAACTTACAAGTAAGGGTAGTAGGTTTACACAAAGGTACAATAAGTCCACACACATATCTCCAGAAAATACATCACACTGATATACTGAACAAAATGTAATTTAATAAGGTCACACACATATAACGATCAATTGAAATAAGCAGTAAGGTAATATGCACAGTATGAAAAAGAAACAAAGCATATTGTAACAAAAACAGCTATGCCTATACAAGGACTCTTCTTCCCCTAATGTCTATATGTAGGCCCTTTACCATTGTCAAATTGGTAACTCTCAGGTTATAGAAAGATAACAATAAACTCTCTGTTTGGCAGCTCCAAGGAAACAAAGAGAACTCAAAGAATTCTCATGTTGGCAGCACTCAGTCAGGTTCCAGGCAGAACCCCATTTCTATATTATCAGTTTGCAGGTAGCTGGGAGAGTATTACACATTCTCATATTGGTATGTGTTATCCCTGTTGAAAGCTCTCACTGCCCTAAACTAGTGTAGTTTTCAAATAGAAGCAGAAGAACCTAGGAGCAGGACTTGAAATCAGAAGAGTAGTAGCACAAATGCTAACAGCATCTCAACAGGATATGAGAGTCACATTTCACCCACACCAGCAGTTTCCCACTAGAGCTATCCACTTCATAACCACATGCCCCACTAAATATCCCTGATCCGCTTTTCGGTGTATGACTTGAAGCAGACAAGTCTTCATCCTCTGAGTTGTTATATTGGTTATGGCTAGTTGTCTTGGCATGCACTTCAGACTTTTTTAGACTGTATGTGCACTGGGAGGGGAGCACCTTAGGAATTCTAGCCTTACTGAACCAGTACTTAAGTGGATAATCATTGCTACTTGTGTGTCAAGTAGACATTAATTTACTGTTTGAACTGCTGAAAGGCCACTATATATTATTAAGGCCCATCCTCATTGAGGATTCCCTATTGAGGTCTGATTGTATCCCAAAGGCTCTCCATCTCCAGCGATCACTACTCTCTGTAGCATTCACAAAAGATACAGGTGGAGCTGGTGACAAGAGCAATGTACTCCTTGATGACAAGGAAGATAATGTTAGTGGCCTCAAGTGGGGCTTGTGTGTTGATTAGAGAGATAGTTGCACTTTTTTCTGGCTCTGTTTTTCACTGATTTCTCTCCTCTTCTCCCTGCTTTAGTGCATCTTTACCCATGCCAACGGTAAGGCATTTCATTCAATTAAATTCAAGTGTCTCATTCTGCTGGGTTTTCTGAGTTTTCATGCAGCTGAAAGCAGCCACTTTGATCTTCAAAAATTTAGTAAGAAATGAGATCAGGAGGTATTTTGTCTTAACTTTCATTGAGACTATTTGTGGAGCCAAAGGAGCACACCACTCACCAGCAGCAAAGTATCCACCTCGCCAGCCAAATCATCCAGTTGGATATGTCCAGAATACTAATAGCAGTACTTTGGTTAGTGTTCCACTGTACCAGCTAACGTGCTTAGTGGCCTCTTCAAAAGGCCTAGGTACATATCATAGGTCAGACAACAGAACAGCTGCCACTGTGCCTCATCTAAAGTTTGGCTGGGAAAGTTGCAATAATCAGTGAGAGCATTGCATTGTGCTCTTAGCCAGTCCGACGCGTACAAACTAGAATTTCATCATTTGGCAATTGTGGTATTTCAGGGTTACATGTGATTATAACTAACCAAAAAATAGCGAACACCATTTTGGTCTAAACATTTACAACTAAAATAATATCGATTCTTTTGTTTTTTTTATTTGGTGGGTCCCCCGCCAAAACCCCCCAATTTGCGTCATTACTAATCCCATCCCAACCCCCTCCCCACCCGTTTTAAACCTTTACCCCACCCCCACATATATATTTTAAAGAATTAGACATTTTTTTATAAATGTTAAGATCAAATTGCCGTTAGTTATTTTTCATTTGTTATAATCACTGAATACCGTGTTTCAGTGGTGATCTGGCAACTTGTGATGCACCTGCATTTGGTTCACCACATTTCTTGCATTACAAGCCTGATCTGATATTGTGGGTCATGGTAATCATGTCCGATCCGACCATTGCTCATGAAACATATTAAAACAAGGTGATGAACATGCACAAATCCAGGAAAATGCATGCTATTGCCAGTTGTATGGATTCAAAACTGCAGCAAAAGGGCCTATCTGTAGGTATTGTGGTGCCACTGCACCACACATCCTTCACCTTTTCCTATATGTCCACCCCACTGTGCTCTCTGCCTTGAATCATTGCATAAACAAAGCGGCCTGGTGCTGGTCTGCAAGCTCTTGATGCTTGGTAAGGCCCCTCTTGGCTGGCAGGAGAACGGAGGCTCACTCAGCAAGCTGTCATAGCCATGTAGTCAATGTTTTGTCTACTGATTCGCATGTTTATGATGGAGTCGACTTTCCTGTCCTTGGTCTGATCTAGTTCCTATCTCATCATCTAATCTGCTACAACCTTGCACAAAAGTAAAGTTGATTGCAAGCCCCCCAGCAGTGATTGACTTTACCCAGGAACAGTCACAATCCAGGTTTATGGATAAAGGAATATGGCAAGAAGACAGTAGCCAACATTACCTCCAAATTAACAGTAAGAAAGCACACTCTGCCATGCACCATGTGATATTTTTGTTTATGCTCAAACACCCACCTCATATTGCCATGCCACAAAGGGATAGTGTCTCTGCAGGGCCCGGAGCTGAGGCTCGATGTCCAGAGCAATGTCTGCACATAAGCTATAGTTTTAGGGTGACAGTATGTGGCATGGGTAGAATGGTAATTGCTGCTGGTGGCAGGGGGTTGCATTTTAGTTTGTGTGAGCTTATCCCACACTTGTGTATTATGCTGTTCTATGTGGGGCTACAAAGAAGTGGTACCCAAGTTGGTTCCAGTCTTCCACCAGCAAAGAGTTTTCTTCCAACGAGTGCAGGTGGGAAGTCATAGTGATCTTTGTCCTCCTTGACAACATTCCACACATTGGATTTTCATGGTGAGCTAAGAACTGGCCTATTATGCATATTTTACTATGAGGGAGGTGGTGGGTGGTGGTTATATTGTTTGTACTGGTGGTCTGTCTCCCACATCTTGATGTTTTGCCCTTCTGATCGTACAGATGCATTGTGCCTGCAAGACCCTGCGCACAGCTGGGCAATTATGTTTGTCTTTGCCCTTCATCCCTGTAACTGAGGCATTGTCCTCCTCCTCCTTGGTACCAGTGGTTTCCAGAATCATGTGTTGCTGCTGGCTGTACTTGGATAGATCATAATCATGATCTCAGTCATAATCATTGTTATCCTCATACCAACTGGATTTGATTGGTAAACACCAAGAATGTCTCTTCTCCTGGTCCTTTACAATGTATTCTCTTTCTCCAGACACACCATCCTCCTTTCGATTGTGTGCTAATTATCCAGGCTCTCTACATGAGGTGCTGCATCCCCTGGATCCTTTAGATAATGTACACTGTTTGTTGTTTGTCCAGACTTATAGGTAGAGGCAAAATGCCCCTTTCCCCCTTCTGCCAAAAAGGCAGCAGAGTGAATGCCCTCTTCCTCTGATCACAATACCTGGTGCAGACAGCGGCTGAAGTCACAGATGTAAAAAGCCTTCTGGCCGCATGCCTGCTACTACGCATGATCCGTACATGTTAGCATTTGGGATGGTTATAAATACATTTCTTTCTTCCTCCAAATAATTCAAAATCTATCTACGTAAGCAGATAATTTGTTGACTGGCCAAAAAACATGGCATACTCAATCACAGGCAATCACAGGCAATGAATGTAATCTCCTCCTGTAATCTCTTCCTCTTCCTGCCACCCAAGAATTAAAAGAATTTTCAATGCAAGAGACAAGTACGTCATTAGGTCGCAAAAAAGCAAAACACTCAGTTACAGCTACTGAATGCAAACGCCTCTCTATGAAGATATTTGAGGCTGTTTAATTGCAAAAACATGTCTAGATTTCTACAACGTTTCATTGGCAAATAAATGTACAAGGCATTTAATTGGCAAAAGAAATCAAAGTTTTAATTTGCAAAATAATTTGTAAGAATATCCGATTCAAGCAGCAAATATGGTAGCTGCCTAAAAAAGATGACACACTCAGTTACAGTCACTCAATGCAGGCTTCATCCTCCCATGGTTTCTAAGACGTTACTTTGGCAAAAAGATTCTAAGACTTCTCTACATTAGCAAAACATATGGAGACTGCATTCACAAGGATGGCACACTGTGATGAATCCTGAAGATCTCTCACTAGACTTCCTGATACTGACCTCGGGGTTGATGCTCTGCGGGAGGATCACCCGGGAGGAGACAAGGCTCGCGGTGGTGAGGAGATCCTGTGGGATGAGACGCAGTATTTGTCTCCAAAGTGGAAGAACCTTTTACAAGCACCAAGGCATGCAATGGCTTATTGTCGTTATGATTTGTCTAATTCACAGAGAGAACATCTTAATGTGGAAAACGTTCATGTGAAATCCCTAAATATCCTATGAAAGGAAAGCCTGTTTGAACCTTATAAAGTTAGAAATCATCCTACTTCCCAGAGGAAGAGTGAGAGGAAATCTGTGAATACTGGCTTAAATGAACTGCCTTCCCCTTTTCTAGTAAATTCTTGTGATGTTTCCTTAAATACACTTAGAAGAAATAAACCTGAGTTTGAAAGTAGAATGCTGACTAGAAAACCTAATTCTGTTGTTGGGGACTTCAAGTCCCATAATTCCCTATGTACTGGGATGAGGAAAAGGGCTCAATAAGTATACAACAGGAGTGTTCACCTTTAAGGCAAATGACCCACACCTGAGGGAGGCAGAGAGGCTTAAAAGGCCCCCTCAGGTGCATTTGTATTTGTATTTTGTTTATATAGCGCCTCAAACCCATAGATATCTGGGTGCATTTCTTACAGTTACACATGTTACATATGTACATACAGTTCAGACAATACAGGAATTGAATACGATAATTGAAAACAGGATTAAGTAAAGTGCGTCATTGATAGGTACAGAGATGAGCAGGGTCATAAAACGTACAAGTTATACTGTGCAGGCCATTAGTAAGTGTTGGAGTTGGAGATGGAGCAGTAGTAGCAGTAGCAGCGGCAGCACAAGGTGAGTGTATCAGCAGGCTCATTGTTGGCAGTACAAGTGGAAGTTGGAAGAAAGCAAGGGTGCATGGAAAATTGCAGGGCAGATTCCAGCTTCCGGACCTGAGAGGGTCCTTTTTCCCACAAGTCTGAAGTGCAGAGGTTACACAGCGGGGAGAGTGAAGGAAGAAGGCTTTCCCGCATGTGAACCAAATTGCAGAGACTGCGCACCAGGAAATGAGCTGGAGACCGTGGCAGGGGGCTAGTATGCACCAGAGGGTCTCAGGACCAAGCCAAGCTCTGTAACTGAATTGGTGGGAACGAAGGCGAATTCAGTGAGGTAGTGTATCCATTCGGAAGAAGCCAAAGCAGTGGAATTCCTGCAGCACGCAAACGAATCAAAGACAGAAGCTGGTGAGTGTTATTGAGTGTTCTAATCCCTTATGTGTAACAAAGGCAGGCAACAGTAGCAAAGAAGAATCCCTCGGGTGCGAGTGAAATGACTGTAAACCTGGTTGTTGATTGTCGGACAATGACTGGAACAAAGGTAGCACTTGCATGTGAGTTAAACTGCTTGAATAACACTCGTTGAATATTAAACTGAAGAAAAAAGCTGAAACACTAATTGTGTCTACCTAAAAGTGATTCAAAAGTGAAAACTAGCTGCAGAATCATTTGTAAAGCAACAGACAGCACTGTAGAATTTAATTTAAGTGACTATGAGGAGTGTGAGTTCCAGAGAACAAAAAAACTATTCCCACAGCAAAGAGTGGCGCAAGCATTACCCAAAGCGTAGAGTGGTGCAATCATTGTCCAAAGCCGAGAGTGGTGCAAGCATTGCCCAAATTAAAGAGTTTTACAAGCATTGCCAAAAGCCAAAAGAGACTAAGAGCAGGGCATACAACTAAGCTACTGTGGCTAAAAGGAAGAGATGGGCCAAACTCCAATGTTTTCAAAGGTCAAGCTCATTAATTGTTATTGTTCTATAGAATTAAAACTGGTACAAAAACTCACATTGCCGAAGCCAAAAGGAGGAAAGCTAGAATTACATCCTTCAGGGTATTTGGTTACTGGTGTGGCAGAAAGACAATAGTGGCAAAGAGGCTGCCCTTCTGGAAGGTGAATGTTCAGAGTAAGAGTGCTTTGCCTACCTGGAAGTGTTTAGGAGCACTAATGTGAATCTTGTTTTTTCTGAAAAGTTTTGAAAGTCATAAAATTGCAAACTGCTGAAACTGGTATGGCAGAAAGACAAGAGTGACAAACAGGTTGCCCTTCTGGAAGGTGAATGTTCAGAAGAAGAGTGCCTTGCTTACATGAGAGTGTTAAAGAGCATTCATGTAAATCGTGTATTTTCTAAAAAGCCATTGAAAGTCATAAAACTACAAAATGCTGAAGCTGTGGTGAACTTTTGGTTAGACAAGAGTGGCAAAGATGCTGCCCTTCTGGAAGGTGAATATTCAGAAAAAGAGTGCCTTGCCTGCATGGAAGTGTTAAAGAGCACTCATGTGAATCTTGACTACGGACTCCAACAAATGGGGGCTAACACCACCTACCACCAGTTGTAATCCAATGTTAATTCCTCCGCACCACGTGGTGGTATCTGTAAATCTGTTTGGCGGTATCTTGGTGGATTGGTGGAGGCCCATTGTACTCAATTACAGTTGCTGAAAATGGTGTCCTCCTGCTTCAGAAGAATTGACTTTTCTATCCAAGCAACACATTTGTTGACTACCCACAACAAGAAGACATACTCAGTTACAGGCACACCTACCCTTAAAGGTGTATAAAAGATTTTAGTGGCAAAAGGGTTTCTAAGATTTTTAATTGGCAAAAGATTTCTAACATTTATCATTAGCAAAAGATGTATACTAATTTTCATTTGCAAAAAAGATTTCTAAGACTGGCTCACTAACTTACAGACAGACACTAAATGTAATCTCCTGCCTGCTGCTGCCTGCACAAAATTCTGTCAATTTAGTCTCCTTGATCTGATCAGTAGTGCCAGTTGGTCAATTGATTTCTCTTTTTCCTGCTTCCAAGACGACACACCCAGTTATATACATTAAATATAATCTCCTCCTGCCTCCCAAAAATTACTAAGACTTTTCAATGCAAGTAAAAAGTATGTGGACTAGCTACAAGACAACACTCTCAGTTGCAGCCACTGAATGCATTATCTTGTGTACAAAGATATCGAACACTTTACATTGGAACCAAATATTTTAAGCCTTCTCATACACAAAACATGTCTAAAAGCCTTTTTATTGACAACATTATTTCTAAGTCTTTTCATGGGGAAATAGATAACTAAGACTTTTCATTTGCAAAATAATTTCCAAAACGTTTCTACTCAAGCAACATGAACTTGAACTGTCCACAAAAAGATGACACAGTCACTGAATTCACCCTCTTTCCTACAGAAATTTCTAAAATCTTTCATTTAAAACCGGATTTCTAAGACTTTCCTTCAAAATAGAAGCGTATTATATTTTCCAAGGGAGTACAATGGAACAAAGACACTATAATTGAACAGTCCAAACAAGCGCCTTCCTAACCTCCCTGTTTACCCCCAGTTGTCCTACCCTTCGACCCTCCCCACATTTAAACATAATTTACAGAATGAGCAATACCCAATCACACAGCACATTAAGTTGATAATTCTAAAGACTTTTTTTAAGGCAAGCAACATGTATCTAGTGTGAAAATACAGAGACACTTTACAGACACGTAATGTAAGATCCTGCCTGCTGCTGCCTCTAGAACATTTTATAATCCTCTTCTGCTTGATTTGCAAAGCAAAGGCATGTGTCTTTACGTCATGCAAGTTGGCCATTGGGGTTTACTCCATACTGGTGTTAATATTATGCACTCAGTTAGACACTGAATGTAATCTCCTCCTACAAAGATATCTTAGACTTTTACTTGACAAAAAATATTTCTACAAATTTTCATTTTCAAAAAAGATTTCTAAACCCTTTTCACTCAAGCATCAAATATGTGGACTTTGCACAGAAAGTGGAGACACTGATGGCGCTCTCTTGCCTAAAAGATTTGTAAGATGTTTCTTTGGAAAAATGATTTCTGAGAATTCTAATTGGCAAATAAATGTCTAAGACATTTCTACAGAAGCAGCAAGTATGTGGAGTGGTCAAAAGGCAAAGCTGTTCTTAGTTACAGGCACTAAATGTATTTATTTACAAGTGAAGCTGATATTTTGATTCACATATTTTACAGGTATTTCCAGAATACAATAGAGATGGGGTCATATGAATGATCACCTCTAAATGGGGAAAACGTATGATCAAAAATGTGACCCAACTGATAGGGAGGTGGGACCTAAACCATGCATGAAGACATCAGACAAACAACAGCAGGAGGCAGGATCCTTAGATAAGTACTACGAGAGCAGTTATGGAAAGTGAGGTATAAAATGGGTGAAAGGAAGTCACCTTAGATAAGTGTTAAGAGAGTAGGGGAGCAGAGAGTGATTTGAGGGGGAGTTGGGGGTGGAGAAAAAAGAGGGGAACGAGACAGGAGTTTGCAAGGATGAAGAATAGATGAGGTGGATAGGGTAGGTGGTAGGTTAAGAGTAGGAAGGAAGAGTGCATTGTGGTGGTATTCATTTAAGTTGATAAGGAATGGTATTACAAGAAATGAAGTGGTTGTAGACGAGGTGTAGAAAGGTAGGTTCATGATAATGTTGGATTTCCATATAATTAGATAGAGGTGGGGTATGAGAGAGGAACAGAGTTCAGTTAATGTGCTGGATTAGGTGTGTAGTCAAAAGGTTCAGTGGAGAGGATATATGATTTTAAGAGCCATTTAAAATTACGAAAAGGAGAGGCAAAGGAGAATTTTGGAAGATTCAAGAGAATACGTACAGCAGATTTAAGAACCTTATTTAGTAGAGCTACAGAGTAGTTAGCTGGGCCATATTTCCATACATACATATTTCCAGAATCCATAGGAGTTGTCTCTTCAGGGCTGAGAGATCTAGGGTTTACATCATAACCCCCTGTTGCCTGAGAATTTCCTCTAACTCCTCCTTATAAGAATTGTCTGCCTCGTCAGTATTGGCAGTAAATGTTGTTTCCAGGTCAGGGTTCTAAACTTTATCCTCAACACTTGTACACTTCACTAAGCCTTTCTCTAGCTCCAGCTCAATGTCTTTCTGCTTTTCCCTACTGGCTGCAGGTGCTTCTTTCTGCTTAGGTTTCAATATATATTGCCTAATAGCCATAAGGGAAGAGGCAGTCCCTCTCAATCCTGTATGGGCTCCTCAGCTGCAGGTGCCATGACTACTGGGTTTGTGTACATTCCCCCATTTCCTCCATTTGTTGATACGATCAGAGGATCTTCTGGATTCATAGGAAGCTATGTTGTATTCTCAGAGATGCTCTGAAAAGGTGGTCTTTGGAGGGCTTCAGAGGCATCCTCTTGCTGATATTCAACAGTGAATTTTTAAAGCTCTGGTGCTTGGTCTGTCAGCCTCCTACTCTGGGGGTTACCTTTTACCCATGGTTGTAGTGTTTCCAGCTCTTCACCCAGTTCTGGCTGGATGGTTAGAAATCATCCTCCTTCTTTCCGATTCCCCACATCTCCAGTCTGAGACATTCTCGAAGATCCTGTTGTGTTACACTGGGAATTCGTCAGCCGTGGGTATGAGGTCATCCTGGTGGTGTGCTGTTATGAATCCTCTCAGTGTGTGGCAAAAATGTTAGGAGGAGTGTGGTATGGCAATCATGATGTTATAACCTTGCAACTACTGGAAACTTCCCTGCTAGTTGAAGGAGTGAGATGGACAGAGAAATTGAAGGGTAACGCCTGATGTGGATATGTTTTCATCAGATCCCTCTCGCTTCCTATTATCAAATCATCATGGGTGCTCCAGATCTCATAATAACACCTCCAAGGAAATGCACAAATGGGGATATGCACCTAACTGGAGAAGAGAAACCATTTCTGGTCCGTTGTTGTGACCATTTTTTCCACCCACTTTTTCCCCAAGTCTTCCCTTATGTGAAATTGGTGCATGTTTACAGGGGTCTCTGGTTTAACCATGTTTGGAGCATGGTGGGTTGGATAGTGTATCAGGTTCCAGAGCCCCATGCCTGAATTTCTCTATTTTACTGTCAGAAAAGTCATAGTTGCGGTTAGACAAATGTCTAAAAGAGACTAGGGGAATCTCTAAAATAAAATAAAGATATATTTAAGCAAAATGTAGTTAGGTGGTCAACACAAAGTAGCCATTCTTCTAGGTATCCAATGGGCACCTACTAAATAATAAAGTTAAAAAAAATGTTTAGAAGTCGCTGGGCCTCATTATGAGTATCCTGGTCCGGTAACAGCGGTGCTGGTAAGCTACCGGCACTGTTGTTACTGGACCAGCATACTCCGGGTTCTGTGAGCAAGTGCCTTTCTGCCTGCCTGGTCTGACCTGGTGGGTGGAGTGGCACCCGCTTGCATACCTTGATGGATGCACCGGCACTGTTGCACACAGTGCCGGTGCATCCATCCTCCCCATTTCCATTGAGTCCTATGGGACTCGATTGGGAATGGGGAGTAATTTTTTCTGGCACCTGACTATGTGGAATTAGCAGGACCGCCAGGGCTGTAATGCCCTAGTAATTCCTCATTGCCAAGTGCCATGAAAAAAACGACTCTGACAGCTGCCATGTCGTTTTTACTGGCACGGCTACCGCCAGGGTCATAATGAGGCCCGTTGTCTCTTGTCTGAGAAAACTTCCACTAGAAAAGAATATCAAAATGAAGTGGCCAACACAAAGGGACTTATTACGAGTTTGGGGGTGCAGTAAAAAAGTAATTCTGTTACCACCACTTTTTTTTGGAAGTAACAGAATTACTGCTGTTTTCACTGCAGTGCTGAATTTCAAGCTTGGAGGAAATTTGTGGATTTGTAGAGGTGGAATTACTGCTTGCTATAAATCCACTGAAAGCCCTGTGGAGTATTATGGACTCCATAAATGGGGAATTACACTGTCCCACCACCACTCGTAATCCAATGGCTAACCCACACAACTGAGTGGCTGTAATGTTAAACAATTTTGGTTGTAACTCAGCAGATTTACCACTGATTTACCACCATATTCATCATGAGACAGAAAGTCTCAAATATAAAGTCTTTAAAAGTCCTTAGCCTCTGGGTTACCCTTAAGGAAATAGTCTTAAGGTTGGGCCAAAAGAAAAGTTCTTAGAGTGATCCCTCAAGAGTCCATCCCTTATCTATGAAAACAATAACCCATTCAACTACTCAGTCCAGGAGCCCCTCAGTCTTGCTGCTGTCACTCTGCTTCTAGAAGACCTCTCCCAGATATCAGGATCAACGTTTTGTGGTATTGGATACCTTCTCAGTAGGCTTATTTTGGATTCAGTGTCTCCCAGGATGAACAACTGCTACTTCCTGTACTTTCTTTTCTCTCAGGATCCTTGGTTTCACTGAGGAGTTACAGCAAAGACTGAATAGGTGTTACCCCTCCATTATTAGGGTCCCTTTCAGGTAGCTGATGTTGTAATGCAACCCTTCCATGTATTTACTCACTCAAGGGTTAACGGTGGAAAGCCTTGAGCTTTGGTCTTACAGTTCCCACAAGTATGGAGACTTGTTCTTCAAGTATCCCAGTCAAACTCTCAAGTCTCTACAGGTCTCTGCAATTCCAATCTTTCCTTCCAAAGTTTGCAGATTTGCCCTACCTTCATGCAGCTAGCTTGTTTCTAAGGACAACCCACTGGCATTGTCTTCATCCAAGCATCAGGGTCTGAGTTTATCCTTTCAGTACCCTCCCCTTGTAAAAAGGAAGCATCCTCACATATGTCCGCTTCCTGTGGGTCCAAGACAAAGAATGCGCTTCCCATGCCTCGTTTATACATATAAGGCATTTGTTTAGATATACGTCCTTGAAGTGAAGTTGGGACAGCCTTTTCAAATGGGAGGGTTATGGCATCTGTGTGGGGGCAGCTTAAAAGGTCTATGTTGGGGAAGTTGGACAGCAAAAATGGGGATGATTCTTTGTCCGTTTTGGTTTAGGAACAAAGGCAACAATCTTCCTAAAAGCGATCAGGGTAAACAGGCAAAATAGGATTAACCAATTAGATTACAGTCTATAGTTTTTAGCGCACACCAGTAATGAGCTTTCTTCATTTTGAATTTCAACAAAAATCACCCTGTAGTGTTCTGCCAAGGGAAATACTTAAATTAATATGTTTTTAGTTAAATAGGCTAAGGATCTACAAAGTTTTGCCTCCCTGCCCACTATAAAGGGAATTCATTTTAGGCCTGCAGATTCCCCACCATTTGGTTACAAAGGGCTCAAGTCTACTTACATTGAAAACGTCTGTTTAAGTTCAGGACAGCCAGCTGCATTTTCGGGCCCTCTGGAAAGATAGCGCAGGGGTCTGGTCACTCCACTCTAAAGGATGGCCCCCAGCTCGCCACCATAGGACTGAGTCATCTTTTTGGCATTGCCAGTAATAGACAGCTCCACGCAGAGGCAATCTCTGCAAAATCTCCTTTTGGTGTTTCCTTGTGGCTGTCAGATGGTACGTTTTATCAGCTCCTTTCACAATGGTACTTTTAGGAGGTCTGCCTTTCCTCATAGGGCATTCACTTTATATAGCAGTGATGACACCATCAAGTTTACAATCTTGGGGAGTTCCCTGCAAGAGTTCTTACACCCAGGATTGGACAGTCACCATTCTCTCTCCTCCCAAATCCAGCCCCTCTCTAAGGATTTGTTTAAGAGTCTGGAACAGACATATGGTAACTTCTCATTGAAATCACCTTTTGATTCTATGTCAGCTTGTGGGCAAAATTTTGTTTTGTAGCAGAACTTCATAATTTTACTAGTAACTGCCATAATATACATATATTCCACTTCAGCTACTTATGGGGAATTCAATAAAATGACAGCCATTCCCACATCATGCTGCACAGCCGTGTGGCAATTTTCTGCTGTTTACACAAAACGCATAACAATTATGGACACGCAATTTACTCTCTACATTACTAATTGTAACCTTCACCAGTTCACCAACTCTTAAATTCAGGACATTTTCAGATCAGCCAGACAACCATTTTAGCTGGTCATTACAGCAAGTTGATGATTTTTATTTCAAAAGAAAAGGAATGTTCTAAAAAATGACAGATAAATCAATGCAGTATGACTTGTGGTGTCTCGGAAAAAGGCCTAAGTTATAATAGTCCATTTTAATTCATTGTAACTATTTATGTAAATGCAAATAGGAGCTCTGCCTCCTCCAAGGCATTTGTCTCTCTCCTCCAGCCAGTGACCAGTTTTTTTTATTAGTCTCTTTGTTGTTTGAAGTTGGTTGTTTGAGGTTGGTGGCTGCAGATCATAAATGGGGGATTCATTTGTTACACAGAGATCTCCCTCTGCAGATAATGAGCTGGGCCAGCCCTGTGATGTCACAGGGCCTGTCCTCTTATCTGAAGGGGACCATCATTCTGATCTGAAAGGCTTCTATGTGTTGAATTTATTTCAAAGTTTTAGGCTCCCTTGATTGTAGCCCCTGTTTTCACACCTCCCCTCTACATTCTGGTCATGCACCAACCAGGGCCAATTGTCTTGCCCATGACTCAGCCTTTTAACTCTTTTCAGGCAGAGCACATTGTATTGCAGTTGAAAGCACTTGGGATGCATAAATCAGGCTGCCAGTGGGGGAAGCCACTTGTGAATTTTGACCATTGTACTTGTCTGAAATGAACTCACATACTGCATTTTCTAACATCAGCCTTTATTCTTTGACACACAGTGTGTTTTACTGATCAGAGTTCACTTTGCTTTTGCGCTGAAAGTGCAGGGCTGTTTCTTTCAGTCGTTAACATAATACACTTTTATTTACTTGCTGTTAATTTTCCTACAGAAAAGTGGGTCTGAATTGTCACAGTGCACACCCTTTTGATGGGTGAATGTTTCAGTGAAAAGATGTATGCATATATTTCTCAGCCCACAACGTGACGTGCTTTTGTAATCAGCATTCAGATTACATTTTTGTTTTAGTCTGCTCTGGATTTCCCCGGCAGAAAGACATCAACATAGTCTGCCTAAATAGGCCCAATTTTTCAGCATGCAGGTTTCTGAATGCTGGCAGGTCAGTTTCCCAGTGGGCCCTTCAGTTCCATTGGTTTGGGGCCTTTGATTATACCCCACATGTTACAGTGGTGAGTTCTGTAAAACAAAAGCGGTGTGTTCATGCACATTTCCAGCAACAAATTGATATCAGCAGGAAATTGAAGATGACCAAACAGATTACCTTGGTCACATTGTGTAGAACCAGGTTAGATGGGGAGAAGCCCATGGAGACAGAGGGATATCATAGACAGTGCTCCTATTAACTAATGCTAAATATTGGCCTAATTGTATAGGGAGGTAGACTTGAAGAAATTAAAGTAAAAGAAGCTGGTGCATTCGCGTGGTGTGACGCCTAACAGCAAGTAAAGGCCAGATTCTGAGGTGCATGCAAAAATAGAAAAGTGGTGGTCCATGGAAGAGCAACACTTTTCTTAAAGGAACCATATCTTGTGGGCCATTCCCCTTTGCAAAGCCCTTCTTTTGCATGTTTAAAAAAGAGAAATATGGCATCTGTGAGGTGTCGTTAACATTTCTAAACAAGCTTTTCCTCGAAAGCTCAACGAAAATAAGTGGATAAGAAAAGTGGCAGACTTTTTAGAAATCCTCTAAGTGACGCTGGTGCACACGTCCTCCCACAACAAAAGATTTTATGAGCTTCTGCTGTTGGAAAGCACAGACACTCCCCTCCAATCCTTCCACCCACCTCAGAATGGTGGTTTTGGAAACTGAAGGGTGGAATGTCAAATTTACACTCCAGGTTTCCCTCAGCCTAGAATTGGGCCCTTTTATGGGGACCGAAAGAAGCAGCTCTCACCTGTGTCACTGACGTGTAAATCACTAACTGGAAGGCAAAGCTAGAGCACCCACATCGGCATCCATATGCAATGGGTGCCATCTTGGCCTGTCCATTTCGATTAATCTCGTGAAGAGCCTTGACACTAAAAGCTCCCACGGGTACACATAATGGGAGGGTAGAGAGGCAGTTTACTGTGTTCTGTCAGAGAGAGTAAAATGAGTTTCCCAAAATCATTTAAAACTATCTTCTTTCACTCCAAAACATGTTTACACTACATGTTCCTTACCACTACATGCATCCCCGATATTTACATATATTTTAATTCACGTTCCTACCTTTAATACAACACTCTAACCTTAAGGGACCACATTACAGAGAATCCCACTTTTGGCACAACTTATGCATGTCAAGACCTACTTCAGCGGCATTCCATAACTTTCAGCCACAAATCATATTCACCAAGAAATCAGGGGTGACTTACTAGTGTCAGAAAAACCAGTGGACATACAGAAGATTCACAAAAAGTTTCCTTTTACGCCCTATGTTAGTGGTCTGACATGGCGTCAACGCACGGTATGTCAGACTGGAATGAATACAAACTACTTTTCACGCTCCAAAATATGTTCCACCACATTTCCCTTCTTAATTCACATACAAAAAAGTACATTAATTTAATTTCCATTCAATTTCACACCTCGCATAACACATGCACCGAGAGCATCTACATGTAACTGAAGTGTACTCACAAAGGTGGGTTGGGCCATTTTGACTTTTGTGAATACATATTAAGTTACAATGTTGTAGCCATGTACCTGCTCCCACTTGACACCTACCTCACCTATCGCGCGCACAGACGTTTTCAGATCCACAATTATTGTGCAACAGCATATCATTACGCGCTTATACGCAACCTTACCACAGATGTATGCCTACATCTAGATGGGCATACATTTTGTGTGACTTGCAAGCAAGGCCTTTTCTAAATAGCCGTAATTCACACAAGCATAATTTACAATTTTTCCTGGGAAATCTTTTGTGAATCTGCCACAGAAAGTCCAGGTGAAACTGCTATTACTCTGTGTGCAGGCCTGTTCCCCATGGTACACACCCCGCCCTATGAATTCCAACTTTTTATCTTCTGCTCCTGCTTTCTGGCTGTGTAAGGTTCAGCGATATGCATAAATGTGCTTGGTATTTTCTCCTGCTATTTTCTCCTGCTGTAACGTATATTTCTGTGAACCATTCGTATGTCATGTTAATAGGAGTCATTCACGCTGCTAATAGTTATTTTTTTTAAGGCATTAGACTAGCTCACTACTGGAGAAAACTGTGTGCCCCTTTAAGTTTTTTTTTTTTTTTGTCGGAATGCACTTTTAAACCACTTAAAAAATATAGTACCTAAAACAGATAGGATTGGGTTTTGGGTAACGCTAAGAAAATAAACCTCAGTGTATTGTTTCATCTCTGTTAACAAAACTGTGAACCTGTGTTCATATTTGACACCTGGGAAATCAGAGGCCAGAGTGTCCACGAACCCCTTTCTTTAAGGTTTCTTGGTGGTCTATTATTCAGACGTGCTATTAAGGCGATAACTTTCTCTGCATCCACCTCGGTAAGCATGTCTACCATCAGAAGGTGTCTCCCTAAAATTGGCCGTGTCAGGAAGCAAGCATGCGCCCCTGCAAACCCAGAGCTGTTTCCCAGGCTACAGCACAGAATATCTGCCGGATGATATGACCGAAGGACACGAGTTGACAAATAAAAACAGGGAAATCAACCACTATCTGAAATCAGAAGTAATACAAATTCTAATGTAAACTGTGGTCTTAAAAGAGCTAAGCCTATCAAGTCATCTAAAAGTAAAAGTGAAGTAAGTATTGGATTTCAAATGTCAAGAATCCCTCGTGCTTCAATATCATTGTCTACGACAGGAGTGAACTTGCAATAGCAGTGACAACTCAAGACTGCCCACCCGCTACGCCAAGGGAATAAAAGAGGCAAGACACGTTGGAAAAATACTTGCAAGCTGTGGGTTTTTAGCTTACACATGACCCATAAATATTCACCGTTGTTTTATTCACTTCCAGGCAAAGGGGTGACGTTCAGGTATACTTATTGCAGATCAAAGGTCACTTCCAGGGTATGGTTATTTCGTGACCTGGCATGTCCTGTTTAAATCGTATTACTGATTTACATGTGACTCTCCTAAGGATAGAGGGCCTCATTATGAGTTTGGTGGTATCTCAGCAGTAAATCCACCAAGATACTAGCTACCAAAGGGACTTACTGTTACTGCCACTTGGTCTGGACGGAATTACCACCGAATTACAAGTGCTGGTATGGCTGTGTTAGTCCCTATTTATGGAGTCCATATGACACCATGGGGATTTCGTCGGCGGTAGTAATTTTGCCGAAATTGCAGTTTTTTTGCAGTAAAGTGTCAGAATTACCTCCAGCATTTTTCTGTAGGTTTTTCCTCCACTTTACCTCCAACCCCATGATGCAGTAATGCAGTGGTAACTCTGTTACCACTGCATTACAATGATCAATAGATGCTGCCGTAATTACCCACCTATTTCACCCACATTATTTCTAGAGCCACTGAAATATAGAATAGGAATAAATCTTTGCCCACTTTGAAGAGATCCAATCTGTCAAGCCCAGAAGTGCTTTGACATGTAAGTTTAGACAAGTGTGTCTGACTATACATTGGCCCATGTCTCTTGGTAGAGTTCTCCGTTGTCATCCCTCCTAGAGACTTCAATGGCCACATGCCATCTTGCTAGCGTCCACATGGCCCTGGGTGGAATTTCAGACTAGATCATTTTACAGTCCTCCTTTAGAGCAGTCAATGCCATCAAATTTACCTTGATGTTTTGGAGTCGGTGGCCTCTACCTAGCTTTGTTACATTTTTGGCTTTGAAGCGTGGGATTCCACGACAGCCTTTTGCAACACAACAATGAGTTCTATTTCAGGGCTGGTGTTCCAAACTATGTACTCTGAGTCCCCATAAAAATGAGGGAGTGTCCCTAAGAACCCTTTCATTTTATCTGTGCCAAGCAGGTTTTCTGAGGGATATAGATCAAGTCAAGCAGCCATCATATGTCCAATAAGCACGGGTACTACCAAAATCATCTAGAGGCCTATACAGGGTGCTATACAGGTATAATTATCCTCCACTTGCTGATGGATTTCTCACTATGAACAAGGCAGGTTCTGATTTCCTGTCTGGCAAATGTTTGCTTTATATCTAATTCCCATCACCCAATCTTTTGAATGCATTGCTCAAGTAGTCCACTCAGAAAAGCCCTTATAGCAGCCTCTTTTCTGAAGGAGTGTGGTACAAACGCGTTTGTCAACACTAAAATGATCCTACACAAGGCAGCTTATATTGTTCATCATGAAGATTAAACTGACATCTTTTCACTTGACGTTCAAGTGTACCACTAGGGTATCTTCTAGTTTGGTTAACAAAACTTCATAGGTTTCGGTGCATATAATTAACTGAACCATATAAATACAAATTCTTATTACACATCCAGGATACAGGACAAATGTGATTGGTCTCAATGCACACAAGTGCATTGACAAATATAATACCTATGGGTAACCCTACTCCTGGATTCCTGGGAAGCGTGAACATACAAAAAAGTAGAACTAGAACCTTTCCATAATTGCTACAGGGCCTCATGCCTTACAAGGCTCTACATCGCTTTAAATCCCACAAGGAAAGGGCATCACATTGACACATTTTATTAAATGGATACATTTTGTTATTACAGTTTTTTTAAAACATAAACACATATTTATTATTTACATTATCAAAAATTACAAATACATGAATTAAAATATATATTGTCATACTCAGACATAATTCATATATGTAGACATTAAAATTAAATAAAATAATATTGTGTATGCGTATGAATTCATGACTTTGTACTTTTTGATACTGTGAAGCGTATATAAGTATTTGTGTTTAAACCATGTAATAATATAATGCATTAATACTATGCGGTGTGTCAATGCAGGGTCCTGTCCCTGTGGGGGCTAATGTGATTCAAAACCTTGAAGTCCAACAATGCACACTGTGTGTAAAACAAACTGATATAAGCATGATGTCAAGTGATATGATATCCATAGCCAAGGAGCAGAGTTCCTAAATGTGAAAATAACTGTCTACCATCCGACAAGATCTCTCAGATCAAGCAACGACACTCGCCTAGAACCTATACCATACAATAAAAGAAAATTCAGAGGATCATCTTTCTGTCACCTGGCAGCAATAACCTGGAATGACCTACCTAAAAACATACACAACCCAAGGGATCATCTGGAATTCAGACAACTACTCAAAACTTGGCTCTTTGCTCCAGAACCGGAAGGAAACGACTAGGAAGCATAGAAGCCCAGGAAGAACACACATGACCCCTAACTTAATCTTCCCTAACCGGAGGGTGATTGGAGGGCGCCCTGACCACCCATGCCCACATACCGCTAGACCACAGATGTAACTTAGATAGGTAAGGACCCCACACGGGATGGGCAGGAAGTAACCAGAATCCTCAAACCTAAATATCGCCAACCCCAGGACGGGGGTACATGCCGGTATCAGCCAGGTACACATACCAATAGAGTAATACAGAGGAAACCTGCCACTCCTCAACATGCCTGCCAACTAGGTGGACAAATAACCATACCAAACAAACAGGATAATAATAGATGTTGGGTGCAACAAAGCAAAGATAAAGAAGTAAGGTAAACCTACTAACCCAACTCTAAAACCTCAACTTTCCACATACACTTCTCATACAGATACTCACACGACCACTTTTCTGCACAGCAATTTGCACGTACTTCACCCCATTGCAACAACAGACAAACAACACATAACCTGGCATAACAGCACATGGGAATTCGCACCTACCCGAAAACCGTACTTAAACTCAGCGAACGGTGTAAATCGAACTGAAGCTGTCAACAGGACAGCACAACTCTCGCTCTCCTATTCCCACTAAACCCTACTTACCCCAACCCCTTTTTCAAACCCTACTTTTCAGATTCGCCGGAGCGCCTGGGGATCACTGCGGTGGTAACAGTGTGCTGTACAAATACCTTCAATATTAACATTAACATTAACATTAAATGCAAGTAACTGCTCTTGGTATGCCCCTTCTTTATATTAACTCAACAATTGCAGTCACAAGGCCACTACTAAAGCTAGAATAAGATTTGACCATAGAAGACCTTAAAACCCTGCCTAGTTTCATCCTATAAAATTATTACGGTGCTTTCTCAGGGGGAGAAAGCTATGATGCACTCATCAGGCAATCACACATAGGTAGGTTAGGCAGTTTGCCAGAGTTCCAGAAGATTATTCTGCTACACAGACAGATGTGTATGCATCAAACAGTGTAACTGCAAGGGCAATCCAATTAGAGCATCAATGTTCTATCCCAAATTTACTCCAAGACCCAGGCAAAACGTGTAAGGGAGAATTCACATTTCTGTGCTAATTCCCTTCAACCTTAGATACCCCGAGCTCTTTTGCTGGACTTTAGGACTTTTTAATTTTAAAAAGTGAGCCCTTTTTTCCACTCCCTCATGTGTTTTGGCCTGATTTGGATTATGTGTTTCCTTTGTTTTTGGAGTCTGACAAACTCAATAGGCATTGGCTTATTGAATGGTGACACACAGCACCTTCAGTGTAGTGTCACAGAGAAATTCTTTTAGATTTCTCATAAGGTTTAAATACCTTTTCTTGTGGGAACTACTGTTCCCAAGAATAGTAAAGTGAAATTGACTTTACTTACCTTTTCTCTTTGTAGGTCCAGCACACACCATTTTATGTGGAGTGCTGGGGGGTTACCTAGTAGCCCTTTTTTCTACCTACTCATGTAAAAGAATTTATGTTACCCTCACTACTTTAACTGACTGGTGGCAGTGGTTCAATTTTCCTACCATTCTGGTTTTCTACCACAGGCTGTGCATGAATGTGAGAAACCTGCTTAGAATGCAAGGGTTCTGGGACTAAAGTCAGAGTAGACGACTGGGAAAAAACCGTGAGCGAAGCTTGCTGCATCCTCCTGGACCCTTGAACTGCCCGGTGAAGCCCAGCTACTGTGCTGAAACTCCTTTTTATGACTGAAAAGAGAAGATCTGGAAGGGACGATTGCTTCCCTTGGGTTAGAGGGACCAACTAACCCTGAGACAAACTCTACTGGACTACCTTCCCCGACTGGCTGTACTTCTTTGCTGCTGCAGGAACCGAGTGCCAGGGGTCGAGAAATCTGTATTCGAGTGCAACATCTGTGATCTGGCCGGAAGCTCCAGGAGTCTTCCAAGGACCCTCCAGAAGCAGGATGACCAGAGCTCGAGTCACCTCACCAGAGTGCAGGACTCAAGGAGTGAAGGAAGCCCAACTGGTATCGAAGATCTGCGGTGGTGCCGTTTACTGAGCACTGAAACCGCAAAGTGCTGCTGATCCGAAAAGGGGCTGTAGCAGCCACGACCTTCAAATTGCTGCCGCAGGAATCCCCAGACGTCCTCCCTCTTGTCCCCACGACTGAGACACAGGAACCCAGGATCTGCATCGCTGCAACCAGACAGAAGCAAGCTGGACCACTCTTCTTCTAACCAAAGGTACTGTTCTGACTTGGGGTACTTACCTCAGTGTCTGTAGCTTTCTTTTCTCAGTTGAGACTTGCAGTAGCTGCTTTGCCCGAGCTGTTCTCAGCTCTATTCTTCACAAGTGTAACAGCTTGTGACCCTACAGTGATTTTCCTTCAACAAACTCTCTAACTTTGTACAAAACAAGAAAGAAGTGCCTCAGATCCATAGACTTTGCTCCAAATGACGTTGGCTGTCTTGCCTCCCTTCAGACTCTTCAATTCCATTTGACTTTGATTCTTACTTTCCCTCATAGGTGATGCATTGGATTTAAACTAACATTGCTGTGAAAGGTTTTTATTTAGACTTCATTGGAAGAGTTAAAGTGCCCACATGCTCTGAGAACCTGTTTCACCTTTTTCCTTCCTCTAACATTTCCTTTTTCCCAACCTCAGAATCCACAAAGTGTACTAGTGATATATAAATGCACTTACTGTCCTAGTTAGTGAAGTCCCCTCAGGGTGTAGGAAGTGTGTAAGAAGCATCTCTAAAGATTATCTACTAGCTGTGTGTTGATTCTGGAAACGTATTTTGAAGTGTATTTGATTGCTGCATGTATAGTTTTTTAATGAATGCTTATTTAAAAACTATTATTAAATAAATAAATAAATATTTATAACAAAAACCACGAGTATAAGTGTTACTTGGCTACTTGTATTTGTGGATTTCATTGCTACAGCTCTATAGCTCACATGTACCCCTCTTGAGATAAGCCTGGCTGCTCAGTCACACTACCAACTTGTGTATGACAGGCCTATACCAATAGGTAGGTTACCTAATACCAAGAGGACAAGGTTTGTGTAGTCTCCCACAGGGTTACTACATCAATTCTTGCCTAACAAAAAGCAATAGCAATTAAGAGTGATGGTACCCTTAAACCACCATGCTCGTCTGATTAATTACAGTAGGTAAAACTGGCAATTGTTTTCTATGTATCAGGGATCACTTTTGGGAGATATAGGAGGCAAATAATACAGTTTTGCGTATGACATAGATTGATTCTGATTTTCAAGTGCCTGGTTTCCGGATGGCATTGTCTCAAATAGACCCCCTGACAGCCCCTTTTTAGGGTACGACATGAATCTTGGTTCAGTGGATTTGAGGATCTAGCCTTTGGGGGAACTATCACCCACATCAAGCACAAGAACCCACACCTGAAATAACTATGGCAGTTCCTGGAATTTGCACAATTTTAAATCAGAGGACTGCCCAGGTGGCACCATGCCTTTTCATCAGTGTAAGGCCAACCAACAGTGATCGTTACATTGGTGAAAAGTAGCGTATTAAATTAATTATTTTTGAAAAACATGCTGGGAACAGCAAGTAGATTCAGGCCAGGGCTAAGAAATAGGACAAATACAGAAAAGAGGATCAGGGTCTATTTTCAACCATAATGCACTGGACATGCAAAAAAAAAAAACAATTGTTTTAAAATGATACAATTGCATCTATGTATGTACCACCATTAGACTGTACACTGATGGGGTGGCTGCAATTCAAGAATTCATATTATAGGCAAGAGATCAGTGAAAATCTGAGTAGTAGATGTCAGATCATCCAACGGCGGTGTAGGTGGTTGGGGACCCTACATAGGAGTTTCCCGTCAGAGCCGAGCTAAAGGCAGCCCTACAGATAACGGGTGTATCGGCCACTTTTACTCCCTAAAAATAGGCAAATACCCCCAAAAAATCAAAATAGGGAGTAAAAATACTCCCAACAAAAAAAAGGAATCAGACACATGGAACCTTGTGCCCCTGCTTTCACCCACACTGTTCCATGGATATGTTTGGACCATCAGTGCACATAGTAATACAGGAAGAAATGACTATTCAGAAGAAGTAAACATGCATCTTTTAGTGTGCATAAATAACTACATGCAAAGAAATAACTATTACAAAAACATTTCAGTTTTCCAGTTCAAACATATTTTTACTCGTGTATGAAATACTCCCATTGGGAATTGGAATTTTATTTGTACTCTGTCAAAAATCATTTTACTCCCAATTTAAGGAGTAAAATACTCCCACTTCCAAATCTTATCTGGAACGCTGGCCGATGGGGCAGGGTATCATGGAACGCAAACAGAAGGATTGCAGGGCTCCTGTAGATTATGACATACCGAAGGACTGTTGGAAAAACTCACCATCAATTTGCAGCTCTCCTGTTGGGGATGTGTTGTTTGCATTAGCCTTATGGCTTGCCTTTTTAGGGCCCTGTAGATCAATGAGTGTTGTGGTCATTCTAAGGGGAAACACAGCTTTAGGGTAATCAGGTGGGGTCACTGGTGCACATACCACCGATCAGATGGCACAAAAACGACCAACCTGGGAAAGGCCGGACCTGCCATTGGTTTCACTATGTAACCACAAGTACTGCTCCATAGCTGAACTATCCCAAAGTATGCTGATTCAGCAACAAGGGGGGATGGGGAGTACAAGGGGGGTTACTTCTTCATACACAAGGTTAGGCATCCTTTTACTCTCTTCCAGTTGTCAGAAGTGCTAGCATTGGCCCTGTCTGTTGGAGGCTTTGAGACAAAAGAAGTTGTAGGGGATTTAGCAGCCAAATTCTTGGGGCATTACTGATTTGTCCAAGCAACAGTTACTTGCCCAGACTAACCAACACATGTTAGCCCTTGAATGAAAATGTGAAATGGCACTCGTTGACACCTTTCAGGGCTGTGTGCATATGTGCATACATGAAACCTTCTATCCAATTTCGTGAATGAGCCTCCTGCCACTATCTGATACCCGTTAATAGTACATACACTTATCAAAGCCTACTTAGCTCTGTTGACTTTTCCACAAATCCCTGTTCAAGGGTTTGATGATGCCATCACTTGGGAAAGCAGATGGAGGCAGCACTTCTGCACCTGCACGCACTGGCATTACTGCGAGGATTTAAACTTGCTGACAAACTATGTCGAGGAGCACACGTCCCCAGTCTGTTGGTAACGTGGCAAGACTCCTGACTGCTGGACATGTTCTGGCTTTCACAATCACAAGAGCAGCACCAATGTGCAGGTTCAGAGTTTTCAGATTGTAAGAGTTTGTCCTGGGTCCTTTTTATGGCCAAGCACCACCATAAGGCAGTTCCTTGACTACACAAAAGTCAAAAATCTTGGCTTTGCCAATGATGAGTGGATGGAACAGATGGAGTGGATGGAACAGATGGAGTGGATGGAACAGATGGAATGGATGGAACAGATGGACTGGATGGAATGAACAGAGCGGACGGAACAGATGGAGTAGATGGAACAGATAGAGTGGATGGAACAGATGGAGTGGTTGGGGCGGACTGAGTAGATGGAACAGATGGACTGGGTGGAACACATGGAGCGGATCGATTGAATAGGAAAAATGGAACTGATAGAACACATCAAGGGGTTTGCGGAGATGAAATGGGTCTACGGAATGAATGGAATAGACCGTGTGGATGAAGGGTCGAGTGGATGGAATGGTTAAAAGGACTAGTAGATTAAGTGGATGTAACAGACGAAATGGATGAACAGACGAGGTGCAATGAACAGAGTAAATAAAACAGATTGAATAGATGGTACAGAAGGAGTACTCAATCTCAAGCGCATTACTGATAACCACCATATCACAATACCACGCTTACTCTCTTCTTTACACCACCACTCAACTAGAACACAACGATACTATGACACATTTGGTATAGCTGTTCTCATACTAACACCCGCCACATACTCCCCATCATCCTAATTAAACACAGCTTGCTGAGCACACACACTGCTAGCCAAATCGTCTCCACAGGCCTAACGCAGCCAGAAATCAGTATGGGTGTCCACCCTCCAGAATTGAACAAATACAACTGACCGCCCCCCCACCACCACACCTACGACTAAGCAGCAGCTATCATGCAATTGCCACACCGGCTGCACAAATATCCGGTACACTCACGCATCTTATGACTCTTCTATCTCTACTGACTAGAACTACGGTTCCCGAGGGCGTTCAACCTACCAGCGCTTTGAGATCATACCAGTGATACATAAGGCGCTATATAAATGCCAAGTAACATAACATAACATAACATATGATATGATATGATAATTTATATTATACCCATAAACAAGTGTTTCAGGGAGCGACAAGGAAACGGAGGGGTACAAGGAAGGACAAAAACAAGGATCTTACAAGGCCTAGTGATATTGAGAATGCGTGAGTGCAGGGGAGAGGGAAGGGGAAAGGTCAAGGGGCAGGAGATGAGTGGAAAGTGCTGAACACGTGATAGAATAACAACAGGTGGTGCGGCCAGCAGGTGGCAGGTGCAAGAATTAAGCACAGACAACGGGTGTCTGGTAAATGCAGGTAAGAGGCCTGTAGGGTTGCCGATACAGACCCAAGTGCAACAGTTGCCAGGAGGCAGTGCAGGTATGCTGATGGGTGGGCAGTGATCTAGGCCAGAATACAGAGGGTAGCCAGGAGTCCAGTGCAAAAAAATGGATAAGCAGGGGAGAGGCAGAAAGAAGGCAGAAGCAAAGATGAAGTTCTTGAGGTGTTTACGGAACTGAAGATGGTTCTCCTCGAGTTTCAGAGAAGCAGGGAGGCTGTTCCAGAGGGAGGCCCCAGCCGAAGAAAGAGATCTACCATCAACTCGTTGCTTGGAGAGGTGACTGAGCCTGAGGGAGCGAAGATCTCGAGTAGGAAGGTATTTCCGAAAGGAGAGTTGAAGGCATTGCAGACCAGGCCCCAGAAGGCCTTGTGGACAATGCAGAGGGTCTTGAAATTAATCCTTGTCAGCCACTGGGAGCCAATGAAGAGATTTCAGGGCTGAAGAGATACGATCACTGGGCTTGAGGCCAAGGACAAGTCTTGCAGTCCTGTTCTGGATGAATTGCAGAGGGCAAAGAGTACTGGCAGGCAGATTTAGAAAGAGGCTGTTGCAGTAATCCAGCCTAGATAGAACCAGAGCTCTAGAGACAGTGAGCTTCTGGGGGAAGGAGAGGAAAGGAAAAATACCCCTGAGGAGGTGCAGATGGTAGTTTGACTTCTTAGAGATGTCGGAGATGTGTGGATCAAAGGAAAGCGCGGAGTCGAAGATGACCCTGAGGTTCTTAGCCTAACAGGTGGGAGTAGGAAGAGGGCCAAGGATGGCTGGCCAGAGAGTGACAGGAAAGGAAGCGACAGGAGTGCTGATAAGCAGGATCTCTGTTTTACTGGCAATGAGGCAGAGGTTGGTGGCGGCATAACTGCTTGCTTTCCTTACATTGAATGGGACTGTATACAATGGCCTCATTGGGTGATTACCTGGATGACGTGCTACATAAAAAACTTACCGGGGTGATCACTGATTGCTTTAGTATTTAAGGCTAAATAACTGCATGTGTTCCTCAACCCGACTCAGTTGATCAGCTGGGGTTTGCCAAACTGGAGATAGTACATTATGATGATGCTTTAGTAGCATCATTAAGGTACCTGTTGGTTACACCTCGGCTGGAGAACCCCCCTCGGATATTCACCCACATATAGAACCAGTGGCAACTTCTACAAAGCCCACGCTCACACTTTTGGGACTAGGATGGAGAAGGAGTGAAAGGTTTTCGAGGGCGCGCGTGTTGAGAGTAATACAGTGTGATGCCCAGGCTGCTGCCCCCCCTACCCCCCCAGTATCCCAGCACCACTCTGGTACAATGACGTTCAATATAATTATGAAAACATCCACCCTTTATCGCGGCGACCCATACAAACCATTCCCTGCCTCTATGAGGTGAGTATAGAAATGCACCATATTTCGCCATTTACAGGTGTTCAATTAAGGCTGTGATTGCGCATGTGACTGAACATGTATTGTTCGCGGTGTTTAGATACAGGGGCGTGCTGGGACCGGATTGCCGGAGTCGTGTTGCGTGATAACTTGTGCTGCAGAATGCACGTGTCCACAGGGCACTCGTCCCTGCACTCGCCGATGAAAAAAAGGCCCGTGCCGTTTGTAGAAATAGTAGCCTGCGCTCTTTCCCATGAATTTGCATGTTTACATTTATACCAGCAGTTTGTCTGAGCAACACCATTTGTGGGGGATGCATTTATTCTGACCCCTGTGCTATAAATATTTATATACACACGCTCACCTGCTGAGATGATAAATCTGCCGGATGAAATAGCAAACACAGAAGATGGATATACTCTGTATTTTAATAAAGGGCACATCATAACAGATACGGGGCCTTTTAAAGCTATTCCAAAGCAAACATGACGGTTGGAAACGTCCCATTTTTTTCCCTTAATATTTTGAATCACAAAATGGTGAAATATCAAAAAAGAACGAAAGAGTACAGCTGGTATTTAGAGTTGATTATGGCATATGTTGTATTTCAAATTGGTGGCATCATAAGAAGCATATTTAATGATGACTGCAACTATGGCCAGTTAGGGAGACATCACAGGCCTATGTGCTGCAGTCTCATGTTTCTTGCATCACCCTGACTGAAAATGGCTGACTCGCTAGTGGGGCCCCTGCTTAATAATTAGAGCATCATGTGGAGCAATACTTAATCCCCCACACTAGTGTGAGAAGGGGGTTTAGATTCTATTAAAGACAAGGAGGCGAGTATTATGCATAACAATCTTTACTCTGAACCACAGCAGCAAAGAAGTAGAAGACTTTGTAATACATTTTTTTTGCAAATAAACACATAACACTGTTCCAACAGCATAAAGGGAAACATTCCAGTCCAACATGGTGAGCAGGCCATGCCCTGGAGGCAGCCAATGGGCTGAGAGCCAACCCCATATAGGTCCATTCCTCTAACACCACCTCCTCTTTCTGTTGCTGATCTGCCTCACACGCCCATTGCACACTTCCACCACGTAGAACGAAGAACGAGGATCCAACCGAAACAGGCAGAAGCTGAACCTTTTCGCAACTTGAAACTGAAAATGCCATTTCTTCTTGAGTCGGACTTCTTACCCGAAAGCTGAAAGAATAACTAAACACCAGTAAGGGTGAGCGGGAGGGATAATACTGGCCTCCTTGTCTTTAATATAATCTAAACCCCCTTCTCACGCTGGTGTGGGGGATTAGATATTCTATGGCAAGACAGGAGGCTCATATTATGCAAGTTCAAAGCCATTGCATTACATCCACAGCAACATGAGCAATACGCTTATGATAAAACGTTTTGAAAGTTGACTCCCTTGACCAATCAGCTGCTTTTAGAATCTGTTCCAAACTACCACCAAGGAAGGCTGCCTTAAAGGCCATAGCACCTCGGACTGAATGGGGATCAAAAAAGGATGTGTCAACCCCCGCCTCCCGCATAACCCACTTAATCCATCTGGCCAAAGTAGAAGGGGAGACTGGCTTATGGGGCTTCCTGTAGGAAATCAGCAGCTGAGAGGTATTCGGAGGCCTAAGACCTTCAGTTTTTAACTCAAAACATTTCAAACAGTTAACCACACATAATTTACAATCTTCAGGAAAGGCTGGATAGGATATTGAGGATGTCAAGCAGTTAGTCCTACGTGAGATAAAGAAAGTAACCCCTTGAGGGGTGAACATTTTATTATCCACATCCAAAGCTCTGATATCAGACACCCTCTTGATAGACACCAGGCACAATAACATCGCCAGTTTGGAAAATAACTGTTGCAAGGACAAGACTTCATTAGAAGGCCAGGACCGGAAAAGCTCTAGCACCATATTAACATCCCAAAGAACCGAATATTGTGGTTTTGGTGGAACCTTAATACAAATGGATTTGAGGGCTCTACGTACCAAAAAGTGACTACCCACCGGCTCCCCCTTTACCAAAAGGTGACCCGCTGAAATAGCAGACCTGAAACCATTAATGGTCCTGTAGGCTTTCCCTCCCTTAAATAATTCCACCAGAAAATTAACCACCTCTACTGGAGGGGCAGAAACGGGATTGAGGTGCCTAACCACACACCAGCTAACCCAGCGGTTGCATGCAGAGGAATACCCTGACTTAGTAGAGGGTGCCCAGGAGTCCCTGATGACCGACATAGGGTCTTGCGAAAGTCCTCGGAAGCACCAGTAAGAGCTGAAATATTCCAAGCCATAAGGGCGCGGTGCCCCTGAAGCACCAGCTCGTGAGGGAGATCTCGCGGATCCACCAGCAACTGGGGACAGAGAAGACGAGGAACATCTACCGCCAATTCCAGAAGGGCTGGGAACCAAACCTGAGAAGGCCAAAATGGGGCAACAAGCACCAGAGATGCCGCTTGCCTGCGAACTTGAACCAGCACCCGGGCTATCATGGCAAAAGGAGGGAAGGCATACACCAACTAAACCGACCAATCTTGGAGGAAAGCGTCGGTAGCCAGAGCACAAGGATCCGGTCTCCAACTCTAAACCTTGGGAACATGACAATTTAGTCTTGAGGCAAACAGGTCTACTGCAAATGGACCCCAGAGAGACACTATGTGGGAAAAGAACATTCTGTTTAACATCCAATCGCTCCTGTCCTGCAGGTGCCTGGAGTTCCAATCTGCAACCTCGTTGCTGACCCCCGGGAGATATTCCGCCTTCAACACAATATCCCAGTCAGGGCAAAAATGCCAAAAGTCCCTTGCCAAATCTGCCAGGGCTTTGGACCTGGTGCCCACCAGATGATTGATGTATCTCACCACAGAGATGTTGTCCATGCAGAGGAGAACACAACAATTTCCCTGATCCTTGAGAAGGCTTCGGACTGCAGGATTCGGACTGCAAAGGATCCCGCCAACAACTCCAGACAATTGATATGTAGTTGTTTCTCTGAATCCAACCACTTCCCTCCTGTGGAAACCTGACCCAATGTGGCCCCCCACCCCTCTCTGCTGGCATCTGACTCCAGAATGACGTCCGGAGAGGGACCAAATATCTTCCATTCCAAGCCTCCATGTGCCTGAGCCACCACAGGAGTTCCAACCTGGCCTCGGGAGACAACTCCACTATCTGCGAATAAGAAAGACACTTGCGCAGATGTTTGGCTTTCAGACGCTGTAGCGCTCTGTGATGTATGGGGGCAGGAAAGATAGCCTGAATGGACTCTGACAACATTCCTACAACCCTGGTTAACTGCCTGAGGGAGATCCTCCCTCTCCTGTGGAGCCGACGAATCTCCTTCTTTATTTTGGAGAGTCTTCTGTCCGGGAGAAGAAGGATGCAAAGCCTTGAATCTATACTCAAGCCCAGAAACTGGACACATTGTGTAGACTTCAATATGGACTTTTTGGCATTTAACACAAAACCTAAATCCTGTAAAAGGGTCACAGTGAACGTCAGATGAGTGCACAGAGTTTGAAAATTCTGGGCTAACAGGAGCATATCGTCCAGATAAATTATGATTCGAATCCCCTTGGACCTGAGGAGAGCCATCACAGGTTTCATGAGCTTGGTGAAACACCATGGAGCTGAGGACAAGCCAAACGGAAGGGAGGCAAACTGCCAAACTCGACCCCTCCACTGAAACTGAAGAAACTCTTGATGCGGAGGAAACACAGGAACCACCAGGTAAGCGTCAGTGAGGTCCAATTTGATCATCCAGTCCACCGGAAGAAGGGTGTCCCTGAGCAAAAAAATTCCTTCCATCTTGAAGTGGTGACATACTACAAAAGAGTTGAGGGTCTTCAGATTTATTACTGGGCGAAACCCCTGGTCTGGCTTCGGGACTAGAAAAATGGTACTCAGAAACTGAGAGGCTGTGCAAGAGGTTGGGACTACCGCACCCTTGGAGTTGAGTTCCCTGACCTCTACATCTATCAAAGACTGTTTGACCTCGTCAAACACCAAGGGAAGGGGATAAGACAACTAGCAAGGAGGAGCGTAAAATTCTATGCGATAACCCTGAACAGTCTGCAACACCCAAGGGTCTGAAGTGAGGGCTTCCCACTGCAGATGGAACCTGGCTAGCCTGCCCCCTAGACTTTTGTGGGAAAAATCTTTTAGCACACGAGAAAGTACCTGATGCCCCTCTTGATCTTCCGGTGCCTCTGCCGGCACGTCCTCTCCAATTTCAATTTTGTTGAGGGTAGAACTGGATGTTCGCTCCCCGAGCAGAGGAGGAATTGTGCGCGCCTCTAGATGAAAACTGGCGGGGATGGGAGGAGCCCTGGGAAAAACGGCCAGAGGAACGGGCCCTACCTCATCCAGCCTTATTAAAAACCTTAGGGGCAAACACTTTCTTTATATTAGTTTGTGCTTTGTCCAAAGCCGTAAAAGTATGCACATATGCAGAGAGATCCTTGAGGAAACTATCTCCAAACAAATTGCCCTGGGCCAAAGGACCCCCTTCCCTTTCTGGCATGTCCGCCAGCTTAGGATCCAACCTCATTAATAATGACTGTCGCCTCTCCTTGGAGATGGAGGCATTAGCATTGCCGAGCAGGCGAACTGTGCGTTGGATCCACCCCTTAAGACGTTAAGACGTTTACATCCACCAGGGTATTAGAGGACGCCGTCTCTTCAGCCAATTCGAAAATCTGCGTGACTGGACCCAAGACGTCCAACAGTCTATCTTGACAACTATGCCAAGCTTTGTCTACCCCCTTCTTGGGGTCTTTCCCCTTCCGGGAAAGAAAAGTTGCCATGGACTGGTCTATTTCGGGCATTAAAGCCACCTTGTCGGGAAGCATGGGCCTACGACATTCCGACCTCATCTTATTCTGGTCCTCTCTAGGCATAGGTCGTTGGACCCAAAACTTAAGGACAGAGGAACCCTCTTCAGAAGAACGCCACTCAGCAGACCGGGGGTGTTGGATCAGGGCAGGATCAAAAAACGGAACCCCACTAACATCGAGAAACGGACCCTCTTGAGGGGGAACTGGGGACACCTTCCTTTTCCGCCTTTTAGGGGATGAATCAGAATCATCTGAACTATCAGAGGTTGAGATAGCAATAGGGGGCACAGCAGCAGGGATATCTGAGGGGGCTGGCCAATGGGTAGAAGAGATAGGCTGTCGGGGCTCTTCCCACCTGCGCTTTAGGTCTCTCCTAGGGGAAGACACAGGTGACAGGACAAGGGTAGGACTGAGTTGTCCCTGGATAAGATTAGTTTTACTTTTGCATTTTTTAGGGGCCTGAAACGTAACAGAGGGGCCAGCATGTTGGGGAGGGTGAAAATCCACAATGCGATTGATCATTCTGTCAAAAGTCGAAGCCAGGGTGTTACTCAGACCTGTTAAGGCTGTGTCCAATGAAGATTGAATAGCCTGTGCCACAGATGGCTGGGCATGAAAGGACTGGACCCCACACTGTCTCCCAACTTATCACTTTTTTTGGAAGGGCGACTTGAGTGCTGGCATCTGCAGAAGAGGGAACCCCACTCTTATCAATGACAGCACCACCAGAACAATAAAACAGATAGACCAAGGGTAAAATAATAATATATTTCAACACCCAGCAGGCTCAACTGCTGCACACAAGAAACCAAACTCCCAGCCGAGCAGGCTCACAGAAGCTGCAAACCCTAGCAGGGTGAAAAAGCAGCTGGGAAGGGCAATTTAGGGCAATCAAACAGGCTGTGCCTGTAGCCTAGCAGGCAATCACACGAGCAGTGTGTGAAAATAACAAAAGAAAATAATTAAATAAACAAAAAACAACCACGCGCAGCTGGCCTGAAGCTAAGCTTCCTGAAACGGCCATGCGAGTATATAAATAAATAAAGGCTCCGGCGGCCCAAACAGGGTTGCGTGCCTCAGAGAAATGCCATAAACATTTCTGAGGAGAAGGTATATTAAAGTAATTAAAGCACAACACCCCTCAGGTGACGCGCGCAACTGAAACGCCTCAGCAGGCGGAGGCGGGCCTAAGTAAATAAATGTTGCGCTCCCCTGTCTGAGGAATACAATAAACTTACAATATCAAATGAAAACACGTTCCAAAGCTAACGCTGTCTCCAACACACGTCACAAAGCAATATATATCACAAAGTGCCACAAAGTAACACTGAGCTCATTAACAGTCTAAGGAAAGAACTAAAGGTGTGACTTAGCTGTGGGTCAGCAGCAAAGAAAGAGGAGGTGGTGTTAGAGGAATGGACCTATATGGGGTTGGCTCTCAGCCCATTAGCTGCCTCCAGGGCATGGCCTGCTCACCATGTTGGACTGGAATGTTTCCCTTTATGATGTTGGAACAGTGTTATGTGTTTATTTGCAAAACATTTTTATTACAAAGTGTTCTACTACTGTGCTGCTGTGGTTCAGAGTAAAGATTGCTTTGCATATTATGAGCCTCCTGTCTTGCCATAGAATCAGCAGGGCACATTGCATGACAGCGGCACCTTTGACCAGCGCCATATAAACCCCAAATATCTGTGAGTGTGATTGTTAAAATTCGACGCCATTGTCTTCACTGCATAACAGATTCCAGGGATATCCCCCGATTTGTAGTAGCATCATGGCATGTGATCGCTACCTCACCCTCAGCCAATGAAATGGGCTGGACAAGACTGAGCACTGCTCCTGCAAAACATGTCTTGCTGGAGCGCTACTGTGTCCCCAAGACCCAGATCCAGGAGCTGGCACAGGACACTCAGAGATCTGTTCTAAAGCCGAGTTCTCACATGCACTAGCAATCCCCAATTCAACGAGCAGAGCGCCTTCTTTGAAGCGGGGTTTGCTAATGTGAGAACTCAGCTTCAGAATAGATCTGTACCCAGGCCCTGTGGCTAGCGCAGGACACTCCCAGTGAGATTTGTTCTGAAGCCGAGTTACTGCATGCATGAACAACCCACCTTTCAACCAGCAGATGGCTTTCAATAGACCGGGCAGAGGAGACTGAATACAGGACCGGCCAAAGCCTCACATATAGGGTGATCAGACATCCCGGTTTTGACGGGGCGACCCCGGTATTTTCCCTTTGGTCCTGGCGTCCAAAGAGTTTTTTACATTTCAAAACCCTGTCCAAGGATTTGTGTGATGAATGACTTCCGTCCCATTTTTTTCCCGGGAACCAATATGTCCTGAAATCGGGCCCAGCGCTGTTCTCTTGCTCGGTTTTAAGCCCCCATTTCCTGCCTGGCTTCTCTCCTCCAATCAGAGTTCTGTGCCTGCAACACACCCTCGTACTTTGCGTCCAAACAGGCCACTGACATAGATGTATTGTTATTGTTTTATCTGAGTCCTAGCTGTCTTTTTTTCCATCTTTTGTGTTTTTGTCTGCTAAAACGGTAGTCCTACTTCCATGTCTATCGCCAGCCCCAGTTATTTTATTTTTGAAATCTGGTCACCCTACTCATATACTATGTTGCAGTTGTCCAACCTGGTATATATGTCCTGCAATTGACATGCACTTTTTGGAAGAGTGAGTATTATGACCAATCAAAACTTCCATTATTTGTTCAAAAGGGATTCTTACTGAATCACTATAAGACAAGTTTCAAATTTCCAATTGTGGGCATTGTTATGTTGCTGTAATGCCCTGGCCATGCCCTTTGCCTTCATGCAAATCAACAGGATTGGGTTCTATGAAGAGACACTGTGCTGCATAACTTTGCCTGTGGCCACGCCTTTCGGCCCCGCCCCCTCCTCTACAAGGCCACTACCCTCCAAGGAGGAAAGGGTTCCCCCAGTAAATTGTGTCCATTTCCAGCACTGCTCATCCTTTATCAAGCAGCAGTCCAGTGGCTGCTACAGCAGAAGATACTTCTTCGATGCCACACATCTGTTTCTTGTTCACAGTTCAGGTTTGCTACATTTTCCGTGAGTGGAGTGAAGTGGGGCCAGTTTGCTGTAGTACCTTCCGTCCGCCATTGTACAGGAGTGCCTTTTTACAGGACTTACTGCAGCAGTGTGCGAAACGGCTGCTAGTTTTTTAGTTCACGTTTATGTGGGCTCAGAGAAGCTGGGTAGCTTCACACCAACTGATAGCAAGAGCTATATTTGACTTGCCAGTCCAACTGGTTCTTTATTAACTTACCCATGTGACATTATCTCTGTGTTCTTGAGAATGTCTATAAGTTTGCATTAGAACATATTTGGAAGCCATGAAAGCATAATCAGTTGTGCATATATAGGAGCAGTGCATAGAAAGAAGGTTCGCAGTCACTCAGAGCCAGCAGAAAAGTAAGTTCCAAAGATAAATACAGATACTTTTTAATTAGATTTTTTCAAATATATTGGGCCTCATTAGGATGCTGGCGGCAGCCGTGCCCTTATTAAGGGCACGGCTGCCGCCAGAAATTAATTTTTACCGGGTCCATGAAATGGGCAATTACCGGGTCATGCCAACCTAGGCGGGCCCGGTAATTTCCCATTTCATGGACCCGGTAAAAATGAATCCCCATTCCCATTTTAGTCCCATAGGGCTCAATGGGAATGGGGAGCATGCTAACAACAGGCCCGTTAATGACGGCCCCGTTGTTAGTATGCTTGTATCCTTGCGGAACCCACAAAGAACATCTGGTAAAACCAGACGTCCAGAGCGGGTCTTGCTAGTAGTCCTCGTAATAGGGCGGTACCGGGTTAACGGCTCCGGCACCTTTACCGGTGCTGTTAACCCCCTACCGCCCTCCTCATAATGAGGCCCATTGTCTTTCTTTTAAATATTCTTTATATGTTTCCGTCAAACTCCCCACTCCATTTGCAATGGATTGTTCTATCCCTGCGTAATATTTCTGGTTAGTCCAATAAATGGTATCAAAACCTGCATTTTTTCATTTTGTTTTTTTTGCAAATCTATTGACGTTGAAATAGTCTGTATAATTTGCCTATAAACTCCTCCCAACCGTTTTTTCTGCAACTCATGTTGAAACGTTGTTGGCGTTTTGGCCCACAAACATAACTTTGTGCCAATTCAACCTTTATAATGTCTTATATTTATATATGTTTTAAAGTCACCACACTATAGTTAAGGTGAGTATCAAGTTCTATAGGCAACCCGAAAATTGAATTGCTAATGACCTTTGACTCGCACGGCTGATTTGGTGTACATTTTGCAAACAACTTTGAACTGATGGGCTGCCCCAAACTGGTACATTTAGAAAACATCTGTTAAAAAATAAAAATGTTATTAAGAAAGTAAAAAGAACACTGTTTTCGGCCTAGACCCCATACATTTTTCCATAGAGAAAAAGTCCAGTTTTTGCTCAGGCGCACAGCCAAAATCGCTGACTGGATATGGACAAGGTATGAACCAACTTGGCAATTAAGCGTTGACTAGATTTCTGGGGTTAGGGGGTTATTGTGTTCAGTAGATTTTAAAATAGTTGACTGAGAAGGGGGTGTCCCCATCTCCCAAAATTATAGCTATATCTCCCACAGGGCCTTGCAGCAGAGAGGCTGACAGGCTTTTCAGAAATGAAAAAGCAGCTATTTTTCCCAAATTTCTATTGCTAATAATTTTTTACTTGCTGGATGGAATTGGATGAAATTTCCAACACAAAGAGTTTGTGAAGGCCCTTGATCCCCAGACCCCCCAACTCCAACCCTCCTCCGCCCCAAACCTCCCTAACTGCAAATTTTGGGAACAAAACGTTGTAAAATTAAAAAGTTATTAAGAAAACAAAACACCACAGTTTCACAGTTTTCAGCCCGTTCATTTAAGCATTGAGAAAACATGCAGTTTTTGAATAGCTGTAAGGCAAAAACCGCTGGGTTGATTTGGACCAAATAAGAAACAACTTTGGCACAAAACATTGACTTAAAATCCTTGACTGGTTTGGGATAAATCCATCAAGTAGTTTTTAAAACATTTGACAGAGATCGGGGCCCTGCTCCTTAAAACCTTTTTATTGGCCTTGGTGCTTTTTACGGCAGAGAGGCTGAGCAAGGCTAATAACTTTTGAATTGCTGGACAGATTTGGATGGAATTCTCCATATAAACAGTTTGTCAATTTGTGGGAAAATGAAAAAGGTATTAAGAATACATAAACACACTGTTTTCAGCCTACTCGCATTAATTATCCTATAGAGAAAAAGTGCAGTTTTTGAACAGCTGTAGCATGAAAACTGTTTAGCAAACTTGCACTGAATAACAAACAATTTGGGTACAAAGTGTTGACTTAATTTTCTTGACTGGTGTGGGGTAAATTCATCCAGTAGTTTTTAAAATATTAGCAGAGAATGGGGTGCCTCGTGCTCCTTAAAACCTTTATATCAGTCTTGGTGTTTGGCAACAGAGTGGTTGGGAAAGGCTATTAACATTTCTGGGAGGGGTCTGGAGTTATTCCATCCAGTAGTTGTTGAAATATTTGACGGAGAAGGGGATGCCCACTTCTCCCAAAATTATAGCTATATATTTGTCCCACAATGCATAAGCAAGACTTTTCAGAAATGTAAAAGACACCTTGTTTTGTTGTTGCTCGATGGGAGGGATAACCAAGGTTACAACAGGTATAACCGGGGTTAGTTGAAAACGAAAAGTGGAAAAAAATGCCATTTGGAGGAGGAAAATGAATAAAATGGCATCAGGCTAGTGGTGGAGAGGGGAAAAGAAGACACCATGTGAAATGGGGAGTTGGTGGGGGGCTGGGGTCCAAGTTCAGAGCTTGAACATTTTCACATAACTGGGGTTACCCCGCGGGATAACCACGGCTATGATAGCAAACTAGATGAATACAAGTGTGTCAGATGGAAGGACGAGTATTGGGGGGAATGGGACAGGGCTAGGGTGGGAAAAAGAACTTTTGGGGAGTGGGGGAACAGGGGACAAGGAGGGGAGCACTTGGTGGGTGCCTGGGAGGGCAGGGAAGAGTATTCGATTTTTACTGATATCTGTGATTATTTGCGTGTGTTAACGGATAACTGCAGTTATCTGTAGTACATTGATAACTGCGGTAATGGGGAAAACTTTATTTTTTAAAGAGAGAGTTTAAAAAAAGGAGATAAAGTAAAATAAACAAACATAAAAGGTGAATTTTATAGCTACAGGGAAGTGGGTGGTAATGGGTGTCACCGAAGGCTATGGCTACTGGGTTACTTTAAGGAACCGAATGGTGCAATATAGAAAGTGGCCACGGACAAAGGCCATGGCTAGTGAGCCCCAACAAACCTAGTGGGAAACATGTGAAGGGGCCACGGCAAAAGACCATGGCTATTGTGCCCAAAAGAAACCTAGTGGTGGGATCACGGTCGAAGGCTGGGGCCACTAGCAATGGCTAGTGGCCTGTTGAGGAAACCTAATGGAGCAGTATGTAGAGTGGTACTGGCCATGGTCAAAGGTCAAGGCTAGTGGGAGCGGAAGAAAGCTATTGGGGCAACATGTAAACGGGCTATGGCTGAAGGCCACAGCCAATGGACATGCCTGAAGGCCATGGCTAAAGAACGGGGAAGAAAGGCAGTGTTTTAAAAGATAGGCCCTGGATAGTGGGCCCAAAAGACAAGTATATTTGGCCATGTCCACATAGTGGGTCGGAAAGAAAGATATTGGGGGAACATGTACAGTGGACACAGCACCTAATGGGTGACATGTCATGGGGCCACAGCGAAAGGCTGTGGCCACTGGCCATTGTCAAAGGCCATGGTTAGGTTGACCAAAAGAAACCTAGTGGTGTGGCCAACACTAGTGGACCTGCTTAGGAAACCTTTTGGAGCGATATGTAGAGTGACCATGGCCAAAGGGCGTGGGTATTGCGCATGTCCAAAGGCCATGTCTAATGGGGCCGGAAGAAAGCTATTGGAGCAACATATAAAGGGGCCATGGCAGAAGGCCAGGGCCAACAGCCACTGAGTGGGAAAGAAAGGTGGTGTTTAAAAAGATACAATGGGCACAGCTGAAGGATGTGCTCATTGACCAGAGCCAAAGAGCCTGACTAGCGGGCCCGAAAGGCATGTATAGTGGCCACAGCCAAATTCCTCGCCACCTAATGGGTCCAAAAGAAAGATATTGGGGAAACATGTACAGTGGACACAGCCGAAGACCATGGCCAGTGGCCTGTAAACACACTATGGTATATCAAAACCCTTGAAGTTCACAGAAAAAAATGTATTTAAAGTGTAGTTAAGATGAGCAGATTTAATGCAACAAAACTCTTGAAAATTATTGTATGTGGGAAGTCATGACCAGCTTAACTCGGCCTGTTCCAATTGATGTCGCTCATAATGCTATGTCCCCCATAATTCCATTTTGTATGTCATTGAAAATCCCTTTTCTTATAATATGTATGCGATCATGGGCTTTGCATCGAGAACGCATCAAGTTAAGCGGGTTACGACTACCCACAGCTACTCAATTTCAAGGGTTTTCTTGGTGATATATATGTAAATATATGTATATATAATACTTAATGTGAAACCTACACACCATTGACTTTTGCAAACATTCTTGTGTTAATAACTTTGGACTCATTTGGCGCATCTGTCTGAAAATGTACAAAGTCAAAGCCTCATTTGGGCCCGCCTAAATTACGGGTAAATTTGTCAAAGGGTTCGAAAGTTATTAGGCATAGCAAAAAGTGTTGTTCTGACCAATCCCATCAATTTTTACAGAGGTGGAAAAGTGCAATCCTTCAACATACACACATAGAAAACTGCTGTATGGGTTTGCACCAAATGAGAAACAAGTTGTTCACTAAGAAGTGATGATGTGACTGTTGGTGGATAAATCTTTCAGAAAAGGGGTTGCCCCCGGGTTCAAGAAAAAGCTTTACATGGTGCATTGCAGCAGTGAGGCATTTAATTCTTTTTTGCTCTACTCGATGTGAGCAGGTGCCACAAGAATCCCAATGAAAAGCAAAAAAGAGAGAGCTGAAAAGTATATCTGGAAGAGGGAAGTCCAGGCTTCACAAAAGTGTGGATGTGTGGAGGTTACAGAGGTCCAGTTGGTGAGCTTTACACTTTGGGGAGGGCTGGAGCAGCCTGCTTAGTACGATCGTTGTAGTTTTACTGCAGGAGACATTTTGTTGATTACCGTGAGTAATGTATGATATTCTCATGGAAATTTGAAGTGCGTCATTGGAATAAAGAAGGGGAAATGATAAAAGGAGTGATGCAGGGGTCAGTTTAACTTCAGGGGGAATGTGAGGAAACTGAAAAAGGATGCAGCATATTTGAATTAAGGGGGTGGGAAGTATTTTGAGAATTAAGCCGTTTTCATCTTTCCATGCGAATCAAAATATGTTGCGTTCTTGCTGGAATTACCTTCTGAGCAATGCTTTCGGCAACATTTTCCCACAGGTATTTCTCTGGGGTAATTCTTGCGAAAATGAAAGAATGGGAAACAAGAAAATAAGCAAAGGCTGTTGGGCACTGTCTTAAAGTCAAATTGGTGAAAACATGGTCATTGATGAAGGCCATAACCAGTGAGCCTTTGTCTTTTTCCCTACTTGGCTAAAAGTAGCCATAGTTATTTGCTACTGGAGGTAGGATAAGATATAACATAACAAAACCCTTACATTCTGTTAAAAAAGTTCAAGTGAAATAACTTATCTCAGCAAAACCCATGACATTTCGGCAGGTGTTGAAAGTGATGGCAACCTTAAATCGTAGTCCCCCCATTGCTCAAGTCACGAACACAAAGATAATATCAATGATGAGATGCCATCAACATTGACATTAGTGGTGTACCGAACTTCGGCTTCGAGTAAGTATTTGGCCGAATTTTGGCTGAAAAAAAGCTATTCGGCTCCGGCTATTCGGCTCTTGACAAATACTTTGACATTCTCATTTGAATACAATGCAACATGAACTCAGAAACGCAAATAAAAACTTCAGTTTGCAAAACTGAATAGAATTAGACGAGACAAATTGCTATCACACAGCTGAAAAATATCTTATATTGTAATCTGCTCTTTAGGACATGTTTTGTTATAGATTCTTAGACATAAAAGGTGCTCATCTTTTATACTTAGCCCACTGGCATAACAGGGCCCCCGGCAACTCCCGAGGTGCGGTGGGCCCCGCCAGCACATGTCCTGGGAGGGGGCCCCACTTGGAAAAAAAAAGAATACATTTTTTCAGCAAAAAAACGTTTCATTTTTAATTCACTCTGCATTAATAAAGAAATTATTTCTGTAACAGAAATCATTTCTTTATAAAGGCAAAGTGACTACAAAAAGAAACTTTCTTTTTGAAGTCTGAGGGCTCCCCCCAACCCATGACATGGAAGACCCTAGGCTGGAGGGATCCATGTCGGGAGGTGGGGCGGAGCACTATGACTTCAAAAATAAATAGTTTATTTTTGAAGTCACTCTGCCTTCATAAAGAAATTATTTCCATTATGGTTTTTGAAGTTAGAGTGACTTCAAAAAGAAACAATGGGGCTCATTCTGACCATGTCAGCCCAGAAACAACGGTGCTGGTAATCTTACTGGCACCGTGTTTTCCGGACCGGCATATTACAGGTCTACCTGCTGGGGTTGCTGTGCCCAACATGTCTGACCCTGCCGGGCACATCGGCCACGCTAGGCTGACCCATCATGGAGGCACCGGCACCGTTAACAACGGTGCCGGTGCTTCCGTGTCCCCAATCCCATATGGGACTCCACAGAAATGGGGATTACAGAAATTACCTGCGCCTGACTTCCCGGCCGCTGGACTTGGAAGCGCCTGGTGGCACCGGGAAGTCAGGCACCAGTAATTTTTTACGGGTCTGGCAGCAACTCGCCGGTAGCACCAGCACGGTTACCGCTGGACCTGTAATGAGCCCCAATTTCTGTTTGAAGTAATAAGGCTTCCCTCAACCCCATGACGTGTGCATGTGTGAGTCTATGATGAAAGGGTGCACAAAAATGTATGGGTCGTTGGGTGTGCCTGTGTACGTGTATGGTGAAAAGGTGCACACTTAAATGTATGGGTGGCTGCCTGGGTGTGCCTATATGGTGAAAGGGTGCACACTTAAATATATGGGTGGCTGCCTAAGTGTGCTTGTATGGTGAAAGGGTGCACACTTAAATGTATGGCTGGCTGCCTGGGTGTGCCTGTATGGTGAAAGAGTGCACACTTAAATGTATGGATGGCTGGGTATGTATATGGTGAATGGTATGTGAGCTTGTGTACAGGGGCACAACAAAACATACATTTCAGAAGGGCTTACCCTTCAAATGTTGGGTGAGGCGCTAACTTCATAGGTGGTTGGGCGGGGCAAACATATTTGTGTGGGGGCATCTAACTTCTTTACGTGTTTTAATGAGACTATTCTAGTGCAGCTTCAATGTTAAAAGCAGTTAACTCTCTCCTTTAAGTCTCGTATTCCCTCTCTACCGTTCAAATTACTCCCCTGGCATGCAAGTACTAGACCCACATCGCGATTTCAATTGCCTAAAATATGTGGCATTTGAATGCAGGTACTAGCAGTGGAATGCATTACGTTGGTAATTGCTGGGCCTTTATTAACAGCAAACCCCAGGTGCCGTTTAACATCTGTGTCCTGTTCTGTCCGGCAACTGCTCTGAAGGTCAGCCAGGTCGAGTCAACATAGCCCAAAATGTCAGTGGGGGGGAGTGCTGAAGCCCAGTCAACTCAATGGTGTTTCGCCACTACTTGTGTTTAATGTCTTCATTACTCCTAGCCCTATTCTTCCTCGTCCCAGTACTTATGTATGAGGCAGTACTTGTGTACTTTGCCTCATACACAAGTACTGGGATGAGGTAGAGGTACATGGAGGTAATGCCTGACTTAGCTTCCTATACTCTTCATTACTCCTAGTCCCACTCTTCCTCATCCCAGTGATTACCTATGAGGCAAGGAGCCTCAGACGTAAGCTCTGGGACAAGGAAGAGGGAAGTGGAGGTAATTCTTGGCCAAGGAGCTGATTTTGGAGGTTGGGAAAGGGTTTGGGAGGGAGAGGGGATGTGTGGGGGGGGGGGCAGGAATGTGCGATAAATCATAATGGTTGTCCATGTCCAGGCTAAGCAGGCTTCATATGTGGTATTAGTGGCTAGAGAGGCATTTTGGTGCAGCCAGTCTAGTCATTCCTCAGTTTGGTATGACTTTCTTTTAACTGGGAATTTCTGATAAAGCTGTCCTGCTAAGTGTAATTACCTGGCTAGATTGGAATTTGGGTGCTGCCAGTCTAGCCATTTCTTACTGTGGCATTGTATATTTTTCTAGACATCTGTGATAAAATGATATGATAAAAGTCATTTATAGTGCACCTTTACAAAAATGTTTCTATGCGCGACAAGACAAGCGAGGGAAGATAGAGGGAGGACAAGACAAATGATCTCACTAGGCCTTGTGTCATTGTGAGAATAAGAGGTGCAAGAGGAAAGGGAGTGGGGAAGTGCAAGGGAGAGGGGAGGGGAAAACAGGGCTGCAATGCTCCGAATAAGTGCAGCCAGGGAAGCGCGGTTATGGGTAGTGCAATGTGAACAAGGGGCTGCAGGGTTACAGTTACAGCCCCCAAGTGCATGGTAGGCACGGAGACAGTGCAAGGATGACTGATCAAGAAAGTGCCTAGACTCAGAGACCCAAGCGACTGGTCGGTACAGCAGACAGGTAGGTCAGCAGGGGAGGGTGAGAGTTAAAGCAGAGGAGAAAAGGAATGTTTTGAGCTGATTCTGAAACTTCAGATGGTCCAGCTCAAGTTTGATGGGACAGGGAGGCCATTCCAGAGGGAAGCACCAGCAGAAGAGAGAGATCTACCCCCCACTCTCTGCCTGGAGAAGCGTCTAACCCTTAGAGAGTTGGAGGTCGCTGAGCAAAGGGCTTGAGAGGGAAGGTATTTTGGAAGAGAGCGTTGGATGTAGTGCGGGCCCCAGAAAGCCTTGTGGATAATGCAAAGGGTCGTGAACTTGATCCTTGCAGCCACCGGGAGCCAGTGGAGAGATTTCAGGGCTGGAGAGATATGATCACTGGGCTTGAGGCCAAGTCTTGCAGTCCTATTATGGAATAGTTGCAGATGACAGAGAGTAGAGGAAGACAGAATGAGAAAGAGGCTGTTGCAGTAGTCCAGCCTAGAGAGAACCATGGCTCTGGAGACAGTGAGCTTCTGGTAGAAAGTGAGAAAGTCCCTTTGAGGGGGAGCAGCTGGTAGTGGAACTTCTTCGTGCCATCCGAGATGTGAGGAGAGAAAGAGAGAGTGGCCAGGGGTGGACTAGCCTATAGGGACCTCTGGACATTTCCGGTAGGCCTCTGTAACCTGACCCTATTTTTGTGTGGTGACCCATTCTATTTCCAAATGTTCTCATAGGAAAAGGCTTGGTCTTGCTGAAAATGTGTACTGTGGGTCCTCTCTAAACATTGTTTCCAGGGCCTCTTTTGGTGCCAGTCCACCCTTGAGAGTGGCATACAAAATGACACCAAGGTTTTTTGCCTTGCAGGAAGGTGATGGAAGAGGGCGCAAGGTGGACGGCCAGAGTGAGAGATAGGGAAAGCTGGTGCCAGGGTCCCAATGAGAAGGATCACCGTCTTACTGGCATTAAGGCAGAGATCGTTGGACGCGCACCAATCCTGAATCGTGGATAGACAGTCAGGAATGAGCGAGAGAGGATAAGGTAGAGACCAGGTGGGCCAAAGGGGTCAAGTAGAGGTTGAAAAACCAAGGTGAGAGTATAGAGCTCTGGGGAACGCCACAGGTGGAGAGAGGTGGCAGAGAGAGTGGGAACAGGTTGGACCTGGGGGAGGGGGAGCGGTCCAAGAGGAAGAAGGTCAGTCACTCCAGGACCTGATCCATGATGCCCTCGTTCTCACCTGCCGATTGATCAGGATGTCATTGTTGACTGTGTCAAAAGCAGAGGAAAGAAGGAGGGTGAGGACAGAAGGAATGCTGAAATCAAGTTTAGAGACCAGATATTCATGGGTGTTCAGGAGAGCAGTTTCCATGCCTCTGGCATATCCGAAGCCAGACTGATGGTCATGGAGACAACCAACAGATTCAGTGTGGAGAGTAAGCTGGGAGATGGCAAGCTTTTCCAAGAGTTTGCCCAAGAAAGGTGTGATGGAGATTGGGCAAATGATTACCGGGCAGGTTGGTTAAGGAGACAGCTTCTTGAGGAGTGGGTGCACAAGGGAGTGCTTAAGGGGAGAGGGGAATGTTCCAGTGGCTAAAGAGTAATTACAAAAATCGGTCAAGGCTTGAGCTAGGGTGTCAATATGGTCCTTGATGGTTCTGGAGGAGTAGGGGAGCACCTGTTTGGACGACACTTTCATAGATCAGATTGTCTAGAAAACTTGTCAGGTGTTGTCAGAGAGAAAGAGGAAAAAGGAGGGGGAGAGGTATAGATGGCCAAAGGGGACCCAGAGAGGAAGAGGGAGAGGAAGAGGAGATAGAGGACAGGATGTCTTGAGATTTAGCAGAGAAGTGAGAGGCCAGAGCCATACAGAGGGCCTTGGAGGGAACAGGAGAGGTAGAGACCACAACAGGATTGACCAGTTCCTTGCAGATTTTAAAGAGTTTGGCCGTGTTGGTAGAGGCCGTGAAGACGCAGGCTTCAATGTGTGCTCTCTTCGTGATGAGTGGTATTGCTTTGACTGGCATTTTGGTGCAACCAGTCTAGGTATGTCTAAATGTGGCCTGGCATGCTTTACTGTAATGTTATTACGTGTCTGCACTGGTCTACATTGTGAAGCCAGTTGGACATGTTTTCATTGTGGCATGGCATTTTGAATAGCAAAGCATTAATGTTCCTGTGAACTGTTGGTGACTTACATGTATTGGATTGGTGTTACCCTACAAAACAATTGCAAACACTGTGGCTTAACCACCAATTTTTCTCAGAAACTGAGCTGTATATTGCATTAAAATACATATTTATATCTTTCTCCTAGTGCAGGGTGCGTCATACCACTTCAGCAGCACGTTCGTGTATATTGCGCAATTGTGACAATCTAGGCAGACCCAGAGTGTGGCGCGACCCATGATTTCTTGCTGAGTTGGGGGGGTCTCCTCAGCATGGCTCACAGGGTTGTGTTATGCCACTGGCTTAGCTTGCAACAATACAGGAATATCTTTTATTTTGGTGAATGTTTATATGCAATGTGCTCTTTTTTCAGCTGGAAAAGACAAACTGAAAGAAATGTGCATAGATACTTTCAGTTCCTGTCATGTCACTTCCCATTGCGTATGTACATCATAGTCCCCCTATTCTTTTTTTAAGGACTTGAGTCCTGAGTTTAACATTATCTGATATTTTATCAGGAATGATAAGTTGCATATGTGTGTGTATTGGCGAGAAGGAGTGGCTAAGATAAGTGAAAAGTGAGCCGCATTTTTTTGGGTGGGGTGAATGGTTGTGAGATGGAGTTCACGCATTTCAGATTTCCTCTTGACTTGTGTCCTGCATGAGCCGACATGGACCATTTTATACTTTTCTATGTGAGCTGCAAAGAAGTTTTGAAACTCGACCGCACGACTTTGCAACTGGATAGAGAATTCAATGCATCCAATTCACAAAGGCAGTCCTTTTGCATTTGTGAAGCCTCCCACTTTAACTGGCACTGAATATGCAACAATCTTCTGTACATTTGGTCCCTTCATTTTGGTTAAATCTGCTTTATTTCTGGCTTTTATGCTTTAAATAAAGATGCTGCATTAATTACAATGAAGAGAAATAAAAGTATAGAATGCATTTAAAATAACAAGTGTGTTTTTTTAAAGTTTGGAACATGATTTATTGAATAAAGCAACTATTCGGCTTCATATTCGGCCGAATAGTTGACAAACTATTCAGTATTCGGCCAAATACTAAATGTGCTATATGCTACAGCCCTAGTTGACATCATAAATGGCATCAACAGGAGGACTCAGAGTTAAGTTTGTTGTCAGTATCACCACCTCACCTGTCCCTTAACTAAAGGTTAATGTTTTTCAACCACATACAAAAATGCATATAAACAAACAACAACACAGTGTTCACTTTTCCATGGACATGAGTTACAATCAATATTATCCGTCCCCAAAATTTTTCACTATATCCCGCCGTTCTGTTGTTCCTTCACGTTTGTCTGGGGACTCTACTCCAGCCATCGTCACCCCTACCTTGCATGTATCTTAAGGTTTATCCCTTTCCACGTTATTCCCTTCACTTTCAGCACTCTATGGTGCCTCCCGGTCAGCCTCTACATATTTCCACAGCGGGCCCATATGTCGGCCGGTCTGCTCCAGCTCGGCAATGTTAGAATGTACTGAGTCTCTCGCTCTGCGCATTCCCTCTTGCAATTCAGCCATTGGCGAGATCCGGTTGCCTGCCTCTTAACCCCAATCCTTTGCAATCATGGTGCGGGCCACAATGGAAGCCATACCCAGAAAATATTTGTGTGCACCAACCTTCCACTTCGAATATAGCTAATAACCAAGCCATAGGAGCCTCTGAAAATTGTGGTATGCCCATTCTACCCATAGCAGATATGATATGGTCCCGGAATGTGCGTATCTGACTACAACCCTGCGGCAAATGCATAAGGTTGGCTGGGTCTTGTAAGTATCTATTACATTTCACTGAACTATCTGGATAGTATCTTTGCAGTTTCTGTGGGGTGTAATCTTTTTGGTAGAGGTATTTAAAGTGGGCCAGTCTAAATCTGTTATTTATTGATATCCATCTCACCTGCATGCAGGCAACTCTCCGTTGATGATGTGAGACTGCACACTAATGCCACATGCCATTTTCTCTGGCTTTGTTCACCCTTTCTACCCTCATGGTTTTTATACAGTGTAGAAACCATCTTAGTGTATCTGGGAGGTTTCACCACATACCACATTATCAGTGAAGTGATGGGTTCCCCGGGGTTACACAACCATTTTGTTCGCAACACTTCTCTAAACCTATAATATAGTAACATGTTGATCATATTCCATTCCCCTCTCTCTTTCACCTGTTCACATGTGAAAAATCTCCCTTCATGCATCATATCCTTCAAGGTGTGTACCTCTAGCTGCTCAAAGTGTACCCAAAAAATTCTTTTCATAATTAATCTCTTTTCTATCAACCTTATATATGGAGAATTACGGTGTGCATAAATAGTCTTCCCCGTGAGTGTAGCCACTCTGTCCCACGCCTTGCATGTGTTATCAATCGGTTGCACCCCATCTTCTGTCATGGGTCTAGTCTCTCACAAAGTGGATTTCAGTTCATCTGGGTGTGATGTGGCCCTCTCCAACCCAATTAGTGGTATCTTCTTTGTGGGGCACCACCTCCATACACTGTATTGTAGTTGGGCCGCAAAGTGATATATGTATGCATGTCTGGGTAATTCAACCAACCCCCCATTCATAGGGTTGTGTTAAGATTTCATGAGCAATCCTGACACATTTGCCCGCCCAGACAGTATCAGGTAATATTATCTCCATATATATGGTCACCGTAAATAATATCGCAGGGAAAAGGTTGTGGCGATATTATATGGGTGACCATATATATAGGGACAGGGGAAAAAAATGTAAAACATTTTTTTTTTTTTAAACAAACAAAATTGGGAGTTGCGGGGGTGTCCCCCGCATGTTCCATGCAATAATGTCGCCACAAAAAACAGCCATTTTTCTGTGATATTTTTGCATGGCGAGATTTTTGTGGCGACATTATTACATGGAACTGCCCAGACTAGCCTAAGCATCATACGCCTCACATGGGTCCAAAAGCTGGTTGGAGGTGCAGTTCGAAAATTATTGAAGACATATAGGAGTTTAGGTACGACAACCATCTTTTCTAACGGGATTCTGGCCACTTGTGACATAGGTAGGGGAATCCAAGCTGCAACTTTACCTTCCAGCTGGTAATTTTCTCCATATAGAGATGAGACCGCTGTTGTTACAGTTATGCCTAAGTATTTGATACCCTGGTGACACCATCTAAATGTCTCACCTATGCCTTCATGTCGCATCTGCAGTGTCAGGGGTAATACCTCAGATTTCTCCCAGTTTATTTTTAATTCCAATATCTCCCCAAAGCGCTGTACATCTCAGACAGTAGCATGCACGCTGCTCTATAGCTAGGGCAAAGAGAATAGGTGACGAGGGCACCCTTGCCTTGTTCCTCTCGGTAGTGATATAAGGTCAGAGATGGCCTGATTGGTCAGCACCTTCACTTTAGGAGCTGTATACAGCATTTTGACCCATTGTAGAAATATCACCCTCAGCCCTGACCTACACAATACTTTAAACAAGAAGGACCATTCCAGGGAATCAAAGGCCTTCTCGGCATCAAGAGAGGCCACTATGATGGGTACTTTGACATTAACTGTGCATCAGGGTGAACAGTCACTGTAGGTTGTTTTCCGTAGTTCTGCCTGGAATTAATCCCGCCTGATCTAGGATGACCAGGGCAGCCATATGGGGTAATAGTCTGTCCGCCAGCAGCCAGGCTAGTACTTTATTGTCAGTATTTCTTAAGGACAGAAGCCTGTAGGAGGCACAGTTCCCAGGGTCCTTATTGGGCTTCAGAAAGCACCATCACTAAGCAATTTTGGTGGATTCAGGTAGCATACCTGTGGTAAGCGCTGCTTCGTACATGCATTTCAAATGGGGAGTGGTCTGATATCGTTCGGGGAAGAATTTCCCCTCAACCAGTGACCTAGCTTTACCCACAGTGACCATGACATAGTCAATCCTCTATGCGCTATTGTGTACTCCTGAATAAAAGGTATACTCCTTCACCCCGCCATTCAAAACCGCATTATATTTACCAACTCGCGATACTCAGCTATGCCGTTGTAGCTTTTGCGTGCCTAATGTGCACTGTGGTGATCTGTCCAAACCCAGCGACAAAGAATCATTAAACTCCCCTGCCCAAATGCTGTTGTACCCAGTAAATGTATGGATGTGGTTCGCACATGTTCAGAAGAAGTCCAGGGAGTCGACATTTGGTGTGTATACGTCAAGAAGAAGAATCCTCATCCTCAGGCACTAGGATCAAAGAGTGCCCCTCTGTGTCTATGACTTGGCCATGAAATTTGAAACCAAGCAATCTGTGAATGCATATCACTACCCCTCGAGAATGTTTTGAGAAGGTTGTAGCATATCTGTGAATCCCCCAACCTAGAGCACCCGGCAGATTCCCATTGCTGCCAAATGTGTCTCCTGGAGGAGCAGGATCTTCGTCTGGTACCTATTGGCCACATTCATGATAAGTCAAAACATGTTGCTATTTGGGAAGCCCCTAATATTCCACATTAGAAGTGTAATTTTATCACACATTACCCTTTGGGGAATTGCACATCTCTTGGCATTTTAACTACCACCCAAATCACCTATCACCCTCCTGAATATAAGGTGACTGACTGCTTTGCACCACCAATTGACAAAGTAACCCTGCAATGCTCTTTTACATCCATTATGAACACTGTATAACAACCACAAACCCTTCCTGCTGCATCCCCCTCCCCCACCCACACCAGAAACAGAAACATACTGGCTATCTCCCTCCCTCTACCCCCCTAGTCAAATCAAACACACTAACTCCTCAACGCACACAGTTACTGCATAAACAGGAGACAGCTGTGAGCTGCTACAGTGCCAGTGGCTGAACGGCACCTCCACTGCAATCTCTTCCATCTGATGTGGAATGTACCTATTAACATGTTCCTTGTCTCGCAGTTCCCTTTTGGTCCATGCCCCTTCATGGCATATACAAATATCAATGTTCCTCAGGATCTGGCCCACAGCGCGGCGATCCATTTTGTAAGGCACCTGGGCCAGGTAGTTTACTGGCAAACCTTTTGGCCACCTTAGGGTCCGTAAAACATTTTGCCTTCCTTTCATGCATGATTCACATTTTCGCAGAGGTACATTATTGTGTACCTTATCTCCATCTTACGTAAGATATTCTTGACCTCCTGAAATGTCTTCCTTTGTTCTTGTACTTGAGGGCTAAAATCCGGAAGGATTCTTAGTGGTGATGATCAAAATGTCAAGTCTCCCTTCTCCCTGGCAGCCCTCCGCAGCCCTCCGCAGCACATCCCTGTTCGAGTAGCAGAATATTCTTACTATGAAATGGTGACCTCAGTGCTAAGGAGCAGTGCGCCCTCTCAACCATAAACATGGATGACATGGATGACAAAGACCTTCCAAAATGTCCAGCATTAGCTTTTCAACACATTTCTCCATGTTGTCTGTCTATTGCTGCTGATTTTCAGATCCCCATGATTCACAGATGGTTTCGCCTGGAACTCCCCTCTAGATCATCATTCTTGGCCATGACCTTCTTCACGTCAGCTGGATTAGGGTCATCTCCTTCTGGAGATTAGTAATCTTGTCTACTCCCTACCCTATTCTCTGCTCGGCTTCAGATGTTCTGCTGCACAACCTTTCTATCTGCACCGCAGATGTGTCAACCTTGGTGAAGAGTGCATCTATTTTTTTGCACAGTGTGTCTGTGCTTTCTTTTAGAGCCAAAAGAGTTTGGTTTAAGATGGAGAAATCCATAGATGTGGCTCCAGGAGCCTTGTCCACTGCTGTCTGTTGTTGCCCGGGCCTTGCAAACTTCATTTTGGCTTGTTTCTTTAGGTTAACCATGCCAGATATCCTCTCTCAATATTACCAAAGATTTTGATCTGGCGAGTGGTATTGCTGTACCCCTGTGGTGTCCTTGGCAATACAGAACCAGGGCATTGCCCCCCTTGCAGGCAGATCTTGCCATTAGTCACAGTAGCACCCAAGTTGCGCTGGTGTTAATGTCTTGTAACTTCTGAGGGGCTCCTGTTGTTATTGTTGATTCTTTCCCCACCTACTCTGCCTTATATCACACTTTGAGGTTGTCAGGTAGACCTACTGCAAGGCCCCTTTGGTGTTATCCAGCCCTCGGGTTATTCACACTGTGGGTGAGTGCACCACGAGCATCCAGCCTACACCGCAGACCCGCCATCTCCACTGGACTCCTTGGGCCAGCCCCTCACACTTTTTCAGTCCACTGAGGATATGTCCATGGGCCTCATACTGCCGCTGTCCATGAATCTCTTACAGCTCCATGCACGCCTTACTTGTGGCATTCGCCAAAAAGCTTGACATACCTCACCACAGGCAAGAACCCAGGGCGTCTCTTGCCTGCATTCCAAATATGTTTTGGCAGGAGCCGGCACTAACAAGGCTGTTGCTACCCTCTCTGCCACAGTGTCACCCACAAGGGGGCTAACACTGTACACCGCAGGCCCTATGTAGTCGCTTGCTGTCACTTGGTCAGGGGCTTTTGCAGGAGCCTGATTATCCGCCGCATCTCTCTCCTCCCCGTACTTGCCAGGCACTGCACCATCAAGATGTTTACAGTGTCCTGCCAGTGTGTGTCAGCCTGCCCCAATTCACAGTTGCTCTGATGCAACCTGGGTGCGCCACTTTTGTTATCTATCCCTTTGCATGGTTATTCTTGCGCACTCTTCCAATTTCATAAGTGCTTGAATTTGGCGCTGAAGTACGGTATTGGTGTCGTACAGGAGGAGTGCCACAAGAAGCACACGTACAGGAGGAGTGCCACAAGAAGCACACGTACAGAAGGAGTGCCATAAGAAGGACACGGCTGTTTGGGTATGCAGATGGTGACAGGTTTGACTAGCAGTGCATTTTCTTATCTTTGTTTCCAGAAGAGTGCATACTGCCAAACATATGGATGGCAGTATGCACTCTGCTGCAAATAAAGATAAACAAATGCAGTGCAGGACCCACCTGTCAGCATCTGCACACCCAAAATGCATGTGCATTTTTGTTTTAATCTCTGCAGCATTTTCGTTAAATAACCATTCCCTCGTTATTTAACGAAAATGCAGCGAGATTCTGCAATCCGCCAGTTTTGATTATAAACAGGCGGGTTACAGCGAAAGAACTGTCGTGCTTTGCAAAGACGCCCAGACCCAAATGAGAATAGCAGTGGTGCATAGGCATTAAGAAATGGCGCAGTGAGTCATGCTATTTAGCATGCTCACTGCGCCAAGATGAGAATCGGGCCCTGAAGGTGGCGCATTCCTCCGAAGTCGGAAGGAATGCGCCACTTTCGGAATACATGTGGCGGTTGCTGGGATGGGTTGGAAACCAACCTAGCAAACGCCACATTCGTAAACTGGCTTTTTGGAAGCCTATTCTTGCGGCACTCCGCCAGTTTCATATGTGCGCTAAACTAGCCTGTATATACGGTACCCTTTTGGTGCCGTTAAACTGGAGGAGTGCCACAAGAAGCCTTGTTTGGTGTAAATGAAAGTGTTCATATACACCCGTGTGGTGTACATGAAAGTGTTCATATACAACACACGGGTGTATATGAACACTTTCATTTACACCAAACCAAGCAGCTTCAATGTTGCATACTGCAATGTTGAAGCTGCTCGCTTTGGTGTAAATTAAAGTGTTCATATACACTGCACGGGTGTATATGAACACTTTCATTTACACCAAAGTGAGCAGCTTCAACATCCTGCAAATTTGAAGCTGCTCACTTTGGTGTATAGGAACGTGTTCATCTGTGTTCTCGGCAGCATTTTTGTAAAATAACGAATATGTCGTTATTTTACAAAAATGCTGCCGTGATTGGATTGAACTAAAAACAGGTGCAATCCACACAGATCACTGTCGTGCTCTCCGAGGACGCCCAAGCCCACTTGAGAATAGCAGTGGAGCCTGGGCGTCCTCTTTTGGCACAGTGAATCGTGCTGTTTAGCACCTTCACTGCACCAAGTTGAGAATAAGGCCCTCAGTGTTTCCAGTGTGCAGTGTAAGAATTGAACAGGCTGAAATGCACACAATTGCCTGTGTGCATAGCTTCCCATGAAGAGTGTATTGTAGTTGGGGTACCTTCATAAGGCCTAACCAGCTACTAATGTATAAGGTATTGCCACCTTGGTGGTATAAGCAAAGGGCTATACTTTATTGTATTCATGCTATGTCCCATTGAAGACTAAACGTTGTGTGGAGGGAGTACTATTGTGCACCATAAGACACACTTGCAGTTTTTTCAATGATACAGAGTGGAGAGTAGAAATATCCATGTTTCCATAGAGTTCAGTACCATTGAATCCTATGCTCTAGAGGACGACTGAAATCCAAAGCTTGGCCATCGACCAGCCAAATGGAATATGTGCACATCTCAGAAGAGTTAACAGGAGCCAAAGGAAGGAAAGCAACCACTAGGTTCCATTATCAGTTGGGTTAGATACTTGCATGGACGTTGAACGAGAGAAAGAGAAAGGGCCAAGGTGAGAGAGAGAGAGAGAGAGAGAGAGAGAGAGAGAGTGCGTGTTTGGTGTGTGTATGTGCTTGCATGTGTCTGCGTGTGCACAAGTGTTTGCATGTGTGTGTACATGCATCTTTCAGTGTGTATCTATGTAAATGTGTGAGTGTTTTTCCCTGCAGCTCAGTCACTGCATGTTTGTGTCTCCCTGCGTGTCTTGCTCATGGTCCATCTTCTGGTGAGATTGGCTATGCATTTGATGCCACTCTCTACTTGTAGTGGATGTACATGGACATACAATCCCACTATTTTCAGTATGCCACCCTGGTGTTATTTGCACTTGTAGTGCACCAGAAGCCCGCAGGCAATAGGGCACAGAAAAAGAAAGAAGATCAGATGACAGAGATAAGAAAGAAACAGCACGAAAGGGGGTTCAACCAAACACAGCAGTTTTAACTCCCTTTCGAAACTTCAGAAGATCTGTTTTGGCATGAAGAGACAGTGGGCCTCATTACGAGTTTGGAGGCAGCCATGGTGCTATTAGCTATTAGCACCATGGCTGCCTCCAAACCGGGCGCCATTACCGGGTTCCTGCAATGGGGACTTGCCGGGTCATTCCGACATAGGAGGACCCAGTAAATCCTCCTAGCAGGAACCATTCCCGATTCCCATTTGAGCCCTCATAGGGCTCAAATGAGAATGGGGAGGGAGGTAACAACGGGCACATTACAAGTGTCCCGTTGTTACCTCCCTTTTCCCCTCGTGGGACCCAGAAAAGACGTCTGGTTTTACCAGACGACTGATCCGGGTCCTGCAAAGGGAACCTCGTAATCAGCCCTGACGGAATTAAGGGGGCCGGTCCCGTACCGGCCCCCTTCATTCCGTCAGCGCCACGGTCGTAATGAGGCCCAATATATCAGAGGTGTATTAGTGACTTTGATGGTAATCGTGATATGTAGTGGACATACCTGTTTATAAAGTCACATCGTCTGGTGTAAAGTATGTCGATACTTGGGGATATGATGTCACTATCTAGAATCTGGGGGGAACGGTCCATGGACACATGAAAGCATGCCCTGGTATGTGAGGGTGGTATGTAGGCCTAGGCGGCTTCTATCTGGCATCTGGAAGAGGTAGGCATGTTGGCATAAAATGGGAATGCCTATTATATAACTATTGTATTGTGGAGTACCTGGGCATATGAGGCTGCTTATGGCATATGGTTATCGTCGATGGAAATGAGATGCTGAACCTTGTGAAATGAAGCTGTTTCTCACATAGGATGATCATGCATGATAATATGACGATGTACCTGGAAATTGCAGACTATACATGGGCATATGAGCTATTACAGATGCATGATGCCAGTAAATAGGCATGTATGGTGAAACATCAGGCGGAAAATGGACATGCACATCTGTTCCTGACATATTATGGCACTCCATGGGCCCGTTTAGCTATACATATGAATGTCCATCAGAACCTGGTCATTTCATGGTGTCAGTGGGGGTTTTGAGGCTTTTCATGGAAGTATAAGTCAATACTTGTTTATGCAGTCAATGGAAGCTACAATTTGAGCACCCTTTTAGTATCTTCACTGATGATATAAAAAAACAGTTGGTAATTGTGGAAAAAGTGAATGCATTTTTAGTAAATGACAAGCTGCTATTTAGTGACACCACCTAAAAAACAAAACTTGCAATTTTATTGAAATGAAAAGCTATTTTTTGCACAAAAGTAGAGTATCTTTAGAATTTAACAATCTGAGGTTTGGGGACTAAATGAGAGTATTTACTGAAAGTGACAAAGTGATAATTGGTCAAATTGTACATTTTCAGAAACCACACGTTCAGGTTTTGGAATAAATGTATTTATTCATTTAAAATAAAAAGGTGTTGTTTGTGGACAAAACACATATACTTTCTGAAAAATGACAAGCCAATGGTTGTGAACACCAAAAGGTTATTTACTAAGTATGAACAACTGGTATTTGAGGCTCAATTAATGTATTCATTTAAAGGGGCAATTCTCTCAGGAATTTTATTGGCCCAATGGATACAGCGAGTATTTTTGAGCAAATATCGATCGATCAGAATTTTCTTTTCAAATCCATTTTACCTTTGATAATCTGACATTTAGACATTCGAAGCTCAAGGGATGGAAAACACCTTCTTGTGATGATCTTATCCGTTGATCCATCACCCTAAGTTCAAGTGCCCTTGCGGCAGTAAATCTGATCATCCGCCCCTCAAGCTGACATCAATAGACGCTTACGCCCCTTTTCACAATGCTAGTGCATGTCTCATTTACACGTCCTCTGTGCGCAATCTATTGCTATGTTTCCATGGAAATGTCAAGATGCCTTTTTCATCGGTAAGAATCAACAAACCCTTTCTGATCAGACAACATTGCTGCCTTAGTGTCCGTCTATTTCATTACGAGCCTCCACAAAACGTCTTCTTGCTTTGTTCAGCAACCTACCAACAATGCCAAAGTAAACTGAAAAAGATACTTACACTAGCTCAAATGAATTTACTCTGTAAGCGCTTTCAATATCAATAATTATTACATAATTGACACATGTATTTACTAAACCGTATTTAAATTGTTTATTTACATCAGTTCTTTTTTCCATGTGCCAATGACATCTTTTCAACTTTGGGCCTATTCCTGTTGTCTTTGCACTATGGGTTTTTATAACATGTTTGTTTCTTCTCCTCGTTTTTTTTAACATGCAATTTTAAAATAAAACTCAATTCATTACTTTAATAAATAGTTTTTTTTAATTGTTCTCCCTCTGCTGATTTTCTACTTCTTCAAACCTCAATAATTATGCCATCCATTCAGACATAAATACCTCAGAAGTCTAAGAGCTGCAAAATCTGCCTGACACTCAGTACATTTTCACACAACATAGACAGAAGTTATTTGAGTTATCGCTTCTCGGCCTATTAGCTAAGATCAAGTGTAGTATCTGTTCTTATCAGTTTAATATCTGATACGTCCTCTATCTGGGGACCATATATTAAATTGGTTTTTGGAACAGGGAGATGGAATGGGAGCTTTCTCTGTACACTCTACGCTTCAACGTGGTATTGCAGCACCTCCAGGACTGGTGTACAAAAAAAAAAAAAAAAAAGAAGTTATTTGAGTTCATTATTCATAGTTTCTATGTCTACAGTAGCCTATATCTTACTGAATATCCCTGTGCAAAAGAGACTAACTCTCTCTCAGTTGAGTCCGGTCTTCCTAGTCAGAGCTGATGTGCCGCCTGTCTAGGTTAGGGGATAGGAAAAGAGACTCAACCTTCACTCACTCGCTACTTTCCTCACCACTAAAAAAAGGGGTTGCGCACAGTAGGAAGTCAAATGTATTCTTAATCCTTCCATCACGTGTGTCTTATATAATTTAAAACGAAAAACTAAAAAATCGGGTTTTGTGTATATGATTGCTGGAGGTCTACCCAATGTTTTATTTTTTCTAAACGGTCAAAATGTAAATACATAATATCGTCATATGACTTAGCCCCCACTTCACAAAATCCATTCAGACTTTGCACAAAAATTCAAGTTTGGGTCTATAATCTTTCAGAAAACTTTTCTCCACATTCGTAAAACGCCAAAAAAAGTTCTAAACCATCTAAAAATGTGGAGACCCCCCTCTAATTTTGCCCGCTCTTCAAAAAATCCCATTGAGCCTCAAGCATTATATTTTTTGTAGTGCTCATGCAATTTCCGATACGCATTATCCACATCATTTCAGGAAACTTGCACCACATAATTGATCATAATGAATGTTCCCACGCTTTAAAACAGAACATTAAATCGGCCACTCTTCACATACATAAAAGGACTGTAAAGCTCCTTTAAGAAACTTATTTTTTGCAACACATACTTATGTCTGTTGTTATCAGCAGTGCATCCCAGGGATGGAAATCATCATTCAATTGTCTTTGCCATAAGGCTCCACCATGGCACCAGCCAAACCAAACAACCCTTATTATTCATTGAACCTGCCCTGCATTCTAGTTCAGTGTCCACTAAACCATAAGAATGTAGCCAATTGCCACTGCTCATGGCGTGTAACCATGGCAAGTGTCAAAATCCATGGAGCATAGGCATCAGCCATGTTGCATTCCCCAATAAGCAAATCAGAGTAGACATTTGCGTTTGCCCAGGGTCAGGCCCACTACCCAGACACCAAATGTGTATCACTAGTTTTTCTATTTATATTCTTACACTGGAAAAATAGAACACAACACGTATTTCAAAAAACATGCCTGCAGGTCCTTGCTAATGCTGGCCGCACAGGTTTGTTGTAAGCTAGTCCACCAGTTCAGGCTGTAACCACAAGCTGAATATGTTTCCCCATTCAAACCTACTGCTTCGGCCATGCTGCATGCCACAATAAGCAAATTACAGTACACATTTCACCTTGCTACCACCCACGTCCATTGCCCATTCACCAGGTTTATATCACTATGTTGTGTACTTACTATTTATACATAACTTTAAAAAAAATACAGGACATATTTGCAAAACCATGCTTTCCAGTTCTTGCTGACCCTCCTCGTACATTTTTGCTGCAATCCCATCCAGCATTTAAACCTGTACCCACAAGCACATTTGTTTTTCCCTTTCAAACCTATCCCAATTTCAAAAAGCCTTAACAAATAGCCGGTCCCTGGTGCCCATGGCCACATTAACCCCACTGGTCGTCGCTCATGGTCATGGACATTATCCAGATTGTCCAGGTCATGACCTTATGCCATGACCCGGACAATCTGGCCACTGCTCATGGCCACAGGCTATACCTCAATCACCACAGATATGTCACTATTTTTGGTACCTACATTATGAAACTTTTGACAAAATAATCATACTTTCAGGTCCTTTCCAAAGCTCCTTACGCCGCTTTGCTGGAAATCCACCCAATGTTTTATTTTTTCAAAACCGTCAAAATTTACATACATACCATAGTCATATGACTTGGCCCCCACTTCACAAAATCCATTCAGACTTTGCACAAACATTCAAGTTTGGGTCTATAATCTTTCAGAAAACATTTCCCCACATTTGTCAAAGCGGCAAAAAAGTTTTAAGCCATCAAGAAATGTTGTGACCCCCTCTAATTTTGGCCGCTCTTCACAAAATCCCATTGATCCCCAAGCATTTTAATTTTTGTAGTGCTTCTGCAATTTCCGATATGCATCATTCACATCATTCAGGAAACTTGCACCACATAATTGATCCTAATTAATGTTCCCACACTTCAAAACAGAACATTAGATGGGCCACTCTTCTTCACATACATAAAATGACCGTAAAGCTCCTTTAAGAAACTTATTTTTTGCAACATATACTTATGTCTGTTGTTATCAGCAGTGCGTGCCAGGGATGGAAATCATCATTCAATTGCCTATGCCATAAGGCTCCACCATGGCCCCAGCCAAACCAAACAACCCCTTATTATTCATTGCACCTGCCCTGCATTCTAGTTCAGTGTCCACTAAACCATAATAATGTAACAAATGGCCACTGCTCATGGCTTGCAACCATGGCAAGTGACAAAATCAATGAAGCATAGGCATCAGCCATGTTGCATTCCCCAATAAGCAAATCAGAGTACACATTCATATTTACTGAGGGCCAGGCCAACTACTCAGACACCAAATGTATATCACTAGTTGTTCTACTTACATTCTTACACTTTAGAAAAATAAAACATACCACATTTTAAAAAACATGACTGCAGGTCCTTGCTAATGCTCGTTGCACGTGTTTGTTGTAAGCTAGCCCACCAATTCAGGCTGTGGCCACAAGCTGAATATGTTTCTCCATTCAAACCTACCACTTTGGCCATGTTGCATGCCACAATAAGCTAATTACAGTACACATTTCTCCTTGCTAAGACCCACGCCCATTGCCCATTCACCACAGTTATATCACTGTGTTGTGCACTTACTAGTTATACTTTTTTTTTAAACTCAGGACATATTTGCAAAACCATGCTTTCCAGTTCTTGCTGACCCCCTCCTACATATTTGCTGCAATCCCATCCAGCACTTCAACCTGTACCCACAAGCACATTTGTTTTTCCCTTTCAAACCTATCCCAATTTTAAAAAAACCTTGCCACATAGTCGGTCCCTTGTGCACATGCCCACTTTAACCCCACTGGTCGTCCCTCGTGGTCATGGCCATTATCCAGATTGTCTGGGTCATGACCTTGTGCCATGACCCAGACAATCTGCCCACTGCTCATGGCCACAGGCTAGACCTCAATCACCATATATATATCACTATTTGTTGTACCTACATTATAACAGTTGTCAAAAAATAATCATGCTTTCAGGTCCTTGCCAATGCTCTTTATACGACTTTGCTGGAAATCCGCCCATGTTTTATTTTTTCGAAATGGTCAAAATGTACGTCCATACAATAGTAATATGACTTAGCCCCCACTTCACAAAATCCATTCCGACTTTGCACAAACATTCAAGGTTGGGTGTATAATCTTTCTGAAAACGTGTGTCCACATTCGTAAAACGGCAAAAAAGTTATAAACCATTTAAAAATGTTGAGACCCCCCTCTAATTTTGCCCGCTCTTCACAAAATCCCACCAAACTTTGCAAAAACATTTATATCTTGATCAAAAATCTTTTTCCAACCTTTTCTGCAGATTTCATCAAATGGTGCTACATGTATAAGCCTTTACAATATTTTGGGACCTCCCCTCTAATTTTGTTTCCTCATGACAAAACAGCACCACACTTTAAAACCATTCAAAATCAGGTCTAGAATGAAATTCCTGAATTTCATGCAGTTTCATTGAGTGGCGCCAAAGTTGTAAGCCATCCAAAAACCGCTTCTCACCAACCTTGTAACACACAAATAAGCATAGATGTCCCCAAACATCTAAGATGTTCGTGGACATCACAGAATTATCCAGGACTGTGTGCCCAGTAAACTGTCATTGACAGCTGCCAGTATTTCTGTAGCAAATAACAGTACAGCAACAAGAACATTAAAACAAAAACAGTGTTTCCTATTTACAACTGTTGCACATGTAAACTTCAAATAAACGATCCCAACATTTTACAACCTCTAATTTCTGTACTAAAATAGCATTTCCTAGCACATACTGTGTTTTACATAATAGGATATTGCATAGCAATGAGCCCAAAGTTAGGGGGGCATTCCTGCATCTGATACTGCCACAAAGTCTTTATTGAAGCCCTCACAGTAGTCGGAACCTTTAACTATGGACACACTAAATATCATACCACACCAGCAAAATAAAGAATCTTTTTAAAGACAAACACATTTTTATATCACCCCAAAAATCACTTTAACGCACACCATAAGTGATTAAAAAAGCATTGTAGATAAAATCACATTTCTACTGATCTGTGATAAATCTTTTATTTTGAAAACAACAAGCATACTTCATGATTTTATATCATGCATCTTACTAAAATGTAATTTCTTTCCTGATAAACAACTTTCAATAATTATTCCCAGCCATTTTCTACATATACAGCGCAGCAGCACTTCATTGTTAACAAATACAGTAAGAAAACCACAGAGCCCCATTTTATCAAATCAAACTTTCAACACAACAATCACCAACAACTGATTAATGCCAATCATATTTTATCACAGGTAACATGAACTGCACAGTGTGAGTTCTGCATTAAAAATGAGAAAAGTATACAAAAAGGGGAGTTTCATACGTTACAAAATCAAAACCACAAAAAGAGGACTATATTATAAGAAAACTAATTAAATGGCCGACATGTTCACTGCAACATATCAAAATGAAGTACACATTAACAAATTTAACACTACCCAATTAGAAAAACCAAAACACATACAAACCCTGCTCAGCTTCAAACGTAGCCGTAGATATAGAACATGGCTACAAAGCTCACTTGTAGCCACGGGTACACATACATTTTTCTGCAAGCCCCAAATCAAACTAAATTGGCCTTGAAACCTTCAAATCAAATAACTGAACAACCAAGTATATGAAATAACATACACAAATAAAAATCTGTAATGTATCATCCACATAAAAGTATGATTATTGCACAGAAAATGTATATTTATAGACGCAGCTTTAAACATACCTGTGGCTGCAGCGGCAACAAATAAAACACAGAGTAGTATCGACGGACCTATGCACATACTTTTTTATAGCCGCAACTATACAAAAGCCCCTCTTAAATGTCTGTTGATAGCCACGGCTATCCGCAAAAATATTGATTTCAAAATTGCATTTCCACTATACCAAACTCCCAATACTGTCCCCAACATGCCTATCAGCTCCCCCTCCACTCCTCATAATCCTTCTCCACTCCCCTAGTCTCTTATAATCCCCCAAAATACTCAATGCATATAACAAGCCTCCCCACCCAAAATTTCGGACAGCCGCGACTACCACACGTCCACAAACACACGCATGTCATTTGCTCTAATATAGCTGTGTCTGCAATGGGGGAGGTGTCTATCGGCGACTAGCAATGCTGGACGCTGGGCGGCTGATCGTTAGCCACGAATACTAATAATAGCACCATCCACCAATTAGAAAGTACAACACACACACATCATACATATCCTACTCATACAAACTACTAGAAATTCAAAGTAGGAATAATTTTCCTGGAAACAGACAAATAATGCAGATATCATGGCTGCTTTCAAAACTGTGGCTGATTGGAGACAGTTGACCATTGGTTCCACATATTTCCAGAATTGTTGAGTCTGAGAAGTACAGGGCACCCAGACGTCATACTAATTCATTGTGGAGGGAATGATTTGGGGACAGTACGAGGGGTGTCCCTCACTTTAATGATGAAAAAAGACGTGGAAAAACTAATGGAACTATTTCCTCAGACCATCTTCATCTTTTCCAATCTTACTCAGAGCAAAAATGGAGATGGACCACCAGATTTAATGGTAACATTGAGAAATCACAGAGAAATGTTAATAAAGCAGATTCAGCATTCGTGAAAGACCACAACCAATTATGGATTTTGAACAACAACATACAGTTCTACATGGCCAATTTCTAATGGCATGACAGAGTACACCTAACCGATGAAGTAAATGCAGTGTTCCTTGATATCATCAAAACAGTACTCCTTATGTGCTAAAGATCTACACTAAGTGTTCCCCCAAAAAGTACTTTTAAGGACTACTTATCATATATAAATACACAAATACAAAAAATAATGACAACAATTATTTTTTATAATACCTGTGGCTACAGTTCATTGACTTTTATCATAGCCACAGTTACAAAAAGTTAGTTGAAAAGTGGACTGACTTTAACTTTTATACTACTACACAACTTTAATAATTAGTACAGAACAATAATGCTCATGTACTTATATGAAATAACTGAAAAATAATAAAATATGTAACAATAAACTAGATAGGCTAACATTCCACAGCCACACAATATAAAACCATAATTGAAAATACACGCCCTAAAATACATTCTATTGTACATCTAAAACTACACTACAATTCCTCCTTTTCATATTCATTTTGTTAAACTATTTTATTCTATTTCTCTCCAAAGTCTCACATGCTCAAAAGTCTGAAAACAGATATCCAAAAAAAAAAATACCTACCAAGTCTCTGACCATGGCCTTTGGTCATGGCCAGAGTTTTTTCACCCCGGCAACACTATACCTAAACAAAGAACTTTCAGAAAAATGTAAAACACTGACACTGCAAACTATATAGCCGCACATACTGAACTACACATACCTGCAGCTATCTGTAGTCTTTTGTAGCCTCGAATATAGCTGTGAATATCGTCAAAACAGCAGAAGAAAAAAATGATTCCCTGCCTCCCAGGCCCTCAGCAATTGCCCCCTTCATCTGTGCCACCTCCCCGCACTCACCAGATTGCCTCCTCACCTCCTCTGCCCTCTCCCTTTCTGTAATGCAGTTTGCATTGAGATGTCAGCTATTTGTGGCTATAGCCGGGCTACGGAAAGCTTTGTGCTGCAAACTCGGTCCCTATGGCCCCTCCAACTCCCTAATTTCACTCGGTACCCTCTGACCATCCCCCCACCTCTACCCTGACAACATATGCATGCTTTTTGACATACAAATAGCTTTTTACTGCGTTTCATTTTCCCATAACCTCAGCTATAGCTGTGAATATCGCTTGCATCGAGAGGAAAAACAAGATGGCAGTCGTTTCATTTCTGAAAATCATGATCCTACAATGCACCATGGGAGATATAACTATAATTTTTGTGGGGACGGGGGCACCCCCTTCCACATAAGGATTGCAAGTCAACACTTCGTGCCCAAGTTGTTTTGGACCTGCTCCAAATCCGTCCAGCGGTTTAGGCTGTGTGCTTTGGCATAAATTAAAAAAAATAAAGTTGACGCTTAATACTTTTTTCATTTTTTAACAAATCTTTTCCAAGCTTTGCAGTCTGGGGGGCTTGCAGACTTTTAATCACCTTTGAAATTGTGGGCAAATCCGTTACTCCAATCAAGGTTGACAAGAATAGAATTTTGAGGGGTTCCTATGCGTCGCCTACTCAACTTAACTATAGGGCGGTGTTAGGAGGTTTCTGGTACCTTGCAACATACTATTATTCTATTGCAACTGATCAGGCGGATGAGGTATGACACGTGATACTTTATTGAATGATGTTATTGAATGGTGATTAATGTATTGTTATTGGATATCTTAATTGCAAAAAATGAAAATCAGCTTTATAGTACAGCATATTTTTGGTGTAAATAATGTATTCTCTTTATTACTGAAGGATGTGTAACACCTAATTTGGTCTCCGCAGTGTTTTGTCGCCTTTCGAACTCGGCTCAAACACTTCCGGGTATCTACGGAACGGGCTGTAACGCTCTAGCGTTCTCTCCAGATCTCAACCGAAGGTTGACCACGCCCCCTGACTTCCGCACAGTATATCCGGATACCCAACCCGTCGCAAGACGCGTTGCTTCTCTCTTTACGACAAGCTGTACGCTGCGTAAGTTTCGCGTAGATCTCCATCTGCCTTAACCACTATTTCCTGCTCTTTACTACCACCCTCTAACGCTGTTCTCTTTTGTGTATTCTTATTGCACGCTAGAAAACCCCGCCAAGCTTGCAGACAAAGGTTCTTTCTTCATAACGAATCTTCCTCGTTCCTTTTGTGATTTCCACAGGTACACTACGCCGAGTGGTCTGTTTCTCTCCACTCACTCATTATCTCCGATGGATACTCTTATTAGTTATTCTTTGCTATTTTTGTTATCTTTACAATAGCAGTTCCGACCCCAGCCATAGCCACGGAATCAGTAGAAAACTCTACCCGGAAGTACAGGACAGGGATTTCTCTTTGTTACAATCACAAAGACAGTAAGGGAGGCACTTTTAGGTAGTAAGACAGTTTGTAACATTCTATAGGAAGGGTAACCATCTTATACTTCTTTAGCCTTATAGAATCAGGACAGAATTCCTGCTTCGTCTTGTTCCTACCTTAAGATAGACCGGATAAGACCCAGGTAATCTGTGATATCTGTTTACTTTTATTTCTCTTACTTGCACTCTTTATATTCACCAGCCTGTCACTTTGTGTATTATTTTACACAGTTTTCATTTCTACCGGTCCATTGACGATCATCTCCTTGCCTAAACAGAGGAAGTTTATTCCGGCTGATTTCAGGACTCTACGAACCCTAGCAGCCCGACACAGGGTTTTTTCCCCCATTGGGGGTTTTCCCTGGGGGTTCCTGTGCGTCCTGACTCTCGGAGTCGGAGGTATAGGGGTCTCTAGGAGGAACCTCATTGTCTTCTCTTCAACATTTTCAGATCCGGTTACCAAGCAAGTCTTGAGGTGGGTAACAACTTGTGTGATTGATACTTGAGTTTGATGAAAGAGACAAGTTTCGAAAATAGACATTACAGTAAGCAACGCCTAATTGGCCTAGAACTGAGTATCAGTTTACAAGTTGTTATTTACCATGGATCAACAGATTCAACAGTTAATAGCAGCAGTACAATCTTTGACTGCAGAGGTACAGAACCTCAAACAGGAGAATGCCAATCTACGGCAAACACAACAGAATCAGCAACAGGCCGCTCAAATTGCAGCTCAACAATCAGCTGTAAGTAGAGTCCCTCATTGTTCTGAAGTCCCTCCGGGGCCCTTGCCTGGGGGACAATGTGATGGAAATCCTCACAAGATCAAAGAGTTCCTTGATGCCTGTTCGATTCAGTTTTCTTTTAAGAATGCCTTTTTGTCACACTGCTCGCGATCGAGTGGGATGCATGATTTCCCAAATGGTGGGCCCAGCTCTTGCCTGGGCCACTCCGTTGGTTACGACTAACAACATCATTCTCGATTCCTATCCTGCTTTTTGCAACAGTGTAAAGTCAATGTTTGGAAGGCAAGAGATAAGAATAGCTGCTCAGGAACATCTGCTTGACCTTAGGCAGGGAAGTCAGGACTTATTGACATATATCACTAAATTTCGCCAAATTGCTAGTGAATCTAATTGGTCAGATGACGCCCAAGTTACTTTGTTTAGGAGGGATCTTTCGGAGGAGTTGAAGGACGAGATTTCTAGGGTCCCTCGCCCCACATCCCTTACTGAATTCATTACTTTAGTTATGCAGATAGATTATAGGTTGAAAGAAAGAAGTAGTGAAAGACGTAAGGGAAGATTTACTCGTACCTTTTCTGCTCCTGTCTCTACTAATAAGGGATCTAGTTCTGAGGAACCCATGCAGTTGGGTGCTACAGGGAGAGGTCCCCTTTCACCAGATGAGAGGGCTCGTAGAAGGTTACAGGGTCTTTGTATGTATTGTGGCTCTAATTCCCATATGGTACAAGAATGTACCGTGGCCCCTCCACGGAAGTCGGGAAATGCCAACACCCGGCCGTAGGAGGAACCACGGTCCGGGATCCTGACATAAAATTAGGTTCCTCCAATCTCTTGCAGACTTTTCAAGGCATTACTCCCTCAGCCTCTAACATGTTGGTATTACGTGTTATTTTGAAATTTGGAAACCAGGTCCTACCGGAAGTATCAGCCTTACTGGATTGTGGCGCAGCCGGACTTTTTGTCGACGATGTCTGGGCTGTACAACATCATATACCCAGAATTACCAAGACAGAGGCTGTTCCGGTAGAGAGTGTTGATGGTAGCCCTCTCATTCTGGCCCTATTATCAGTCAAACTATCCCTATATCCATGTGTATTGCGACCCATCAGGAGTCTGTTTCTTTGGACATCATACGTGCAGCCCATTACCCCATTATACTAGGATTACCATGGCTTCGAAAGCATAACCCTTTTATAAATTGGACGGCTGGGTCATTTTTTTTGGGATCTGAGTTCTGTTTAACTCATTGTATCAGTCATTCAGAGGAGAGATCTGTGGAAGTCTCTTCTCAAGCTGAAACCCCTAGACAGGGTATCAGTGGACCAGTAACTTCTCTCAATTTTGTAGCAGGCCTCCCTACTGAATATCAAGAATTTTCTGTGGTTTTCTCCCCGGTGGAATATGCTCAATTACCACCTCACCGAAGAGATGACTGCGCTATTGAACTTATTCCAGAACAACCTTTGCCCTTTGGCAGGATGTACATTTTGTCCACTTCCGAGAAGGAGGTTTTGAGAGATTATTTAGATACCAACTTGAAGAACGGCTTGATCACGGAATCCACCTCTCCGGCCGCAGCTTCTCTCTTCTTCGTTCCAAAAAGAAATTCTACGGAACTGAGACCTTGTATAGATTTCAGAGGGTTAAATAAAATCACCATCCCCGATAGGTATCCTATGCCCTCGATCCCAGATATCTTGGAAGCCATCAAAGGAGCAAGTATTTATACTAAATTGGATCTTAAGGGGGCCTATCATCTAATCAGAATAAGAAAGGGGGATGAGTGGAAAACTGCCTTCCGGAACCCCTTTGGACATTTTGAGTATCAAGTCATGCCTTTTGGACTATCTAATGCTCCAGCGATTTTCCAACGATTTATGGACCATTTATTTTCAGATTTACTGTTACATTATGTAATAGTTTACCTTGATGACATCTTGGTATTTTCTAAGGAAAGGTCGGAACACAAGGTTCACATCAAAGAAGTCTTGCAAAGACTACTGAATAATCATCTTCAATGTAACTTTGAAAAGTGTTCTTTTCACCAACCCAAAGTAACGTATTTGGGTTATATTTTGTCAGCTCAAGGCATTGCCATGGATCCGGAAAAAGTCACGGCTGTTCAGGATTGGCCGATTCCCAACTCATGTAAAGACATTCAAAGATTTGTGGGATTCTCAAATTTTTACCGTCGGTTTATTCCTGACTTTTCTACTCTAACTCAACCTCTTACCAATCTACTGAAGAAGGGTGTTCCATATCTTTGGACTGAGCTTACACAAAAGGCTTTTGACACTTTAAAAAGACGCTTTTCCACAGCACCTATCCTTACAACTCTGGATCAATCCTGGGGATTTATCATCGAAACAGATGCATCTCAGTATGCTTTAGGAGCGGTCCTTCTACAAAAGGATGAGCAAGATACAGAACGACCTATTGCCTATCTATCCAAAACCCTTTCACCAGCAGAATTGAATTACACCGTGCTGGAAAAGGAACTTCTGGCGATTAAAAGATCTTTTGAGGAATGGAGGCTTTTGCTATTGGGAGCTGTACATCCCACTGAAGTGAGAACCGACCATCAAAATCTCCGGATTCTACAATACGCACAGACCTGTAATAGCCGTCAGGCTAGATGGGCTCACTTCTTTTCCCCATTTAGAATTACTTTATCCCTGGGAGAAATAATTTGCAGGCTGATGCTCTGTCTCGGAAAGATGGGATCTGTAATCGGGCTACCAGACCTGAACGCATCTTTCCTTGCCTAGCAATGAGTTTGGTTAAAACTCCCAGTTTTGTACACCGTCTTGAACAACATTCTGGCCCTTCCTCTCTTAAATCACTCACTAAAAATGAACAAAACAACCTGTCAGAAAAGGAAGGGTGTTATTTCAGGGGCAAGCAAGTCTATGTTCCTACTAAATCTTTACAAAGAGAAGTGTTGAACATGTGTCATGATTCTAAAACGGCTGGGCATTGTGGATATGCTACCACTTATGAATTGATTGCCCGTGACTTCTGGTGGCCATCTCTTAAAGAGGACATTCGAAATTATGTGGAATCTTGTCCCTGCTGTTTACAATCCAAAAGCCCCAGACATTCTCCATTTGGTTCATTGGTAAAAATGCCATTGCCTGTTCGACCCTGGCAAATAATCTCAACTGATTTTATTGTCGATCTACCCGTGTCTGGAGGATGTTCCACCATCATGGTAGTTATTGATTCTTTCACCAAACAGGCTCATTTCTTCCCGTTGGCAGCTTTACCATCGGCAGCAGTTATGGCACGTATCTTTGTTACCTGGGTATTCTCTTTACATGGTTTACCTGATACCATCATTTCAGATCGAGGATCCCAGTATACGTCTAGATACTGGAAACACATTTGCCAAATACTGGGGATTACTCGGGCCTTAAGTTCGGGTTATCACCCACAAACTAATGGTCAAACAGAGAGACTTAACCAAACTCTAGAAGGTTACTTGAGGAACTACATTTCTGCTGCACATGACAATTGGAAGGACTTGTTACCAATTGCTGAATATGCCTATAACAATTCCTACCACTCTGCTATCAAAACACCGCCATTCTTTTGTACTTATGGTTTTCACCCCACAGTGTTTCCTGTGAAGAGAGCAGAGGATAATAAGATTCCAGATGTAGACTCTTTATTAAAACAGATCCACCATGGCCAAGAAATTGCTAAGGAGGCTCTAAAGAACACCCAGGACAGGATGAAACGGTATGCAGACCAACATCGAACCCCTGCTCCAGGATTGAAACCTGGGGATTGGGTTTGGCTTTCTTCTAGGTTTCTCCCGCGACATCTGAGACCATCTCAACTCTCCCCTAAATTTATGGGCCCTTTTCGGGTGGTGGCTCCCATGGGCACTGCGGCATTTAAACTGAAACTTCCTAAGACATGGGCACGTATCCACCCAGTGTTTCATGTTTCCCAGTTGAAACCTGACCGACGGAGTGTCTTTCACCCCCATGTCTCCACTCGGCCTGCTCCTGTTTTCACGCCTACAGGACCAGAATATGAGGTCTCAGATATTTGTGACTCCCGGCTGCACCATGGGAGACTCCAATATTTGGTCAACTGGAAAGGCTACACCGCCTCTGAGCGAGCTTGGGAACCGAAATCTGCAATACATGCACCTAAACTGTTAAAACGTTTTCATATGAGACATCCAGGAAAACCAGGGGGGACTGGATCTGAGAAGGGGCATACTGGTACACCTAATTTGGTCTCCGCAGTGTTTTGTCGCCTTTTGAACTCGGCTCAAACACTTCCGGGTATCTACGGAACGGGCTGTAACGCTCTAGCGTTCTCTCCAGATCTCAACTGAAGGTTGACCACGCCCCCTGACTTCCGCACAGTATATCCGGATACCCAACCCGTCGCAAGACGCGTTGCTTCTCTCTTTACGACAAGCTGTACGCTCCGTAAGTTTCGCGTAGATCTCCATCTGCCTTGACCACTATTTCCTACTCTTTACTACCACCCTCTAACGCTGTTCTCTTTTGTGTATTCTTATTGCACGCTAGAAAACCCCGCTAGGCTTGCAGACAAAGGTTCTTTCTTCATAACGAATCTTCCTCGTTCCTTTTGTGATTTCCACAGGTACACTACGCTCAGTGGTCTGTTTCTCTCCACTCACTCATTATCTCCGATGGATACTCTTATTAGTTATTCTTTGCTATTTTTGTTATCTTTACAATAGCAGTTCCGACCCCAGCCATAGCCACGGAATCAGTAGGAAACTCTACCCGGAAGTACAGGACAGGGATTTCTCTTTGTTACAATCACAAAGACGGTAAGGGAGGCACTTTTAGGTAGTAAGACAGTTTGTAACATTCTATAGGAAGGGTAACCAACTTATCCTTCTTTAGCCTTATAGAATCAGGACAGAATTCCTGCTTCGTCTTGTTCCTACCTTAAGATAGACCGGATAAGACCCAGGTAATCTGTGATATCTGTTTACTTTTATTTCTCTTACTTGCACTCTTTATATTCACCAGCCTGTCACTTTGTGTATTATTTTACACAGTTTTCATTTCTACCGGTCCATTGACGATCATCTCCTTGCCTGAACAGAGGAAGTTTATTCCGGCTGATTTCAGGACTCTACGAACCCTAGCAGCCCAACACAGGGTTTTTTCCCCCATTGGGGGTTTTCCCTGGGGGTTCCTGTGCGTCCTGACTCTCGGAATCCGAGGTATAGGGGTCTCTAGGAGGAACCTCATTGTCTTCTCTTCAACATTTTCAGATCCGGTTACCAAGCAAGTCTTGAGGTGGGTAACAACTTGTGTGATTGATACTTGAGTTTGATGAAAGAGACAAGTTTCGAAAATAGACATTACAGGATGACAGTATTGTGCTAACTCAAACGGCAATTCCTTGTGGCACCGGTGAAGTTCCACAGGTACATTTCAAAATCAATTATTGTTTACATTCTTAGTTACTTACAATTGTCTACTTTCTCTTTCTAAAAAATAGACTTTTTTTCAATTAAAAAAAGTGTTTGGCTTTTGGATAACTTGTTGAAATTCGAAAAAGAATACATGAAAACCTATCAAAGAAGTTAACATTACAATGTCTAATTGGTATCCCATGTTTATTGCATGTGTTGTTATGTACAAGGAGTGTACTACTGAAGCGGTTGAGATGAAGAGACACATGGATCATATGCATACAAATAATACTGATAGTCACCATTTATCATCATTGTTCTGTTCAAGTGAAATAGTGTACTTGTAACCATATTTATGTTTCTTGCTGCAGAACAGATTTACAGTGTGGTTTACAACTTTTTGTGAATGTTCTGTTAGAGATGGGGGATGAACTAGGCACATCAAGATTGACAGCATCAAAAGGAACTCGGAAAAACAGGGTAAATACTAACCAGGTTTATGCATTTTTTGCAAAGTAGTTATTTGGAATTTGTTTCATTGGTATTAGATTGTAAGGTTGATATTCATATGTTCTGTGAGTGTAAAAGAAATAATGTTTTTTGTATGTATTAGAGGCCTAGGAAGGAGACAAGCATGAAGACTCCAACCACACAACTAACAAAGAATGTTGCTTGCCAAACCAATGTCACTTGGGAGCAACTAATGTTTGAGGTTGTGAATGCTCACCCCAAGATTCAGAATCAGCATTCCAATGTGCAGTGGCCAGAATGTGAACACGTTGTCATGCTCCGCACAACCCATCCTTGGAAAAGTACCAGCTGGAAATGTACTTTGTTCTTCTGCTCTGTGGTTCAGTGGTTCAACGTTTAGTAAGATATCAGGTTTCTGTACATTTGTAGGACTTGAGTTCCTTGCTAAAACTGCATACTACAAGCATCACAGACAGTTTTTGTTCCCCACCATTAGTAGGGTCTGGAATCTCTAAGAGATATCCATAGACAATGCTCTTGCAGGCAAACCCATCTCCAGTCGCAAGCCACAAGAGGCTCCTCTGGCAACACAAATCAGGAAGAAATCGCCTCATTCCAGCAACAGCAGGGACAATATCAGAGAGACCAACCACTGATGGTTCAGGCAATCAGGTGACAAGAGCATGTGTCATTCCTTCTAAACGTCCTTGGGATATCCAGCCTATGAGCCTTTGCCTTTCTCCCTGTTGCACTTGTAAGTACCCAAAGCTCCCTAATTACTGTGCTGCCTCTCCACACTGTGCTACTCACTTATAATGCATTCACTTCTGCTCCTCCTACTGACCTCTCCCTTCGCTTTCTCCAATCATGCTACAACGTCATCCTTTCCTATCCCTATTATAAAACTCACAACTTAAATATTTCACAACTTAAATATTTCACTACTCCATTTCTCTTCCACCAAACAAAGCCAATGAGCTAACCATCCCTCCTCCAACACTTATCCATCTCACCTGTCTTTCTCTGAGACTGAACTTCTCTTCTCTTCCTTACCTCATCAATTTAATATTGCAATCTGGAATGCTCAATCTGTATGCAACAAAACTTCCTTTATCACTGACTACTTTCACTTCAGCTCTCCTCCCCTAGACCTTCTTGCTATCACTGAAACCTGGATTTCTCCATCTGCCACTCTGGCAGTCCTACATGACTCCAAACGATCCTGTGTTCACTCTCTTCGACTGACTGGCAGAGGTGGAGGTGTCAGACACCTACTCTCTTCTCACCTATATGCCTCACAGATCTCCAATTCCACGTCCTCTCCTACCGCTTTTGAATTTACCATTTGTACTATTGCTCTGCCTCACTCGATTCACATCATCTACATCTATCGCCCTCCTGGTCACACTGCACCATTCTTTGATGGTTAAAATTGTATTGTTGCAGCCTTTGAAAAACTGATGGTGAGTTAACTTAGTATTTTTGTTTTGTGTTATTTTGGTGCTGCACACGTTTTATACTTGTTGTCATTGAGGCTGTCCAATGATATATAACTTAATAAAGACAGATTACAAGTATCATAGATTGTGCGCTCCTCCCGTTTTTTATTTAGAATTTTTCAATTTTTTTATTTTTATTTTTTTTAATTTATTGTGCACTAGCCAATTTGACTTTCAATACATTTCCAGGATGCTTGTACATACATTATTCACATTCACTTCTGATTCTTCAGATTCTGTGCTCCAATTATTTGGATTTATCTGTAATTTTCAATGGTTTTCCTTTTATGTAGTGCTTTATGCATACGTGAGCATTGTTTTGCTATTCACATGTTTTTAGTCCCTCAATGGGTGTTTCCCCATTATGTGTAATGTTCTTCAGGAGGGAATTCAAAATGGTTCATTGTTGTCTGATTGTCACTTTTATCACTCCTGGACTGTATATATCCTTTCTCATTCCTCGCCCTTTGTGTCATCCTATGATTGGGACTAAGTTTCTTATCGATTTTATACTTGTGATGGTCTATTCACCTTGTATCTCTGTAAGTTGTTCTTTCATTTACTCTGCGTGTTTCTTCAGCATGATAACTTATCTTTCCACCAAACATCACCTTCCCTCTCCAACCACTTCTCAGACATCTGAACTTCAGTTGTTTCTTAGTGACCACGCTCTCCACTCTATCCATAACCTACCTACCCAAACAGGGGGTAACTCTTTGGATCTCTTATTCATCTCCGCCTCTCCCTCCACTACCAATACAACTGTCACACCATCCATATCAGATCACTCAATTGTTTCCACCACCATCTCCTTTCTACTCTCTGAACTTTCCTCACCACTTGCTTCACCTGTTACTAAAAGGAAATGTAAACCTTCTGACATTCTCCTTTCTCTCTGACCTACAGTTCTCACTCTCCTCCTTCACACCTGATACCTCTTCCATAAACACTGCCTTCTCCAACTTCCAATCCATACTACATGACTCATTCTACACTCACTTCCCACTGCATGTTTTTACCCCTAGGTCTCAGCCTCGACAACAATGGGTCACCCCATTCATACACTCTCTCCGCACAGACATGTGTTGGCTGATACACAAATGGAGGCGTACCCACTCACTTGAGGACCTGCAACTTTACCTCTCAGCCCTGAAGTCTTCTAAGACCACTCTTGAAAGAGCTAAAAGAGAATTATACCTAATCCTCATTGACATGCACGCCAACCATCCTCGCTGGCTACAGGGCACCCTACACTCACTCCTCACACCTCCAAAATATATGACTATCAACTCCACTCTCACAGCTAATGACCTAGCTGACTACTTTGCTGCATAAATTACCAAAATTAGAGACTCTCTTCTGACCTTCCTCACACTCCCTCCTCCTTCATTTTACACTCCGCCTACTCTAACATCATCCTCTGCATTCATCTCCCACTTTAGTCGGCTCCATGTGATAATGTCCCTGCAAAAATGGTTGTATGCAAAAAATATGCCAAAAAAATGCAGTTTTTTTGCAGAGAAATTATAACATTGAACATGAGCGGGGACACCCCCAAAATCCCTGCTCTCCCTGTCCCTATATATATGGTCACCTATATAATGTTGCCACAACCTTTTCCCGGTGACATTTTGTATGGTGACCATAAAATAGGGATATTATTACCGGAGACCCTTTAGTCACACTAATACTGAATGCTATCTCTTTTGATGAAGGCTAACCTCTCTTGCGCCCCAACAGACCCTCTTGGTCCTAAGCTGCTCAAGCCTATTGCCCCTATAGTGGCATCTCACCTGGCTGAACTCTTCAACCTGTCCTTGGACTCTGCTTGCTTTCCCTCTGTTTTCAAAACAGCCACGGTCATCCCTCTCTTAAAAAAGCAAGGGGAGGACCTGAACCTACCGACTAACTTTCGTAATGCGTCTCTCCTTCCACACAACTCTAAAGTGCTTGAAAGGGTTGTGTTGAACCGTTTTACCAATTTCTTAGATATCCACAAATACCGAGACCCCCTACAAGCAGCTTTTCTCTCCTGTCACTCAGTGGAAACTGCTCTCATGAATGTGTCCAACTTCATCACCTTTGCTAAGCACTCACACCTATCCTTTATCATAATTCTCCTTGTCATGTCTGCTGCCTTTGACACTATTAATCACTCTGATCTCCTTAATACTCTTTTTCTTTTTGGGATTTGTGGTCAAGCCCTTGCCTACATTGAATCCTACCTTGTACCTCGCCAATTCTCTGTCTCCTGGAGCAACAACACCTCTCTACTCACTCCTCTAACTTTTGGTGTTCCACAAGACTCCATCTTGGGTCCTCTCCTCTTAGCAGTCTTCACTTCTGCTCTTGAGGCACTAATCTCTTACTTATGGTCTCGTACCAACTCTCCACAGATGACACCCAAATTTTCTTCTCTTTTCCTGGACTCCCCTCTGATCTCTCTATCAACATTTCCAACTGTCTCTCTGCCATTCAATATTGGATGGCTTTGCACTCTCTGATGTTGGACTCTACCAAAACAGAGGTACTCTTCTTCCCTGCTAAAAGTTCTCGCTCATCTCTACCTATGCCTATCCAGTTTCCACCTGACACTCTCCCCTACTCTTCTTCAGGTAGAAACCTCTGTGTCATCTATGGCCCTTCTCACACCTTCACTACTTTCATCTCCAAAACTGGAAAAGCAGCTCCCATCAACCTCCAAAATATTAGGAAAATCAGGTACCTCCTTCTTTTCAACACTACCAAGCATCTCTTAACCACTCTTGTCTTCTCTAAACTGGACGACTGGACGACTGCGCTAGTATCCTCTTTGGTCTCCCCAACTATGCTTTCTGTCCACTCGACAAGATCATTAACTTCGCTACCAGGAGACTCTTTGAACTCCCTCCCTTCACACCTACTCCCTCATATTGTCACCAGGCTGGATGGCTGATGATGCAAAACAGAGCCATATTTAAATGTCTTCTCCTGGTTCACAAATCTTTTCACGGTAAGGCACCACTGTATCTATACTCCTCTATCCAACTCTATAAACCTTCTCGTAATCTCTGCTCTGCTTCCTTGACTACCCTTGTGTCTCCTCACCCTCCCTATGCTTCCTCTTGCTTCTGCTCTTTCTCTCTTCTTGCTCCACTTCTACGAAATTCTCTTCCCCCGGTCATCCAAGAAACAGTCCATACGGATTTGTTCAAAATCAAACTAAAAGCCTATCTCCTCACCTCTGAGTCACCCTCTCAATCTACATCTCATCTGCCTGCTAGCTAAAATATTTCCCTCACCTCTAACCTGCCTCTGTCTCTCACTCCCTCTGCCTCCATTCTAGCACTTCACCCATTATGGTCACGTCCCGAACACTGCTGGCTGTGCCACCTACCTGCACTTAAAAATGTCTTATGTTGGTTGTCCTTAATCTATGAACGTCTACTTATGTATTGTCCCCAATGACTGTTCCGTTTACTCCCCTCCACAACCGGGTCAGAATGTCCCTCAAACTCACCCCATTGTAAGAAGCTCATTGCTTCCCAACAATTTGATTTTGTATCTATTGTACGTTCTTTTGTGATCAAAAAAGCATTGTTCTGCCTGTAAATAAAAAGGCCCGCCACTGCCCGCAGACACTAAACAGTACAATAACCCTACATACTAGCACTGTCCCTGCACACATGCCTCCATAAGTCCACAGACATTGGCGCCCACATGCACACTGCCCCTACACACACACTGCCGCAAACACATATAAGTCTCCCACACATACTTTCCCCACACATATGCACACACGCGCACTGTCCTCACACCCAGACACACTGTACACACACAAACACACACACACACACCCACTGTCCCCTCACATCTGTTGGCCATGCAGAATTCCCCTACACAGACTTTCCAGACACACTGCCCCCACACACCCTCCACACAAACTCACCATCCACACACATTAACACTGCCACCACATACTAAACCACCACCAGATACACTGTCCTAGAACAGACACACTGCCCCCTCATTCACAATCTGCCCACCTCCACACACTACTAACCCCTACATACATTGCCTCCACAAAGACACTGTCCCACACACACACTGCATCCCCACACACAGACACTGCCCCCAACATGCTACCCCCCACATGGACTGCCACACATAAGTCTCACCACTCTGTCCCCCACACCACTGTCCCCCAAACGCCCTGGTCTAAACACTAACCCCCACAAACACACAAACACTGTCCACATGTACACACTCAAAAAATAGTCCATAGGTGCCCCTCTGCGAGAACTATTACAGCCCATTGACATGTTCTTTGGGAAGGTACCCACTCGAGAGGCACAGCTCCACCTCACTGATGATGCCCAACAAAGCTGAAACACATGTATGGGGTTGCTGTTGGTGCTCTTGTTTAGAAGGGAATTTCCATAGCATCTCGGTGCTGGACTGCCCATGTGGACGGGACAAAGACTGATATGCAAATGTGTATTTCCCATCTGTGAAAGGTACAGTGAGCTAAAATGTGGCTGCGGACTCTAGAGTGGGTACCATCCCATAGAACAGGCCATTGTTGCCGTGTTTGTTCTCATGGAGGGGCACCCATGACTCATTTTTGGATTTTTTTCAAGGGCCTTGGGTTTAGTCACCCTAAGTGTCCTAGGGTCATCCAGACGTGGACCCCTTGCTCACTGTGCTCAGAGGGGCACAGCTCTACCTCACTGATGATGCCCAACAAGGCGGAAACACGTGTATGGGGTTGAGGTTGGTACTCTTGTTCAGAAGGGGATTGCCATAGCATTTCAGTGCTGGACTGCCCATGTGGGCGGGACAAAGACTGATATGCAAATGGATATTTCCCATCTGTGAAAGGTAAAGTGAGCTAAAATGTGGCTGCGGATTCTAGAGCGGGTACCATCCCATAGAACAGGCCATTTTTGCCGTTTTCTTTCTCATAGAGGGGCGCCCATGACTAATTCTGGGATTTTCCACATATACACACTGCCCACATACACACAGTGTCCACACACACACACACACACACACACCAACAAAGTATGCATACACACACATGACAATGTTGTGTGAGTACCTGGGCACTTCAGGGTAATTCATGACAAATCTTTGTGTACCTGAACACTTGAGGTCAATCCCAGGCAGTGATGCAACGGCTTTGACATGTGTGGCCTACAGATGTCAAAAAGTGTGAGTAGCTGATCGTATGAGGGTAATACCTGACAAATGCATATATACCAGCACAATACATAGTCCGAAACAGATGCTTATTCTAATCTAAATGCTTTTTGCAGGATATCGTCTGCATTGTGAATTTAAGGTGTTTAAGAACAGACTAAATCCGTGACTCACCACCTGAAGTGTGCCTGAAATAAACCTTTAATGAGTCTAGCAATTATTGTATAGAATTCCAGAAAGACAAATTATTTTGTATTCCTATTCTTTCTTATTTAGGGTCACTGCACAAAGTGTTACACTTGAGGAGCCCCCTGTTTTTTTAAGAAGTCTGAACAAGAAAGCCAGCCATTCTAGAAACAAAGAGCCACATGGCATTAGCCACAGCCCAGGAACTTCAATTTGTAAAAAGAAATGAGAATTTGTTTTCTTTCCCGTTTTTATTTTAGGTGTAGCAAGGGAGACCACAGGGGTAGCAAGGGAGTCCTCAGGGGTCGCAAGTGCGACCAGTGGTGACCCCTAAATGACGTCCCTGAGTGAGCAAATGATTGCTTTTGAAGAATATGTCAGTTAAACAGACAAATTATTGCTTTTGTCTCATGCTAGGATTAATGTCAGCTGATGGAATGTTGAGTTAATGGTGATCTGGATGTGCAGGTGACTGGAATGTTGGTTGCATGTTGTGGATCTATGTCCTGAAAGTGTCAGCTGGAGCTGCACGGCTGAGGAGTGGATGGTCCAAAGGTGGTCCCTGTGTTCTGTTGCGTCTCAAGTCAACGTGAACCCTGTCTCTGATAAATAAAGAAAAGTCATCCATTTCAACAGTTGCTCAAGAGAAATTTCTTTTCAGTTACTTTTGAAATTATTTATTGTCAACGAGGGTGTGATATGAACCCACCTGTACAAAGTATAATCGATTAACAGAAACAAAAGTAGGAAGCCATTTGTTTTTTTGTTTGCCAATAACATTGAGGTTGAAATGTCATTAGACTGTGAAGTGTGTTGTGTGCTCAGAGCCAAAGGTACATAGAAAGTACTTTTTTAGTCTATATGCATGTTTACCTATATGGTTTGAAATGGCGACTTTTCCCCCACTGTTTAGGCATCCTACATATGTTGTTTGTACTCTGTGGGCTTCTGAACATTTGTCTCCAATGAGTTCCATTCACATCTCACTGTGGAGGCCACTGTTATATGTTTGTGGCCCTTTACAGACTCTTATGCCCACCATAAGTGGGACTACCACCAAGCTGCCCCTAAGTCTCCCAGCATCCCATCCCTCGCCCAGAGAGTTTTACCAGTTCTGGTAGGTGGCATGCATTTTATTTTATGTTTTATTTTTATTTGTCATTTATAACATGCTTAATACCCAGAGGTTTCTTAGCGCTGACCCGGGGATTGAACCTGTGTTGCTCTGCATCGTCTTGCTTCCAAGGCGAGCGCGTTGCCCCTGAGCTATCCTCCTGAGATTTAATGAATTATAATATAGACAATATAGTTTCGAGTGCACTATAATATAGTCGCTACTGCTGGGAAAATGATTAGTCAGGCAATTATACTTTCTTGCCCTTGCTTGTGATTAAGTTGAGTCCAGGAATTATAATCTAAAGCCATTTTCTGACCAATCCAGGTGCTCTCAAAGGACTTGGTGGGTGCGCATGCAGATCCTTGGGGGATGACATTATGATATTCCTCTGGAATTATATTCCTTTGAGTTTCTCTGGCAGAATGCCTGTAAAACCTGGCGTCTGGAGGCCAGCACTGATTATCTTTCTGCCAAATCTTTGAATGATGCCCGAGTCTATGATAGGAAGCTAGAGTCACCCTCAGTCCTAAGGGTTGACATAAAAGTTGACCCACTTCACCAGTGACTTTGTCGACTGCTAGGATTTGATCCTGAAGCAACCATAGAGACAGCTAACCATAAAGAAATTAGAATCAGGAAACACAACGAAGAGGTTATGCCTCTCTGATAACCAGAAGGTGCCATGGTCAGTAAACCTTTCTCTTGATGTGGTGGCAACAACTGGATCCATTGGACTGAAGGAATGTTTGTGTTTCTCCAAATCCTCAGGCTTGCCAGTGTTGCTTGACCGCTTAAATTGAGCAATGCATCCTTCTGGCTTGCAGGTTGACTGTTGCCCTGTTGAACCCTTCCTTTGACACTTTGTGTAGCGGTTCTCTATGATATGATATGATATGATATGGTATTTGTAACGCGCCTATACACAAGTGTTTCAAGGCGCGACGAGGCAGGGAGGGGGGGACAAGGGGAGACAGACAACGATCCTACTAGGCCAGGTGTCATTCAGATCGCGCAAGTGCAGGGGTAGGGGAGGGGGAAAAAGTGCAAGGGGAAGGGGAGGGGGAAAAGTGCAGTACAAGGTAAGTGGCGTACGTAATAAATAAATAAATAGGGCCAGCTGGTGGCAAGTGTGAGGTAAGTGCAGAACAAGTGCTGGGGGAGGGGGGGGCTGTAGGGATACAGAGACAGTCCCGCAGTGCAAAGGGGTTCCAGGGCATCAGTGCAAGTGGAGAGTGGCAGGGCCCAGGACCGAGGCCGTTTAGAGTGGTCCAGTTGCAGGATCAGTGCAGTTTCAGTGAAAATTAATTAGCAGTTCAGCAGGGGAGAGGGAGAGGGAAAGCAGAAGCAAAGAGGAAGGTTTTGAGGTGCTTCCGGAACCGGAGATGGTTCTCCTCAAGTTTCAGGGAGGCAGGAAGGCTTTTCCAGAGGAAGGCCCCTGCCGCGGAGAGAGATCTACCCCCAGCTCGTTGCTTCGAGAAGCGGCTAACCCTGAGGGAGTTGGAGGCGGATGAGCGAAGGGCTCGGGAAGGAAGATATTTGGGAAGAGAGAGTTGAAGGTATTTAGGACCCAGGCCCCAGAAGGCCTTGTGGACAATGCAGAGGGTTTTGAACTTTATCCTCGCAGCCACTGGGAGCCAGTGTAGAGATTTCAGTCCTGGAGAGATACGGTCCCCGGGCTTGAGGCCAAGGACAAGTCTCGCAGTTCTGTTCTGGATGAGTTGCAGAGGGCGGAGAGTGGAGGCAGGCAGATTAAGATACAGGCTGTTACAGTAGTCCAGCTTCGAGAGAACCAGGGCTCGGGAGACAGTGAGCTTCTGGGGGAAGGAGAGGAAGGGAAGAATACCTCTGAGGAGGTGCAGCTGGTAGTGTGACCTCTTGGCGACGTCAGAAATATGAGGAGAGAAGGAGAGTGTGGAGTCGAAGATGACCCCAAGGTTTTTTGCCTTGCAGGTAGGAGCAGGGAGGGGGCCAAGGGAGGCAGGCCAGAGAGCTACAGGGAAGGAGGGAGTGGGAGTGCCGATGAGTAGAATCTCAGTCTTACTGGCATTAAGGCAGAGGTCATTGGCGGTACACCATTCTTGGATAGCAGACAGACAGTCAGAGATGAGGGAAGGAGAGGGGGAGGCTGAGGGTAGCCTGAAAATGAGCTGGGTATCGTCCGCATAGCACTGGAAATTAGGGCAGAGAGCGGCGATGCGGTGGGCAAGGAGTGCCAGATACTGGTTGAACAGCCAGGGAGAGAGATTAGATCCCTGGGGGACACCACAGGTGGAGAAAAAGATGTCGGAGAGGAAGGACCCCAGTTGGACCTGGGAGGGTCGATTTGAAAGGAAAGAGGTCAACCATGCCAGAGCCTGACCAGTGATACCCAGGTTTTCCCGGAGACGGTTGAGCAGGATGGCATGGTTGACAGTGTCAAAGGCAGAGGAGAGATCGAGCAGAATGAGAACACACGGGGTGTTGGAATCAAGGTTCAAGAGCAGGTCTTCACGGATGTTCAGGAGAGCAGTTTCCGTGCTTCTGGCAGCTCTGAAGCCAGATTGATGGTCATGAAGACTACCAACAGATTCAGCATGGAGGTTAAGCTGGGAGATGGCCAGTTTCTCCAGGAGCTTGCCCAGGAAGGGAGTGATGGAGATAGGGCGATAGTTAGCCGGGCAGGAGGGGTCGGAAGAGGGTTTCTTGAGAAGAGGGTGCACAAGGGAGTGCTTGAGGGGGGAAGGGAAGACTCCAGAGGCGAAGGAGTGGTTGCAAAAGTCAGCCAGGGCAGGAGCCAGGGAGTCGATGTGGTCCTTGATAGTTTTGGAGGAACAGGGGTGAACCTGTTTAGACGAGACTTTCATAGATCAGACTTGTCTGGAAACCTCGTCAGCAGAGAAAGGTGGAAAGGCAGAGAAAGAGGGAGGAGGGGTGACCGCAGAAGGGCCAGAGGAAGGGCCGGGTAGGGAGAGAGGGAGGTGAAAGGAGGAGAGCGAGGACAGGATGTCCTGAGTTTTAGAGATGAAGTGAGAAGCCAGTGCAGTGCAGAGGGCCTGGGAGGGGACAGGAGAGGTAGAGACTGCAACAGGGTTGGCCAGCTCCTTGCAGATTTTAAAGAGTTCGGCGGAGTTGTTTGATGCCGCAGAGATGCGGTCTTGGATAAGGGCTCTCTTCTTGGTGAGAACGGAGAGCCGGTACTGCCTTTGGAGCAGGCGGCAGGCCAGTTTGTCAGAGGATGAACATGAAGCACGCCATTTCCTCTCTGCAACCCTGCACTTGCGTTTTAGGGTGGCGAGATCCGAGTCATACCAGGAGTTACATTTGGCTTTGGGCTTCAGGCGGATTCTCATGACGGGGGCAAGGATATCAAGAGTAACAGATATAGCAGAGTGGAGCATGGAGAGGGCTGTGTCAGGGTGGGAGTCAGCCGAAGGGGCAGGGGGGGGCGAGAAGGTAGCAGCGAAAGCCTCAACTGACACACGCTTCATGGGTCGGATGACCGAGAAGGTGGGTGGCAGTGATGAGGGTGGCTTTACCTGTGGGGTAGGCAGGGTGAGGTGGGAGGATAGGAGAAAGTGATCACTCCAGGAGAGAGGAGTGGAGAGAGGGACGGAGAGGGGAAGGTCAGAAGAGATCAGAGCATCAAGAGTGTGCCCAGCAGAGTGAGTAGGCCCAGATGGGAGAATAGAGAGTGAGAGAGAGTCGCAGAGGTCACGAAAGAGACCAGTGGGGGGACTGGAGGCATCAAGGTGGATGTTAAAGTCGCCAAGAAAGAGGAGTTGAGTGGTTGAGGACAGGAGTGCGGAGGAGAGGTCAGCCCACTCAGAGAGGAAGGAGGAAATTTGACCAGGTGGCCGATAGATAGTAGCCACGGTAAGGGAATGGCTAGGAGAGAGAGAGAGTCGGCAGACAAGGCATTCAAAAGAGGAGTAGGTCTGCGTAGGAGTGACAGTGGCAGGAATCCACTCAGGGAAGATAAGGGCAACACCACCCCCTGCACGGTTGGGCCTGGGCACGGAGAGGATCTTGTAACCGTCAGGTAGGAGTGTGTCAAAGCTGGTGGCAGAGCTGGCTGTGAACCATGTCTCAGTGAGACAAAGGACGTTGAGGTCCAGTTCCTCAAGAAGGTGACAGATATTGGAGGAGTGCTTGATGGCAGAGCGAGTGTTTAGTGTGGCAATGTGGAGAAGGCTGCCATCCTTGAAGAACTTCCGGGGAGGGGTACAGATCAGAGGTACGCCCTGCGGAGGTATTGAAGAAGGAGGTGAAGAAGAAGGAGCACGAGCAAGAGGTGAAGAAGGAGCACGAGAGGGGGCAGGGAGGGAGGGTAGAGGCAAGGTAGCCAAGGATAGAGGAGGGGGGACAGCAGGAGAGGAGAGGAAGTTGATGAGGTGTGGGAAGCGTCTATCGAAGAGGTGAAGGTTGGCCTGAGGGCCTTGGACCAAGACGGTCCCGTTAGCGTAGACATTAATGATGGCCTTAGAGGAGTGGAAGGGGGCCAAGAGGACATCCCAACGGGTGCCACCATTAATGGGAGAGGAGGAGAAAGGAGAGAGCACAGAGACCATATGAAGGGTCCATAGGTCAGGCGAAGGCACGAAAAAGAGGATGTCAGTGAGAGTTTCCTTAGAGCAGGCATTAGTGTAGGTGTCAGCGATAGGGAGGCCTGGGTTGGAGACCAGGATGTCCTTTTTAAACTTTTTCCTACCAGATTTAGTGAGGAGAGCAGGATAGTCAATGGAGAAGCAGTTAGAGAAGATAGGCGAGACGGAGAGCACCATGGAGTAAGGAGGGAGGGAGGTGGGGGGGGGGAGACAGACGAAACGAGAGCACGCAGACAGGAAGTGAGCGGCAAGCACAAGTTACCACAATTAGAGCAGCACCCTAGTATACCACAAATCAGAGCAAACAGTAATGCGTATTAGGTACCGGGCCACCTAAGTTTGAGAATCCTGCGAGGGGAGAAAAAGCACCCTAGTATACCAAAACTGTGAATACAGTGAGGCAAGGCCCCATGTGGATGTAACCAGGAGAAGGAGGGGTGGGCCGGGGAACGGAGAACAGGTGGAACTGGCGCCTGGCGTCCCCTGCGGACACCTGCAGACACACAGGGAGCCGCACTGTAGGAGTCGCCCTTGGCGACATGGTGTCATTCTCCCAATAGGGACACCTCCAATGGTGTGTCCTGCTGCTCATTGATGAGCAACAACCAGTGACTCCTAACTATGGTCAGTATTGATGAAGCTTTGTTGTTCTCTCAGAGTCCCTACTTATTCACCTGCACATCGTCAGGGGGTCCCTCTGACCAAGTCAGGTTCAATGGCCCTTCTGCAGGATCAGGGTGTTCATTTGCTGACCATGCCCATCCGCCTGAAAAGCACAACCATTCTGCTCCTGCCTCATGGACTCCACTCTGCAGACTCCTTAACGGTGCAACTCTTACCTCAATCCTTTGCTGGGTTCTCCTCTTGGGAGGACCCCTTATTCAGCTCTGGACACTGGTTTATTCACCTGTGGCTACAGGTCTCCCATGTTCAGCTTCTCACCCAGAAATGAACTCTGACAATCCCTCCTAAGGCATCACTTTTCACTGCTGCAATATCCCGCCTTGTGAGTGGTGATTAAAACTGTACCTCACCTTTGAGGTCCTTTATCATTCCTCTGTAGGTCTTCTTTTCTGTCCTTCTTGCTTGTGGGCCCTGTGTGCTGACCTCCTACTTACCTCCATTGATTGTGATTGGCCCATTAATTCATTCTGGTCCATAAGCTAAGATAGGGGCCTGGGACATGTATTCTGTCTGAGTCTTGTAAACCTCACTAAAAGTCCAGTTTGACTTTGTAGATATGTGCAAACATGTCATTATCCATTGAGATCACTTTTCTGTGATTTATTTAAATTATATTCTGAAATATTATTGATGATTTATTTACTTCTAAATATGTTGTAGTTATTTCCTGTGCACAACTGTATTAAAATACATATATGTTTACAGGTATATTGTTTGGATATTCCCTTACTGTGTGTTTATAAGTGTCTACAACACTTTTAAATCGGTTTATATCTTCTGAAGGATTGTGGAATCAGAAAATACAATATTAAGGCTTTTACACCATGCAAAGAGAAATACACCAACACAGGCTTGTAAAGATTCCCAGAATCTGTATTGCAATACTGTACAGTTTACAAAACAAAGTGCACAAATAGCTATTTGGCCGTCAGTACATCACAGAGACCACCAGCAGGTTCAATGTGAGCAGTGAACAGGAATTGCTAGCTGGACATCAGCGTATTAATACAATTTCTTCATAACGATGTCCAGCCTCCTACAAGTTAATCATATACTGGGCTAGGGTCGCGCCAGGTTCACTCCTAATTTACATATCTCGTGCATGCGGTTTATTTCTTAATACATTTACTAACAAACACTATTATTCTCTGAGTTTAACTTTACACTCTTTACACATTTGCTTTAATGCAGGTCAAACAGATGTTTCGTATGACATGTTTAAACAACGGCATTGTTCTTGTATACTTGTAGGTTAACATCGCCGATTCAAGTAATCCCCTGATCCCGAGGTACCCTAACATGTAGCCTGCAGGCAGGTTGGACATTAACTCGCCTACAGAGGTTGAAGAGGTTAAGTAAGAACAAGAGAACGCAGGTCGGCCATTTTAGGCCACAGGGTGACTTTGCACATAAACCAAAATAGCAGCTTTAACCTAAAATGGAGGCTCGATTAACTTAAGGTTAAGACCTTGCGATGCGGATTTCCTTGCAGAGCGACTGGGCATAGGCCAACATATACAATGAGTACGAAACAATATTATATCAGTTTTAAAAACCCTCCTTTTGGCCTATGCCAAGCGCTAAACTACTTCCAATCACTTTACGACTAACTCCACATTTCAACGTCTATACACCCCGAATCATTATCAGACATATCTATTGCCATAAGATCAGATAAAAGAATTTCTTTCAACACACACTCCTTGGAAACCTTATCTGGGGCGTATATTTTATGCCCTAATACACTTGTTGCTTGCGCGCAACACCCCCCAATACTGAACATATACCAGGGAGACACTGTATACAACAACAAAGGAATAGAAAACTACCCAAGATAATCAACAGGGCCGAAAACAACTTCCATACCCATGACCGTAGGACGTCCCAAAACCATGTACTAAGTTCCCAGTTTCCCTCAGGAACATGTACTTCTGAACTAAGAACATGTAGATTTTGGATCGCCCTAAAGAACCCACTAATTTACATACTCGTCCACGCTCTGCCAGAATGACATCTAATGCCATCCGGTTCTGAAGAGGTATTAATCTTATCGCTTTCTGTTCTAACGTCATATTATACAGTATGTCAGTGGTCCGGTTGATGGTTCTCTCCAGTACTCTCGCTAGTCCCCTGATATCTTCTGAATTCGTAATGTTCCAAAAATGGCACAAAGGATTTCATGATGTCTCCTAGAGTTTGCGCTGGAGTAACCCCCTTCACACCTCGTCGTGGACGAGTGTTTGAAATTTGTGCAGTACTGGCAATAAATACCCCAGGTAATAGAATCCCTAAATAGCAGGTTCCTTGCCAATCCCTGGGCAACCATGGAAATGCCACATTACTGCAAACGAAATAGACAGGTTCACCTACGTACAGAGGTCTGTTCTCACTAGTCAAATTCGCAACGTTGGCGCATTTTCTAAAATTACCCATTGACCGTGTTCCATTCCTCTGTATGCAGAAGGAAACTGAATCGGGGCTATGGTTAACAGAATAAGATAAAGGCGTGGCATCCTTATTGCCTATAGGAGCCATTTTGAAAGAGATCAAAGACTGAAAAGGACAAGACAATCTGTCAGAGTGCCTAACAGAAGCAATGTTTGGCTTACTCCTATTTGCAAAAAGCGAGCATCCCAGGGGCATCAAAACACGTTTTTCAAAACTATTCAAATTTGTACCAACAAAGTTCCCTGAGATGCTGTCATTCCATCGGCCAAAGAATAGAGCTCTAAGAGAAGCATAACAAGCAGTTGTCAATGGTAAAGGATGAATGTACCAACCTAGCCCCTTATCCCCATGTTGCGGTAGATGTGAGCAGATCCAGCAGTTGGTCCTATTCAAAATTGCATGAGTGGCATTCATTATTTACAAAAGAGTATTATTCTGATCATTCCGTCTATGCAAGGAATCTCTAGGCGACAAGGTATGCAATTGCACGGAAGGAGTGGGGAAAACAGATACATTTTCAACAGGTAAAAAGTCCTCTAGCAGATATGCTTCCTCCAGATACCATAACCCAAAACCAATAGTTACTACAAACCCATTTATTATTACTAAAAGGCAACAATACATTTTCGGGGTCCCCTTACACGCTTGATCATTGTCTCTGCTAGTCACATATTCATTTAAAAGTTCAGTGCGAGCGGTAGCGGGTGCAGGCATCGTCGTCTTCAATCGAAAAACACCAATTGTTTGTTTGCTGGCGACTCCAGTCGCGCGTCTTCTTAATGTCTTTCCCACAACCCTTAGCCAACAGAATCCTTTCGTACAGTCAGGCCAGAAAGGCAAGCCCTCAAATGATTTCCTCGATCGCACAGTCAAACCGTGCCGTACGTCTATCTTCTTGGACGTAAATTATATTTCACAATTTCCGATGCTGAAGGATCAGAGAAAAGTATGTCGTCACTTCACACTGGAGGTGGCGAGTGAATGGAAATGGGACCAGAAAATGATTGATCCGGAAGTACAAATGTTGGAGAGTGTGGAGACAAGATGGCCGTTTTGTCCGGCTTTACGAATTCTGGAACGGTCTCCGATACTCTCTTGTCGATTGTTGCTGTTTCGGGCACGTTGGTTACAGCATTGGAAAGGGATTCTGTGTCTTCTGTTTCGTATGGCACGGGCTGTGGGATCCGTTTGGT